>NC_044040.1:175406331-176021331 GCF_901765095.1 Microcaecilia unicolor
ACATCTGCCCGTTCCACTCCACTCATTATTTATAGACCTCTATCATATCTCCCCTCAGCTGCCTTTTCTCCAAGCTGAAGAGCCCTAGTCGCTTTAGCGTTTCCTCATAGGTAAGTCGTACCATTCCACACTATCATTTTCGTCGACCTTCTCTGCACCTTTTCAAATTCCACTATATCTTTTTTGAGATATGGCGACCAGAATTGAACACAATATTCGAGATGCGGTCGCACCATGGTGTGATACAAAGGCATTATAACATCCTCATTTTTGTTTTCCATTCCTTTCCTAATAATACCTAACATTCTATTTGCTTTCTTAGCCGCAGCAGCACACTGAGCAGACGGTTTCAACATATCATCAACACCACCACCTGGATCCCTTTCTTGGTCCGTGACTCCTAACGCGGAACCTTGCATGATGTAGCTATAATTCGGGTTCCTCTTTCCCACATGCATCACTTTGCACTTGCTCACATTAAATGTCACCTGCCATTTAGACACCCAGTCTCCCAGTCTCGTAAGGTCCTCTTGTAATTTTTCACAACCCTCCCGTGATTTAACGACTTTGAATAACTTTGTGTCATCAGCAAATTTAATTATCTCACTAGTTACTCCCATCTCTAGATCATTTATAAATATGTTAAAAAGCAGCGGTCCCAGCACAGACCCCTGGGGAACCCCACTAACTACCCTTCTCCATTGAGAATACTGACCATTTAACCCTACTCTCTGTTTTCTATCCCATGACTCTCCAATTTCCTCTGGAGTCTTTCATGAAGCACTTTGTCAAACGCCTTCTGAAAAATCCAGATACACAATAACAATCGTCTCACCTTATCCACATGTTTATTCACCCCCTTGAAGAAATGTAGTAGACTGGTGAGGCAAGATTTCCCTTTACTAAATCCATGTTAACTTGTCTCATTAATCCATGCTTTTAAATAGGCTCTGTAATTTTGTTCTTTATAATAGTCTCTACCATTTTGCCCAGCACCGACGTCAGACTCACCGGTCTATATTTCCCGGATCTCCTCTGGAACCTTTTTAAAAAATCGGCGTTACATTGGCCACTCTCCAATCTACTGGTAGATAAATTACATATTACTAACAATAAATCCGCAAGTTCATTTTCAGATCTATCAGTACTCTGGGATGAATACCATCCGGCCTAGGAGGTTTGCTACTCTTCAGTTTGTAGAACTGCCACCATTACATCCTCCAGGGTGTACAGAGAATCATTGTCTCTCCGACTTGTCAGCTTCTAATACCATTTCTGGCACCGGTATCCCACCCCAAATCTTCCTTGGTGAAAGACCGAAGTGAAGAATTCATTTAATCTCCTCCGCTATGGCTTTGTCTTCCTTGATCGCCCCTTTTACACCTCGGTCATCTAGTGGTCCAACTGATTCTTTTGCCGGCTTCCTGATTTAATATACCTAAAAAAATTTTTTTACTATGTGTTTTGGCCTCCAACGCAATCTTTTTTCGAAGTCCCTCTTAACCTTCCTCATCAGCGCTTTGCATTTAACTTGACATTCCTTATGCTGTTTCTTATTATTTTCACTCGGTTCCTTCTTCCATTTTCTGAAGGATTTTCTTTTAGCTCTAATAGCCTCCTTCACCTCACTTTTTAACCATGCTGGCTGTCGTTTGGGGCCTTCCGTCCTCCTTTTTTATACACGAATGTATTTGGCCTGGGCTTCCAGGATGGTGTTTTTGAACACCATCCACGCCTGATGTAAATTTTGAACCCTCGTAGCCGCTCCTCTAAGTTTTTTTTACCGTTCTTCTCATTTTATCATAGTCTCCTTTTTTAAAGTTAAACACTAAGGTATTTTATTTCCTATGTATACTTACTTCAAAGCTAATATCAAATCCGATCATATTATGATCACTGTTACAAGCGGTCCCAGCACCATTACCTCTCGCACCAGATCATGCGCTCCCACTAAGGACTAGGTCTAGAAGTTTTCCTTCTTTCGTCGGCTCCTGTACCAGCTGCTCCGTAAAGCAGTTCTTGATTTCAATCGAGGAATTTTACCTCCCTAGCGTGCCCCGATGTTACATTCTGTTCATATCTGGCCTTTGCCTGCTGTCATTTAGTATATCACGCAACTTAAATGAAAGAGTGGTCCTTGAAAAACTTATGCCTCAGTAAACTGATTAGTCTATATGATGCCATTATTGTTACAGCAGACTAAAATGGCTACCCTTTTTAATACTTTTAAAAGAAAGAGCATGTAACTCACATCAAATGAAGTTAGTTTACAACTGAATTAATCTGTATAGTGCTCATAGATAGCTGCTTAATTTCACTACCCTATAAATATGTAGCTGAAATTCAAATTATTAATGCAGAGTCTGGAAACTCACATACTTATTGGAATGAGGGAAGAAAACATTTCAGAAGCTCAGTCAGATTTTTCAATTTTTAAAAATAGAAATCTTACTGCTGAGCAGTTTTGTCATAAGTCAGAAAAAACCTCTCTACCTTTATTTATATTAGTGATAACTTTATCAATGTTCGAGTTATAAACACATAGGGGTCCTTTACAATGGCGCAGCCCCTTAGTAAAAGGCACCCATAATTTCCCCATGCCTGGTTTTTAGTTTGGGGGGATTTTGCACCTGTCATGCATAGCAGAATACTTTCCCCCACTCGTGTTTTATTTTGGATGGGGTTGTACTTGCCATGTAGTGCAGGATATTTATACCTGATATGTTGGGGGAGAGGGGTTGTACCTGCTGCACAGTGCAGGGTTACTTTAGCCATGGTTTCTGAGGATAAGCAGCAGGACATACAAGAAAGCAGAATTGCCACCAGTATCTAAACAGACAAAAAAAATCAGGGCCCCTTTTAAAAAGGAACGCCAGCATTTAGTGTGCACTAAAAATTAGAATGTGCTAATCGTGTAGATGCCCATGAATATTCCTATGGGCGTCTACATGGTTAACGTAACACTATTTTTAGCACACGCTAAAATATGCTAGCGTGCCTTTATAAACATGGCCATCAGTTTGTTGGTCTGTTGAAGAATATGGCTGCTTATGGTTTTCTTTTCAAGTAATAATTTTGAATTATGTTTGTCAAATCTTATTTATCAATGATAGATCTCTTTTATTTTGGAGTAATCTTAGACAGGGACTTTTGCTATTGATCCTAGTGCTTGGTTCCACATGGGAGCTATCAAATTAGATTTCTATAGCTAAGTCTTAGAGAGTAATCTTACTGTGCTTTTTTAGGTTGTCATGGCTGAGAAAATGTGTGATCTTTACAGCTTAGCAGTCTTCGTTTTTTTTCCACTACATGTGGGTTTAAATCACTAGCAGATCTAATCCAGATATTATTGTCAGCCCATGACAGTTCCTTTATTGATGTTATTATTAGTCAGTTGCAAACCATATTTTTAATAGTATGCTCAGAACTTATCACTTGATTATTAATTCCCTTCCAGGACAGGTGCCAGACAGAAACTTGATGAGTTTTCATTTCTGCTTTTTTTTGTGTGTGCAAAGTCGATTAACCAGTGTGCATAGCAACTCATTTAGAGAGAAAAAAAAAAAGCATTTGCAAAATTGCTATTGTAAGGTCTGTCTGCATTGCAGCATCTATGGACAATTACAGGAAATCCCATTATTTCACAGTTAACTAACAGTGCTGCAAAAACAATCAGAGACTTGAAGATAATTACAAAAACACCACCTAAAATCAATGGTTTCCCAACCTGACCTGGGGACCACCCCAAAGCTTGTCAGGTTTTAAGGATAGCCAAAATGAATATTCATGACAGAAAATCTGCATACACTGCATACACATTTCTCTTATGTATAATTGAGGATATCCTTAAATTAAAAAAAAAACCAAACCTGGTTAGGGGTTCCTCAGGACCGGTTGGAGGACCCCACAGTCTTACACCTTTCTCACAACATTTACATAGCTTGCCAGTAGAATAGTTAAGTTTACACAGAATATTCAATACCTCCAATGTATTTTGCTAACAATTACTCTGAATTGTAAAGCAGCTGTTCTCAAACCTGTCTTGGGGTTCATGCCTGGCTAGTTGGGTTTTCAGATATTCTCAATAAAATAGCATAAGATAGACTTGCATACAATGAGGCAGTGCATGCAAGTCTCTCATGCATATTGATTGTGAACATCCTCAGACCCAAAACTGGCCAGCAGTCCCTAAAACATGGCTTGAGTACCTTGGTTTTAATGCCAATATGTATTTCACCAACACAAAATTTTATAACAATTTGATTTAACTTGATTTTAATGGAAAAATCCAGCAAGGTCCTATTACAAATTGTTCCACTGTCTGAGCCTTGGATATGTATACCATAATTAAGAAAACATTTTTCCAATGTTTAAATCTTGTTGTTACTATACCAAGATTTACCGGTGAGGAATTGTGCTTTCAATTATTAAAATTATTTGCAGAAAGATTTTCCATGTTGCTTAAGGAGGACTTTTGTCCCCTTGAAAGCTCACATTGCTAAGTAACTGTGAGCTTTGGCAAGTCAACCCATGCAACATGACATGACTTGGAGCCACAGATCAGCACAGGTTTTATAAAAACAAGGACTTTGTTTCAGTAACTCAATATCCTGCAGCACATTCTGCAGTTCAGATATTATATGAATGATCATCCAACACCACAAGCCACATGCAGCTTGCTCAAGGTGAAAATGTAACTCTCTGAACCAGTCCTTGAAGGCAGCATCATAAGACCACATGGGCCAGAGGCATTATTGGACCAAAGGGAAATGGTGACTGTGTCATCAAATTATGTGGGTTGAAAGCAGCATTGGAGAGCTGAGTGTCAGCAAGTTTGGGAAGGAAGGGAAGGGCAAAGAGAATGAGCCAGAGGAGTTGAGGGTGGGGGGGAGAGAGAGAGACTGATTATAGCCTGGTCTGCAGTTTGCTACCAGGTAAATAATAGAGGAAGCAGATAAAGGGAACATGGGGAGTTTTGTTGGATTTACTCATTTTTCCTCATGCTCATAGGGGCCCTTTTACTAAGCCGCATAGACGGGTACGCCAATTTGGAACTGCTGCCCAGCTACTGTGTGGCCCGGGTGGTAATCTCATTTTTTACGCACATCCACTACACGTGCCGGAAAATATAATTTATTTTCCAGCACGTGGTGCTAACCAGGCGGTAATCAGCACTGTACATGCGCTGACGATTACCGCCTGGTTAACGTGCAAGACCTTACTGCTAAATGAATGGGTTGTGGTAAGGTCTCAGGCCTAAAATGGAAGCGCCAATTTTCATTTTGCCGCACGTCCATTTTCGTCCCCCCCCAAAAAAGGTCTTTTTTACAGGCGCGCTGAAAATTGGATCTGTGCACGTCCAAAACACATGCCTACATTACTTAAGGCCATTTTTCAGTGCACCTTAGTAAAAGGACCCCAGAGTAAGTTGCATTCATATAGTTTGATTTAAGATAGACCCAAACATACCTGCAATGCTCCCTCATTCATGCTGTGCTCTTTCACTTCAGCATGTTCTTTGGGAAGAAAATGCCAAGTCTGACCTACTTTTCTCAAGAAGCACAAAAGCTTACAGAATTTTTAACTGCAAAGAATAAAAACTGTCACGAGTCTCAATAAGGCCACATCCTGCCTGTGGTAAGAAGGCAAGGAAGCACCACTATTATAACTATGCTTATTACGGAGTCACATTTAAACTAAGTATTACAAAATGTGTGACTATTTTTTTTCTTTCCTTTTGGTCTATGAAAGGGTTACAAAAGGCAGGATTGGCCAACCTTATTACTGACAACCTTCAAGTCCCCCTTCTGAAAACACAACACTCTTAAAAGGGGATTTTTACAGGGGTGACTTTCAACTAAATAGTAAAAGGTACCAGGTAAAGGTGGGGGTGAGAGTTGGAGGTGGAGAAAAGAGGTGCACTTTGCTCTGACCTTCTCCTCCAGAAGGGGGGGGGGGTGTTGGAGGTGGAGAAAAGAGGTGCACTTTGCTCTGACCTTCTCCTCCGAAGGGGGAGGGGGTGTTGGAGGTGGAGAAAAGAGGTGCACTTTGCTCTGACCTTCTCCTCCAGACCTTATTTCTTCTCTCTCTAACCTGCTCTCAAGTAGTGATTGGGCACTCGTTTGCAGCTGGAAGATGAGCACTGCTGGCCATCATCACTATAAGTCTCCTTTTCAGCAGCTGAAAGATGAGCCCAAGCAACTGCTGTCGTACATTGCCAGTTTTTTTTTCAGTAGTTGGCAGAATGAGCTTTGTCAGCCACCACAGACCACCTCTTCATTCTTTTAGTGGCTAAGGGGAAGCGCTTACAGCCTGTCAGCTGTTGCCTCAACCCTTCATCTGTATTTTTGGTTGAAATTTCTTTATTAGGAAACAACTCATGCTAGTACAAATATCCTTAATATAAACCAGCACAAAAATATGACTTTCATTAGATTCAGAATTTTAACCTTTTAAATTCCTCCACCCTCCCTTCCCTTTAACCCCCTTTAGTTTACCAAGGAGAAATCTACTATCAAAGAAACCTGTATTATAATGAACCAAGACTTCCAACATCTTTTTTAAAAATTATTTTATTTTAAATTTACAAATAACTTCAAGATACTACTTGAAATCAGTAAAGATGATTTACAAAAAAATGGCTCAAATATTTTACATCCTATATTGCTTATCAATAAGTCTATACTTTAACAAAAGAAAAATCAAAAAATATATTCAATTTTACAATAGAATATAAGCATTTTAAATTTGTACATCTATAGTCCACAACAGTGAAGGCATATCTCAACCCGTTATTTATATTTGAAAACCTTTAGGAATTTTAGGGACAGGGGAGGAAGTTCCAGGAATTCCTAATATTACGGAGTAGATGTTACTATTGTCTTGGCTGACTTGAGGGTAGCAAGGCTATTGAGTCCAAAAAGAATTCAGTTTGGGGTCAAAGAAAACATATCTAATGGAATTCAATTTAACACCATTTTACATGGGAAGTTTAACCAAAAAGTGCCCCAAGTTGAAAGGCCTTAGGTCGTAACTTAAGAAATTCTTTACGCCTTCTCTGGGTTGCCTTAGAAATGTCTGGAAACATTCTTATCTTAAAGTTCATAAAAAGTTGGTCTCTATGAAGAAAAATTGCTTTAGAATCCAATCTCTATCTGGCTGCAGCACAAAGGAGACTATTAAAGTCATTGGCACCAAACCTAGTTGTCATCTTCTAGTGTCTGTGTTAGATTCAAATCCAAAACATCAAAAGACGTTTCGGGTCTTTGACCCTCCACTTGTTCTTGTTCCCTTCTTTATATGGTAATAAGTAGTAGATTTTGATATAGGAGGAAATGCAGTCTCAGGAATTTCCAGAACTTCACACATGTATTTTTTAAAAGTTAATGCAGGTGCTACCATAAGTTGTTTTGGAAAATTTATCAATCTTAATGTATTAGCTCGCTGAGCATTTTCCAAATTTTCTATCTTGTTCTGGAGATATGAATTTTCTTTTATCAAATTAACTTGTAATTGTTGAATAGTTTGTATCTCTTTTGAATTATTCTCCATTAGTGTTTCCAGATTTTGCAACTTTGTCTCCATTACAGGTATTTTATTTAGGAAAATTTGAGATTGTTCACATATAGAGGAAATTTTTTAGATAAAGAGTTTTCCAAACTCTTCAAAGCTTCCCAGATAGCTTCCAAGGTGATATTATCTGGCTTTTCCCCTAAAGCAGACTTACTTGGTAACTCCCTTTGTGAGATTTCCACTATCAAACCTGCTTCCCTCATCGATGATCCTCAGTCAAGGCTTCTCCTCCACTCGATTCCCGCACTGCCTGTGCGGTTAAATCGGCAGGCTAACTTCCGGGTTGGGTCCCGTTCTGGGAGACCCCGCCACCACTTGGGAACTTGGGGCTTCCGGTCCCTCCTCGCATGTCTGCCGGCATGGGAGGAGCCGACCTCTGCTCGGGGCTCAACGTTGTCTCCATCTCTGGACGGAATGCGGCTCTCCTCTCCCCGCAGTCACCGTCTGCAGAGCTCCCACTCCGACATCGTTCCCGGAACCAAGAAGCGCTCAATCAAACCAGGTACCGGCGAAGCAGAGACCGCAGGTCCGGTTCTCTGTCTTCCCCTCCTCTTAGGCATATTGGCGTAAAAGGGATAAACTGTTTTCAGGAAATTAGAGGTGCGTGATTCGGAGCGCTTCTCAACACTTCCTTCCCGTCGCCATCTTGCCTCCCAAAGAGGATTTCCAACATCTTATATGTTTAACAATTACTTTTCACCCTATGGGAAAGAACTTCTATTTTATAAGTTAAGCTTCACCCTCAATACCTTCCTAGGCAGTCCGCTCAGATCTACTAATATCAAAACAGTACCATCTGTGAAAGTGAGACATTTAATTTGCTGCTGCTCCACCTCAACATCCCTTATTCAGTTGGTTTGCAAGCAACCATACAATAGAGTTCCAGAAATAATGCAATAGTCTCATAAGCTGCTTTGGGTTGAATATACAGTACCCAAATACTATTTAGAAAGGGGACCTCTAAGCACACTTCCTCAACACTGCAAATAAAATAGCCAATCCATATGATCAAATGCTTTGTCTGCATCAAGGCTGACCAGCATAGTGGCCTATATTGTACCATCTAGAGCACTTTAGGCCATATGTTCTGGACGTGTATGCCAGTTCAATACTTGGAAGCAATAAGAGATTTTCTTACCAACGTACACAATTTGATCTTGCTTGTAAGCTGGCATGTGTTGTTTCAGGGAGGGACACTCTTGCGACTCTGTCAGAGGGGTAAGGTATATTTTTACAGAAGGCATGATGATGGGAAAGAAATCTACTTTGTTTCATTGGAAGGATCTCCACTGTCTACATTCTGATCATTGGCAGTACCTCCTTTTTGATATGGCTTTGATGGAAAGAAGGGGTGCAGGGCTATGGGGATGATGATTAGGTGGCGTAAATCTGAGCGATATGGGAGCCATTTTGGCTCTTCCCTATCTCACAGGGCCTGCAGCTTATTGCTTAATAAAAGTGCTATATTTATGTCCATTAATGTATATTTTAGCTCTCTTTCTCTGTGAGCTGTAGCAGCACATGGCATTGCTTTGTACGATTATGCCTCATCTTTTTTGGGATGTTCTTGTTACTTGATTGCAATATATCATTACTACTTCATACTGCCTGGTTGTCAGGGGAAGGGAAGGAAGGGATGGGTTATTTATTTAATGCAATTACCGGGGTCCCAACACACAGGAGCAAGAGAGAGACAGTCCGAGGGAGCAGATCCTTCTGCCTGCCTCCAGAAGCCTTGTCAGCACCGGGCTCCCCTTGGAGGGCAGGCCTGGAAATCTTACCCCCTGCCCCCCCCCCCTCTGGCGGCCCTGTACAGAACTATCGCCGGCATAATGTGGATGCTGGTGGTAGTTTTGCCTTCAGTGCGCACCATTTCTGGTGGGCCCAGAAGTTTTCTCATTTTTTTTTACCCCGGGGGTTACCCGGTGGTAATTGGGCAGCACCACACACACTGCCCAGTTACTGCCAAGTTAGCATGGGAACCCTTACTGCCACCTGAATGGGTGCAGTAAGTTTCCACTAAACAGTCATTTCTTTTTTTTTTTTTGCCCTTTTACGCGCTGCGGTGAAACAGCCTCGGTGTGCAGCAAAAATGGGCACCGATGCTAGCGCAGGGCCCTCTTTACCACAGCTTAGTAGTAGAGGCCCTAAATATCCAGGGCACAGTCAACGAATCATAAACAACCTACATTTCAGACTACACTGTGCTATTACAGCTTTAATAGAATAAAAAAAGTGCTGGGAAATTGGCTGCTCACGGACATCTTGCTTAAATACTAAAGCATATCATCAGCAAGAAAGAAAAAAAAAAAAGGCCTGACTTTACAAAAAATTTACATGAGACTGAGAAACTGTGGTCAGATAGTTTGAAGATCTGGGTGTACCATGGGAATCCAAGACTAACGCCTGCATTTTTTACCCACCTCATCCTTCTTGTATTGGTTCTTAAACTCACAGAAAATCACAACTGCAATAATAATGTTCTTTGTCTTGCCCTCAGATACAATAAACACCTTTTGCTGTAATTGACAAACACCAAATGTTCTCTGCATTCAGACAAAAACACTTGTTTTCTCACTCACTCACACAAAGCAGCTAGATTCCCTCTCTCTCTCATTTACACATGAACCAATGAAGAAACACACATAGAAACCAAGAGATCCACATGCACAGCATAAGGAAAATAAAATACACAGGCCATACCATGGACCTCTGTGTACAGGGGTGGCTTTTACCAGGTACAACCAAACCGTAAGACAATCAATCTATTTTATTGCAGTAAGGAAACTGTACAATCCATCTCAACTATTTTTATTATTTATTTATTAGGATTTATTTACCGCCTTTTTGAAGGAATTCACTCAAGGTGGTGTACAGTAAGAATAGATCAAACATCAGGAGACAATTAGAGCAGTAAAATATTCGAACAACAATACAAAGTATGTCCCTACCAACCGACCTGTTCCCATTTCAATTTAGAGTGGATTTTGAAAATTTTTAAGAGCATACAGTTGAAATTATTCTTCCATAATAGTCAAGATTCTAAGGGATCATATTCAGATTGTTTGGCAAGAAGTACTTGGATCCCTCCTGGTCCACTGAATTCTGCCTTGGTGATATTTAAACAATTGGTTCTGCAGGATATACAAAGACTTGAGGATACTCAGTCTATGGTAGAGGTAATATGTCACCGTCAAGAATTTTGTGCTTTGCACAAACTGAAGACGTGAACAATCAATTGTGATACGTTAAGCAGACAAAGGGGTGCGATTAGTAGTTCAAGATAATGATGGACTATTTGGTAGAAATTCAGCAACAACTATCAGATGGCAATATTTACAATAAGCTTATGGAGGACCCCTACTTATGGTTAATAAAGAACATACAGACAATAACTAAGGAAGCTGTACAACAAGGTTTCCTTACCTAAGAGAGAAAGTCTATTTTTGTGTCCTGTTCATCCGGTTATTCCTATTTTCTACACAGTTCCAAAGATCCACAAAAGGTTGCAAGCTCCTCTGGAAGACCTATTGTATCCTCTAGAAATTCTTTACTTGAACGTGCCTGCAAGTATGTGGACTACTTTTTGCGGCCTCTTGTGCAAAATATACCGGCATATATCAGAGATACCTATCATTTTCTACAAGTGGTGAGTGGATTGAACATCAATCATGATAGTCTGTTGGTGACTCTTGATGTTTGCTCTTTGTATACTTCTATACCGCAAAGGGAAGCCCTGGAGGCAGTAAGGAAAGCACTTGAAGAATGCTCTCGTCCGCATGTGGTTCCCACGGATTTTCTGATCCATCTCACTCAACTGGCTCTTTACAATAATCATTTTATTTTTGAAAATGAGTTGTATCTACAAACATCCGGGATAGCCATGGGAGCGTCGTTTGCCCCCTCTGTTGCTAACATCTTTATGGGGCAGTAGTTTGAAGATCAGTATATATATTTCCAATCCAGGGTTTGCTCTGGTACAATATTGGGGGCGATATATTGATGATGTGTGTTTAATATGGCAGGGCTCTGAACAACAATTGCAAAATTTTGTTACTAATCTTAATACATGCCATGCTACCATCAAGTTTGAAAGTAATTTTCATGTTAAAAGTATTAACTTCTTGGATGTTCTAGTCAAGAAAGATGGTGGCATGTTGAAGACAGATGTCTTTGTAAAACCAACAGACAGGAACTCTCTATTAAGATTTGACAGTATGCACCCCTACCATTTAAAACGCAGTTTACCTTATTCGCAGTTTTTGCGGTATCGCAGAATTTGCGACACTACACCAAACATTTAGAGAATCAGCAGAGAAACTTCGTGGCAGGTTTCAGGAGAGAGGATACCCAAGTAAACTTGTTAAACAATCATATAAAAGAGCCTTATGTCAGCACAGGGATCTCTTAATTCAAGATGACCGGCCAGGTGGATCTAAGAACAATGACAAGATCATGTCGTGTGTTTTGAAATTCACAGACAGATCTTCTCAAATTTCAGCCATACTTAGAAAACATTGGAATGTTATGCTTACCAGGAAGCGTTGCAGGATCATCATCTTAGACTCACTTACGCTCGCAATCAAAATCTACAAGACCAACTGAGTTTTGCAGATGTATGGTCTGATACCAGACAAATGGAGGGTCAACATAAAAAATGTGGGCATTGTTCTATCTGCTCCATTACATTTGAATGTTCAGAATTTAAATCTACAAATGGAAAGTCTTTTAAGTTAAGACATACAACTTCGTGTGAATCTAAAAAATGTGGTGTATCTCTTAGATGCCCATGTAACCTGCTGTATGTGGGACATACTACTCGTCAATTTAAAACCAGGGTTATTGAACATAGACATTGCATCACCAACTTTAAAATGGAAGCTCCCATGACCAGACACTGTGAGCAGGCTCAACATCAGTTCAATCAGCTTCAATGCATGATCATTGATCAAATATATATGGGTAAGAGAGGGGGGGATTTAAAAACAATTCTGTGGCGTAGAGAACAACACTGGATCTATACACTTGATACAGTAGCCCCTTGTGGGTTAATAGAATATTGAATGGAATGCCTTTTATTGATATCGAGTGTATTTTTACGGGGGGTGTGGATTCTCTTCGTTATTTGAGCATTATGATTGGTTACGTCGTGACGTCATGACGTATCCTATGTATGTACGCTGTGACGTCATTACGTTTAGATACGTCACGTTGTGACGTCACCCCGTTTTTACTCGCGGGGTGTATTAAAAGCATCATTCCTCTCAGAGTTCTCGTTCCTGCACCATCTTTGAGGTTCCATACAGCTGACGATTTAGTTTTCAGTGTTAATTTGGTTTATCCAGATGGTTTTGTAGCGCTCTTCCTGAGGCAGCCACGAGGTTGGCGAAACAGGCGCTTTTGTCGAGGGGCTGGCGTTTTTTTCGCCGCTGCAGCAACTTTATAGGACTCCGGAGTCCCTTAGTGTGGGATATTGGGTCACAGTCTTTTTTCTGAGGGTGTTTCACCTGGTTTAAGCTAAGTATTTCACACTTGTTATATCTGGGGTTAAGCCTGAGTGGGTTTCTGATTGTTGCAAAATGTATAAACAAAGTTTCATGAAGGTTTAAAACGTTAAAGAGTGTGCAACAGATAGTACCTCAGTATATTCCAGGGTGTATCCTTGTTTTGAGGGTTCTCCTTAGATAGTCCTTTTACTGGCTATTGTCAGTCTTTTAGGGTGGTTTGATGATGGGTGTCCATTTGTAAGATTGATATAGAATTTTTGAGAGAGGAATTGAGTTTTTCATCCCATCGGTTTTCTCATGTTTTGTGAGTTTTTACGTTGGGATTTTTCTCTCTTGACTCTCTTAAATAGAACCCATGATAGTACTCTACTCCTATTGAAGCAGAGGTTTAGCAATAACTTTGTATGATTCCCTGCTAGGAGGTTTGAGGTTCATTTTGTTAACACTATTTATCAATCCAAAGGACACCTCCACACCATCTCTATATATTACTTTATAAGTAAACTCCTTTTGATAGGTTGATATGGTATACTACTTGCAATGACAACACAATATGTACTACTAGCAAGATCCTTCCTACCAGTAGGAAAAGAACAGCATTTCTAACCTATGTCTACCTTCTCCTCCACTGGTTTCACTCTGAAGTTTGAACTGCATGGGATCTGTGGGTCCTGGGAGACTATGAGGGCCATTTTCGATATGACGTCTAAGTCCAACTTTGGACACTTCGCACAAGGTCATTTTCGAAAAAAAAAGGAAAACGTCTATCTTTTTCCCCCCGAAAATACCAATTCGAACAAGGTTTTGTGCTAATGTTTACATTAGTGCACAGCCTGTTTAGGATGCATTAAGGGCTCCAGTATGATGGATGCACTGACCTGTCAGTATATTGCTAATGTCAGCGCACTACCTGAATAGAGCTTCAATTCTTTGCCCCTGACACACTACCGCCCCCCAAATAAATAAACATAGCACACTTAGAATGTGCAAATGACAAAAACACAGAATGCTTTAGTGCACCCTAGATTGGATAGTTTTTCTGTGTTCAACGCACATTAGCATGTAACACAGCTTAGTAAAAGTGCCCCTAGAGTCCTTAATCCAAGCCCTATTGTTTTTCTTCTTTTCCAGGCAGCATGAAGGGAAGAGGAAAGAAGGGGGCAGCCCCCTCCAGATTTTCCAGGTGTATGCATGCATACCTTCTCATGAGTATTAAAAAAAAATCAATCATTGGGGATGCTGATGCCTGGGAGACAAAAGTTTGGTATTATGGTAGTAGACAAGGCATATCCATCCCCTCCCATCCTAGGTATGCAGATGAAGTTACATAATTCTTCACTTTGGAATGTATGTTTTCCCCTTCCCTTCACTCAAATAAATTATGGCAGGAGTCATAGAACAGCAAGGTATTTGTTCATGGAATGACTTCAGGGCTCTATTGCTTTATATTTCTAGAACAGTCCTGGAAGGAATTCCAATAAACTCCTTGAAGATATATTGGCAATACGGCTAATTTGTTCAAGAAATGTTTACTGTAATTATTACATGCTTATGATATATTAACGTAGGAAATAAAATTATTCATCTAGACTTTGTAGTCTCTACTGGGCAAAGAAAACATAATTATATGACCATTTTATGAGCAAATAGAACTTGATAAACATCTTCACATAAGACAATGTAAGAAATTTAAGCATATAATAATACAATCAAGTAGGCATAATGTCTCATGCAAGAATGCTAGCAAATAAGAAAATGTTAAATATATAAGGTAAAGACAGGCTTTGTTGAGCACTGCCTGAATGCCAATTCATCCTACATATAATATACTAAAATTTAATTCAGTCCCTGCACAATCTCTTTGTACACAGCTGATTGGAATGTGCTGCTTATGGTTAATTTAGAATGAGATGGTTGTAGTGGTAAGAATGAGCTGTACAAAAAAAAGAAACGGGGCCTGGAAGTCATAGCAAATAGAAGCAACATCACTAAAATAAAGTTTGTGGAAGTAAAAGTGCCCCACAACAGTAAATTGAGGGACCCTTTTACTAAGCCGCACAAGCATCTACGTGTGTCTAAAATGGAGTTACTGCACGGCTACCATGTGGCTCTTGCGGTAAATTAATTTTTGACGTGCATCCAATACAAGCGGTTGAAAAAGAATTTATATTTTCTGCTGCGCGTATCGGACATGCACCAAGTGGCATTTGGCGCACATAGGTCATTACTGCCTGGTTACCGAGTGAGACTTTACTGCTAGGTCAATGGCTGGCGGTAAGGTCTCAGACCCAAAATGATGTGCGGCAATTTTCATTTTGCCACACGTCCATTTTGGGCAAAAATTTTAAAAGGCCTTTTTTACAGGTGCGCTGAAAAATGATTCTATGCGCACCCAAAACCCGTGCCTACACTACTGCAAGCCATTTTTCAGCGCACCTTAGTAAAAGGACCCCTGAAATGTGAGGTCACAGTAAGGGTGCTGCTTAGTTCCAAAAATCCCAAGCAAGTCTGGAAGGCTGGAAGATCCGAACCGGAATGGAATGACTTCTGCCCCTCCGAAGGGACACCACCTTGTAAGTGGTGGAGGGGCTTCCGTGTTTCAATGACTCAGAGGGCTATGCTGAAGGGTTACCCATATCAGACAGGCCTCTGAGGAGAAACCAGACAAAGAGTGTCCCAAATTAGGGAGAGGGGAAAGATGGTGACCTGAAGCTCGTACACTCAACGGCCCAGCTGTCCTCTGAAGTTCAGTTTTTGTTCACTTGAAATTTCCTCTCTGCATTGCAGTTGCCTTAACAGAGGAAGGGGACAATGGGGGGTCAGCCGCCGATGACCAGTGTTTTGTCCCCTGTGCAGCAAGTGTGGGACCGCTGTATGACGAGCTGCCCATAGATGACTGGGTTGATGAGTCCTTTGATTAGCGCCGACGAAGGAGCGTCGATGCTCTTGGACCTGGAAACAACTTCATCGCTCAAAATCATTTAACCACCATGCCCAAAGGGGTGGAGGAGTGAGTCAGGAGTGTATGCTGAAACGGAAGTCGTTTACAGCTGAACCCGTGTCGGCGGTGCTACTCCTAAACCCTTAAGAGTTATCAGCTTGGAGTTTTTGGCTCCCGTGGAGGTTGCATTGAATGTCATCTGGAGGGTGCTCCAGGACCTGACGGTGGTAGAGAATGACTTTGCTTCAGATATAGTCTTGTTAATGAGCCACATGGATAATCTAATCGAATCATTTGAGAATATACAGCAAATGAAGTTCTACTGAAGTAGGAAACGGTTAAGATTTGAAAATGATAATAAGACCAGAAAAAATTTGAACAAAATGAATATTGTTGTAGATGATTAATATCGAGATTGTTGTTTTCCCAGAGTTCCAGGTATGACTCCTAATGTTTTTTTTCCTCTGAAATGATTCCTCTTAATATATTAATTCAAAAGGAGTGAAGCCTGTGAAACTGGGATTACTTTAATCAGCGGGAATTGGATTGAAGATTCAAGGGTTTGTATTGTTAAACAATTTCTGGTTTTAAAAGGGAAAAAAAATGAAATCAGGTGTATTACTTTCACTAATATTGGACAATAAGTATGTTTCCAATGAAATTGATGGACTATGCACCGTTATGGTCTTGAAGAAACCAACCAGATGATCAATGTGGAAAAATGATTTAGATAAATAATAACTGGGGATAATCGGGTTAATACCACGTTTTCTTTGTTTGCTGTTGCTTAAATTGATCTCCTTGTCTTGTTTCACTCTCCCTATTTATTTTGTGGTCTAAGAAAGAGAAAGATTGTACAAAATCCATTTATCTTGTTGAGATTGTTTTCTTCAAATATTGTTTTAATGTACAATCATCTCTGTTTTACTGTTTTGCAAGTGATCCTTGTAAAATGAAAAAATTATAAATAAATGATTAAAAAAAAAAAAAAAAAAAAAAGGAATGACTTCTGGAACATGCTTGAGAAACAGGAACAAGACAGTCCATAGCAACCACAGGGTCTGGCCACCAGAGGGCAAAGTGAGCACAAACATGGAAAATAGTCACAATCGTGACACTTTCCAAACCTGTTCTGGGTAATCTGCAGCCAGTCATGTTATCAGGATATCCACCATGAATTTGAATGAGGTATATTTCCATACACTGGAAACCATCATACAGGCATAGTCATGGTGGATACCCAAAAAAATCCAACCAGCTATGGAGCCCCCAGGGCAAGTTTCTTGATTGATTGAAAATTCTACTGACCCCTGGACCCCCCTGCCGCTACCCTCTTGACCTCCCCCTTTCCGCCGAAAACCCTTCCCTGCCGCTGTCGTATACCTGTGTTGACGGGGGACCCCAACCCCCGACCGCTGAAGTCCTCTTCTCATCTGCGCCGGCGTTGCTTGCTGAAAGGTCTGATCAAGTTTCTGTGCATGCATCTGATGTCAGACGCACGCACAGAAACTTGATCAGATCATTCAGCAAGCAACGCCGCGGCAGCCGAGAAGAGGACTTTGGCTGTCGGGGGTTGGGGTCCCCTGTCAGCACAGGTATGTGACGGAGTTGGCTCGCGCTGCTATGTTGTGATTGGGCACTGTCGCTGCTGACGCACCCGGAAGTGGGAGACGTCATCATTTCAGGAGATGGATACAGAAGCATGAATGCCTCAAGGCTTATGTCCACGCAGTCAGCTTCAGAATGTTGGAGGTGCGTTTTATTATATAGGATTTTTTATCTGCTGCAAATACCATGTGCTATAACACAGTATAGATACTCTAGTTGGGATTCCAAGAAATCTTGAAAGAGAAAACTGCTCTCTGATCTGGAAAAGCTAAACCATATTTCTCTTTAGGTTGTGATATCTTTCACTGACATACCAAAAAACACAACTACTGAATTACTACCTATGTCCAGTGCACAAGAACTGAAAAGCAAAAGTACATTCTAGAAGAATAACTGAGCTCATGATGACAGGGCACAGAGATACAAGGTACTATTGTTTTCATGCTGCAGCCACCTTTTAGTACGAGCCTGTAATATCCTTTCAAAGATGTCAAGCACAATTACAGTACTTAGAGTAGCTATATTCCCTTATTCTCCCCAGTCACTTTTTCTAGATAGGTATGTAACATCATTATTTTACAAGCTACAAACCTGAAAGGGTGACAGCCCCACCAGACTGACACAACCAGTGATATTAGATCAGGAGACCGTATTTATTTTAAATCATGCTGTATCTAGTATCTAAGGGTCCATTTCTACTAAAGTTGAGTGCGCGCTCACGGACATTAGTGCATGCGAACCCCCAGAGTCTATAAAGGCTGGCCAATAAAAATTTATAGAATTGAGTTGAGCATCAAATTTTCGGAGCCATTTATAGAATCTGACCCTAAATGCTGTGCATCTTATTTTATACCTATGGACCACGTTGCAATTAGCACACACTAATGTCTGTTAGCATGCGAAAAGCTTTAGCAAAAAGGGCCCTAAATACATTCAAAAATTACAGTTTAGTTTCCATGATAAGTACTGGAAGGTTGCTGTGCTTCTTCATTCTAGGGTAAACTTACTCTTCAGCATCCACAGGTTGAACAATAACAGGGCTACAGAGGACCACTGTAGATTAGAAGATTGAGGGTCCCTTTTACATAGGCACAGGAGGGCCTACATGCATACAGCTCACGTCTAATTGAAACTACTGCCTGGCTAGCGCATGAGCCAGGCGGTAATTCTGAATTTGGCACGTACCAAATCCTGCGGCGGTAAACAGCAGCTGGCGTGAGCTGCATGCTTACCACGTGGGTAGCACTTGAGACCTTACCACTATGTCAATGGGTGGTGGTAAGGTCTCAGGCCGAAGATGGATGCATGCTGGTTTCAATTTTAGCGCACGTCCATTTTCTGGCCCCTTAAAAAAAGGCCCTTTATTCCTAGATGCAGTAAAAAATGGCTCAATGCGAGCTCACAAGACGAACTCGTAGGCCACGTTTTCCAGTGGCTTAGTAAAAGGACCCCTGAACTTGCTCATTAGACCATATTTATTTAATGTTCTGATTAAAAGGAAGTCTAAAGACTTTTGTCAGAGCTGTTTGTTTTCCTATCCCATGCTGAGCCATCCTTAAGGAACCTCACTCAGATGAGATACTGAATTCTCTGCCAGGCATTTTTAAAAGCTGTAGTCTGTATCATTTGTTTAAACCCCATCATCAGTAATTAAAATTGGTTTCCTTTCATTACCCTGAATTACTTTCCCAATACCCTAAACTGACAGGAATGACAGATGAGCCGTTGACAAAGGCTGCTCTGCCCTCTGTTCTGACAGTTTTAAAACATGAGTTTAAAATGAGAGAGAACTGAATGGGGATCTTTTAAAAGTGGAAAGATCTAGCACCAGCTCAGACTGTAACTTAAACCCAGGGTCATTTTTCACCTTTAGTGGATGCACTTCCATTTCTATATTCCAATTTCTATTAGGAAGTGCCAAGCTTTTGTGAAAAGATGAAGAATTTAAGATGCATGCTGTTGAGATACCATTTATAATAGTGACATAATGGTGTCAAGTCTTTAAAAGAGGGAGAAAAGAAAAGCAACAGTTTGGTCACATGTTGCAGACGGTATTATGTTTTCCCATGTACTGAAATCAATTACATTTTCATGGAGAGAAGAGAATTTTTTAGGCTTAAATATCATGCCCGATACTGTTTCTTTGTTGCACCTGTGGCAGTGGGGAAATTCTATATATGGCACGGAAATCAATGTCAACTAAGCGTATTCTATAAGTGGTACCTAGATTTAGGTGCGATATATAGAATACACTTAGTTGATACCTCAGTGCCTAAAGCACTGCAAAACCACTTCTAGAAATTCTGCACTGGCTCCCCATTAAAGAACGAGTAGCCTTTAAAATATATACACTAATCCACAGGATAATCTTCGGTGAAGTCCCAGAAGATATGCTTGAATTGATTGACTTACCACCCAGAAACAGATTCAGTACCTCACGATCATACCTGAACTTGCACTACCCAGACTGTAATGGCCTTAAATACAAGTCAATTTATGCCTCCAACTTTGCATACATAGGCACTCAACTGTGGAATGCTCTACCCAAATCAGTAAAATCTACCCAGAACTACCTAAACTTCAGAAAATTATTGAAATCAGTATTGTTTAAGAAGGCTTATTCCCCAGGTTCAACTTAATTTGAATTAACTCTTACCATTAATAAGATCCAAGGACACTAATTACCTGTTATTATCTCTTGTCTATTGCGGTTTAATTATTATATCTTATTCTCAATTTGTATAATTGTTTTTTCTTGCAATGTAGCCTTACTACAGATCTATGTAAGCCACTTTGAGTCTGCAATCAGTGGGAAAATAATAATAATAAAGCTACATGCCTCCATTTACACCAACTACAACATGGCGTAAATCCTGGCGCACAGATTTAGGTGCACTGGGCCATATTCTATACAAGTATACATTTCGGTAAGCCCACGAAACACCCATTTTTACACCCATAACCACGCCCATTTTTGCCTGCACACATTAGAAGTTGGGCACACGGCATTACAGAATGCGCTTAGCGAGCTGTGCATGTAATTCCTAATTATTGCCAATTTGTGCTCATTATTGCTTGTTAAGAGCTGTTATCAGTGCTGATTAGCTTGTTAAGCCATTTAAGTTATGCATGTTGTTATAGAATACGCTTTGATTTCAGCTCGGATCGCTAGATGCACTCTATAGAATCCATGGGGAGTATGTCTAATTGATCTAGCTCCAGTGAATGATATTAGGCTAGACAAGCTTTTTCTAGTTTCAAGTTTAGTAAAAGCTTGATATACCACCTATGAGTAAAACTTTCAAAGTAGTGTACAATATTAATTCTCAATAGGCTAAAAATGAAAGGAGGAAAGAAGGACAACAAAATTTAAGTAATAACAAAATTGGGGATAAAACCATAGCATAAGGCTAGATTAATAAAATGATATCAAATCAAAACAAAATTACATAAAAATAAAACAAAGCAAAAGCCAGAGCTGGCATTGTCATCATCCAGTTTGTTCTATGTGGGCTAACTGGGGGAAAAGCATTGATAAATAGAAAGGTTTTTAGGTTTGCCTTAAAATTTACTAGGGATTGTTCCATTCTAAGGTGGATGGGAAGGGCATTCCATAGAGCTGGACCAATAACATTAAATATCCTTGCATGGATACAATAACAGAGTTGTTGGAATGAGATGACAACTAGTATTTGCTCGGGAGGACAGCAGAGTTCTAGACGGACAATACAGAAGGAGAACTAGGAAGAGATAGAGTGGTGATTCTGTGTGATGAACTTTGTGTACTTTATGGGCCCTGTTTACTAAGCCATGCTAAGGGCGTGCTAGCATTTTTAGTGTGTGCTAAACACTGTCACCCATAGGAACATATGGGCGACTCTAGCATTTAGCGTGTGCTAAAAACGCTAGCACGCCTTAGTAAACAGGGCCCTATGTTTGTTAACATTATCATTATTTATATATTTTTTTATTTTTTGAGATTTGTAATATTTTATTTAATATGCATGCTTTATTATGGATTGTTTTGGGCAGTTTTCTCAGGAAGGCGGTTTAGAAATTGAATGAACACCAATATACGTCCTATAGGTGCATTGGTGTTTATATGCTATTTTTTTAGCTGGACATAGTGGTAAAAAAGAAAAGCACCAGAATAGCATTGATCATAGAGGTGTCAGTCCCAAGCAATTATTCTGTGAATTGTGTGGGGAGAGAGAAGATCCTCAATTACCAACAAATGCAGTCTGAGGCCAAGAAAATATGGCAGAAAGAAATATTTTCCATCATCTTGGGTGCTACAGGCTTTACTGAAAAGAATTTCCAAGCACACCTGGATAGGTTGCCTATACATGTAAACTGCTTAGAACTAGAGAGAAGCTGTCTTTAACACACTGCAAGTACCACAATGAGCAGCAGCAGTAAATTTGAGGTTCCTTACTCTGATGGTATGTGTAAAAGTAACCCATTTGAAGAAATTGCCCCCAGGGAAAACAGAATAAGTCAGACTGTTACAGACCCCTACTCAAACTATACAGCAGAATACCTCACCTCAGTTACACACATAGCATACAGAGAGACCCTAACCCAATAAAGAATAAAGGGCTACAAATTACAAAATGGGTCATTTTTGAGCTTTCCCTTAGCTCTGTGGGGAAGATTCACCAGCTTTCCATACTTCCCTTCATGGTGAAATGGGATTTTGTTGGGATGGAAGCTAGTGAGTCTGGGGTTCATAACTCTTTAGCTCAGTGGCGTAGCCAGACAGCCAATTTTGGGTGGGCCTGAGCCTAAAGTGGGTGGGCACAAAATTATCTCTGCCCCGCCAAATCTCCACCTCAAAATATAAATACTTTAGCTAATGAGGATCCTCAAGCTCTGTTAGCTGAAGACTTTCTCCGAAGGCAATTAATACCAATCGGTCCACCATTTTTCTCTCTTCCCCGCCTCCAGTCCCCCGGTCTGGCACCTCTCCCTAGCTCCACCCCATTGACAATTAATACCTTTAATTAAATTTAGATATTAGATATGTATCAAATGTCAAAGAATTTTAGATATTAGATACAGTGGGGGAAATAAGTATTTGATCCCTTGCTGATTTTGTAAGTTTGCCCACTGACAAAGACATGAGCAGCCCATAATTGAAGGGTAGGTTATTGGTAACAGTGAGAGATAGCACATCACAAATTAAATCCGGAAAATCACATTGTGGAAAGTATATGAATTTATTTGCATTCTGCAGAGGGAAATAAGTATTTAATCCCTCTGGCAAACAAGACCTAATACTTGGTGGCAAAACCCTTGTTGGCAAGCACAGCGGTCAGACGTCTTCTGTAGTTGATGATGAGGTTTGCACACATGTCAGGAGGAATTTTGGTCCACTCCTCTTTGCAGATCATCTCTAAATCATTAAGAGTTCTGGGCTGTCGCTTGGCAACTCGCAGCTTCAGCTCCCTCCATAAGTTTTCAATGGGATTAAGGTCTGGTGACTGGCTAGGCCACTCCATGACCCTAATGTGCTTCTTCCTGAGCCACTCCTTTGTTGCCTTGGCTGTATGTTTTGGGTCATTGTCGTGCTGGAAGACCCAGCCATGACCCATTTTTAAGGCCCTGGCGGAGGGAAGGAGGTTGTCACTCAGAATTGTACGGTACATGGCCACATCCATTCTCCCATTGATGCGGTGAAGTAGTCCTGTGCCCTTAGCAGAGAAACACCCCCAAAACATAACATTTCCACCTCCATGCTTGACAGTGGGGACGGTGTTCTTTGGGTCATAGGCAGCATTTCTCTTCCTCCAAACACGGCGAGTTGAGTTCATGCCAAAGAGCTCAATTTTTGTCTCATCTGACCACAGCACCTTCTCCCAATCACTCTCGGCATCATCCAGGTGTTCACTGGCAAACTTCAGACGGGCCGTCACATGTGCCTTCCGGAGCAGGGGGACCTTGCGGGCACTGCAGGATTGCAATCCGTTATGTCGTAATGTGTTACCAATGGTTTTCGTGGTGACAGTGGTCCCAGCTGCCTTGAGATCATTGACAAGTTCCCCCCTTGTAGTTGTAGGCTGATTTCTAACCTTCCTCATGATCAAGGATACCCCACGAGGTGAGATTTTGCGTGGAGCCCCAGATCTTTGTCGATTGACAGTCATTTTGTACTTCTTCCATTTTCTTACTATGGCACCAACAGTTGTCTCCTTCTCGCCCAGCGTCTTACTGATGGTTTTGTAGCCCATTCCAGCCTTGTGCAGGTGTATGATCTTGTCCCTGACATCCTTAGACAGCTCCTTGCTCTTGGCCATTTTGTAGAGGTTAGAGTCTGACTGATTCACTGAGTCTGTGGACAGGTGTCTTTCATACAGGTGACCATTGCCGACAGCTGTCTGTCATGCAGGTAACGAGTTGATTTGGAGCATCTACCTGGTCTGTAGGGGCCAGATCTCTTACTGGTTGGTGGGGGATCAAATACTTATTTCCCTCTGCAGAATGCAAATAAATTCATATACTTTCCACAATGTGATTTTCCGGATTTAATTTGTGATGTGCTATCTCTCACTGTTACCAATAACCTACCCTTCAATTATGGGCTGCTCATGTCTTTGTCAGTGGGCAAACTTACAAAATCAGCAAGGGATCAAATACTTATTTCCCCCACTGTATGTGTCATATGTCAAAGAATAAAGTGGTTGCTCAAAGCATATACTAACCACAATCGCTCAACGCAAAACACTATGCACAATTTGTGCAAAAACACACTCTGAACCTTACTGTATCATAAATATTACACTGGGCAAACCCTAATACACCAATATACCGATACGGAAAATGCAGACCGTCAACAATATGAAACAAGGGATCATATCACAATTCTCATGTCGAGCCACTAAACACCTTTTTAGGGTGGATAGTGTTCACAATGAGCTCCTTTTATTAACGACCATAATGTTTTGGTGCCACCTCAGTAAGGCCAACACACAATCTCTCCACTGCAAAACACTATACACAATCTTGTGCAAAAACACACTCATAACCTTACCAAACCATAACAGCACTAATTCCAAGGGCAGGACGAGCTACAACCTTATGCGTGGAAAGGCAGCACTATAATTACACCGGGCTCTAAAACACCAGTACACAACCTAGTGAAACAAAAAACAAAACAAAACAAAAAAGGCTGCAAATACTACACGCTAGCAGAATACTGCACCTTGATCACACATGAAAAACACATGACACAACAGTGTAGCGCTCTAGAAATGTTAAATAGTAGTAGTAGTAGTAATATGAAGGCAAATTTCTGAACTGGAAAGTTACCTCAAGAAGTCAGACTCAGCATGCAGCAATACTAGAAAAATTGAAACTTACATGCAAAATATCACAGATGCACATTTCCAAAAGCTGACATATTCCAATTAATAAATTCTGAATTAAAAAAATGTTTTCTACCTTTGCTGTCTGATCATTTAGTTTTTCTATTCGCTTTGGTCCCAGTGTCTTCTGTTTTATGGAGTGTCTTCTTTCTATTTGATATTTTTTCACTCACCATGTCCACCATCCTCCTGTGTCCTTATGTTCTCTCCCCCTGCCCTCCCCTCTCCTCATCCATGTCCAGCAATTTCCTCTCTCCCCTCCATCCATCCATCCATGTCCTGATGTCCAGCAATTTCCTGTTTCCCCTCCAGCGATCCGTTCTCTCCCCACCCCCGCCCTCCTCTTCATGTCCAGCGATCTGTTCTCTCCCTCTTCCTCCCCCTGCCATGATGGCCAGCGATTCTCCCTGCCCTCCCATCCATGGCCAGTGATTCTCCCTCCCATCCCATCCATGACCAGCCATTCTCCCTGCCCTCCCTCAGCCCCCCAACAGCCCTCCAAGTCCTCTCCATTCCCCCTCCCCTCCCATCCATGGCCAGCGATTCTCCCTGTCCTCCCTCAGCACCCCAACAGCCCTCCGAGTCCTCTCCGTTCCCCCCTCCCCTCCCATCCATGGCCAGTGATTCTCCCTGCCCTCCCTCAGCTCCCCAACAGCCCTCCGAGTCCTTTCCGTTCCCCCCTCCCCTCCCATCCATGGCCAGTGATTCTCCCTGCCCTCCCTCGGCTCCCCAACAGCCCTCCGAGTCCTCTCCATTCCCTCCTCCCCTCCCATCCATGGCCAGTGATTCTCCCTGCCCTCCCTCAGCTCCCCAACAGCCCTCCGAGTCCTCTCCGTTCCCCCCTCCCCTCCCATCCATGGCCAGTGATTCTTCCTGCCCTCCCTCAGCTCCCCAACAGCCCTCCGAGTCCTCTCCGTTCCCCCCTCCCCTCCCATCCATGGCCAGTGATTCTCCCTGCCCTCCCTCAGCTCCCCAACAGCCCTCCGAGTCCTCTCCGTTCCCCCCTCCCCTCCCATCCATGGCCAGTGATTCTCCCTGCCCTCCCTCAGCTCCCCAACAGCCCGAATCCTCTCCATCCACCCCCCCCCCGCGTGCACATGAGTGTGTTGAACCTGTCCTTTTTCTTTCAGTAGCAGCGAGCGACGTGAAGGAACTGCAAGTTCACCAGCTTCAAGTTCTCCCTTCCCTGTCTTCACACACTGTCGGACCCGCCTTCGCGGAAACAGGAAATACGTCATCATAAAGGCGGGACCGACACTGTGTGAAGAGGAAAGGGAGAACTTGAAGCAGTGTCTTGACGTCGCTCGCTGCTACTGAAAAGAAAAAGGACAGGTTCAATGCTCTTGCGTGGGGGGGGGGATGGAATGGAGGAGGGCTGCCGGTCGGGCTGAGGGAGGGAAGGAGGTGCACCACGCAGGGCCTCTTAGAGTGCGAGGCCCTGTCACCCGCACTGCCCTAAGACCGGCTCGACTCGGGGTGCACCATTCCTGGGTAGGCCCTGGGCTTAAGTGGGTGGGCCTGGGCCCACCCAGGCCCACCCGTGGTTACGCCCCTGCTTTAGCTACTACTCCTGCTTCTCCACCAGCTCCTCCCAAGGTGATGCAACAGCTTTCTCCTGTGTGGCTTCCTGTTGGCTTTTCACATTGAGAGGGGGAGTGTTTCTGGTGACAAAAGGCATTTTTGGTCTAAGGCTGTTAGTCTATGATGTGACGTTTCATTTTTCTGTGAATGAAGTTGAGTCAGATAGGTAGGTCATCAATTGATTCTGTCTGCAGACTAGTGTAGAAGGGGCAGGGTGAAAATATTTTATTTTATTTATTTCAGCATATTTGATATACCACTATGGCCTATAAAAAGGCATGAAGTGGTTAACAATGCATAAAAACAAAGATACAGGTAAAGGGAAGAAATAATCCAGAGATCAGGGAGAAAAAGGGCAACAGAAACAGTTGAGGCATAGCCTAATGGTTAGTACAGCAGCCTGGGGGACAGGGTTCGATCCCCCTGCAGCTCCTTATGACTCTGGACAAGTCACTTAACCCTCCAAGAAACATGAAATCAAGAAGAGGCAGGAAATGAGGACTGATTACTTACAGTGAGTGGGAGGTTGTTCCATAGTTTGGGGACTAGATACCTGAAAGCTGAACTATGGGTGATGGCAAAACGGATCTACGAGGGAGTGGGACGGGTCAGAAGGTTGTGGTCTGCAGAGCGAAGGGAATGTAAGGGCGTGTAAGGCATGAGAAGGTTGTGAGATTCTGAGTATTCAAAGGAGCACTGAGCCCATGTAGTGTTAAGAAGCAAAGCAGAAGACATTCTCCTAAAATAGGGAATTGTTTGAATAATATGTCTTGTATTTTTAATTCAATGGCACTCAGGAGGAAGGACAGACCTTCAGCCTGTCCCAGAATGGCAATGCCGAAACTTCTGAGGTTAGTTTAATGGCATGGATAAATAAAGTGTTCAGTATTAGACCTCTATGGGTAGATTCTGAGTTTCAGTTGATCAGAATGATGAACCTGTTGTTGCGACTGAACTGGACTTGGGAAAAAATTGTTATTGATGTGGATGGATCTGACTCAGAGGGTTCTTGAACTGAAGTGATATTGCAAACGTGAGCAATTTTAGAAAAAGTAGTGCTTGCTAAAATTGAATTGCAACATAATGTTGTCGTAAAGTTTTAACATCATGTACAAAACTTGAAAACAAAGTGGATAAATGTGTGGAAACTATTCTAATATGGATATTAAACTTGAAGTTCAGGGTATCAATGAATCTTGTGAAGACTAACACTAGTCTTCACAAGAGCGGAGGAGTAACCTGGTGGTTAGTACAATGGGCTGAGAACCTAGGGAACTAGGTTTGATTCTCCCTGCAGCTCCTTGTGACCTTGGGCAAGTCCATTAACCCTTAACTTAGGGGCCCTTTTACTGAGCCAAGTAAGCGTCTATGCACACCCAACGTGAGCCAAAATGGAGTTACTGCATGGCTACCCCGTGGCTCTTGCGGTAATTTCATTTTTGGCATGTCCCTGATATGTGCGGCCGAAAAATAATTTTTACTTTCTGCCGCGTGTATCGGACATGTGCCAAGTGGCATTTGGTGTGTGTAGGTCATTACCGCCAAGACAGGTCAGGATGGACTGGAATGGATTTCAATGGCAACTTCAGTAACTGGGAAGTGGGGCCAGTACAAGGCAGACCTTTTTTATGGTCTGAGCCCTGGAAATGGCAAGGATGGGTCAGGATCAAGTATGTGTATTTTATACCAAATTCATATTGTATGCTATGAGTGTGGGTGCTGTATATTCTAGTGGGAGGAAGAAAGGAGAAGACATCGTAAGGTGGAACTTAGCAAATCAAATGTTCTAATAATACTATTGGATGTTGGTTCAATAATGATTTGATAATGAATGTGACTGTTTGGAAGATTGGATGGACCATGCAGTTCTTTATCTGCCTTCATTTACTATGTACTACAATTCTCCTCTAAGGAGTACAGAGGCATCCATCTGCTGACCAGACAAGATGTTCTAGGAGGTGTGTGTCTGCCTGGTGCCAAGATTTGAGACACTAGACAGCGTTTGCCAAGACTCATCAAGCCTATTGACCATTGTTCAATGCTGCTCATCCATACTGGAATAAATGATATTAATAGTTATCTCAGCGGATGTATCCAAAGTGACTTCATGGCTCTGGGTGAGGATGAAGCAGATAGGTGTGCAGGAGGTGTTCTCATAAATCCTCCCTGTCGAGGGTACAGGCCAAAGTAGAGAAGCTGAAATCCTGGACATGAATGCATGGCTGCACAGATGGTGCCGAGAGTGTTATAGCTTTCTGGATTATGGAATGATTTTCCAAATGCTACTGAGCAGAGATGGTGTCCATCTATCAAAGAAGAGATGAAGGGCCCTGTTTACTAAGGTGCGCTAGCATTATTAGCGTGCACTAAACGCTAAAGATACCCATATATTCCTATGGGCATCTCTAGCATTAGTGCATGATAACTTTTAGAACGCGCTAAAGACACGTGCCTCTAGCGCGGCTTAGTAAACAGGGCTCGAAGTGTTTCAGCAGCAGAATGGTTAACCTACTGGAGGGCTTTAGACCAGAGTCACTGGGGATGTGTGAACAAAGCCTCAGGTAAATAAAAGCCCTCAGGAAAGTAAAACATTAAATGCCTCTACAGAAATGAGGAAAAAGGGCAATATGTAGAAAGCTATATACTAATTCCTGCAATATAGGAAATAACGTTATAGATCTACAGGCTGTGATGGAAGAGGCTGACTTGGATTTATAGTGGTGGTCATGGAGATGAGTTCACAGTAATCCTGACTGGGATATAATTATACCTGGCTAAAATCTATTGAGAAAGGACAGGTTAGGAAAAAAAAAAGGAGTAGGAGTGGTATGATTACAGGATTTAGAGGGTAAGGAAGAGGCAATGTGGGTTACTCTGGAAAGAGGGAATGGAAAATTGTACCCTGCTTAAGACTGAGGACATACAAGCTATCGATGATTTAAAATAAATAAATCTATTTACATTGGTGTCCAGACATCCTCTTTCAGTACAGCATCTTCCCCTTTGCTGGAAATCCCTCCAACCAATACCAAAACATTTCCATCTAGTCCAAATCAACTAGTTGGGGAATGAGTCTCTATAGCAAAATTTTGGAAGATGGGGTAGGCGGAAGGGAACTACCAGCACTTTACTCTTTGTTCAGCTTATCTCCCTTCAGCAGATCCCCACACTCACAGTAAAGGGAAGAAATAGGCATGAATGAAAACTCAGTGTGTGTGTGTTGGGGGACCTGATCCCAAATTGGGTGGGTCCTATTTGAGACAACTCATGGCTATAGCACTGCTGTGGATGGACTAGATTTGCTGCTGTTAATGTGTATAATTAGTAAATATATCCCATTGCATAAAATGGGACCTGCAGTAAATAGTACATGGGTAGTGCATTTTAGTAAATCAAACTAAAAATGTTTGAAGCCCTTTTTATTCTACTTTCCAAAGGAAGGTGGCTTATGATATTGCCATATCTGTGTATCCTAATAAACTTTCTCAGCCACAGCAAAGCTTCAAGATGATCCTTATGGGGTATTATTTTTTGGGATACACTTATGTGGATATATAGAGGTAGGCATTTCAGAAAGTAGGTAGGATCTGTTAGTTCTGCTCGGAATTTCTTGTTAAACAGTAATATTGCTATGGACATAGCATATGAGATGCCATTTTGGAGAAGTTGCCTCCAGTGATTACTGAGAAACTCTACAGAATTTCAAATCATACAGACAGGATTTTAAAAACTTTCAGTCTATCTGCTAGAAAGTTTGTTTTCAACTGAGTGCATTCTAGGTGAAAGGGAACTCTATAGGTAAGGTCAGAATGTCTGAGATTGGATTCCCAGCAGGAAAGCTAAACCTTAATATATAAGACTTCAGGGCTCTACGTGTGAAAGTTAGACACAGTTCTGTTACCCTCAATTCATAACTAACTAGATTCTTTACAAAAAAAATGCAGCTATGAGAATGATGAATTACCAAAATGTTATAAATAACCAAAATGAAGTTGCACAAGAAAATGATGCTATTTAACAGCCTAGGTTTGTTTTGAATAGCCATCAGAAACACCGAAGTCTCTCATAGCAGTATTAATCAGAACATCTCTCATTTTTTTAAACACTGTTTTTCTGCCTCTTGAGAAAAATTTGACATGGTTAAACATTAATGTAAGAATAGAATAGATAGTCGCGGACAGAACAAAACATTTTATTAAATTCTTGTCTTAAACTGATGTATACACTTATTGGAGAATACCAATTACCTAAAGGCTCCTACTCAAGATGAGGATTTTGCCATGCATGCAAAAAGTACAGAAGCACTGTGATGCCCTGCCTAATGATTTTCTGAATCGACCTGAATCAGTGGGGTCAATATGCAAGATAAGCAGATGATCTATATTACTAAGTAGCACTTTTAAAACAAATCAGAGAAATTTTTGTAACCCGGGTCTCATTTTTGCTCACCAGCATCCTGGGCACAGACTAACTCTCAGGGTCAGACACTCTGAACCTGGGTCACAAAACAAAATACACAACAGTTTCTTTCTCCAAGCTTTATCACTCCATATACTGAGCTGGATGCAGGCCATAGCTGGATAAAAATCCAGAAGGCTGTAGGGTTTGAGCTAGTTTTTTTTTTTTACTCTGGTTTATCTTTTTTAAATAAAGAGTCAATCACTCTTTCTCACACTTATAAAACAACCCCAGTCCAGGTCTTTATGCAATCAACAAGAACTTAACCAAACTTCTGCAACAGCAATCCAAAGTTCAAATGGAACAGTTAATTTGTAATCCAACTTGATATCTTGTAACAATAAATCTAGAGCCAAGCTCAGGGATATGGTGTAAACCTCTAGTTCAAGTTGTAATTCTCACAAAATGTACATATTTACAACTCTTTTTGTCCTTTACCCATCCCTTCTGGTTGGAAGAATTTCAGGCTGTGCTTGCAGCGCTGATGTAACAAGCGATCTTTCTGGACCAGTCTCCTTTGTCCATCTGCTACTTCCCCCAGGGTGTACCTCTCTGGGCTACTACCTTGAGCTCCAATAGAATCTTCCCTGCTCCTGCTCCCAGACTAGGATCCCCTACTTCCCACCTGGAGCACTCCTCCACTTCACGGTTAATGCTTTGACTGGCAGAAGCCTCTCCTTTTTGGTCAGCCTTACTTTCTTGAACCCATCTTTGATTCCCCCTCTCCTCAAGGATCCCAGTGGGGGTAGAGGCAACCAAAGGTCTCATTCATTCCCCAACATAATTACTTATAACCTACAAACCCCATCCCTACTGTCATTAAACAACCAGGAACATTTCCCTCAACAGTTTCCCATAAACACTCCCCTTGGGGCTGGGCTTCTCATTCTTCCATTACCAACCAATTTCCCCTCCTCTACGGAAAAAGGTTACTACCACTTAGTAATCACCATTATAATGGGGGAATACATGGGCATAGTTTGACTGTTTCATTTGGGGGGGGGGCAAATAATGGGTCGGGGCATATTAGCATATTCATTTGTGTATATATGCAAATGAATATGCTAATATGGAGGAAGGAAGGAAGGAAGGAAGGAAGGGAGAAAGAGCTGTTTTTTGGGGGGAATAACCCAGCTTTCTCCCTTCCTTCTTTCTTTCCTTCTTTCCTCCTTACCCAGCACTCCCTCTTCCTCTCCAGTGGTGTTTCCCCACCCCCCTTTCCCATACCATGCCAGTGTAGACCTTAGAGATGCATAAGCTCTATATGTAGATTCTTCAAGAGGTAGTGTGCCTTGATTTAGGCTCTAAACCCCTTTCTGATGTTTTGGTGCCACCTCAGTAAGACCAACACACAATCTCTCCACTGCAAAACACTATACACAAACTTGTGCAAAAACACACATATAACCTTACCAAACCATAACAGCACTAATTCCAAGGACAGGGCGAGCTACAACCTTATGCATGGAAAGGCAGCACCGTAATTACACCGGGCTCTAAAACACCAGTACAGTACCTAATAAAAAAACAAAACAAAAAGGACTGCAAATACTACACACTAGCAGAATACTGCACCTTGATCACATGTGAAAAACACATGACAACAGATATGACATAAGGAACTAGAAATAAAAAAAATATGAAGGCAAAATACCGAACTGGAAAGTTAGCTCAAGAAGTTAGACTCGGCATGCAGCAATACTAGAAAAATTGAAACTTACATGCAAAATATCACAGATGCACATTTCCAAAAGCTGACATATTCGAATTAATGAATTCTGAATAAAATACTTTTTTTCTAACTTTGTTGTCTGATCATTTAGTTTTTCTCTTCGCTTTGGTCCCAGTGTCTTCTGTTTTATGCAGTGTCTTCTTTCCATTTGATATTTTTTCACTCACCATGTCCATCCTCCTCCTGTGTCCTTATGCGTCCTGTCTACCATCTATAGCCCTGTTCCTATCCTTCCTCGAGTTACAGTATCTTGCCCGCTTGCTGTTCTGTTTTCTTCACTGTCATCACTGCTGAAAATAAAAGGTTTAAACGCACGGGGGTGGGGGGGGGGGGAGCTGAGGGCAGGAAGGAGGGACCAAAAGCGCGTTGTACTGGTCCTGCATTTGGTGGGGGCAATGCCCCCCTCACCCCCCCAAACTGCACCCATGGGGGGAATACACTTTATTTCTACTCAACTCACAATTAGGTTCTGGAATTTGTTGCTAGAGGATGTGGTAAAAAAAACCAGTTAGCATAGCTGGATTTAAACATGGTTTTGGCAAATTCTTGGAGGAAGAAAAAGTCCATAAACAGTTATTAAGGTAGACTTTGGAAAGTCACTGGTTATCCCTGGAAGGGATCCTACTGAGTACTTATGACCTGGATTGGCCACTGTTGGAAACAAGGCACTGGGCTTGATGGACTCTTTGTTCTGGACATGGTAACTTGCTGTAGAGCTCTTCAGAGGCTTGACCCTCTATGTGCAGATCCCAGGGATATCTGCTGTGTCCTCTCCTTTGCTAGGATCAGTATCTCTTGTTTCTTTCCTCTGTTCCAAACTGCTTAACTCTTCTCTCCTTGTGCTTAGAAGCTGCAGTGTGCTGGTATTCAGCTCCAGATCACATATTTGACTTCAGATCACACCTTTGACAAAATGCAGAAGCCCTAAGCAACTCCTGTCACCTCTCAGTACTTCTTTACTTCTCCTGGCACAATGGCTGACCTAGGGAACAGCAAAATGGGAAAAACCTCTATGGGAATCCAAAATGAACCAGGAGAGAGTAGAGATTGACCAATGATGAACCAATGAGGAGATGTTGCTTGAAAACGTTTTCTGGTGCTTCTATTAAAGGCGTTTTCAAGCAACATCTCCATGTTGGGTCATCATTTGGTCAACCTCTACTCTCTCCTGGTTCGTTCACAATGGTTGAGATAGCCAAAGATCTTGATCCCCTCACTGAACTGGTGCTGTGGCTGGAAAATCAGAGCCAAAGACATAAAAACATTCTAATGGGCTGGGGTTTTATATCAGTCCCAGTTTACCTCCAAAAGGGGTATTCTCATATTAGCTGACTAGTCAGGAGAACTCACCTTTTCTTCTGGAAACTGGGAGAGTATTCATAGTTTATACTACAATGTTTCCGTAAAGCTACTAGAGGTCTCCATCATTCACCTAGAGCTGAACCTTAAAGATCTCTACTTTAGCATTCATTATTATGCTTGAATGCTTATCAGATATATTTTGTAGAACAGGCATAATGACCAGTATATGTTCTGCATCCAAAACATTTTAAGTGTTTTTCTGATAATACATTAAGTAAAAAGCCATGTGGCAAAGAAGCCAGACAAGGACGGGGGAAGGGAGACAAAAGTATGTAGCGGTAGAATGTCACACCCTTATGAATATTTATTTATGCCACTTGCCAGCTTATAATCGAAAGAGAAAAACGCCTATATTGTGACCCAAATCGGGAGATAGACGTTTATCTCCCAAAAACGAATAAAGCGGTATAATCAAAAGCCGAATTTGGACGTTTTCAACTGCACTCCATCGCGGATGCGGACAACGTTGATGGGGGCGTGTCGAAGGCGTGGTGAAGGCGGAACTGGGGCGTGGTTATATGCCGATCAGAGATGGGCGCCTTTCGCCGATAATGGAAAAAAAATATGCGTTTTTAGCGAGAATTTAGGGCACTTTTCCTGGACCCTGTTTTTCCACGAATAAGGCCCCAAAAAGTGCCCTAAATGACCAGATGACCACTGGAGGGAATCGGGGATGACCTCCCCTGACTCCCCCAGTGGTCACGAACCCCCTCCCACCACAAAATATGCCGTTTCACAACTTTTTATTTTCACCCTCAAATGTCATACCCACCTCCCTGGCAGCAGTATGCAGGTCACTGGAGCAGTGGACTTCAGGCAGGTGGACCCAGGCTCATCCCCCCCCCCACCTGTTACACTTGTGCTGGTAAATGGGAGCCCTCCAAACCGCCCCCCAAACCCACTGTACCCACGTGTAGGTGCCCCCCTTCACCCCTTAGGGCTATAGTAATGGTGTAGACTTGTGGGTAGTGGGTTTTGAGGGGGATTTTGGGGGCTCAACACCCAAGGGAAGGGTGCTATGCACCTGGGAGCTGTTTTACCTTTTTTTTTTTTTTTGTAAAAGTGCCCCCTAGGGTGCCCGGTTGGTGTCCTGGCATGTGAGGTGGACCGGTGCAGTACGAATCCTGGCCCCTCCCACGAATATATGTCTTGGAGTTATTCGTTTTTGAGCTGGGCGTTTTCGGTTTCCATTATCGCTGAAAAACAAAAACGCCCAGCTCAAAAAAAGATAAACGTCCATGTTTTTTCGAAAATACGATTCGGTCCGCCCCTTCACGGACCCGTTCTCGGAGATAAATGCCCATGGAGATAGACGTTTCTGTTCGATTATGCCCCTCTTGATGTACCACATGTTGACCTCAGGTGTAAAAAAAAAAAAGGAGTTAAGAGAAAAGCAAATACTAGACTGAATATAGTCGAGCAGAGACCTAGGTAATGGAGAAGGGGAAGGACTCTAGGAAAAGGTAGGTCTTAAGTAGTTTCGTAAAACAGGTAAGGATTGGTATCATAGAAAACCAAGTACATCTCTGTTAAGAAAGAACACACCTTTTCTTAAGCATGGTCAAGTCTCCATTGATAACTCTAGAAATTTAGTTAAATCTAGCAAATTTAGCAAATATAGTGTTTCTCAACCCTGTCCTTGAAGCACATCTAGCCCATTGAGTTTTCAGGATTGCCAAAAAGAATGTGTACAAGATAGATTTCATACAGTGAGTTTCCAATATATGTAACTCTTTCTCATGAATATTCAGAAGGGGCAACCTGAAAGCCAAATTGGTTAGATGTACCTCCATGACAGGGCTGGAAAACACTGGAATATTATAACAGGTGTGAGAGTCTGCACCAGCCACATCACATTCTTCCAGTTTCTTTATTATTCATTGCAAACTGGAACACTTTCATAGTACTTCCACAGGTTTCAGAAACTCAGATATGGAAATCTCTTTAGAGGACACAGAGGGGCATTTTCGAAAGGGATGTCCAAGTTGCGATTTGGACGTCCTTGCAAAATGGCGAAATCCAGGGACGAGGAAACCCGTATTTTCGAAACAAGATGGATGTCCATCTTTCGTTTCGAAAATACCGTCAGAGATGTCCAAATCCTTAAATTTGGACGCCCCTAGATTTGCTCGTCCCTAGACATAGACGTTTCTGACTTTTGGCGATTTTCGAAACCAAAGACGTCCATGTCAAAAATGGCCAAATGAAAGCCCTTTGGTCATGGGAGGAGCCAGCATTTGTAGTGCACTGGTCCCCCTGACATGCCAGGACACCAACCGGGCACTCTAGGGGGCACTGCACTGGACTTCATAAATTGTTCCCTGGAACATAGCTCCCTTACCTTGTGTGCTGAGCCCCCCAACCCCCCCAAAACCCACTACCCACAACTGTACACCACTACCATAGTCCTTACGGGTGAAGGGGGGCACCTATATATGGGTACAGTGGGTTTGTGGTGGGTTTTGGAGAGCTCACTGTTCCCTCCAAAAATGTAACAGGTAGGGGGGTATGGGCCTGGGTCTGCCTGTCTGAAGTGCACTGCAGTACCTACTAAAACTGCTCCTGGGACCTGCATGCGCTGTCACAGACCTGAGTATGACATCTGAGCCTGGCACGACATATTTTGAAAGATGTTTTTTGAGGGTGGGAGGGGGTTAGTGACCACTGGGGGAGTAACTGGAGGTCATCCCCGATTCTCTCTGGTGGTCATCTGGTCATTTCGGGCACCTTTTTGTGCCTTAGTCATAAGAAAAACAGGTCCGGGTGAAAACATCCAAGGATTCGTCAGGGATGTCCTTGATTTTTTCGATTATGGGTCAAGGACGTCCAAGTGTTAGGCACGCCCGACTTCTCTACACCTCCTACACACCTCCTTGAACTTTGGCCGTCCTTGCGACGGAGTGCAGTTGGAGACGTCCTAAGTCAGGTTTCGATTATACCGATTTGGGCGTCCCTGGGAGAAGGATGTCCATCTTCCAATTTATGTCGAAAGATGGATGTCCTTCTCTTTTGAAAATGTGCCCAACAGAGAACACTTCTCAGGAAGTCATGGACCCAGACGGGATATATTGTGCTGCACCTCCTTGTGGGTGTGTGTTTTTGTGGCCTCCTCCATCCCCTACAGCCACTCCCACTCCCAAGCCTCCAGATCTTACCAATCCACCCTCACCTCCCCCCTAGGTACCCTTTACCTTGGGGGGTAGGTGAGCAAAGTGCTTTTGCTAGTGTTGGCCCCCTTGACGGGCTTCTGGAACACGGCCTCTGGAACCTCCAAGGACACCTCCATCTCTTCAGTGGGGATACACCGACTGCCTGGATCTACACCCATCCTCAGCTCTCCCTTGGCTTCACCTTCCACCAGTAATCTTCCACTGCCAAGGGTAGTAGGGATCCTCTGACATCCTTATCATCCGGTGGTTGTTCAACAGTCAAGTCCCATCTGGGAAAGTGCCATTTGTGATATCTCCCAGCTCTCTGCTTCAACTGCTAGCTCTCCTCTCTCCCTCCCACTCAGGTGGGGTATTAAGTGGTTAATGGCTAAACAGGACCCAGCCCATAACCTGCTGCACCTGTTTCCTCCTCCAGGACTCTCCTCGGTCCTAGCGACCTCCTGCTATACATCCCCTTACTGGCTCCCTTTAGTGACTCACCCAGCCCTTCTCCATGGACATTTTAGGGGAACAGAGCCCTCTAGGGGCCTAACCAGGGTAGGACAGCCTCATAATTATCACAATATGTCATTGGCATTTGGAGCTTCTCATAACCATTTTGAAGATTTCTGTGCCAGCCTCCCCTGATGATGCCATTTAGTGAAACAGGGATCGCCTATTGGGATGTTTATTCTACTCAGCTTTAAGATAAGTACTATGGAAGTGTTCCAATTTGTAATGTGTAACCTTTGATGCTGCGATTTGAAGTTGACTGCTGAGCAAATATTTATAATAACTGGATTTTATTGCCTACTTTTGCAGAAGTCATGACTATGTTTTGCTTATAGTGGAGTTTTTATATTATCGATGATTGAGTGCAAGCTCTGACTTTGATTAGCTTTGTGCTGTTGTTTGATGCTCTGAGGTCTTTTTTTCTCCACTTTTTATCATTGTCGGGACTTCTCCTAAGTAGAAGAGATGTTTTTTTGATTATTTTTGATTTCAATTAGCCCACTATTGACTGGACAAATTTAACATCAAGGCATGCTAGGGAAGTGAAGTTCCTAGATAGAATCAAGGACTGCTTCGTGGATCAGCTTATCAAGGAACCAAGAAGAGGGGGGAAAATTCTAGATCTAGACCTTAGTGGACCGCATGATCTGGTGCAAGAGATAACGGTACTGGGGTCATTTGACAACAATGATTATAACATGATCAGATTTGATTTAATATCTGGCTTAAGTACACACAGGAGATCTAATAAGTTGGTATTTAACTTTCAAAAAGTGGATTATGGTAAAATATGGAAAATGGTAAAAAAAAAAAACAAAAAACTTAGAGAAGCAGCTGTAAAGGTCAAAAATTTACATCAGGCATGGATGTTGTTCAAAAATACCCTCCTGGAAACCCAGACCAGATATTTTCCACATATTAAAAAAGGTGGAAGGAAGGCCAAATGATGGCCAGTATGGTTAAAAAGTGAGGTAAAGGAGGTTATTAGAGCTAAAGAACATCCTTCAGAAAATGGAAGAAGAATCTGTCTGAAGATGATAGGAAACAGTATAAGGAATAGCAAGTCAAATGCAAAGGGCTGATATGGAAGGCAAAGAGAGACCTTTCAAAAAAAGATTGCCTTGGAGGCAAAAGCACACAAAAAGAACTTTTTCAGCTATACTAGAAGCAAGAAACCAGTAAAAGAATCAGTTGGCTCGCTGGATGACTGAGGGGGTAACAGGAGCACTCAGGGAGGACAAGGCCATAGTAAAGAGAGTAAATGAATTCTTTGTTTGTCTTTACTGAGGAAGATGAGGAGGAGATACCCATGCCAGAAAAGGAATTTAATACCGATGAGTCGGGAGAACAAACAAATCTTTGTAAACCTGGAAGATGTAAAGGGACAATATGACAAAGTAAAGAGTAGCACAATGCAACTGTGCTACAGTTGAATTAATTTGGAGCTTAACCTGGCTTGATGTTTTGTAGATGCCAATCGCTGCGGCGACCACCTGGGTGGTAAAGCTAAGTGGAAATTTTTTTTTTCTCTGTGCACATGTAGTAGTGTATACATTTTTCAGTATAGGATTTGACATTAACCCTGTAGATTATTGTTAAGTATTTTCCACTGTTTGGCTGCAGAGGTTTTTTTTTCTCTGTATAAGAGTTGTTTTCCATTGCAGTTTGTTTCAGAGGATAATGGAAACCTATGGTAAGGGCCATTTAAAGTGGAAGACCATCTCTGTATGTGCCCCCTTTCTTTAAGATTTATATTATAGATAATCTCTTGGGTTAAAGTCATAATTTAGAGCAAACTATTTAGTATTTGGTTTCATGTTATTTTTGCTCTCCAGTACATTTTTTTAAAAATTTTTGAGTATTCAAACTAAAGAGTAGCAAATCACGTAGACTGGATGGTATATATACTAGAGTACTGACAGAACTGAAAAATGAACTTGCAGAGCGATTATTAGTAACAGCTATCTTTAAAAACTAGCATGGTTCTGGAAAATTGGAGGGTGGCCAATATAATGCCAATTTTTATAAAGGGTTCCAGAGGTGACCTGGGAAATTATAGACTGGTGAGACTAATGTCGGGTGCAGAGGATAATGTTGGAGACTGCTATAAAGGACACAATTACTGAACTTATACATAGGCATGGATTAATGGGACAAAGCTAACATGGATTTAGCCAAAGGAGTGAATAAATTTGTGAACACAGGTGAACGGGCTGATACTGTGATTTATATTTTGAAAAGGCATTTGACAAAATAGCTCATGAATGACTCCTGAGGAAATTAGAAAGTCATGGGATTTATTTATTTATTACATTTGTACCCCGCGCTTTCCCACACAATGCAGGGATAGGAGATAGTGTCCAATTGTGGATTAAGAACTGGTTAAAAGATAGAAAACAGAGAGAAGGGTTGAATGGTCGATATTCTGATGAAGAAGGGTAAATAGTGGGGTTCCCCAGGAATCTGTGTTGGGAGTGCTGCTTTTTAACATATTTATAAATGGGAATAACAAGTGAAATGATTAAATTTGCTGATGACACAAAGCTTTTCAAAGTTGTTAAACACAAGAAGATTGTGAAAAATTACAAGAGGACCTTACGCGATTAGAAGACTGGGTATCCAGATTACAATTAATGTAAGCTAGTGCAAAGTGATGCATGTAAGGAAAAGGAACCCAAACTATAGCTACGTGATAATAGGCTCTGTATTAGGAGTCACCACCTAGAAAAAGGATTTAGGTATTGCCATTGATGATACGTTGAAACCCTCTGCTCAGTGTGCAGAGGTGGCTATGAAAGCAAATAGAATGTTAGGAATTATTTAGAAAGGAATGGAGAACAAAACTGAGTTTATTATAATGCCTTTGTATCACTCTATTATGTGCAATTTTGGTCACCACATCTAAAAAAAAAAAAAAAAAGATATACTGAAGTTAGAAAAGGTATAGAGGGGAGATATGCTAGAAGTCTATAAAAAACTGAGTGGAATGGGTAGACATGAATCAATTGTGTACTCTTTCCAAAAATACAAGTGCTAGGGGGCATGGAATGAAGTTACTAAGTAGTAAATTTAAAACAAATCTTGACATTGTAGGAATAAGTGAAACCTGGCTAGATGAAAGTGGATATTTTTTCCCTCAACACATAATTAAACTCTGGAATGCGTTCCAGAGAATGAGATAAAAGCAGTTAGCTTAACAGGGTTTAAAAAAGGTTTTGACAAGTTCCTACAAGAAAAGTCCATAAGCCATTATTAAAATGGACTTGGGAAAATCCACGCCTTATTCCTGGGATAAGCAGCATAAAATCTGTTTTTACTCTTTTAGGATCTTGCTGTTACTTGTTTCCTGGATTGGTCACTTGGAAACAGGATACTGGGCTTGATGGACTTTTAAGTCTGATCAAGAATTGCAATGTTTATATTCTTATGTTCAGGAATGACCCACTAATGGCAGTGCTTATGTACAGGAATAAGCAATGGCTTTCCCCAGGTGTACCATAACATCGATTTATGGACTTTAGTTCAAGGAATTTGTCTAATCCTTTTTAAAACCCAGCATCATTAACTGCTTTTACAATTTACTCAGCAATGATCTCCAGGACTATATAAAGTATTTTCTCCTATTGTTTTAAATTGCTACTGAGTAACTTCATGGAGTATCCCCTGGTCTTTGTACTTCATCAATGTCTTCTCTTCATCCATGAACCAATTTAGAAAGGGTTACTTGCGCACTTATGGGGTTTTTATTCACCTCTCAGACCACTGAAATTCAATGATTAAATAATACACTGTTTGCTTATTTACAACCTAAACCTTTACTGACTTCTGCTCAGTCTGTGTTGAGGCACCAGTCCTCAATTTTACTTTGAACTTCTTTAATTTATTTTGGCTGGAGAAAGAAAACTTATCTTCTCTTCATATTACAAAACTCTCCTCATGCCCTGTGACCAGAGCTTTATCTATATGTACATCTAACCCTCCTCATGGACAACAAACAGAAAAAGCCTACTGCAACCTGCATCAGTTGGACCATCCAAGGATATCAGAACCCAAAACTACAATGTGCATACCTACAATCAGTGAATTAAAGTTTTAACTACATAAATATTTCTAAAATTCTTTAAAGATCACCTCATTGCCACACCAAAGCTACCCAAGACCACCCTTGAGAATTATAGGACTGGTGAATACCACATGAACCACAAAGAAATCCTCAGTGATCCATGATGTCACACATGAACAGCATCTTGACATCGCTGGAATAGGTGAAACCTGGCTAGATGAAAGTGGGGGTTTACCACAGGCTGAACTATGCCCAACAGATTTCAACATGCAACTTCAACCAAGACCAGGAAGATGGGGTGGAGGGGTAGCAGTCTTGAGTCGGGGTACAATCAAACTTTGCAGAATCTCCATCCCCCAGAACCATCATCTATACTTCATCAATGTCTTCTTTGGAGTAGCCCCCCCCCCCCCCCCCCCCCGCACTTTGGAATGCTAGGGTAAGAGTGGATAAACATGTCCTGCTGCAGTATGTGCGGCCTGTGTCACTCCTTGTGTGTGTGAGTGAGACTAACAAGTTAGTTACTTCTTCCATTAAAGACTTGGTTGAACAGCCAAGATTTCATCTGTTTCCTGAAGCTTTGCTCTTCAACCAAGACTTTAAGGGAAGAAGTAACTAACTTGTTTGTCTCACTCACACACACAAGGAGTGACACAGGCTGCACATACTGCAGCAAGACATGTTTATCCACTCCTACCCTAGCTGAGATAATATTTAACCATCTCTGACCTTTTTTTTTTAATTAGTCACCTTATTTTCTAACTCCTCTTACTCTCTTACCTATCTCTATGTTCCATCTTTGCTTATACCGTACACTGCCAATTAAAATGTTCTATTAGGTATTGTGTTGACATTGTAAGTAAATACTATGTCATACTTTGTATTGTTATTTGAATATTTTTACTGCTGCTATTGCTCATGTTTGATTTATTCTTACTGTACACCACCTTAAGTGAATTCTTTCAAAAAGGCAGTAAATAAATCCTAATAAATAAAAATAAAGAAATGTAGTTGCCCTTGCTTGAAACTGAAATATCTCAGAAAGATCCCTCACTGCAGCAGTGCTGCTTTTTTCAGTGTCTTTGTAAGAAATTGCTTTACTTCTCTTCCTCTCATGATAAAAACAGGAAACCATAAAAAATGACTGACAATAAAAACATAGACTACGATGGCAGATAAGGACAGTAAGGCCCATCTAGTCTGCACTAAATTACTTCCTGTTGCAGTAGCCACAAACACCAGTTGATGTCTGGCTTTCCCATCATTTCTTTGTAGCTAGGGATCATTTATGTCTAGCCTACACTTGCTTGAATTTTGTTACTGTTTTTGCCTTCACAACCTTTTTCTGGAAGACTGTTTCATGCATCTCCCATTCTTTCTGTGAAGAAATAGTTTTTTTTAATGTTCCTTTTGAATCTACCCCCATGGAGCCCTAAAATCATGACCTCTTGTAACTAAACTTCCTTTCCACTGGAAAATGTTTGCTTTCTGTGAGTTAGTTATAACTTTCAGGTGTCTGAATGTCTCTTTTATTCTGCTTTCTCTTCTCCTATACGGTATTCATATTTAGATCTTTTAGTCTGACTGTAGCACGAACCATTTTGGCAGCTCGTTTCTGGACTGCTTCCGTTTTGTCTACATACCAAGCCAGTGGCTCAGATATTTTCTTTTAATTTATTTCTTCCCTAAGAGGGCAGAAACGTTTTTAAGAACCAGACCACAACTTCAGGTTAGGAGGCTCAAGTCAACGCTACATTGGGTAACAAGAAAGCAGGGCTATTTCAGGAAGTGTTTGAAGCTTTGTGCTATATTGAAGAAGGCACTTGAGGTATTGTTGGTGGCCGAAGGAGCTCTGGTACAGTTCAATGAAGAGACACAGAGCTCCCGAGCTTCCCAGTTGCAGGAGTGAGATTTCAAGCCCATCTTGATACATTATTGGATCTACAGCACTGTTTTCAGTGGGTAGAATTAGGGATTACAAAAATGCTAGAATGCTTTGGGATGTTAGTTCAAATCTAGGACTGGCCAACAAGTCTCAAGGTTTGAAATAGGTGAACTGATATCTCTGGAGACAAACCTTGCGAGTTAGCAGCAGTAGAGGCTTCAATATTAGCGGATTAATAACGAAGTCCGTGCCACTGTGAAAGGTACTCGCTTAGTGAGTTGTGCACGTAAATTCTAATTAGTGCTCATTATTGCTTAAGTGTTGTTATCAGCACTCATTAGTTTGTTAAGCTTGTTAAGTTACATGCATTGTTATAGAATCCGATTGAATTTCGGTGCAATTCTCTAGGCACACCAGGGGCGTAGCCAGACATCCAATTTTGGGTGGGCCTGGGCACAGGATGGGTGGGCAGAACTCTGCCCTGCCCCACAAGTGATTTGGTCTTTCTGTCTCTCGCCTGCATGCCATATGGTCACTCAAACATCCCCCCTCCTCCGCATACCTTTTAAATAGATTTTCACTGGCAGCGAGAAGCAACTAATACACACTGCTCATGTTGGCCCCACAGCCTTCCCTGATGCAACTTCTTGTTTCCACATAGGTGGGAATACATCAGAGAGAAAGCTGTGGGGCCGGTGCAAGCAGTATGTATCAGTTGCTTCTCGCTGCTGTTTACAAGGTACGCAGGAGGGACAGCTGTTGGGAGTTTTTAGCTGGTGGGGCTTGGGGATCCCTGCCAACCACATCATAGGTGTGCTGCAACTGGGTGGGCCTGAGCCCAAAGTGGGTGGGCCTGGGCCCACCCAGGCCCAACCTTGGCTACGCCACTGAGGCACACTATATAGAATCTGGGGGGGGGGGGGGGGGTTTAATGCTTTCTGACTTGGCCTTCCCTATTATTTTGCCTGCCTCACTATCCCTTACTCTCCCCCTCTCGACTTCTTCATTCCTCAAATGACCATAGTTTGGTCCTTCCTAATCCCAAAACAGCACATTATGAAACCTACTAGACAAAGTGCATTTTTCTTTCTCGCCCCTCACATTTGGAATAACCTTCCCCTCTCTCTCTTCTCTCAATCCTCCTTTAAAAATTGTAAGCCTTCTTTAAAGACTTGGCTTTTTAAACAAGCATTCAAGGGACCAGACCGATCAGCTGTTTTGGATTCCTCAGTCGGAGGCTTCCCCACCATAGAAGCCAACTTTTCAAAATGATTGGGGGTGCACAACTCGGCATAAATTACCTAGTCCATATAAAGAAAATGAAAGCATTGTGGGTTGTGAACACAACTGGTCAGGCTGTCTTTAAATGAATAGCACAGCAGCAGTGGCGTAGCCATAGGTGGGCTTGGGTGGGCCAGGGCCCACCCATTTATGGCTCAAGCCCACCCAACAGTAGCACATGTTTAGTGGTAACTGGTGGGAATCCCAAGCTCCACCAGCTGAAGATTTCCCCCTGATGGTAACGAAAATGCTACTCTCCACAACACCGGCACCTGCGCATGCTCAGTTTTCAGTGCATTCCTGCTGCCAAGGTGGAAAGAAGCGTTTTCCCACCAGCTGAGATTTTTTTTTTTTTGGGGGGGGGGGGGGGGAGAACACTTGGTGCCCACCCAATTCTTGCCTAGGCCCACCCAAAATCTGTTGTCTGGCTACGCCCCTGCACAGCAGGTAGTGCAAACAGGGAGAACTTGTGTGTAAAAGAAAGGGGTAGCACAGCAAGTCTCACTAGTTTCTCTTCCTCCTCAACCTCAACTTATAGCTACAGTTTACCATTCTACTGCAAACCCATCTCCATCACACACACACACACACACACACACACACGCAATGCCTTCCAGTCTACCCTGGCTCTTAAACAACTCATATTCTCCTGCTTCCAGTCAGTCCTCAATGGTTCCTCTTCCCTACCTAACCTGTGCACACCATACAATTTCTTTTCTCTCAAACCATGCTCACTTACTTTTTCAGTCCCTCCCCATAATGTCTACTTCCTCCTCTCATCATCTTAATTTTGTTTTTCCCTCATTTCCTTCTCCCAGTGCAGTTTGACTTTTGCTTTGGGGTAGGATGTTTAACATCCCCTTCCTTCGATAACTACACCACTCCCCCATCCTATACTTCTCTGTTCTTTACTTCTGGCCTGCAGGGGTTTGTGTAATTTTTCAAAGTGTCTAGACTGTTAAACATACTCAGGACTAGCGGAGTGGTTGCCACTCCTGGTAAAGCAGTGCTGAGCACACCAAGTCACTTGGGTTTTCAGGATATCCACAATGCAGATGCCTAAGAGAGATTCTCATACGATGCCCCATTGGTATACACACGTGCATCTTAACTGTACATATCCTGAAAACAGACATTATAAGATTGCTAATGTAAAAGTGGAGGGGGGGGAGGGGGTTATTATGGCAATTTTAGTATGTATTTGTGGTTCACGGTTAGCTAATCTTTTTGTCTTTATGTTTACCACAGTTTATTTACTGATTGTGTGCTACTAGCCATCTGGAAAGTGGGCACTGTAGGGTAAAAAGTACTGCAAGACAGTGGCGTAGCCACAGGTGGGCTGGGGTGGGCCAGGGCCCACCCACATAGGGCTCAGGCCCACCCAACAGTAATACACATTTAGCAGTAGCTGGTGGGGGATCCCAATCTCTGCTAGCTGAAGACTTCCCCCTGATAGTTATGAAAATGCTACTTTCCACGATACCGGCACCTGCACATTCTCAGTTTTCAGCGCCTGCCTGCTGCAGACTGCCAAGGTGGAGAGAAACATTTTTCCTCCAGCTATTTTTTTGGTGGGGTGGAGAACACTTGGTGCCCACCCACTTCTTGCCTAGGCCCACCCAAAATCTGCTGTCTGGCTACGCCCCTGCTGCAAGAACTGGGAAAAAGAGGCGGGCTTAAGGGACTGGAAATGGAGTGTGCCTGGTGACGATACAAAAGTTTTGCAAGGCTGAGATCCATGCACATCATGCTGATTTGGTTAGCCATGCTATTACAGCCAAACATAAGAGGAGTGACGCACCTTTTTCAAGTGCTCGAACTTTATTTGATGCAGCTGTCATTCAAGGACCATTGGCAACTCTGTCAAGTCAGCAGAACTGAAGTTGGCAGCACATGTTGCATTTATTTAACCTTCGGGGTAAATATTACCTAATAGAGTACAAATATTCTTACCCAACTCACAAAGTACTCACTATTTGCTTTTATAATAATACCATTACTTATAACCTTTATTCAGTTATAATCAGTGGATACATACAAACTTCACATATAACACAAAGCAACCCCATTCGCACATAGCCTTCACCTAAAGCAGTATGTTCTTGATTGCTACATACCCAAAAACATCATTTCATGACATGCCGTATAACCTTTACTATACATTAAAGATAAATTTCAACATGTTGCATGCCATTCCAGTATTGCAACGATTGATCACCTAGGCGAGGTCGTCAAGGACATTTCAGGGAAAGATATAGCTATATACCAGAGGAAATGTTCTGCAGTGATCACGAATATCCTTGGCACTGCAGTCCATGAAAAACTAATCTCAGACCTGTTTGAAAAGGAGATGTTGTACTCATTGATTATTGATGAAAGCACAGATATAGGCCCAGAGAAGCAACTCTGTGTGATAGTGCGCTACTAGAGTCGTTCCTTGAAGTGTATTACCACCACATTCCTAGGAATATTAGCGCTTGAGTCTGGTACAGCTGAAGGAATATTCAGTGCCATTACCAATTTTCTTGAAGCAAATCGTCTTCCAATAGACAAATGTTTAGGCTTAGCAACCGATGGCTATAGTACCATGCGTGGCTGAAATAATTCAGTAATATCAAGGTTTTGCGAATTGCACCTAACATCGTACAGATAACATTTGTCATTCAATTCAACTGAGTTCTTCACATTCGCTGATGGTGATGACAAGGAACTTTTAATTCATGGTTGCAGAGACCTATAACTGGTTCTGCCACAGTACTGTTTTCCAGCAGAAATACAAACAATTAAATGAATGCATTAATGTTGGTAAAGAATCAGTAAAGATCCTGAAGTTATCAGACACTCGCTGGCTGTCCATAGCTGCTTGTGCTTCAACAATATGATGAACTAAAGCTTTACTTCCAGATAGTAAGGGATGAGGCAAACAGCTACACTGCTAATACCAGAAAATAAGCTGTACTTGGTATTTTTGAGGCCCATACTACAAGAACTCAACCGAATAAACAAGCTATTTAAGTTTGATAAAGTGAGCGCTGTCCATCTGCTCACCGAACTGATAACATTGTATCACAACATGCTGCAGTGAATGGTGAGATCAACCACATTCACATCATGGGAGCAACTCTGGTATATGATTTGGAAGACCATACCGTACTATAGCATACCTACCATACTTGTATTTATATCCCGCCTGTATCTACATAAGGATCAAAGCAGGTCACAAATAATTAATAAAACAAATCTAAAATATGACAAAAATCATTCTAAATATTTGTTAAACAAATAAGTTTTCAATGATTTTCGAAACAACAAATAAGTAGTCCGTATAGATACTGGGATAGTGTTCCATAAACTACTAGCTTGGTAACTGAAAGACCCATCATGAAATTTTTTAAGTAGCACATTCTGAACTGTAGGAAAACCTAAACTTAATGTTGAACAAAATCGAGAAAAGGATCTGAAAGAAGGTATGGATAATAATTGTATATGAGAACTTGAGCATAATCCATAAATAATCTTAAAAACCATGTGTGCAACTTTGAATTCAATACGTGTGACAAACGGCAGCCAATGCAAATCAATCAACAATGGTGTAACATGATCATACCTTTTTACACCATAAATCAGTTCTGCAGCTGTGCTTCGCATTAACTGCAATGTATTCCGTAATTTACTTTGTATTCTTGAATACAGTACACTACAAAAATCCAGATGGGACAAAATAATCGCCTGAACTAAAACTCGATAATTTTTAGGAAAGAACAGTTTTCTAATAGCTCTTAACTGACAAAGTTTAAAGTAAATCTTTTTACTCAAACTTTTCACTTGGTTTTCCATTGTTAACTGAGAATCCAATATAATTCCCAAGACCCTACTGGAGGTCTCAAAATTTAATTTTTCCCCAGTTGATAAAACAATGCTATTAGGAGCTTCCAATGGATTTGTAGTAAAATATAACAATTTTGTTTTGGTTGTATTTAATTTCAATAAATTCGTGGTAGTCCAATTGTGAGTCTTTACTATACAATCTGAAATCAACTTACAACTATCCTCAAAGCCTGATACTAATGGTATTAAAATAAAAATATCATCTACATAAGATGAAACATAAAATTCAGGATTTGAAAAACAAGCCCAAAGTACTCAAAAAAATGTTAAACAGTATTGGGGACAATGGTGACCCCTGAGGAACTCCAAAACAAGAAGACCAACGTTTACTTTATACCTTCTCTTTTGTAGAAAACCTTTAGAACTACCCCCATAAAACCTAGATCACGTAATTGATCCAATAATAATACACGATCAGCAGTATTGAACGCCCCTGAAATGTCAAATTGTAAAAAGGACAGATGGAATGTTTTGATTCAATAATTGTTTTTACTTTTGTAACCAAAGTTAAAAGTAGCGATTCAGTACTGTGCATTAGTCAATAACCATATTGACTACTATTTAATCCTTGAAAATTATCCAGAAAATCCATTGTTTGAAAGACCTCTAAGGATTCAATTATTTTAGTCATCTATGGTATACTTGCCACTGGGCAGAAATTAGATGGTAACAACAAGTCAACTCCTGCAGATTTGGGTATAGGTCTAAGCATCTACCATTGGTGGCTATTAACTTTGGGATTGAATCCAGGTGTTGTTGCATGAGTCTCAAATCGAACACGTCTACTGAACACATAAAACAGCACTGTAGGGATTACCTAAATGAACTTCTGAAGGAAATGCGTCAGAGGCTATTATTAAAAATAAAATTACAGAGCACATCCGAGGACATGGATTACTGAGACTGAGTCAGCACGGCTTTTGTGTGGGGAAATCTTGCCTGACCAATTTACTTCAATTCTTTGAAGGAGTAAACAAACATGTGGACAAAGGGGAGCCGGTTGATATTGTGTATCTGGATTTTCAAAAGGCATTTGACAAGGTACCTCATGAAAGGCTACAGAGGAAATTGGAGGGTCATGGGATAGGAGGAAATGTCCTATTGTGGATTAAAAACTGGTTGAAGGATAGGAAACAGAGAGTGGGGTTAAATGGGAAGTATTCACAATGGAGAAGGGTAGTTAGTGGGGTTCCTCAGGGGTCTGTGCTAGGACCGCTGCTTTTTAATATATTTATAAATGATTTAGAGATGGGAGTAACTAGCGAGGTAATTAAATTTGCTGATGACACAAAGTTATTCAAAGTCGTTAACTCGCGACAGGATTGTGAAAAATTACAGAAGGACCTTACGAGACTGGGAGACTGGGCAGCTAAATGGCAGATGACGTTTAATGTGAGCAAGTGCAAGGTGATGCATGTGGGAAAAAAGAACCTGAATTATAGCTACGTTATGCAAGGTTCTACGTTAGGAGTTACGGACCAAGAAAGGGATCTGGGTGTCGTCGTCGATAACACACTGAAACCTTCTGCTCAGTGTGCTGCTGCGGCTAGGAAAGCGAATAGAATGTTGGGTATTATTAGGAAAGGTATGGAAAACAGGTGTGAGGATATTATAATGCCGTTGTATCGCTCCATGGTGCGACCGCACCTTGAGTATTGTGTTCAATTCTGGTCGCCGCATCTCAAGAAAGATATAGTAGAATTGGAAAAGGTGCAGCGAAGGGCGACTAAAATGATAGCGGGGATGGGACGACTTCCCTATGAAGAAAGACTAAGGAGGCTAGGGTTATTCAGCTTGGAGAAGAGACGGCTGAGGGGAGACATGATAGAGGTATATAAAATAATGAGTGGAGTGGAACAGGTGGATGTGAAGCGTCTGTTCACGCTTTCCAAAAATACTAGGACTAGGGGCATGCGATTAAACTACAGTGTAGTAAATTTAAAACAAATCGGAGAAACTTTTTCTTCACCCAACGTGTAATTAAACTCTGGAATTCATTGCCGGAAAATGTGGTGAAGGCGGTTAGCTTAGCAGAGTTTAAAAAGGGGTTGGACGGTTTCCTAAAGGACAAGTCCATAAACCGCTACTAAACGGACTTGGAAAAATCCAAAATTCCAGGAATAACATGTATAGAATGTTTGTACATTTGGGAAGCTTGCCAGGTGCCCTTGGCCTGGATTGGCCGCTGTCGTGGACAAGATGCTGGGCTTGATGGACCCTTGGTCTTTTCCCAGTATGGCATTACTTATGTACTTATGTACTTAAATGTACAGCAGCTAGAGTCTCTGGCAGATCTTTCTCCATCTGTTGTCCTTGGAGCCCAGAAATCTCTATTTTTACCTCTGTATAAGGGTATCTTGGAGATCTGGAGCAACTGTGGATGCAGATCAGCACATTGCTGTGGCCAACCTTCAGTGACAACGAAATCACATAGATGCTACAACATTTTGCCCTATGTATGTAGGCTTTACCTTTCAGCCATGTGATGTGGAAAGAACCTTTGCTCAGATGAACCTTATCAAGACAAAACTGAGAAAGAGGATGCAACAAGGCACTCTGGAAGCCTTGTTGGGTATTCACAGCTACATGAGGTGCAAAGGCATATGATGCAGTTTATTCTAACATTTGCGATGCTGAGTAGATTCAACTCAGATATTTATGCGAGCATAAGCAATGAGGACGACTTGATACCTGAGAAGTATTTTGCACTGTCCTGAAACAGACGTTGGAATTCTATTGCGTTCTGAAAAGTGACAATATAATGCGTTACTGTTTGCACACTGACTCGGCGTCAGCATTACTGTTTGCACACTGACTCAGTGTTCCTGTGCTATAATACCTAAAGCTGTCATAGCCTGGTGAGTACTTTTTTCTTCACATTTTTGGGGAGTGGGACTGGGAGGGGAGTGTCATCCCTGATTCCCTTCTGTTCCTGCCTCAGCATTCCTATGCCTGCCTGTGTCAGAGAGTCTAGCGTTTCTGCATCAGAGAATCCAGCATTCCTGCATCTGAGAGTCCAGTGTTCTTGCAGTATAATGTCCAAGGCTGTCATAGCCTGGTGAGTACTATCACATTTTTGGGGGGTGGGGGGTGGGTCTGGGGAATCAGTGTGACTACTGGGGGAGTAAGGGAGAGTAATCCCCGATTCCCTCCTGTTCCCGCCTCAGAGTTCCTGTGTCTGGCTGCGTCAAAGAGTCAGAGTTCATGTGCCTGGCTGTGCCAAAGAGTCAGAGGGTTCCTGTCACTAAGCCAGGTTGCATCAAACAGTCAGAGAGTTCCTATCAATGTGTTTGGCTGTGTTTCAAAGAGTCAGAGGGTTCCTGTGCTTGACTGCGCCTCAAAGAATGTTCCTGTGCTATAACATCTAAGGCTGTTATAGGCTGGTGAGTACTATTTTTTTTTCACATTTTTGGGCAATGGAAGGGGGGTCTTTGATTGCTGTGAGGAGGGGGGGTCACCCCCCGATTCCCTCCTGTTTCTGTCTCAGCATTCCTGTGCCTGCCTGCATCGGAGAGTCCAATGTCCCTGCGCTTTAACACCTGAGGCTGTCATCCAGGCTGGTGAGTACTATCTTCTTCACTTTTTGGGGTGGGGGAGTGGGGGGGGGGGGGGGGGGGTGAGAGGGGGATTTAATGGACAGTAAACTCAGATTCCTTCCTCAGAGTCAGTGTGTTCCTGTGCCTGGCTGCAAATCAGAGTCAGTGTGTTCCTGTGCCTGGCTGGCTGCACCTTAGAGTCAGTGTGTTTTTTGTGCCTGGCATCCTCAGTGTTCTTGTGTTATAACATCTAAGGCTGTAATAGAGGCTGGTCAGTACTATTTTTCTTCACATTTATGGGCATGGGGGGGGGGGGGGGGGGTTCAGTGACCAATGGGAGTAAGGGAGGGGAGTCATCCCTGATTCCATCCTGCTCCTGCCTCAACGTTCATGTGCCTGCCTCTGCCTTGGAGTTCAGATTCTTGTGTCTGCCTGCCTCGGAGTTCATCCTGCCTCTGAGATCAGCGTTCCTGTGCCCGTTCCATTCTGATCTATTTCTGTTTCAGCGTTCCTGTGCCTGCTCCATCCTCATCTGTTTCATTGTTCCTGTGCCTGTTCCTGCCTTGGTGATGGCGTTCTTGTTCCTGTCCCTGGGCCTGCCTTGGCATTCCTGTTCCTATTCCTGGGCAGGAACAGGAATGCTGTGGTAGGCCTCAGTGTGTGCCTGTTCCTGCCTTAGTCAGCGTTCCTGTTTCAGTGTTCCTGTTCCTTGGCCTGCCTCAATCAGTGTTTCTGTTTCTCTTTCAGGCATTCTGTTCCTGAACCTGCCTCAGTCAGCATTTTCTGTTCCTGAGCCTGATTCAGTCAGTGTCAGTGTGTTTTTTCTAGCAAAAAAGGTCCAGTACTCAAATGCCAGGCCACCCTTGAGGGGTGGGGTGATCACTGAGGGACACACCCCACAATAGCCAAGCCCCCTTCAACCAGTCACAGAATCTATGACAAGTCAGAATTGGTGTGTAGAGCCTGAGCTCTTTCATGAAAACTTGGGGTCCATGGGTCAATTTTAGCAGACAGTGGAAAAGGTGCCGGTACTCAGTACCCCCAAGTACCCCCTCCATAAAAGCCCTGGTGTTTCCTATCGGGATCTTGACACTTAAGCTGAGTGTTTGCTTACACAAATTAAGTTTAAATCTACTTATTATGAAAAAGAAAAATGAAGATAGTTTGAAAATATATTAATAATATAAATATCAACCTTATTAATGTTCTTATTGATCTTATTAATATTAATCATCTTAATATTGGGCTATTTTTTGGGCTACATTTGGCGACAAATTGGGCTGGAAAAGTTTTTGCCAGATGGCAACACTTTTTGTGTAGCTCTGCATAGTATAGAGCTTGCTGCCCCAGATCTACAGACTTACAGGGAAAAATATTGGGGGTGCTCAGGCAACAGCACTCACAGAGCTGGAGCCTATTCTGTTCCCCCCCCCCCCCCCCCCCCTCTTTTATCTATCTTGGTCTGACTGTTAAACTTTCCTGTCTGAAATGGAGTTCTTTTTCCTTTTAGATTTTAGTCTGTACACCGCTCTGTACTGTCTTACAAGTCATAATAAACTATAAACTTAGTAGAATAGGCTCCGAATAGGTGCACTCTCTGTGACAAAAAGTAGGTACCCTCTTATAGAGCTTCCCTCGTGGTGCCAGATCCCAGTCCCACTTTAAAAGGGTATTGTTACTAAGCTGCACTAACAGATTTAGTGTGTGCTAATGAATTAGTGTATTGCCATGCAGCCTACAGGTATACAATGGGTTTCATGGCATTTAGCATGCACTAAATCTGTTAGTACATCTTAGTAAAAGGACCCCTAAATAAGCTGCAAGCCAAACGAAACAGGAAGGAATTTCCCCACCAAAAAGCTGAAAGTCAGAACACCAAAAAGACCTCAATTTTTTTCTTGAAAGGAAAAAGCAGCAGGATTTGAAAATTGGATACTTCGCTTCCTTTTTCATTGTGGAGGTTTTGTTTGTATAGACAATTCTGAAAAACTGAAACCACTGTAATCCTTGTACACATTTTGACCTTCTGAAAGATAATTTTCAGAACAAGTTGTGCTGAGCTGTAGCTCCACAAGGAATCTGACAAACAATGCTACAGAATTATCCACTCAACAACAAACTTCTTCAATTAGGGAAAGATCAGCAGGAAAGAGGACTGGGAGAGGAAAATGTCAGAGACATTTTATTCAGTATCCGCCACTGAGGCCAACCCAGTTTTGCACAGCTTAGCACATATGCTATTTGCAGAATAGCATGTACTATTTTTCTACTGTAACTTATAGGCAAGAAAGCCCAGTAGAGAAACAGTGGACATTGTTTTGCTATGGGAAATTTTGCAACAAAAAATAACTTTATTGGCCACAAACTGGGGGCTCCTTTTACAATGCAATGTTACCGATTAGCAGTGCACTGTATGTGTTGAAGTTTATTCAATTCCCACTGTCTTCTTCACATTCAGTGCACTCTAATCGGCAACAACACTTTGTAAAAAGGAGCCCCCAGTTTGTGAAGCAAATTTCATATGTCATTTTACTATGCTCAGTAGCTAATGCTCTGCTTTCTATAATCTTATCATCACCGTCACACATTAACCGTTAATTTTTGCAAACATAAAATTATTTGCAAAGGTGAGTCATTTTGCAAAGTCTGCTTCTCATGCAAAATGGCAAATAGTGTATGCTATCAAAAATAAACTGTACTATTTGCCATTTCTGTGCAGGAAGTGGGAAATTACATTTCAACAGTTTCTAAAATCAGCCTCCTCACTGTATGAACAGAGAATACACAGCACATAAAGAGACCTAACTACTAAAATGCATTAAGGTCCCAATGATCAGAACCCCCGCACTGTTCCGAAAAGTGCAGTAAAAATACTGTCAGAACAGAACGAGGAATGAACTCCCTACTGATCAGTGCTAATGACATGCAAATTTAAGTGCAGTCATAGGGAGATTTTGGAGCATTAAGAGGAGGATTGTGCCTGGGCATGCGCTCAAGAGAATGCCCAGGCACAATCTTCCCGCAGAAGAGGTTTGACAGGTCTGGGCTTTTCTCCTGCAGCCCGGACCTGTGGTCACGAAACGCCTAGTTACCCGCCTGGGTTTACCCTGTTGCCACTTAGAGGGTCTATCCCTAGCACAGCTCAGGTCCGCCTGCACTGCCGCTTGTGCTCTACACCAGCACCCTCCTCCTACCGACTGGGTCACAACCGCCTCTGGGTGAGTCTCTCGCTCTCCAATTATCCCCAGTGATTTATAGGTTACTGGAGCCACACTTCCAGTGGTCCTACAGTTCCCAGAAAGCAATCACAGACCCAACACACAAACCACCAGGATTCTTTATCAGTCCAGACAGGCAGAGTAAACAAACTAAACAGGTTTATTGTCACATTGGAACAATGAACAAAAAAATGTGCAATCAGCAAACAATAACAGGTAACTAAAATATGGATCAATTGTAACACTAACTAAACATCTATATACAGTCTAAACAGTACCTGGGAAGGTAAGGACATATAATTCACCGAGCCTCAGCAAAAAGATCTGTCTCTTTCCTCCTGGGCTAAGACTGAAGCAACAGCCAGCATCTGCTGGGTAATTTCAAATTCCAGGCCAATCAGAGCCCAGAACAGTCAAGTTTCAAATAAAAACTAGTTACATCACTACAGGCACTTCCTATTATCTATGTGCTGACTAAAAGAAAGAGAAGTCAGTCCTCTGTAACAGCTTTAAGCATAAACATGCACCATCTGCAGGTCAAACTAGAGAAATACTATTCAAAATTAATTTTGGCAGGAAAATATCCAATACAATTTACCGGCTTAAAACACACTCCTTCCCTCCTCCTGCTGGGTGCTTCCTCAAAATGGCAGTGCCCTGGAATGGACTGGGTAGGGCTTAACTACCATATAAGGGAGTGCCACTTTGCAGACCCACTTTATAAGAGAAACTTTCTTATATGGAAGTTAAGCTCTGCCCAGCACTTCCCGGGATGCACTTGGCAGGATGCCACCATTTTGAAGAGGAGCCCGGTAGGAGGAGTGAGGGAGTCCTAATCCCTTCTCCTTTATTTGAGATAGGGGAGGTCACTGCTAGACCACTAGGGCCAGCCTTTGGTGGTGGTGGTGGTGGGTGGGGGCTGGGTCCTGGTTAAGTTTCTCACTGGAGTACCAGGGTTTTTATTTTGGGGGGGGGAGGTTATGTGTTTGGGGGGCTAGGGGTCTGGGATTCCACTGGGCCTCCAGACCCTTACGTGTTTCAGGGGGTGAGGGGTCTGGGGATCCACCGGACTTTCAGGCCCTTAAATGTTTGGGGGTGGGGGGGGGTCCACCAGACCTCCTGGGCTGTGACATCTGGTCTCCCCTATTCCTTCCCTGCTTGGCATAACTAACGGCAGCTCTGAGCTGGCATAGGGTTTGCTGCAAGAGGAGCACTCTTGTTTGGCAAGCTGCCCACTGAGCAATGGGGAGGAATGCGGGAGACACTATTATGCATGTATTTGCATGCTTGTTGTATTCAGAGCTGGCAAGGTCATCATTTCATGCGCTCGCTAGCTCTGAACATTCAGCGGTAGCAAATGCAGTCATGGCCTCTAGTACCCACATTTGCTTCTGAGCATCGAGGTCTAAGGTTTTACACTTTGCATGCATTAATTGCAGAAGTTAACTTGTGAGTGTGTTCCTAAACACTTTAGATAGAGTTAACTATTCCATATAATCTGCCATGTTAGTACTTATTCAAGTTAACAATACTCCCCACCCCTTCTCCATCCCCTAATATAAATTTCAATGTTTCATGCAGCAAAGCGCACTGTTAATGTGATATATTAACAACTTCTTGAGCATTACATTAATAGTTGACATGCATTAAAATCTGCATTAAACAACTAGCAAGCTAATTGTAGAAATTCCATAAATAAATAATAATAATAATAATAAATAGCTCCTAAAATGCATTACATGTCCTTTCCATGGCCTATATTGTAGGCTTATGGAGCACCTGTACTTAATCTGGTGAAATATATATATCTTAAAAAACATATGGTACATTTTAGTGTGTTAAATATTAACATTGGAAGTTAAATAAGCATTTGCACTACACTTAAAATAATGAAAATGATAAAATATTTGTCTAGCTAATAGAAGCAATTTTGTAGAGCAGCCTTTGTGAGTGAAATATACTGTAAACACTATAAAATGAAACAGGATTGCAGGTTTCCAAGTGAAAAAATCCTATGCTTGGGAGAAAAGAATCAGTAAAAACTTTATATCGAGCACATGAAGCTTTTATAGAACATGGTAACCAGGACCATTTCTTTATTTCTCCCTTTCCCAGGAAAACTCCATTAACCATTCCTGTCTAGACTTATTGTAAAATGTAAATAGCATGCCATACTGTGTGTGCTGTCTGCTTCTAATTAGTTACAGGGGAAAAAAAAGCTGGCTGCTAGTTATAAATACAGAACTTAGGATGGATTCATTATGAGTAGTTTCAGTTTGGCTGTAAACCACTATGAACAACTGTCAGAAACTAAAACTGATAATGTTCATAGCTATTTATCTTTGGCTGATGTCACTGCATTATTATCCATTAAAATCTACGCCACACCAAAGTGCAAGCCATAACATAATTAAATTCAGCAAAAAAGGAAAGAAAAGTACTTTTCTCTCCTAGTCTAGTCTTCATAGGGTTAAATTTCTTAAACTTCCTGCCCCTCCCCTTTCGAGATTCTTTTGGATACTAGCTTCCTGCTAGATACTGAATTTGATTTCAGTGCTTCAAACCTGGGCTGTGTGGTCAGCAGTTCTTGAATAAACCCCAAATGAGGCACATATGCCTAGTTCAATCATTAATTTTCATCGTTATTGAACTCATTTTCACCAAGGATGACTGAACACTCAGTTATTTTAATCTAAAAATGAAAATGTGTTGCATGCCAATGCATTTTACTTGGGCTATTTACTGGGCACTGGGCTATTATTTATTATACAAAACAGTTATTTTTTTATCCTGCTGCTTCAGCACACTAATCTCCTGTGTAGAACACTTGGCTTATTTTCAATTGCCCTGATGACAGAACTTTTGAGCATTTCATTAAAATGTTTTATGGATAAAATGTTAAACCTGAGACTATAAAAATGCAACTAAATGGTATGAACAGAGAGGATTTAAGTGCAGCATCTCATCCTATAGCAAGTTTATCCAGATCCTTAATTGAGACACTCCCCAGTGGCTGAACACTCAATGAAAGATCTAATGCCTAGATGTCCAAAAGCAAATGCCGGTGCTAGTGGCTGTTAGCGCCATACTAGCGCCGGCGTTTGCTATCGCTTCATGATTAGAGCCCTCGAGCGCATGAAACAACGCGCTCGAGGGCTCTTTGTGCAAGTAGCATGCAAATGCATGCTAAACAGGGCATTAGGTATTCCTCCCCAATGATCAGTGGCCAGTGCGCCAAAATTTGGGTCGCTGGCCGCGGCAAACCCTACACCAGTTCCGAGCTGGCGTTAGGGTTTGCCAATCATTGGGGAGGAATGATGAGCCCTGTCCAGCATGCAGTTGCATGCTGGCAGGCCCCCGTTCCCCCCCAAGGCAAACGCCAACAGGTGGCTGGAGGTCCGGTGGACCTCCGGTCCCCCCGATGATCCCACCCCCCCAAGGTTCACGGAGGCCTGGAGATCCGGTGGGTCTCCAGCCCCCCCAACCCCCAGAAAATGTCAAGTGGCAGCTGGCCAAAGCCCTCTCCCACCCTCCCAGCCAGCGAGCGATGGGGTGGGGGGGCTGGAGGTTCAGTGGACCTCCAGCCCCCCCCATCGCTCGCTGGCTGGGAGAGGGTTTGGCCGGCGGCCACTTGACATTTTCTGGGGGTTTGGGGGGCTGGAGACTCACCGGATCTCCTGGCCTCCCTGAACCTGGGGGGGTGGGGGGGGATCGTCGGGGGGACCGGAGGTCCACTGGACCTCCAGCCCCCGTTGCTCAGGGCAGGGGTAGACAGGGCCTGGTGGTCCCATGGACCTCCAGCCCTGTTGATCATGAGGGTTTGACAGGTTTGGGCTTTTGACAGCCCCGACCTGTCAAACAAGTCTCAGAAGCTTAGCTGAAATTGGGTGGCGGAGCAGGTGGGGGGAAGAGGGGGTGGTGTTTGGGAGGCAAGGATAGGGGAGGGCAGACTTATAAGGTCTGTACCAGAGCCGGTGATGGGAGGCGGGACTGGTGGTTGGGAGGCAGGAAATACTGCTGGGCAGACTTATATGGTCTGTGCCCTGAAAAGGACAGGTACAAATTCAAGGTAAGGTATACACATTTGAGTTTGTCTTGGGCAGACTGGATGGACCATGCAGGTCTTTTTCTGCCGTCATCTACTATGTTACTATGTAAGTGCGGGAGGATTGTGTTGAGCGCCCGCACTTCTACCCCATGATCAGAGATAATTGTTCTGCTTAAATTTGCATTCATTATCTCTGATCATCGGTGCGGTAAAGCCCCGCGCTGTTCCACCGCTATTTTCAGAGCGCTGTTTGGAACAGCGCGGGGCTTTTGATCATGACCACCTAAGAGTGTAGAGACCAGACACATGGATACAACAAACTCCTGCTAGGATAGCTTTGCTGTCACATTAAGGGGAGGGGGGGGGGGGAAGGGATTTTTGGATTCAGCTCATGCCTGTCTCAGTTGTAGCTCAAGGCAAGTTACATTTGGGCAAAGTAGACCTTTTTCTATCACCAGAGGAGCAGCATAAATGTTAATGCAGTGGGCTGAGAACTAGGTGAAGTGGGTTCAGTTCCCACTGCAGCTCCCACTGCATTTCACTTAGGGTTTTTTTTTACTAAAGCTTAGCTCAAGTTATCTGCAGCGGGGCCCATAGGAATAAAACGGGCCCTACTGCAGATAACTCCAGCTAAGCTTTAGTAAAAGACTCCCTTAACCATCCACTGCCCCAGATCAGTGGTGTAGCTAGGTGGGACTACAGGGGCCTGGGCCGCCCAAATTTGCTCTGGGTCCCTGGTTGGCTGGCAGGGGTCCCCAACCACCGCCAGCTGAAGACTTTGTCTAGCGCTGATCTGCGGCGGTGCCGCCGCCGCATTGCCTGCCCTGCTCTCTCTTCCCCTTATGTTGGGCACGCTCCTTTTAGTGAAATTGAGCACACAAGACTACCTCTATTTCAGGAAGCAGGTGAAAAGGAACAGAAGGGCACACTTCCCTGTAATTTATCTAGTTGCAAACTATGCCAAAATATTTCACAGGACCCCAAAGTCATCCACAAAGGAAAGATATTCAACATAAAGGGATCTTTCACTTGCTCATCTTCCAATGTGGTATATATCATTCAGTGTAAAGAATGTAACGAAGGATGCTATATTGGAGAAACAGGCCAGATGCTTAAGACAAGATTCAATTTACATAGACATCATATGAACAATACTGGTGCCAGCAGGGTTCCCACGCCTGTTGGTCAACATTTTACAGGACCAGGACACTGTACCAGTGACTTCACAGTGAGAATCCTCAAAGGTAACTTTAAAACCATACAAGAACGTAAGACCTTTGAAGTCAGAATGATTGAATATTTTAACACCCAACAGCAAGGACTTAACAAGGATCTGGGGTTCCTAGCCCATTATAAACCATAAAGCTGTATGTCTCTGTTGATCACCCTCCCCTCACCTATCCACACCCACCCTGTTAGAATATCAATGATATGCTTTGATGTCCCCATGCATACTTCCTACCCACCCCCCTCCTCCCACCCTGTCAGACTGTCATAGTAATGCTTGAATGTTTTCACTTATATACACTGTCAGCTAGCACATTTGCTTATTTCCGATCTGAGGAAGAAGGGCAACCTTCGAAAGCTAATCAAGGAAGCAGGTGAAAGCTTGGCTCTTCAACCAAGCCTTTAATGGAAGAAGTAACTAACTTGTTAGTCTCACTAACACACACAAGGATTGACTCGGGCTGCACACACTGCAGCGGGACATGTTTACCCACTTCTACCCTAGCTGAGATAATATTTAACCATCTCTCTGTCCTGATGTGCAACTTTTTTCATATCAATCACCTTACTTTCTTATTCTTCCAAAGCATCACCTGCTCCTGCACCATCTTTGGGATCCATACGATTGAGTTCTAGTTTCCAGCGTTGTTTTGGCTTTACATTACCAGATGGATTTTAAGCGCCCTTCCTGAAGCAGCCACGAGGTTGGCGAAACAAGGCGCTCTTGTTGAAGGGTCGGCGTATTTTTCGCCGGTTGCAGAATTTTTACAAGGCTCCGGAGTCTTTGGGGGGAGTTTTTGATTGAAACTGTCCTGAAGCTGTTCCGCCTGAATTAAGCTAAGTAAACCTTTAGCCATCGTTTTTGGCATTCCTGTTGTATACTTTAGTAGGGCAGAGTGGATATATAAGTGTTTGCCTTGGCTATTTTAGGCTTTATGTTATCCTTCATTAAACTTCAGGTTCTTTCCTCCCAGGGGGGCTCTTTTAGGTAGTCTTTTTTTGGGCTGGGGTTAGTTTTGGGTAGTTTGGTTTTTGGTGTCCGTTTAATTTCTATCTATAAGAGGGTAAGAGAGTTTTTCATCCCATACGTTTTTCTCATGTAGTATGAGTTTTTGCGTTTGGGTTTTTTTCTCTTTTTCCTTCTTAATAGGAACCTATGATATTAACCTACTCCTGTTTACACAAGACATTGTGAATACTTTGGTATTGTTCCTTGTTAGGAGGTTTGAGGTTCCATTTGTGAGATATATATTTCATACACGGGTTGGAAATTTTTTCCATCAGTTTAAAGGGACACCTCCAAACTAACTTTACATATATAAATCAAACTCCTTTTACCAGGTTGGAATATTTTCTATAGAGTTTGTATTCTCCTGTAGTTGAAGCAGTATACCATGCCATACTTTGTATTGTTGTTCAAATATTTTACTGCTCTAATTGTCTCCTGCTCATGTTTGATCTATTCTTACTGTACACCGCCTTGAGTGAATTCCTTCAAAAAAGGTGGTAAATAAATCCTAATAAATAAATAAATAAATAATAAATAAAAAGTTACAGTGGCAGCAGTGGGTGTCGGTGAGGCGGCGGAGGAGGAGGGGGGTTGGCAGTGGGGCGGTGACTGAAATGCCCCCCCCCCCCATTTTGGGCTCTGGCCCATTCCTACCTCGAGGTCTGGCTACGCCCCTGCCCCAGATACAAAGCAAACTGCTTTGGTTGTACTACAGAAAGCTGGTATATCAATGCATTAGCCTATTAGGCTAGTCCTCCAGAAATATATGTACTGCCAATTTATATATGAGAAAGGATAGCTGGAAGGTTTTTCTCTCAGTTTATGCACTTCCAGAAACCGGTTTTCTGAAGAGGTTATTTGAATCAGTCAATTTATGTAAACACAGCTGCCCTGGATGGTGAGAAAAGAAGAAATGGTAACTGAAATATTACTACTACTACTACTTATCATTTCTATAGTGCTACCGGATGTACGCAGCGCTTCACACTTGAACATGGAGAGACAGTCTCTGCTCAATAGAGCTTACAATCTAATTATGACACACAGACAGGACAAGTAAGGGATAAGGGTTAGGACAGACAGGACATATGAGGGATAGGGGACAGTCGAAGGTTTAGGTTTAGGAGTTAAAAGCAGCATCGAAGAGGTGGGTTTTTAGCCTAGATTTGCAGATGGCCAGAGATGAGGCTTGGCGTACCGGCTCAGGAAGTTTATTCCAGGCATACGGTGCAGCAAGATAGAAGGAACGGAGTCTGGAGTTAGCGGTGGAGGAGAAGGGTGCAGATAAGAGAGATCTGCCCAGTGAGCGGAGTTCCCGGGGAGGAGTGTAGGGAGAGATGAGAGTGGAGAGGTATTGAGGAGCTACAGAGTGAATGCATTTGTAAGTCAGTAAGAGGAGTTTGAACTGAATGCGGAAACGAATAGGGAGCCAATGAAGTGACTTGAGGAGAGGGCTAATATTGGACATATTGACCATAAGGGAAAGGAGGATAAATATCAGCAGGAGGGATAGATTCCCTTCAAACATTCAACATTTTCACTTCTTATTTTAAGAAAAGGGAGGCCAATAAAAAGGGACTGTTGATGCAGAATTCTAACAGCCATTTTGGACTTAGAAAAATGTCGTATTCTTTGCAGATTATGAGAACTTTTATTTAATGAACTAGGACTGAGAAGTGAGGATAATGTAATCTTTAACCTTCACTTGTCTATGATAGAGAAGGTCCAAAACATCTACAATTTGTATATACAGTAGCAAGAATTCAAAATGCTAAGCTTGCTGTCTGAGTTGGTCTTTGCCTGTGAGCTGAGGAATAGAAGGAGCTATCCTTTTGTGACTCTGCTGTCCACTGGAAAATCCTTGTTAAACCAAACATTCTTAAGCCTTTGGGACCTTACTGTTTTCAATGTCAGTTATCCGGTATCAATAAGCATTACAATCAACGTTCCTTCAGAAAAATAAGATTCAGATATTATTTGATATTCGTCCTTCTACCTAAAGAAATCTTGGACTAAACAAGTTTGTAGAAAGATCCCATTTTCAAAATGTAGTTGGTAGGGACTAGGATAACTATCAAGCATTTCTCTCTTAGCTATCTCTCTTAGCTACATTTTAAAACTGCCCATTTGCATAATCACAATAACAAAAAGTCAGCAAAATTATATGATCCCAAGGACAAATTTCAAAGGTTCCATGACTCAGGGGCGTAGCCAGACCTCGAAGGGAGGGGGAGCTAGAGCCCAAGGTGGGGGGGGGGCACATTTTGGCCCGCCTCCCTGCTGTCGCTCTCCCGCCGCCACTTCCGCCCCCTCCGGCCACTACTGCCTCCCCACTGCCGCCCTCCTGCCGCTGCTTCTGCCCCCTCACCACCGCTCCCCCTCACCGCCACTGCAAAGGTGCCTTGGCTGGTGGGTGTCTGTCAAGTCTGTGGCCGTGACCACCCTCGGCCTTGCCTTCTTTCTGGGGGTCGGCAGCTCTGCTGGCTTCTGTCTGTGTTTGTGTTTGTCTTGACTCTAGTCTCTGGGCTGATTGCTTCACTAGACGTCACCTGTATGGGCTATGCCTCTCTAGGGAGCCAGCATCTAAGATGGCTGCCACCGGCTCTGTGCCAGCTTCCAAGATGGCTCCTGCTTGTCTTTCCTGTGGGCTCACTTCCTATGTGTGTCAAGCCTCTCTTTTGGGTCTGTGTACTTCCTGCTTCTGCCTTACTGCTAGTGACTCATCAATGAGAGCCTTCATAAGGAAGTGCTGTGCTTGAAGTCAGGGCCTTTGCATAAGTGTTATGCTCTTAGGCCAGGTCAGGTTAGTAAGTGTCTGCTGCTCTACTGCTTAGCCACTCTCTGGGTTCCAGCCCAGCTTCTTTCTGTGTCTGTGTCTCTGTTGTCCTTCCATGGGGGGTCTTCCCTGCCACTGTCTGTCTGTGGACTGTGGGTCCTTCCTGGCTTACCCTGTGTTTGGGGTGAAGCCTCTGCTCCTGGCTTACCCTGTGTTTGGGGTGAAGCCTCTGCTCCAGGCTTATCCTGTGTTGGGGTGAAGCCTCTGCTCCAGGCTTATCCTGTGTTGGGGTGAAGCCTCTGTTCCTGGCTTACCCTGGGTTGGGGTGAAGCCTTTGTCCGGGTTTATTCTCTGTCTGTATGCGAAGCCTCAGCCTTTGTGAGTTCCCCAGTCAGTGTGTGGAATGGCTGTGGCTTCAGACCCTTGGCCTGTTCTTCCAGGTTACTCTGTTTGCTGTGCTGCCTGCCCAAGACCCTTGGCCTGTTATTCCTGGTTTGCTCTCTTTACCCTGAACCCTGCCTTGCCTAGCCTGTGTGCCTACCCTGCTTGTATATCCTGAGGGTATATCCTGTATCCTGTATCTGTCTGGCTAGTGTATTTTCCTGGGTGATTATTCCTGTATCCTGTCTCCACCTAGCTAGAGGGTTTACCCTGTGGGTATTCCCAGATCCCCGTTCTGCCTAGTGTGTTGCTGCCCTAGTCCTTGCTCCTGCTAGCTTCTGTACGCCTTGTGTTCCTTGGTCTGTCTTCTGGGTCTTGCTAGTGGCTGTGCAGCAGTACACTGTCTGAGTCTAGTTCCGTGCCCTGTCACCCTCGTGTATCCCAGACCCAGGGTGGGTCCTCTAGATCTTCATTTCCTGCCTTATCCTGCAAGTCCTGCCGGCCGCCTGCACTTCGGAGCTCAACTCCTGAGGAACGGTGGCTAGGTGCAGGTGAAGCTGTTCCTGTCTCATCTGTTCTAGTTGCCTGCCTTGTACTACTCCAGTCCAGAGTTCCAGTACTACTCTTCTGTGTTTCCAGTCCCGAGGTGGTCTTGCCTGCCGCTGCCGCTCCTCGGCAGTGGCCCAAGTGCTCACGAACTCCAGTCCTGCCTCGAGGACCTGACAGAATACCTAGGCCCTCAAGAACGCAACAGTGTCCCCAACCCCCACCAGCTAAAACATTTGTCCCACGTTGGTCTCACATTGCCTGCCGCTCTGTTCTGTTCTCAGTCACTGTGCATGCTTATTTTAATGAAACTGAGCATGCTCATGTGAAACTGCCCGGTTACCGCCGGGTTAGAGTGGGAGCCTTAATCGCCACCTCAATGGATGGCAGTAAGGGCTCCCAATCGCATGGCCATGCGGTAAGAGTTCTCTTACCGCATGATCATGTGTGCTGTGGGCTTTTTTACCCACTGCGGTAAAAAGGGCCCTGGCACATGGGAAAAATGGCTCCCGCCGCAAGGCCATTTTTCCTGCAGTTTGGTAAAAGGGACCCTAGATTCTATATATCATGCCTAAAAAAAATCAGTGCTGAAAAAAAATACACCTAGGCATATATTCTATAAAGTACAACTAAATTTAGGCGCCGCTTATAGAATATGCCTTGCGCCCATCTACGTGACTAAATTTAGTCACGAGCAGTTATGCCAAGCAAAACTTGGTGTGGATGCTGACGCTTAACTAGGTGCAAACCAAGTATATTCTATATCAACGCACATTGTTTTCAGAAATGCCCATGACCTGTCCATTTCACGCCCATGGAAACGCCCCGTTTTCAACTATGCACCTTAGAATTTACGTGCATTGCCTTACAGAATACGCTTAGACAGTTCTGCATGTAAATTTTATTTAATGCCAATTTGTGTCAATAATTGCTAAATTTGCAATTATCAGCACTGATTGGCTTGTTAGCTAATTAAGGTGTATTTGCAAATACACATACCAACCTCTTCAAAAAGGCCTACCCCAACGACCCCACGTAACCCTCTTCACCTACCAACACAGCATGACTATGATCACACAGGACAACATGCAATCTTCATCCATTTTGACCCTCCACTTCTACCTCATACGATCACTATACAACTTTGTATTTGTTATCCACCGACTTGGCAAACGCCTTTGATGGTACTATGTAAGCCACATTGAGCCTGCAAATAGGTGGGAAAATGTGGGGTACAAATGCAATAAATAAATAAATCCAGAATAAGACCAGATTTAGGGGGTACTATCCAAACAGTGCCAGTGAATATCATTCAGTAGTGGAAGCTAAAACATTTATCTGGATGATAGATATGTTATCCAATTAAATCCATTTAAATGTGGGGTCCTCTGTTTAAGAAGAAAGCTGTCTGTCTTCTGATTTAACTATTCTACAATACATTTCATGCACTGTATCACCCATTATTAGTTCCTGTGAACCAAAGTCCTGAATAGTTGAAACTTTCTTTTACTGGCTCTTATCTCGGATTTCTGCCTTTGAGAGATCTTAAATTACCAAAGTAGTCAGTCGGCAAAATCAAAAGAGCGCAATGGAAGGGCTTACCTTATTTCTGGTGGCTGGCAACTGTGGGGGGAGGAAGGTGGTGGGGTATTGGCTGTCTGCTGGCATCAGACATTGTGATAACAAATCTTCAAAATGTTTTACTTTTCTTTTACTTTTTAATTGGATGGTGTCCAGATTGTCCTTGTTTCTTGGTACATTGCCCACAACAGGAGCTATTAGTGGGTGATTTTAGAAAGTATTCATCACACAAGCATTAACTGGTTTCACAATGCATTGCTTTTCCACTTGTGTCCCTTGGCACCGAGTTTGCCATTTGGAAAATCCCAGCAATGCAACTGATCTGCCTTTGTCAGGTAGGAAGTAGAAAATTAGCTTCCAATTACTCTCAAGGTCTACTAAAGGCTGAGAAAAAGCTGCATAAATTGTTTTTGCCTCTCACTAGCCCTAGTCCTTAAGGTTCCTGAGAAGGTTAGCAGACAAGAGCTGTACACTGTCAGTACATTTCAAAAAGGTATATGCCAGAATAAATGAGGTCTCAGAGGAAAAACATCTCTGTACAATAGAACTCTTCACTGTCAAAGCTAGAAGGTAGGTGACTGGGCTCAACAAGAAGTTTTCAGTCTGAAACTTGATCCCTGAATTAGCTCTCTATGTCTTACTTCGTACTACCAAATGAAGTACAGAGGGAGAGAAGAGGAAGCAGGGTACACTAGATGTAGCTCTGTCCTAACATTGTGATCCTCAATATATGATCTTCAAGGCCCTTAAAGGAAATGGACCAAAGTACTTGACGAACAGGATCTCTCTCTACACACCTCCAAGGTCACTAAGGTCCTCCCAAGGAGTATCCTTAACCATACCCTCTCCAAAGGGCATCAGATGATGTAATACTCGCTAGTGAGCCTTCTCCGTAGTAGCTCCCATACTCTGGAATGCACTCCTTGAAAGGCTTCAATTAATACAAGACTATCGCTACTTCAGAATCAGGTGACAGCTTGGCTCTTCATCCAGGCCTTTAATGAAAGAAAGAACTAACTAACTAACTAACTAACTAACTAACTAACTAACTAACTAACTAACGTGCTAGTCATTCACAAGGAGTAACACTGGCTGCATTATACTGTAGCAGGACTTGCTTATCCACTCCTTCCCTAGCTGAGATTTTATTCAAGTACCTTTCTGACTTTGTGTGCAACTTTCTTTAGTGTAACACCCCTTTGCCTGGCAGCTTCTGGGTCCAGGGTTCGAGAGGGCTGGAGCCCCCATGAAGGGCAGACTCAGTCAGACCCTCATTCAGCACGCGGTGCCTCCACCTGGAGAAAGAAGTGTTAACAGGTGGGATTACCCTCTTCTTCCCCTGGAACTAGAAATTCAAGTTTCAACTCTCCCTGGGAAACAAGGCTGGCAGTTAAGATAGGCTGTCTATGGGAAGACAACTGTTCACCTTTTAATCCAAACGACCACTCTGCATTCAGCAGCAGCTTAAAATTCAAATCACAGGAACATCCAACTCTTCATCAAACAGTACAGTCCTTAAATAGATCTGCCTCTGGTATTCCCCAAGCAGAACTCCTGTATTCTTCTCCCTTATGGGTACATTTTACAAGCAGGAGCGTAGCCAGACTTCGGCGGGAGGGGGGTCCAGAGCCCGAGGTGAGGTGGCACATTTTAGCATCCCCTGGTGCCGCTGACCCCCCGCCACGTTTGACCCCCTCCCGGCGCTGCCGCCCCTCCCCCATCCCTTTCGACTCCCCTACCGCCGCCACGTACCTTTGCTGGTGGGGGTCCCCAACCCCCGCCAACCAAAGTCCCCTTCAACGCCGGTCTCAGAGTCCGGCGTGTTCGCTGATCTGGATTCTGTTTCTGTGAGTCCTGACGTCCTGCACGTTCCTAAGTGCAGGACGTCAGGACTCATGTCAGAAACAGAATCCAGATCAGCAACACGCCAGAGACCAGCGCTGAAGAGGACTTCAGCTGGTGGGGGTTGGGGACCCGCGCCAGCAAAGGTACCTGACCGCGGCGGCGGCGGGGGAGGTTTGGCAGCAGCGGGAGGGGGGTTGAATGTGGCAGGGGGTGAAAGCATGGGGGCCAGGGCTAAATCTGCGAGGGCCCATGCCCCCGTGGCCCCACCTAGCTACACCCCTGCTTACAAGGCACTCTCAAATGGGGCTATTTACACTTTGTACAGCTCTAGTCCGTGCCTATCCCCAAAGATAATGTTCTAAAGGCTGTGCTCCTCTCTCTGTTTCAGGTTCAGACCCTCCTGATCTCAGCTCCACCCAGGGTGACCTTTTGCGTTGGCTCACCCTGGCTACGGGATAGGCAATCCTTGGCTCCTATCCTGCACTCCTGAGCTGGGTATCTCCCACTGCCCACTCAGAGCTCTCCTTCACAGTTACTGTTTGTCTTAGCAGCAACTCTCCTTGTACCTAAGACAATGGATTCACTCCTTTTAAATGGGGTCTCCCTTCTCCTCCGTTGGGTCACTTGGCAGGTGCTTGTAGGCAACCAAAGATCCACAGCACAAACAGAAAACCAAATAGAAAGGGCCCTTAAAAGAACCCCCCTAAAAGGGCAACTCTTTTATTAACAGCTAAATCAACCTCCTCGTCACTCTTTCAGTGCACTTTCTCTCTTTAGTTTATTCCAAAGCTCCTCCCCTTGGGCTGGGCTTCCTCCTACCCAGGGACCTCCCAATCACTCCCTCCAGTGACTCTCTACAGGGATTTACTCTTCTAGTAATCCCCAATTTAACATGGGATTACAGTTTCTAACTCCTGTTACTCTATCATATCTATCTATAAGTTCTATCTTTGCTTACACCCTATGCTGTCTATTAAAATGTTTTATTGCGTATTGTGTTGATATTGTAATGTACCAGTCATAATAGGTCCAATTAATTGTCTCAAACAGGGGATCAAAGCATTATAACAAACTTATGTATATATCTCTTATAAACTTTAACCAAACACAATATGGATTTTAAAAAAAATAATATTTTTTATTTTCGGACGCACGTATCAGACACGCGCCAAGTGGCATTTGACGCACGTAGGTCATTACCGCCTGGTTACCACATGAGTCTTTACCGCTAGGTCAATGGCTGGCAGTAAGGTCTCAGACCCCAAATGGATGCGTGGCAATTTTCATTTTGCCGTATGTCTATTTTTGCCAAAAAATTTGAAAGAGGCATTTTTTACAGGTGCACTGAAAAATGATTCTGTGCATGCCCAAAATACGTGTCTACACTACCGCAGGCCATTTTTCAGCACGCCTTTGTAAAAGAACCCCTAAATCTTTATAGAGAAACAGCACTTATATTTTAGAAATGTAGCATGGTAGGAGGTTAGCTATGTTTTGTCACCTGCATCAGGGCTTATCATCTCCACCAGCTCATACTTCACTTCCCCCATTAAAGGGTGAAGTGAAGTATGAGCTGGTTGAGCGGAGATGATATACTCTGATGCAGTTGACGAAATGTAGCTATGTCAGCAGCTATTCTCCTACAAAGTTACATTTTAAAAGATAAGTGGTGTTTTTCTAAAAAGATTTAAAGTTTTTATATGCAAAGTTATGGTGAAAAAAAATGGACCGATGAAGAATTTACGTGGAAATTGTTACCCTTTGAACAATTTATGTAAGGATATATCCACTGCTGATTGGTCCATAAATATTATTTCAATAAAATCCAGACTGTGTTTGATTAAAGATTATAAAAGATATATATAAGTTTATAATGCTGGGACATTTTTTGTGTGGATATTGTAATGTAGAATATTATGCCATACCTTGTATTATTATTTGAATTCTTTTACTGCTGTAACTGTCTATTGCCTATGTTTGACTTATTCTTGCTGTACACCACTTTGAATGAGAAAAAAATAAACAAAAACACTATATTATAAGTAAGATATACATTGTGCCTTTAACGTCCCAAGGCTTCATCAGTGGCAATTGTGGAGTATACATTGTAAAAATTGCAGTATGATAAGAAATTCTAAAGTGGAGCCTTTACCAAGAGTGTTCTCAGAAAGAGGTCTCTAGTACTGGCGAGGGGATGGACTGTTTTCTGTAGCGTGTCATATCTCAAGAGATCTACTATGGAGCCTGTAGTTTTGGATTTGGTATATGCACTTTACTTTTTAAAACTTTGGCCTTGGAAATAAATTAGCAATTTTTGCAACTACCACCAATCTGTTGGACCAAACTCATTCTTTCTTGGGTTTCCAGCGAGATGAAGGTTGCTAGAAGAGGATCCTGGTCCCTGCCTGGGAGCTAGCAACTAAGATTTCTTCCCATACAATAGAAAATTACCTTGGGCCTGGTCCACTACTAGAACTATTCGACTACTTTCCTAAGAACCTTGTAATCAAAGAGAACTATAGGGCCTACTAACCAGACACCAGTTTCACATAACTACTGTGTATTAAACTGTACATACCTGATATGGAGCCTGGCCAGCATTGGAGTGGTGCCCCCACCAAGAACCCAGACTGTAAAGAACACAATGAGTAGTGTTGAAGTAAACATCATCTGCTTGGGTTCAGAATCTGTGTCTCGTATTGCCAATGCAAATGCTATTGCACCACGTAAACCTTAGAGAAAATAAGGCATATGGAAATAAGGCAATAGCACACTACCAGACAGACATATAACACTACAGCACACTTTCTATGGGGTCATCCTAAAGTGTGAAGCCACTTCACAGGCATTTGCACCTTTTCTTCCATTAAGCAAAACTACCAAAAATACGTAAGAGCCCCTCAAATATTGGCATCTGATGCTTTATTGGTGTAAAGCAGCTTTGCAAAAAAAGTGCACTTTGCATGAAAGTTTATAAAAAATCCACGTTAATGAGTAGTACAGCAATTGAATGAATGAATGAAATCAAATCAATTTGACCAGCCCAAGATTTTAAATATCAGGGACAATATTTAAAGTGTGGTGACTTGAATCTTTGGTGGCTTAGTGGCTCTTACCCTCCCCCTGCCCATGTTAAAGGGTCTATTTGGAGGAGGTACAATACTTTGGTGGTCCAGTGGTTTTTTCCCCCGAGACTCTTCCTTCCAATTCTCCTCCTCCCAGAAGGCCACTGGGCTCATTTTCAAAAGAGAAGGACGTCCATCTTTCGACATAAATTGGAACATGGACGTCCATCTCCCAGAGACATCCAAATCGGTATAATCGAAACCCGATTTAGGATGTCTCCAACTGCACTCCATCGCAAGGACGGCCAAAGTTCAAGGGGGCGTGTCAGAGGCGTAGTGAAGGTGGGACTTGGGCGTGCCTAACACTTGGATGTCCTTGACCCATAATCAAAAAAACCCAGGACGCCCCTGACGAATACTTGGATGTTTTCACCTGGACCTCTTTTTCTTACAACTAAGGCACAAACAGTTGCCAGAAATGACCAGATGACCACCGAAGAGAATCGGGGATGACCTCCAGTTACTCCCCCAGTGGTCACTAACCCCCTCTCACCCTCAAAAAACATATTTAAAAATATGTCATGCCAGCCTCAGATGTCATACTCAGGTCCATGACAGCGCATGCAGGTACCAGGAGCAATTTTAGTGGGTACTGCAGTGCACTTCAGACAGGTGGACCCAGGCCCATACCCCCCCCCCCCCCACCTGTTACATTTGTGGAGGAAACAGCGAGCTCTCCAAAACCCACCACAAACCCACTGTACCCAACATCTAGGTGCCCCCCTTCACCCGTAAGGGCTATGGTAGTGGTGTACTGTTGTGGGTATTGAGTTTGGGGGGGGGGGGGTTGGGGGGCTCAGCACAGAAGGTAAGGGAGCTATGTACCTGGGAGCAATTTATGAAGTCAACTGCAGTGCCCCCTAGGGTGCCCGGTTGGTGTCCTGGCATGTCAGGGGGACCAGGGCACTACAAATGCTGGCTCCTCCCATGCCCAAATGGTTTGCATTAGGACGTTTTTGACATGGACGTCCTTGGTTTTGAAAATCGCCGAAAGTCAGAAATGTCCATGTCTAGGGATGACCAAATCTAGGGACGTCCAAATTTAAGGATTTGGACATCTCGGACGGAATTTTCTAAACGAAAGATGGACGTCCATCTTGTTTTAAAAAAAAGGGTTTCCCTGCCCCTGGATTTCACCGTTTTGCAAGGACGTCCAAATCACAACTTGGACGTCCCTTTCGAAAATGCCCCTTCACGTAAGCCCTGGTGAACAACTGATTCTAGCACCTTCCTTCTCCTCAACTGTAGTACAGGGCTTAAAACGTTCAAAGGGTGGTACTCTCTATACTCTAAAGGAAAAGTGGAGTTGATCCAACACCTTTGCTGGTCACCTCCACTGTTCCTTTTTGCTCAATACTTATGGGGGTTATGTTTTTTCTGCTATTCTCTATACTCTCTACCCTATCAAAAAAGTTCTACTACAGACTGCTGTGAGACCTACTTAAATTTACTAGAACATTATGATACCTTTGTCTGTTTACTGATCACATAAATAAAATATATGGAGATTTGGGATGGTATATTTCAACACTGTTCCATGAAACTCAATTAAAATCCTAAAACACTTTAGTAAAGTAAACTACTTTAAACCACAATTTAGCAAACTTACCTGAGAACATCATCATATGTTGAAAATTCCAAGGAATCCTCTGTTTTCGACCCAGATTTAAGATGAAGGACAGAGGATATATATTGCAAGCTCTTGCTATAAATATTGCTATCTATAATTTTACAGAAGTCAAGGAAGATGGCTAATGGTGATGCAACTGATTTGCCTTTAACATTTGCAGCTCAAAAGAAAAGTGAAAATTCTGCAATAAATCTATTAGTATAATCCACTTTTAACTTTAGTACGTATCGATTTGTTGGATCAACATGAGAATACAAAATATCCCAGGCTAGTTCAGTGGCTCAGTTTCAGTGCGGCATACTGACATGTTTAAGGTCCTTGATTTAATCTCCCTGATGGTTCTTCTTCTCTGTGTTGGTTGGGGTTGAAATGAGGCAGAAGCACTGTTCATAGCTTTCACTGAGGGGAGCTGTGGTTACTGCTTAAATGTGACATTGATTGGTCAGATTCAGGGACCATGATTGCATGACTTTGGAAGGATTACACTATCCCCCAAATTCTACAAAAGTCACTAAAAATTACGCATGCAAATTTAGGCATACGCCCAATTTGTGCTCAATTATTGGTGCTAACTGGATTTAATTAAAATTTATGTGATCCAAGCATAAATTTTAAGTGCAGGTCTAAAAAGGAGGCATAGACATGGGAGGGACATGGGTGGATCAGGGCATTCCCACAATGTATACTCGCTGTTAAAGAATAATGGGGATCAAGGGTTTTACACCATTCAATGGTACAAATGGTTGCACCTATAAGTAGCCACGGTTCCCAGCGTTAAGCACTATTCTATAAACGGTGCCCGACTTTGGGTGTCTTTTAGTAAGATGCGCTAGCAGTTTTAGCTCACGTTAAAAATCAGCTGGTGCTAAACGCTGAGATGTCCGTTATATTATTGCAGGCTATAAATGCTAACGCACCTTAGTAAAAGATGCCTTTTAAGTGCTGTTTATAGAACAGCGTGAAGCTTTATTTTCAGTGCCAATTTTTTAGGCACCATTTATAGAATTTAGTTTTATATATCTAGGTATCTAGGGGATAGGGAAATACAAAACAGAGGTGACAAAATCTCCAGATAGTTGTAAAGAAAGGTCAATTGTGCCAGATCCCAAGCCCTGCTTCTGACTGAACTGGAAATAGAAAGAAATTGAAGAAAACTGCAGAGTCACGAAACCCCATTATTTAACTGGTAACAGAACTGGTGACTCACTAGCAATATTTTTTTCTTAAATAGTTATAACCTGTCCATTTCTAAAGTTTTAGGTGGTTACTTTTTGCTGCAGTTTACTTTTGGACCCTAATCCAAGAAGGTTTACTTTAAGAAAATTATTTTAATCATTTGGGAACTTGAATAAAATGAAAATGGTGTCATTCTGTGGATTTACATTGTCCAGACTAGAAAGAGGGGGGGGGGGGGGGGGGGGGGGGGAGGTAGAACAAATGTTCTGTTTCAAAAGATTTTTATTTTTTGCTTTCTGTCCCGAATAGAGTTAAATGTGGGCAAAGCTGACTTAGATGAATTGAGGGGGTCTTTTACTAAGGCGCGCTCACGTTTTTAACATGCGCTAAAAACAGGCATGCGCTAAATGTTAGAGACACCCATAGAAATACACTGGCATTTCTAATGTTTAGCCTGCGCCTATTTTTAGCGCGTGCTAAAACATGAATGCGCCTTAGTAAAAGACCCCTTGAATCTCTAAAGGAAAATTATTCTTCTAATTTTCTAACACTTTTCTTAAACCAAAAATTAACTCAAAGCGGTTTACAGAGTAAATACACATATGATATATAATAATCTAAAAATTTAGCAATTTGGTGAAACATTATCTAAAAGTCACTCATAATTCATTCATACTATGTATTTGTTCAGACCGGAATCGGCTAACACCATTAACGGTTATATATAAGCCAAATTGAGCCTGCAAAAAGGTGGGAAAATGTGGGATACAAATGTAACAAATACTACTACTACTACTACTAATAATAATTCAATACAAAAATACAAACATGATAAATACCCTAATTCCTAATACTTCTTACTGTATATACTTGACAAGTTGATCCCATGTATAAGTTGAAGGCAGTTTTAGAACTAAAAATGGTAAAAAAAAGTCTGTCACCCGTGTATAAGTCAAGGCACCCCTCCAGCCCTCACCTGAGCCAGTACCTCTCTCTCCCTCTCTTCCACCTCTGGGGTCCAAAATTGCTGTCTTTCTCCCTCCACTGCTTCTGTAAACCTTGGGGTTCAGCGTGTCAATCCCCACCGCCATGACTGTGTCTCTTTAAAAGTAGCTGCTATAGAGCTGTGGCAGAGCAGCGATCCTCCAGGCTGCTTACTTGCTGCCCTGGAGCACTCTCTGATTCATCACGCCGCCTCTGACTCAACTTCCTGTTTGGCAGGATGAATCAGAAAGAGTGCTCTGGGGCAGGAAGCAGGCAGCCTAGGAGGAACGTTGCACTGCCACAGCTCCTTTTGAAAGTACATAGCTGGGGCAGTAGGGATTGACATGGTAATCCCCTGGGTTGGAAGAAGGAGGGGAGGGAGCGAGAGAGAGAGAGAGAGAGAGAGGTGCTGCTCAGGATCATGTTGCTGACAGGATATGGGATGGGGGTGCTAAATTGACAGCCTCATAGAGAAATGATCCTGTTTAAGTGATTTTTTTAGTCAAAATTTCTCAACTTATAGCCAAGTATATATAGTACTTCTTACTGTCACTAAGGAATGGACTGAGGTGAATTCATCAAGAAGATAAAGTATAATAGACAAATATAAAACAACACGGAGGTAATTTACTAACAGGACATACAATCTGTCGAAGGCCCACAGGAATAAAATGGGCTTTGTGGCAGACAGCACGTTTCAACTATTAGTAAATTACCTCCCAAAAGTGCTAAACATATCTGAGGAGAAAAACTGAATCTCTTCAATATATTTCCATTCTCCGCCTAGCAGGCTTTTAATCATACAATGAGGTATTATGTTGGAGAGGCCTTAAACAAAGGTTACATCTAATTTGCCCTATTAGAAATGTATACTTCCGTGTATGTCGGAAATTTATACTTCTATGTATGCTGGATTTCTAAGGAATCAATATTGTCAAAGGACCTCTACAGACTTCATACATCAAAGAAATCATATAGTACACATAGCAATAACCTAGATACTTTACTGTGCAAGTACCATTCGTCAAACCTTTATAATGTGGTAGCAGGCACCATACAAAGAAAGATAATGTCCTTTTTAGTGATGGTAAAAATAATGATTCTTTTAGTGGACTGAGATGCCTCTCTTGGTGCATGATGGAATGCATGGTTAACAAAAGCCTTAATGGAAGGATACAAATGCCCCAAATATGAAGAGAACATTAAAGATATGATTCTGGAATGTAAACATTGCAAGCCCCATGTAGCAGAAGATAAAATTCTCTGCCAAAAAATTCATGAACTCGAACAACTGAAATAAAGCAGAAACAAATAAATTTTTCAGTATGTTTGGAATCAGTTTGCAGAAATGTTTCAAATCATACCTTGCAAACAATTGACCGTGCTTTGACTATTGTAATAGTCTATTGATTGGAATATCTAAATCACAATTAAAGGCTTTACAAATTGCACAAAACTCGATAGCTAGAGTTTTAGTGGGTGCCAATAGATATGAACATATTTCACCACTACTGAAAGTTTTGCATTGGCTACACACTGAATTGTTTAAAATCTTATATCTTGTATTCAAGATTAAGTAGTCCAATATCGGAAGCGTTATCAGCAAATCTGCATGTATACCAACCTTCAAGACTTTTGAGGTCTGCAGAACAATTATGCTTAGGCATACCATCACATCGAGTTATAAAGCTGAATGAGTACTGATCAACTATTTTCTATGTAGCAGGTCCCACCAAATGAAACAGTTTGCCTTTAAGGTTTAAAAAATGTAAGGTGGTAAAACAGTTTAAACCTCTCTCTTTATACAAGCGTATGGGGCAGTAGAACAACATGAGTAAATTAGCAGAAGCAATTATATTGGAATTATTGGACTGAAGTCTTGGATCTGATAATAATCTTTGTTTTGTGTATGCTTTAGTATAATTGATGTTTTACGTTTCAAAGTACTGCTTTTACATATGTATATTTTGTTAACTGCTGAGAAATTTTGGACTATGTGGTATAAAAATGTTTAAATAAACAGACTCCTGGATTTTCAGCTGAAAATGAAGGATCCTAAATTTGGTTGCAAACAGGTGACAAATTTAGGGGCCCTTTTATAAGTTGTGGCAAAAAGTGGCCTTACCTTGCAACTGCAGCCATAAAAATAGCCTTTTTCTATTTTTTGTATTAATGGTCATCCCCTGGATTCTATATATGGTGCCACCGATCCAAGATCAGAACCTAACTAAAGTGGCTAACAAGCTAATTAGTGCCAATAATTGGGTGCTAAGTGGTATCACGACACCAATTTGAATTTGCGTGCACATCTTGCTATGCGCTATTCTATAACACTATGCATCCAAATCCCGTAGGTCCCTTTTACAAAGGCATAGCAAAAAGTGGCCTGTGGTAGTGTGGGTATGTGTTTTGGACACGCGCTGGACCATTTCTCCACTATGCCTGGAAAAAAGGTAGGTTTTTGGGGCCGGGAAATGGATGTGTGGCAAAATTAAACCAGCGCACATCTATTTATGGCCTAAGCCCTTAATGCCACCCATTGACCGCGGTAAAGGCTCATGCATTACCGTCCAGTGCGCGCCAAGTGCCAATTACCGCCGGAAACGCCCCTGCGGTAGAAAATTATTTTCTACCATGAGTTTTTGTCACATGCCAAACTCTGAATTACCATCAGGCACACACTCTAGAAAGACGGTACTACTGATTTGACATGTACTGCATGCATGTAGGCCTGTATGTGCCTTTGTAAAGGACCCTTTAGTGCAGAATTCAAAAGGGGCTGTGGCCATGGAGATCCAGAGGCAGGTCAGAGGCATTCCTAAAATTTGCACATAGTGTTATAGAATACCTGGGATGTGCACTGGGAATTACATAAGTCTGGTGCCCAAATTGGCACTCAATCCTATTCTATAATGGACGTTCAACTTTGAGCACCCATTTTATAAGTCTCTGGTGAGGCCTTATTTGGAGTACTGCATGCAGTTCTGGAGAATGCACCTACGGAAAGATAAACAGGATGGAGTCGGTCCAGAGGGCGGCTATGAAATTAGTAAGCGGTCTTGAATGCAAAAATTACAGGGACAGGCTTAGGAACCTCAACATGTATAAGCTGGAAGAGAGGAGGGAGAGAGGAGACATGATAGCAATGTTTAAATATCTCAAGGGCATTTATGTACAGGAAGAGAGCCTTTTTCAAATGAAGGAGAGCTCTGGAATGAGGGGGCATATGACAAAGTTAAGAGGGAATAGGCTTAGGAGTAACCTAAGGAAGTATTATTTCACAGAAAGGGTGGTGGAGGCGTGGAATGGCCTCCCGGTGGAGGTGGTGGAGTTGAGGACTGTTCCAGAATTTAAAAAGGCATGGGATAAGCATGTGGGATCACTTAGGAACAGGAAGAATTAGGGGTTACAGAGGATGGGCAGACTGGATGGGTCATATGGCCTTTATCTGCTGTCATGTTTCTATGTTTCTAATTAAGAATGCCACTAAGAGCCGACTTTTTTCGGAACTGATTTTTGAGCGCCATTTACTGAATCTAGCCCTTGCGCTAATATTACCATTAGTGCATGGCCATTAATAAAAAAATTAGCATGTATGAACTTCCACCCATTTTGGAGATAGTAAAGGCTCATGCGCCATATCTGCACTAACCAGCTAGCACACGGTAATGTAGCTACACTAACTGATTACAGCAGGAATGCCCAATCTCTTCCCTCAGAAATACTTCCTCAAAAAAATGTAAACATGTTTTAGCGTGTGCATATTTGCCCCAGATTCTGTATAGTGCGCCTAGCGTTCCATACTGAAATCCAAGCGTATTCTGTAACAACACGTGTAACCTAATTGACCTAACAAGCCAATCAGCATTGTGAACAGCACTTAACAAGCAATAATTGGCAACGATTAGAATTTATGCACACAACTCGCTAAGGAGGAATTCTATATATGGCGCCTAAAAAAAATCACTCGGAACACATTTCTGCCTAAGTGTATTCTGTAAGCAGTGCCTAGATTTAGGAACAGTATATAGAATACGTTTACTTGATATCCCAGTGCCTAAAACTATGTGTGTCCATTTACAACAAAACATGGTGTAAATATTGGCATGTAGATTTAGACGCACTGGGCTATATTCTATAACTATACGCATAAATTTCAGAACACCCATGGAATGCCAATTTCCTGGCCCATAACCAGGCCCTTTTTGCCTGCGCACGTTAGAACTTAGGTGCACTACATTACAGAATACGCTTAGCGAGTTGTGTATGTAAATTCTAATTATTGCCCAGTAGTGCTCATTATTGCTTGTTACGTGCTGTTAACAATGCTGATTGGCTTGTTAGGTCAATTAAGTTACGCTTGTTGTTATAGAATACGCTTGGATCTCAGCAAGGATCTCTAGGTGCACTATATAGAATCTGGGGATAAGTGCATTCTGTAATGCACAGCGCCTAAATTCTAATGTGTGGAGCAAAAAAAGGAGCATGGTTATGTGCAGGGAAATGGGTGTTTCATGGATGTTCCAAATTTTACGTGCGCTGTTATAGAACGTGGCTCTCTGTACCTAAATCTATGCGCAGGGATTTATGCCACATTCTCGGTGTTGTAAATGGAGGTGCGTAGTTCAAGGCGTTAGAATATCCACTAAGCGTATTCTATTTACTGCGCCTAAATATAGACGCCGCTTATAGAATAGGCTTAGGTGGAAATGTTTTCCGCGGAATCCGCATGGATTTTCTAGGCTTCATATAGAGAATCTGGCCCTCGACACTTACTGCAAGATGCCCAAGCTCATCCCACAGTACACCATTTTAAGCTGTGTTAGGTGAATACGAACACCTAACACAGTTTAGTAAAAGGGCCCCTGAGGCTCCTAACTTAGGTGTCCAAATTTAGGAGATGAGCTTCTTTGAATATCAGACCTTTGTATATTCATTTATTTAGTTATAAGACAGAATGAAAACTTGACTTGGTTTGCTGCAGTTGAAGACTACAGTTTGGTTGTACAACATGAGCTTGCAAACCACTCTGTTGCCACACATGGTCAATCACAAGCAATGACTGGCTATTAATTTCCAGTTCTGAAGCTTATTAATCCCATCTGATGATGCACATTGTAAAATCACAATATTAGTAAACAGCAACATTTCTATAGAGCTAGTTCTGATGATTTCTCTTAAAAGTTGGAGTTCTGTAATATATTAATGGTTTAAGCATATTTGCATAGACAAATGCACCAACAGACTCTCTGAAAAATAGTTTACTTGGACTGAAATTCGATCTGCAAGGGATTAACGATATATTAAGTCAAAGAAGTTGTGCAGTAATATCTTAGTTCAAGAGGTGGTAGTCTTAGAAAGAGGTTACCAAGCCAGGGCTATTTAGGAGGTGGTAAATGCAGCCATACTATGCTCAATAATAAGAATGCATGACAAATGACCAGATGCTAATGGCAATGTGAAGTTCATGCCCATTCCCTGCCCTGTAACAGGCTATGCAGTTAGTAGGGGCTGAATTCATGATATGGTGCCGAACAAAATCTGAGCTCAACGGTATTCTATAAAGGGTTCTCCGGGATGGGTGCCCTTCATAGAATAGCGCGTAGCACCAAAATCCACGCCCAACTATGGGTGCAAGCATTTACACCAACTGAAACCAGATGTAAATCCCGGTGCAGAAGTTGGGTGCGGATTCCCCTGAATTCTATAACACTGTGAGCATTGCGTCCCTGACCCACCCATATCCCTCCTATCATTACGCCCCCTTTTCAGATCCACGCAGAAGCACTTAAATGCTATTCTATAGCGGGCCACGTAAGTGCCGTTCTGCACCAATGTGCCATTTTTGGGCCACTTCGGAGCCTTGCATCAATAACGCTAGGCGCCATATACAGAATTATCTAGTATATGAATTAAAACGTGCTGTGATGCCAGTGTGGTAATAGTTACCACAGTTGTGTACCAACATTTGCTATGTGCTAATCCACATGTTAACTGCTTAGCACACTTTAGTATAAGAGCCCCTTAGTTTATACATTCCTATAAAGACTTTCAACTGCAAGTATTTTTAATAATATCCTTTGTTAAAATAGCTTAGAGAACAGATACTTGGCAATTCCATCATTCTGTAGCATTTGATAGTGTCTGATCCATGCCAGTGTGGACAGTCTAAATGGATATCCTTTTCCCGCCATCTACATGCACAGCAAAGACCACAATTATGGCAGAACTTCCTCAAAACCAAGAAAAGCTAACGTTCTTGGAATGGAACTTTAACCAACCAACTACAAGCAACAGGGAATCAATGACCATGGCTGCTTCTGCTGTCAGATATGCCAGATCACAGGCCACACACAATTTAAGGATATCCCAAGATCTCAGGCAGAGAGCTTCCTTTCACACATCTTGGAGTCAAGCAGAGAGAGTGAAGCACATGGAGAGAGATGACTCATGGTTACAGAGATGCAGCAACTAACTAATAAAAGAGAAGAAGAAAGATTCACTGAAAAGCAGCAGAGAGGAGAAAGTATTGTCATTGCTGGAATTTGATCTTACCAAACTGAGGAAAAGAGTAGTAGAGGGCTGTGGCTGCCCAGCACTGCATCATCAGGGGTGTTGGGGAAAGATGTGTGTGTGTGTTTGTTTATGTACACATGCACACACACACTTACAGATGTTTCTTTAATTCTTTCCTTAGGCCTTGACACAGAAAGCTGTGTTAGAACACGGCATTATTCTCCAGCATACAGCATTTAAAAAATATATATTTTTAATACCAATGCAGTAAACTAATGGTATGCAAATTACTGCTGCATCATAAAGTGTATGCTGTTAGAATAAGTAATCAACTATTTATTAATGCTACTACAACACTAGGAACAATTAAAAACCAATGCCTAACATGGCCATGTTTTGCTTCAGGGGTAAAAGAACTGTTTGAACAAATGACCAATTGTTAGTAAAATCATAACAAAACACGAATGAATCAATCAATAAATAAAATTACCTTACGACATACATATTAGTTGGGAGGCTATTCTATAAAGGTTGTTTAGCACTAAACGAGCTTCATAGAATTGGTGGTTAGTAAAAATCCTAACGATGCCTAACGAGTGCCATTTACTGAATCTGGCCCTAAATGACATTCTTTTAACAATGATTAAAAGGAAACTTTAAGACAATCCAGGAACATAAGACCTTTGAAGTTAAAATGATTAAATACTTTGACACTAACCAAATAGGACTTAAAGATCTGGGTTTTCTTGCCCATTATAAACAATAAAATTCTACTGCTTTGTTACCCTCTTATCTACCACACATCTCTTCCTGTCTCTCATCCACCCAGCTCCCCGCTTCTCACCTTACCCACCCCAGCCTCTTCCTTTGAAACTGTCATTTGAATGCTTTGGTGTTTCACTTATATATACTGTTATTTATCAACATTTGATTATTTCTGATCTGAAGAAGGGGTTACCTTCGAAAGCTAATCAAAAAATGTATTGTTAGTCCAATAAAAAAAAGGTATCATTATTTTCTTTTCTCTGTTTTGTTTTATTTCTATTTATTACCTAACAATGATTAAAAAAGAGCATGAAAATTGTTTGGGGTGTACATATGCAAAAAATGCAGCACTGACTTTAATGTGATATGTACTTACGATGTCCCTGATGGGGAGGAGGGGGAGGAGCAGGGGAGGGGAAGAATAGTGGTGCAGGGGTGTGATTGGCACTTATATGTATTTTATAAAACCCAGGATATGTCTCTCTTCTTACTCGCACCTACATGTGCTCTGGAGCAGGTGAAAATGTGTGTACCTACTTTCCATGGCATAAGGCATAGAGGTGACTATGAATGACAATTATAGAGAACAGGGCCGGTCTTAGGCCGAGGCGACCGAGGCAGCCGCATAGGGCATCACGCTTAAGGGGGCCCAGTGCGGTGCGCCTCAACTCTGCCTCCTCTGCTCCATCCCACTCCCGCACCGGCACTCACAGTCCACTGCCAACCATGGGCATAGATTGGGGGGCGAGGAGGGCATTGCCCCCTCCCCAAACGACTTAGTCTTCTTACCCGAAGTTGCAGTGGTGAACTGGCGGGCGGGGCACCAGTAGTAAAAGTAGCAAGCAGGCAGGCTCGACTCCGTCCTTCGCTTCCCTGCCCTCTCTGCGTCCCGCCTTCCTCTGATGTCATTTCCTTTCGGGCAGGGGGGATGCTGAGAGGGCAGGGAAGTGAAGGACGGAGTCGAGCCTGCCTGCTTGCTGCTTTTTACTATGGCCACCCGCCAGTTCGCCGCTACAACTTTGGTCAGAGTGGAGTGGAAGTGAGCCAGCCTATCTAGTCCACTGTAAGGAAGGATGCCATTTGGTAAATCTCTGTTTCCACTCCCCCGTGCAGCCGTTGCCGTTCACTCAAAACATAGCAAGGAAACCTGTGAGCTGCTGCATCCACATTGTCATTCTTTATTGGAGAGAGAGATGGGAGATGCTGTGAAGGGGGAGGGGGGGGAGACGCTGGATAGAATGGGGAAGGGGATGGAAAGAAACAGGATGGGCAGGGGAGTGAGGAGAATTGCTGGACAACAGGGATTGATGGAGGAGACAGGGGAGAGAGGAAATTTGCTGGAGATGGATGGAGGAGAAGGCAGGGGAGAAAGGAGAGTTGCTGGACATGGATGGATGGAGAGGAGGGTAGGGGAGAGAATAGAAATTGCTGGACATGGAGTGGAGGACAGGGGAAGAAGGAGAATTGCTGGACATGGATGTATGAAGGGGAAGAGGAGAGAGGAAATTTGCTGGATATGGATGGATGGTGGAGAGGGCAGGGGAGAGAGGAGAATTGCTGAACATGGATGGATGAATGGAGGGGGCAGGGGACAGAGGACATTTGCTGGATATGGGTGGATGCAGGAGAGGGAAGGGGAGAATGGAGAATTGCTGGACGGATGGATGGAGGGGAGAGAAGTCAGGAAGGAGATGCACATGGATGGAGGGGAGGGAAGAGAGGAGAAATGCTGGACATGGATGGAGTGGAGGGCAGGGAAGAGAGGAGAAATGTTGGACAACGATGGAGGGAAGGAAAGACAAAGGAAGGAGATGCACCTGGATGGAGGGGAAGGGAGATAGGAGAAATGATGGACATGTATGGAGGGCAGGAAAGACAGGAAGTAGATGAACATGGATGGAGGGGAGTGAGGAGAAATGCTGGATATGGATGGAGGGCAAACTGCTGAGTTTAAGGGCTGGTTTGGAAAACGTTGAGGGCAGATACTGAAACTCGAGGAAGGATAGGGACAGGGCTACAGATGGTAGGACACATAAGGACACAGGAGGATGGTGGACATGGTGAGAGAAAAAATATCAAATGGAAAGAAGACACTGCATAAAACAGAAGACACTGGGACCAAAGCGAATAGAAAAACTAAATGATCAGACAACAAAGGTAGAAAAATTTATTTTATTCAGAATTTATTAATTGGAATATGTCCGCTTTTTGAAATGTGCCTCTGTGATATTTTGCACTATTTTTGCTTATCAATGGGATGGAGCTAGGGTGGGGGTGGGGCTATGGCAGGCCAGGGGCTGGGGCAGAGCTAGGATGGGGCCCCACCAAATTGGTCTGCACAGGGCCTCGCACTTGCTAAGACCGACCCTGATAGAGAACAATTCTGGATACATTCTCTACAAATGGTGCACCCTAATGGTTTGAATGCTGAATAGAATGGTTTTCCTTAATTTGAAATGATTGGACGTTTCATTTTCAATGTGTTGTTGCTATTGGCTGCTGTTGATTTATAAACCTCCTTAACCGGTCTGAAGTGTCAGCAAAGATAACTTTAATTGTAAGAAATCGTCAACCCAGCTGTATTGTCATTAATGGTAGTTTTGCTCCTCTTTAAATTCAAATGCCAACTTCAATTAATTCTTGACCAACTTCTTGAGTTTTTCATTATTGACACAATATGGCAGGCATCGATGCAGTACGAGATAGTTTCTCTGTGTTTAAGTTGAACGAACCATACCCTGAGAGGTAGCAGCTTACGAAACATGCCACATATAGGTGAAGGTGTCCGTGCACTACTAATTAAGATACACATATATAGCAAAAGATGTGAAAGGATTGCACTGAATTTGAAGGATTTTAAAGCAATATTGTAGACATTTGTGATAAGGACAATTATTAAATGATAAATGCCATGAGTGGGAAAGCGCAAATGTAACAAAAAAAAAAATAAAGAAGATTTTCTAATGAAACAACTCAAGAAGATGAAGTTGGCATTTGAATTGAAAGAGGAGCAAAACTACCATTAATGACAGTACAGCTGGGTTGATGATTTCTTATAATTAAAGTTGACTTATAAACAACAGGTGTGGGAATCTGCTGTTAGTGCTACTTTATGAAGGTTGCTTAACATTAAGCAACATTGGTACCCCCGGATTCTATATAGAATGCCTTGAGATCTGTGCTGAAATGCAAGCATATTCTATAATACCTGTTCGTAACTTAATTGGCATAACAAGCTAATTAGCATTGATAATAGTACTTAAGCAATGAGCACCAATTGGCAATAATTAGAATTTACACGCACAACTCAGTGTGTATTCTGTAACGCACTGTTCCTAACTTCTAATGCATGAAGGCAAAAAGGGGCATGGCTATAGGTGGGGAAATGGGCGTTTTGTGGGCATTTCTGAAATTTATGCATGTAGTTATAGAATATGGCCTTCTGAGCCTAAATCTACACGCTGGGATTTACGCCATGTTTTCGTTGGTGTAAATGGAGGCATGTAGTTTTAGGAGGTGGAATATCAACTGTTTTCTATATAGCGCATCTAAATCTAGGCGCCGCTTACAGAATACGCTTAGGTGGAAATGTTTTCTGTGCAGATTTTTTTTTAGGTGCCATATATAGAATCTGCCCCTTAGTGCGGATCTTAATGTTGCCTAACTTGGGTACCATTTACTGAATCTGGGCCTTGGTGCCTATTTTTAGGTACCAGTTTATTAAACTGCCAGAGCTTTGGTTGTTTTCTTGTAAAACAGCTGAAATAATATGCACTATACACAGAGGGTTGGGATTCAGTAAATGGCACTCAAAATTCGGCACGCAATTCTATAAAGGATGTGCACCCTTTATAGAATTGCACTTAATGCCAATTCCCACATCTAACTTTAGGTGCCAGACTTACACCTGATATAAATGTTGGCGCCCAAATTAGGCATCCTGAGGCTATCTATAATTTTGTGTGCAACTTTTCAGAACGCCCCTCACAAGCCCATGGCCACACCCCCTTTTGAATTATGCACTAGTACAGTCAGGCACCATGAGTTATACAATAGTGTGCAACCAGATGTGCATGCAAACTCTACTGAGTGCCAATTAACATCAATAACGGTTTGCTAACTGGCTTGTTATTTAACTTGCATGCACATCTTGGGCGCATTTACAAATCTGGGTGTGCAATTGTGCCATATATAGAATTTGGGAGAGAATGGCTCCAATTTTATTACGCACTTATATAGCAGCTGATGCTGATGCCAAAATGCATAAGTGCTTTTGAATATTGTCCTGCTGCAACTAGGGTAAATTATGTGAGATAGCAAATAACTACTTTAAAAACGATGCTACTATTACTTTACTAGTATTTCATTATTTTGCATCACTAAGTACTGATCTGTTATTAATTTAAAAACAGTTAAAAGTGAGTTGCAAAGCCATGGACAATATAGGCATTCCAGATTTTTATTATTTATTTATATTCAAACTTGATATTCTGTTTAACAAAAATGTTCTAGGCAGATTACATAGTTCACACAATAAGAACAAAGTAAAGCATAAATGTACATAATTTATTCAGGGGATTACCCAAATTACTTTGAAATATGGCCATTTACTCCACTACAGCTTTCACTTGAGGACCTCCATCTTCTCTTTGTGTCCCTAAAAGTGCTTTAAAGGCGTTCTTTAATAAACCTGTTTACTATTGTGTTGTAATTTGTCTCAGTTCCTACTATGAAGTAACAGTATAACTTGGAAAAAGGAGGGGGATGTGAACAATATGGAGTTATTTCCTGTTATTTCTATACAATTTTAGCCTCCGCTTGCTCCCCTAGGGCCAAATATCCTTCCACCAGTGGGTTATAAACAAACCTGTTGCCAAAAGCCATGACAAACTTTAAAAAAATGGGAAAAAAATAAACCTTTTTCTTTGCAATAAGTTGGTCATTAGATCTTTGCATAGAGAATGACACGGGGACAAAGTTTGTTCCCATCCCTGTGGCTCTGTCCCCATCTGTGCATGCCTCGAACACTTATGATTTTATATTTAAATCTTTTTATTAAAGTATAAAAAGGAACAATATTATGTACAACTATTCATAAATCACAAACAGAAAACAATAATGAGCAACTGAAATAACACCCCCCCGCCGCCCTCTACCCTTCCAACCCCAATAATATCTGACTTCTACTACCCTAAGAAACCCTAATCCACCCTGTTAAAATGTCCAGAGGGACAAAATACAACCTACTCTGTATGCCCTAGCAGGGGAGCAATATGCCCTATGAAGCACTGTTATGATTTTTTAATCTGTGTATAAATAATACTTAACATCTCAGGATTTAGTCTAGCTCTCCTGTCTTCCACAGTCCTTCCCACAATAGAAAATGTCCCTTCAGAAGATGTGCTGGAGGCAGGAATGCACAGGATCCCCTATGCAAGTTTTGTCAGTTTGGGCCAGCACTTTTGCTTGTTTTTTCAAAACAAAATCAAAGCATCATTGTCTGCATCACTCAAACTTAAATAACTGTCCAATTCATTAACAGCAGCCTTCAAAGGAGGTATTATCTCATAAAAGTTACTCATTTTATTTTAGTTACATTTGTACCCCGCGCTTTCCCACTTATGGCAGGCTCAATGCGGCAGGCAATGGAGGGTTAAGTGACTTGCCCAGAGTCACAAGGAGCTGCCTGTGCCGGGAATCGAACTCAGTTCCTCAGTTCCCCAGGACCAAAGTCCACCACCCTAACCACTAGGCCACTCCTCCTCAACATAAAATTGCTAACATCTATTTTCAATCTTTTGGAGGGAGGCTCTTCCACAGATGTGATGCTTTTTTAGAACGTGGATTGTGGAGGATCCTAAGTTGTTGATGCGGTGGATTCTAGCCTTCCATTTTGATCTGGTTTTGGTACACCCTTCTCAAAGATTCAGTTGCCTGTGTTTTTACATCATCTGGAAAGATAATTGAATTGTCTTTCAGATGTGTAGAAGAGAACCTACACTGTGTAAGTGTTGGAAATGCTCCTTGATGCCAGCAACAATGGATGAATCTGTTGCAGTAACAGGTGCTTGAACGACTGGGCACATAATGGAAGAACACTGCAGATGGCAGGAGTCTGATAAGCAGACAAGACTCTTGCTGCCACATCAAAGGCAGACAAGACACAAATGATGTCATTTAACAGTGTTTCATTTAAATCCAAAAGCACCTTCTGTAAGTTTTTATCACTGAATTCAGTTTCCAGTTGTCTAAGATGCGTTGTTTTCACATATTGATACTAGAATTTTATAGATGGTATTCCATCTAAGTGGAACAGCCTGTTTAAGGCTAGTCTCAAGCTTGTCCCCATCTCCATGGGCTCTGTCCCTGCCCTGGTGATTGATCACATGGCTCCATCCATGTGTCATTCTCTACCTCTGGAAGAGGATGCAGCCATGACCACTCTCCCAGTTTCCTAAGTTTTTCGAGTTGATAGCAACTGGATGTTTAAATCATAGATATATCACACAGAGGAACTTTTTATGGGACACAAAGGACCAGATTCTATATATGGTGCCTAAAATATCCATGCAGTATACATTTCCACCTATTCTATAAGCAGCACCTAGATTTACGCACAGTATATAGAATATGCTTAGTTGATATTCCAGCGCCTAAAACTCTGAGCATCCATTTACACCAATGAAAACATGGTGTAAATCACTGTGTGTAGATTTACACTCACTGGGCCATATTCTGTAACTACGCAGGTAAATTTTGGAATGTCCACAAAATGCCCATTTCCCCCTCCCATAGTCGCACCCTTTTTGAACTGTGTGCAAGAGAAGTTAGGTGCAGTTCATTACAGAATACGCTTAGTGAGTTGTGCACGTAAATTCTAATTATTGCCAATTAGTGCTCATTATTGCTTAAGTGCTGTTAAAAATGCTGATTAGCGTGTTATGCCAATTAAGTTATACACATAGTTATAGAATATACCTGGATTTTGGTGCGGATCTCTAGGTATGCTATATAGAATCCGGCAGAATGTTTGGAGTTTCTGCAAATGTTTCCAGAGTTACCCAATGGGGGAACAAAAGTTTGTTTTGTTGTTTTACTGTTGCCCTTGGTGTGCAATTTACTCTTAGTCTCTATATAAATGTTTCAGCATGATCAAGATGTTAGATACAGTGGTGGAAATAAGTATTTGATCCCTTGCTGATTTTGTAAGTTTGCCCACTGACAAAGACATGAGCAGCCCATAATTGAAGGGTAGGTTATTGGTAACAGTGAGAGATAGCACATCACAAATTAAATCCGGAAAATCACATTGTGGAAAGTATATGAATTTATTTGCATTCTGCAGAGGGAAATAAGTATTTGATCCCCCACCAACCAGTAAGAGATCTGGCCCCTACAGACCAGGTAGATGCTCCAAATCAACTCGTTACCTGCATGACAGACAGCTGTCGGCAATGGTCACCTGTATGAAAGACACCTGTCCACAGACTCAGTGAATCAGTCAGACTCTAACCTCTACAAAATGGCCAAGAGCAAGGAGCTGTCTAAGGATGTCAGGGACAAGATCATACACCTGCACAAGGCTGGAATGGGCTACAAAACCATCAGTAAGACGCTGGGCGAGAAGGAGACAACTGTTGGTGCCATAGTAAGAAAATGGAAGAAGTACAAAATGACTGTCAATCGACAAAGATCTGGGGCTCCACGCAAAATCTCACCTCGTGGGGTATCCTTGATCATGAGGAAGGTTAGAAATCAGCCTACAACTACAAGGGGGGAACTTGTCAATGATCTCAAGGCAGCTGGGACCACTGTCACCACGAAAACCATTGGTAACACATTACGACATAACGGATTGCAATCCTGCAGTGCCCGCAAGGTCCCCCTGCTCCGGAAGGCACATGTGACGGCCCGTCTGAAGTTTGCCAGTGAACACCTGGATGATGCCGAGAGTGATTGGGAGAAGGTGCTGTGGTCAGATGAGACAAAAATTGAGCTCTTTGGCATGAACTCAACTCGCCGTGTTTGGAGGAAGAGAAATGCTGCCTATGACCCAAAGAACACCATCCCCACTGTCAAGCATGGAGGTGGAAATGTTATGTTTTGGGGGTGTTTCTCTGCTAAGGGCACAGGACTACTTCACCGCATCAATGGGAGAATGGATGGGGCCATGTACCGTACAATTCTGAGTGACAACCTCCTTCCCTCCGCCAGGGCCTTAAAAATGGGTCGTGGCTGGGTCTTCCAGCAGGACAATGACCCAAAACATACAGCCAAGGCAACAAAGGAGTGGCTCAGGAAGAAGCACATTAGGGTCATGGAGTGGCCTAGCCAGTCACCAGACCTTAATCCCATTGAAAACTTATGGAGGGAGCTGAAGCTGCGAGTTGCCAAGCGACAGCCCAGAACTCTTAATGATTTAGAGATGATCTGCAAAGAGGAGTGGACCAAAATTCCTCCTGACATGTGTGCAAACCTCATCATCAACTACAGAAGACGTCTGACCGCTGTGCTTGCCAACAAGGGTTTTGCCACCAAGTATTAGGTCTTGTTTGCCAGAGGGATTAAATACTTATTTCCCTCTGCAGAATGCAAATAAATTCATATACTTTCCACAATGTGATTTTCCGGATTTAATTTGTGATGTGCTATCTCTCACTGTTACTAATAACCTACCCTTCAATTATGGGCTGCTCATGTCTTTGTCAGTGGGCAAACTTACAAAATCAGCAAGGGATCAAATACTTATTTCCACCACTGTATGTATTTTATGATCCCTCTCATATACCAGGCACAGCAAATAGAAGGAACCTCTACGTATACAGTACAAGGATAAAGAAGTAGAGGTTGACTGAAGGACAATCCAACATAGAAAATGGTGCTTAAAAAGATGCTTTATTTGCTACTTGGACACAAAGGACCCAACACGGTCTCAGTGGCTTAGCGAGGGCGGCTGACACCCGGGGCAGGTCGCCGCTGCGCACCCCCCCCCCCGGGTGCAGCATGGTGCACCCCCCCTCAGCGCGCGCACCTCCCCCAGAGTGCATTATTACCACTGGCGTTCCGCCCCGCCGAGTGCACATCGTCGCTGGGAGCTGCGTCGGCTCCGTTGGTTCCCTGCTCTCTCTGCCCCGGAACAGGAAGTAACCTGTTCCGGGGCAGAGAGAGCAGATAACCAGCGGCGCCGACACCCCCCAGCGGCGTGCACCCGGGGTTGACCGCCCCACCGCCCCCCTTCCTACACCACTGCACGGTCTGTGTTCTGGCGTTGAGAAACGCCTGCCTCAGGGGTCACAATATGATTCAAAAAAGAAAAACGGGAAAAACAAAGCAATCAGCTTGGATAAAATGCTAAAAACCAGCATTGCTCAGGAGAGTTCACATATATCTCCTGAGAAATAAGGCTGCAGCCTCCTTAGCAGCATCTTTTACTCTTAATCTTTCTCTCTTTGAGTCTTAGTATTTGTTGGTTGGATTTGTAACTTTCACATTGTCCTACTTAGAATGACACCAAGAATCACCTGCTTATCAAGAGTATACATTCTCTTAGATTTGTAAGTTAATTTAGTAAACAGCTAAAGTCGAAGTCAGTGGTTCCCAAACCTGGTCCTGGAGGCACCCCAGCTAGTCAGGTTTTCTGGATATCCACAATAAATTATTCATGAGAAAGATCTGCATGCAGTGGAGGTAGTGCATGCAAATCTATCTCGTGAATATTCATTGCGGATATACTGAAAACCTGACTGGCTGGGGTAAATCCAGGACCAGGTGTGGGAACCACCAGTCTAAGCAACTTGTACAAAATCCTAAGGGCCCTGTTTACAAATGCACACTAGAGTTCTTTAGCGAACGCTAACAATTAGTGTGTTCTGTGTAGACACCACAATATTCCTATAAGCGCCTACATAGAGTGCACTAAAAATTAGCACATACTGTGTAGGCACTCATAGGAATATTGTGGGCACCTACATAGCACGTGTTAAAGAAAGCTAGCGCACCTTTGTAAACAGGGCCCTAAAACTCCAGTGGTACATTATTTATCCTTCTATTTATAGGGTGTAAGTATCTATAAAGTTAATAAATGTTATTAAGCATAAATACCAAAGCGCTTAAAAACGCAGGTATATATTTTGATAAAAGGCACAAATACTGGTTACAATAATTTTTCTAATTTTGTCCTCTGTAATTCTTTTCCGTAATAGTGTCCAGAAAATGACATCTTTTGTACCTGCCATTTTCTCCTGTTCATTTGAGGGCCCTTTTACTAACCTACGCTAGCATCAGTGTGTGTTTTTGACATGCTCTGAGGCCCCCTGTTACTGCACTGGATAAAAGGATCTTTTTTTATTAAAAAGAAATGGCCATGTGGTAAATAAACCACTTATCGCATGGCCATTTCAGAGGGGAGCCCTCACCACCTCCCATTGAGGTGGCGGTAAGGGCTCCTGCGCTAACCCGACAGTAACTGAAAATGGCGCACACTGGGGGTGCGAACTTTCGCCGGGGAGCTGTGGTAGCCTGGCAGTAGTTCCTGTTTGGTGTGTTTAGTAAAAAGGCTCCTCAGTTTTCACTTCAATGGTAACTAGTCTTTCATTCATAACTAGCAGGTTATTTTAGAAGCAATGCCTGCAAATGGGTTGATTTTGTGCACACTATGACAGTGATGAACCTCAATTCTAAACCAAGGTATCTAGAGTGTGATCCCAGTCCCTCGAATTTACTGCTAACAGTCGCCTCAGTACTTGCATTATGCCAAAGAGAGCTTCCTTGTGGTGTTCACAAGATGTTATGGGATGGGTTCAATAAATGGCACCTAAAAAATCGGCACCAAAAAAAAGATTGCTTAAGTGCTATTCAATATTATAGAATAGCGCTTAGGTGTAAGGGTCACACATAAGTGTAGGCACCGCCATTTGTGCCAACGCAAACATGGTGCAAGCGCCCATGCCTAAATTTACACATGGGGCCTGATTTTCGAAAGAGATCGCCAGCCATATCGGTATAATCGAAAGCCGATTTTGGCCGGCTTCAACTGTGTTCCGTCGCGGGGCCAGCAAAAAGTTCAAGGGGGCGTGTCGGCATGGTAGCGAAGGCGGGACGAGGGCGTGCGTTGAGATGGCCAGCTTCGCCCGATAATGGAAAAAAGAAAGCCGGCCTTCATGAGAATTTGGTCTGCTTTATTTGGACCCTTTTTTTTTCAGGTCCAAGTCCCAAAAAAGTGCCCGAACTGACCAGATGACCACCGGAGGGAATCAGGGATCACCTCCCCTGACTCCCCCAGTGGTCACTAACCCCCTCCCACCCTCAAAAAAACAACTTTCAAAATTTTTTTTGCCAGCCTCTATGCCAGCCTAAAATGTCATACTCAGGTCCATCGCAGCAGTATATGGGTCCCTGGAGCAATTTTAGTGGGTGCAGTGGACTTCAGGCAGGCGGACCCAGGCCCATCCCCCCCTACCTTTTACACTTGTGGTGGTAAATGGGTGCCCTCCAACCCCCCCCCCCCTAAAACCCACTGTACCCACATGTAGTTGCCCCCCTTCACCCCTTAGGGCTATGGTAGTGGTGTATAGTTGTGAGGGGCTCAGCATCCAAGGTAAGGGAGCTATGCACCTGGGAGCTATTTTTATTTTTTTACTTTTTAGAAGTGCCCCCTAGGGTGCCCGGTTGGTGTCCTGGCATGTGAGGGGGACCAGTGCACTACGAATCCTGGCCCCTTCCATGACCAAATGCCTTGGATTGGTCGGGTTTGAGATCGCTGGCTTCGGTTTCCATTATGGGCAAAAACAGAGGCCGACCATCTAAAACTCGGCCATCTCTGACATTTGGGCGGCCCCAACTGTATTATCGAAAAAAAAGATGGCCGGTCATCTTTTTTGAAAATACGGTTGGCTCTGCCCCTTCGCGGTGCCGTCCTCGGAGATGGCCGGCACCGTTCAATTATCCCCCTCATGGTGCCCAATTTATGCATATAACTCAAAATCATGTCTACGTTCTGCTTCAAAATGCCCATGGCTCTCCCATTTCCTTGCCCTCTTTTTGAACTGCATATAAATTGTTGGCGCCAACACTGCGCCTAACTTTACATACGTTAGTCCCATTAGTGCCAATAATTGCTTGTTAAAAAGCCAATTACTGGCACTAATTGGCTCAAAATTCTATTAACTTGTGTGTGCAAATCAGAACCGCATCAAAAACTGCATGCACAATTTTCAGTGACCTATATAGAATCAGGGAGTATATGCATAGGCAGCTCATCAAGGTGTGCTTGGAAATTGCTTTTAATCAAACCAGTGGCACCTAGCATGATAGGAAATACCTCTGTATCTTCTGCCACATTTTCTTGGTCTCTGACTATATTTCCAGGTATTTGAGGATCTTCTCTTTCTCCACACAATGCACAGAATAATCACTTGGCAATGATACTTCTATTATCAATGTTGTTCTCATGTTTTTTCTCCTTTACTACTTATCATCAGATGGAATGAGAATGTACCAGTTCTTCACGACATCTTCATTCTCTACAGTTCTTCTAGGGTCATGATCTCAGTGCTTTTCCAGTACAGCTATAATGTTATAACATTCTACTAAGTTTCCAATGAATGAGGAATGCATCTTAGTGTATTTTTCTGTATACAATATTCCTCCCATCAGAACTTTGCATCTAGTTATGAGATGAGTAATCATTTCTAGCTTTACCCTAGAGAATCTACATTTGGCAGTTTCTTTCTATACTTGATGTGAACCTTCTTATCTAATTTAGTGTCCTGGGATACAAACCGTCAGTCTTTCATGCTTAGGCTTCAGTTCACCTCTCCTTAACCATTCATGTGTCAGATTCTGATTGATATATAGTTTCTGGAGTAGAGTTTAGCATTTCTCACTGTATTTGTGCATTTACCACTTGCTTTCCTCAGTTACTGATTTAATTCTTTATATAGCTTTTCTCTTGTTTTGCCAATTCTGTTGCCTCCTTCCTGTTCTTAAGTGTGAATTATGAAATGGCTTAGACCTGGATTTAAAGCTTTGTTTCCTCTCAACACTGTAGAATATATTCTGTCCTCCATTTATTTGTCCTGACTCACTATGAAAATATGTTTTATATTTTAATAGTTATTTATATCTTTTGAGTTAAATTATACTGTATTTATTCATATTGTTTTTTATGTATAGTTTTATCAGTATTGTATTTATTCAAATTAGTATTTTGCCATGTCATTTTATTTATTTATTTATTTATATTTATATCTATTTTAAACACGACTTGTGTTGAGTCTTGTGTTTCAATAACTTTTGCTTCTGGGAACCGTCTAATCTTCAGTCTTTTGTCACCTTTGTATTTGAGTGGTGTGGCTTCCTTACATATTCATGACCGTGGATTCTTACTCGTTGCTTCTATTTGTCAAAGTGCTTGTCTAAGTTTAAGGATGGAGGACTGATACTTCAGCACTTTTTGCATGTTTGAGTCTGCTGAAACTATTAAGTAAGCCTGGAGGCTTATGATAATAGCTCTGTATTAATAATATATTTCTGTAAGGCCCATTCCTCTTTAGGCTCTAAGAATGTACAGTCTCAACATACATTGATTCTTATAAATTACTTCATGGGCAGAGAGGGGTTTTCTTGTTCATATATCCAATTTTTCAAGATCTTTAGGAGGCCAGTCTGCAGTTCCAAAGCTGTATGGGAATTGCAGTCTGATTAATGGCTTGTAGCTTATTCCATGCTGTTAAAGCACTGTTCAATATCAATTTTAATCTCCTGTAACATTCTTTATTGATCTTTTCTCTCAATAATTTATTATATTGTTCCTTCCTCTACTCCTAGATATTTATATACACCTGCATGTTCAAGTTCATTTATATTATAGTCGGAGATATGTTTTCAGTTTTGTTCAATTTTTTTTTAAAAGAAGGGTGTCTTAGCATATTTGTCCAGGCTAAAAGTCATCCTGACGTCATTTTGAAAGCTTACTACATTGAGGTGTTCCACTAAGTGTTCATCACTGAATTATAAATTTTCAAGTTAATTACAAACAATAATTGTGATATTACCTGTGGATCATCAAATGACAAAGAAGCAAACAGAGCAAAGACCTCTACGGAAAAGTCAGTCAGAACAAAGTAAATTATGGCCGATACAAAACTGAGGTTGAGTTTCTGTTCAGCGTTCCTTTGGCATCCATTGTTCTGATTATTTTGCTGTGTTTAAACATCTTTTTTGTATCAGCCATAAGGGCAATCTTGGCTTACAAAGAACTTTGGTGACCCCTGAGGTAGACAGTTTGGGTTCGCCGAAACATGGCCCACGTTGGGTCAAGTGTCTGGTGCCTTTAATAAAGTTTCCTAAGCAACATTTCCTACAATGGTTTGTCATTGGGTCAACCTCTACTTTACCTGTAGATCACCAGCATCTTTCAGATCAAGGCTAAATCTGTTGGAATGGGAATTAATAGAACATTCAGTCAATGGGGTGCCATAAAAAACAAGTGGTGACAGAAGTCTCCCTGAAATATTCCTCAATGGAACTTGATATTAGGAATGACAAACTGTTCATCTTTATATAGCAGTTGGGGTTTGCCACATTTTCATGGTGAACTTAATGTACTTGACCAATCCAGGGTTTATTTTGAACATTTCAAGGCAATGTATTATCCAAGAGTGTGGGATGCTATCAAGGATTTTCATATAGTCAATCTATGCTATGCTGAGATTTCTGCCTTTCTTACCTAATGACTGCAATTGTTTTATTCAGAATTAACTAGCCTTTGATTCTATTTTCTTCCCTCATACTGCCCTTCTGCTCTATTGCCATGTTATTACTGGAATTTTATGATTATATGTCCTGTCAGCATCTATTGCTGTGGACAGCTTAAAAATTGTAGAAAGACAAATTACTGGTATGTAATTTTTTAGAAATTACTTGGATCTCCCTTTTGAAGCAGTTAAAAAAAATAATAAAAAAAATATATACTTGATTTGCCAGGTCTTGGTGGAGAGATGCTGTTTGAGGCCAAAATTGGGGACTCCATCTGCACCAGGGCTCTTCCCGTTTAGGGCTCCTTTTCATCCTGATTTCCAATTTTTTTAAATTGATATTTTGTGCCATTCCAGCAGATAAAGACCAGCCTAGTGAATCTAGTCTGCCCAGGAGATGGCTAGAGTCGTATTTCCTGCTCTGAACCGAACATGCAGGTTACCTGCGCTAGACTTTTGTTTAGGATTGTACCTCCCTCTCCATGCAGGTTACACCCCTCTATGCTATTTATTTTTCCATTGTTCACATCCTCTTTCTAAATAGGGATACTTTTTGATATTTTGATATCTGCATTTTCCAAATTCTCCTGCATGCTGGGTAGCCATTCTGTTTCTGGTTGTGCTCTACAGGATCCTTGCATGTATTTCTTCAGTGGGGGTTCTCTATCAGCTTCACTTGGGGTATTTTCACTGTACTAATGTTCTTTCCCAGTTGCCTATAAAACCTATATTTTATTTTGATATCTCCTTTCTGTGTTCTATTTCTATTACTGCAGCATATGAATTGAAGGTCTTCTTCTGTTAGTGCAACACATTTCAGTCTGATATCTTGGATCTTTCTCATTATCTTTGGTTATCAGAATTCCTTAGGGTTCCCATCTATCAGTGACACTTCTGCATACAGCGATTTAATTTGTATTTTTCCAAGGAGGAACTGCTATCTTTCTCCTTTTATTCTGGCCCTGTGTCCTTGTCGGTAGAATTCTCTCAGTAATAATTTGTGCTGCATAGAACTGCATCTAATTTATCTCTGTAATATCAATAGATGATCCTCTTTTGCAAATTATGGCCTTGTTGATTTTACTTATCATGCTTCTTACTTTAGGTGAGAGAGATTTAACATAGGCAGTACTTTCCTTTTTGGAACCCCCAACACACATATCAAACTCCATGTTGGAGGCCAGAAGATCGTCTCTCCTGACTTATTCGAAATTATTTGAATTCTCTTGCATCACTTCCCCTTCACTTACTAGCTGATCCCACATTTTTTTCTCACTCTGCTGCCTACTCTGTTGCTTATCACTCACTCTTTCCTTCTCCATATCCTCATCTATCACAGACAGCTCTATTGTTACCCTATCCAAGTGTTCTAGTTATTGTGGTACCTCTCTTTTCACTTCTCGAAATCCTTTTTTTCTCTCTCTTTCTTTTCATTTATTATTCTTTGTTTTAGTTGCTTTTGCAATTTCCCCTTCAATATCTTTCCTCTTTTTTCCATTTTTTGGTGAGCTCTCTTAGCATACACTGTGTAATCAAATACAAGGTTTTTAGTAGAGCTGTACCGAATAGCATATTTTACTATTTGACCAAATATGAATAATGGGCATTGAATTTTAACATAACAAATAATAAAAAAAGCAACATGAAATCAGAGATCAAGAGGGGCATAATCGAACAGGGCGGCCATCTTTCATTTTGATAATACGGTCGGGGATGCCCAAATCTCAACATTTAGGTCGACCTTAGAGATGGTCGTTCCCGGTTTTCTGCGATAATGGAAACCGAGGATGCCCATCTCAAAAACGACCAAATCCAACTCATTTGGTCGTGGGAGGAGCCAGCATTCGTAGTGCACTGGTCCCCCTGACATGCCAGGACACAACCGGGCACCCTTGGGGGCACTGCAGTGGACTGATGCACTAACTGAACGGAAAAAGCCCTTCCCTTACCGATCCCATAGCGATTCGGAAAGGAACGTGCATGCATGAAGGAAATCGCATGCAAATGAGCTGCTCGCTGTTAGCTCATTTGCACATGATTTCCTTCCTAAGGAGGGGAAGCCAGTGCAGAGCAGCCAGGCATTATGCGTGGCTGCTCTGCGCATGCCAAATACGGCTTCATAGATGCAGACAAGCTGCGTGTATAATAGCCGTCTACAACCTTAAAAAAACACAAATCCAGGTGAAAATGTCCAAGGGCTCCTCAGGAACGTCTTATTTTTTTTTTTTTGAGTATGGGTGAAGGACGTCCAAGTGTTAGGCGCATTCGCTATGCCTCCGTCCCTGCGATGGGCAGTTGAGGACGTTCAAAATGTGGATGTTTCTGTGAGAAGGATGTCCATGCCTTTGCTATGCCTCCGACATGCCCTTTATTTATTTATTTGGATTTTGGATTACAAGTAGCAGCAGTGGGATTTGAACCAGCCACCTCTGGATTGCAAGACCAGTGCTCTAACCACTAGGCCACTCCTCCACTAAACTCCCTTGAAATTTGGCTGCCCCTGGGGGGGGGGGGGCTGTTCAGGATGTCCAAAATGTTTGAAAGGACGTCCACGCCTTCGCTATGCCTCCGCTGACACACACACATCTCCTCCCTCCCCCCCCAGGGACCTGCATACTGCTGCGATGGACCCGAGTATGATATTTGAGGCTGGCAAAAAAAGTTTAAAAATTGTTTTCTTCAGGGTGGGAGGGGGTTAGTCACCACTGAGGGAGTCAGGGGAGGTCATCCCCGATTCCCTCCGGTGGTCATCTGGTCAGTTCGGGCACCATTTTGAGGCTTGGTCGTAAGAAAAAATGGACCAAGTCGGCCAATTGCTCGTCAGGGACGCCCTTCTTTTTTCCATCATCGCTCGAGGACGTCCATCTGTTAGGCACGCCCCACTCCCGCCTTTGCTACACCTCTGACACGCCCCTGGGAACTTTGGTCATTCCCGCAACAGGAAGCAGTTGGGGATGCCCAAAATCTGCTTTCGATTATGCTGATTTGGGCGACCCTGAGAGAAGGACGCCCAGCTCCCGATTTGTGTCGAAAGATGGGCGTCCTTCTCTTTCGAAAATAAGCCTGCAAGTGTTTATTTCAGTAGGATTTAGCAGAGTAGAGCCCCAGATTATTTGTATTTGAATTTAATGAATAATGAATTTGAGGCTGAATCAAATTTAAAATGAATAGTCGATACAGCCCAAGTTTGTAGCATAATAGCAGCAATGTTTATCTTCAGGAGTTCTCCTAACAGTTTAGTCCTATTAACTTTCTCATTAGTCCCTGTGGTTTATCTCCTCCTGCAGTGGATCCATGATCAAGTTCACCATGGCCATACCAGGGATGCAATCTTCTTTGGAAGGTTTTGCACCATGGCCTCAACCATCTTTAACCCTAGTGTGTAAGCTAAAGGTGGGCTCTTTTTATTTATTTCAGGTATTTGGTATACCACCATTCACTAATAAAACAGACATCAAAGCAGTTTGGTCAATCACAAAGAATACATATCAACCTATCTGGACAATTATATTATTAAACTCATAAAAGTACAATGAGGCTGCCGCTAGAGGTCACAGCAGCCATTTTAAGGAGCCAGCCACCATGGGCAGGAGCAAGTGGGCATCACTCCTGCCCTTTGGAGCCCACTGGATCACCAGGAAATGTCCAGGGAGGACTACAGGGGTGGACCCAGTCGGCTCTTCTATCCCTTGTGGGAGAGAAAGAGAGGGGGTAAGGAGGGGGGTTTCTTTTGAGGGGCTGCTGCTCTGCTTCTGGGGGATGGGAGGGAAGAAGGGAAGGGGAATCAAAATGGGGGCTGTGATTCTCTGCTTCTAGGAGGGTGGAAGTGGGAATCGGAATGGAGGCTAATTCTCTGCTTCCAGGAGAGCAGAAGGAAGGAGGAAATCAGGGATGAAGAGAGTACTTGCATTCTTTATGCGAGTCCAGGGTCGATATTCAGTCATGGCCCACCTAAGCCCCAGTGGAGCCCCAGTGGTCAGCACCTGAGGGATTAGCCCCAGATATTTGACTTTGGTGCCCGGCCATGGCTCAGCTAATTTAGCCAGTGACAGACAATATTTTTAAAAAAGATGACCACTGGTGGATTCCAAGATGGCCGCATGCTAACACGACTAGCTGCTGCATTATCGATCACTGCTTACCGCATTGATGCCAAAGCGGCAGGGAAAGACGTCTGCTCGAGTTCCCCAGACCTCTCCCCAGATTCCTGGGCCGATAGAACGGTTCCTCATGCAGCGGGGGGATGGTGTTGAACCCGGGACCATTGCGAGGCAGGACGCTGGTGGGAATGAGGAATTATCAGCGTCTCTTGCATTTGAAACATCTTTGAGCCCCGAGCAGTGGATTCCACCCCCGCAGCTGATGGCGGTGAGTTCCCCACTTCCTGGTTCATCAGCGTCCGCCCAGAGAGGTGAGGTAGCGACGGCGAAGGGGACTCAGATACAATCTTTAGTAGTGGGAGAAGGGAGGTTATTACCTCCAGTAGTGACTCACCAGCCTATAGAATCGGCGGGGGATTTACAAGCAGTTGAGGAGAGGACAGCTGATGTAGAATTGATATTTCCTGCTGAACTTACTATCAAGCCTAAGGAGGTGACACTGGATTCATTGTGGGATCTTATGTCTCGATTGGGACAAATGTTTCTAACTGCTACAACTAAGCATTCTGTATTAATAAATGAGTTGGATCAAAAGTCTGAAAAACAAAAAAATGAGGTTGAAAAAATGACTTCTAGAGTGGATACAATTGAACAATCTGTAAAGAAATTGGAGAATATTCAATTCTCCCTTATAAAAGATGTATCCAGTCTAAGACTTAAATCTGAAAACTTTGAAAATTATACCAGGAATCAAAATCTACGTTTTATTAATTTTCCCTATATAGCTATGATAAAACCTGGAGATATGCTGAAGAGATACTTAATGGAGAATTTATGCATACCTGAGAACAATTTACCACCATTTTCAAAGGTCTTTTATCTTCCTCAAAAAATTTCAGAAAAAAATGTACAACAGACTTTGGATATCTCAGCCTTTCTTGAGACTTCGGATACTCAGCAGGCCACACCAGCAACTTTGGTCGCGACTGTGGCCTTAATTCCTGATAAGCAATGGCTTTTTCAGATGTTTTTTAAGCATCGAGAGAAACCATTACTTGGTCTGAAGATTTCCTTTTCCAGACTTCCCAAGAGAGACACAAAAGAAAGGAAACAATTTCTCATAATGAAATCGGCTGTTGTTCAAGCAGGGGGATCCTTTTTTCTGAGGTACCGCTGCAAGTGTATTGTTAAATATTCCTTCACCGATCCACCTCAGCTGTCCAAACTAATTGCTTCTAAGTCAACAGCTGGACCAACATAATATATTTCACCAGAATCCTTCGCGATTAGCAATTTTCCTTTGATTTTTTGCCTTAAATAGATTCCTCTAGTTTAAGTTTTGGAATCCCAATGAGGACTTGAGTGAATTTCCTATTTTGATGATAGAATCATGATTTTTCCTTTTTCTTTTAAGATATATGTATATCACTTTCTTTCAAGATTGTATGCTTGAAAAATTATTGTAAAATTATTAAAAAAAAAAAAAAAAAAAAAAAAAAAAGATAACCACTACCGGCTGTCTACCCATTTATTTTTAAAAGGGCCAATCTTAGACACACCTTTCCCCACCTAGACAGGATGCAAAACTGTTTATATGGTGCTCCAATATCTAATTAAAGCTTTGTATATGTATTCCCTGCCTCTTTATTTGCCATTGTTTTGGCTCATAACAATATTGAAAATGCTTAGGAGATTATTTTTACCCTAAAGTAACATATGCTAGTTGAAAACCAATATTGCTGTTCCTAAATTTGCCCTCAGGCAAAATTATTTCATGCTGTGCTACACTGGACAGCGAAGATTGCATGATAGATTTGTCCTGAAGGGACACTTGTGCCTTAATTATGTGTTAGACATCTGCATCCAACTAAGTAATTCTGTTTAAACTCAGCAGTTGTGCTCTTCAGCCTTTATTTTCCTCCTCGTATGTTTATATCAAGAAGGCAAAATGATGGATGGTCTTATCAGTTGTCTTTATAAGGCTCTGTGCCTGATTCAGCAGCACAGCATTATTTAACACGGCCATGAAGCCATTATTTTAAAAAACACATTTAAAATAGGATTTCAAGACCACCTTGAGGGAAATAAACATACAAGAAAAATACAATTAATCATTAGAAAAGGACAAAAGTAGGAAATAATTTACTTTAGGGGCCCTTTTACCAAGCTGTTTTTCCCCGCGCACCAGGGTCCTTTTTACTGCAGCGGGTAGAAAAGCCCCCAGCACACATGGTCATGCGGTAAGAGAACTCTTGCTGCTTGGCCAGGAGACAGGGAGCCCTCACCCATTGAGGTAGCAATAAGGGCATCCACTCTAACCCCGCAGTAACCGGGGAGCGCGTGGTGATGTCCGATAACCACCAGGATACCGCTATGCAAGCCGTTTCTGGGGGCCTTCCCCTGGAAATGGCGTGCGCTCAGGGCTGGACTACTGCCATGGCCGCGTTGGGCCAGCGGCAGTCCCGAAAGAGCGAGCGGTAAGCCCGCGTTGGGCTTACTGCTGCTCTGTAAAAGGGCCCCATACTTTTGAACTAGCCTTCAAATAAAGGGGGAAAATCTTGTTCAGTATAATGGAGCTAAATGGAAACACATGGAAGGTAATTTTAAAAAGCAGATTATGCTAAATTTTCCCCCATGCGGATATGTAAAAGTATACACGGGGAGTAATCCTACATATGCTTTTAGAAATGTGTAAATTAGGGGAAGGAGTGGGTTTCCACACAGAGGGAGGAATTCAGTAAACAGCACGTCTATCTCAATATGGCTATGACGTCTGCAGTGTATCCTCTTTCTAAACATTTTTTTGTGTATTTAAAGTTTATTTATTTCTTCCATTATAGACTTACATTTTTAAACAATTTCTGGTAAATGGGTTTTTTTTTCACCATTTGAACGTCATATCAAAAATGCCCCCCTAAACCACTTAGCTGTATGAGCAGTGGCTGAATATCACCTTCACCTGTTTACATGAGTCTTTTGCCTTAGCTCCAACCCAGCATTATCTGTATAGTGCTGCAGTGGTTGGACGGATTTTTAGTTGCACTATCTGGATATAGCCACAGCTCCCAGTCTGTCATACTTTCGCAGCTGCTCAATCTGTCACTTACTATGGCATCATGGCAACTGTCTCTATCAACCACTATGACTCAACCGTTATCTGCTATTGCCACACTGATTTGCTGTACCCCACTTCTTCATATTCATCCGATTCCCTCAGGCAGATACAGTGCTGGATTTATCCCCACCACATGCATGGGTTTGAATTGCTTTCGTTTGATAAATCAATTTTTAAAACAACATGGAATGGGGTAAAACCAGAACTGGACCAGCCTGTCTTGACAGAATAGAGTCAATGTACAAATATACTCATAACTCCATACTTTCCTTATAGCTGCCAAGTTACCCTGTTCTAGGAGTAAGACTCTTTGTCTGTCCTGATTTTGGTTCTGTCTCAAATCGGTGTACCTCAAAATGACTTGGACCGAACTACTGAGAAAAACATAAGATGAATCTAGTCCCAAACTGCACCCATTAAAATTAAAGTTACATGTCCATAACATCAGGAGTGAGGTTGCCAGAAATCCAACAGTGGCTCAAAATCTCACTCCTGTAGTTGGGTAACCTGGCAGCTCTGGTTCTCAAGTGATGACAAAAATAATTTGGCATTTTAAAGCATTTTAGTCTGATTTCTGTTTCTATCAAATGGCTGTTTCTTTCAGATTTCAAATGCACATGCCTGCTTGGTATGAGATAAATAAAAGGATGAAAGATATCTAAATTCACTTCTCTTGTATGTTACTTTGAAAACTAAGGCCCTTAATTTTTTATGTAGCAATTATCTTAGACTGAAGGAAACAGATGGCCCCCAGTCTTAATTGCAAAGAAATAATTAATTCTATTTCTAATGCTCCCTTGCACAAATTTCCCTGTGGTTTGTCAATGGAGCTGAGATCTGCAAAATGTTGATATAAGCGGAAAAACTACCAAAAACATATTTCAGCAAAAAAAGCATTACAAACTGTAAACTCAAAACAAATTGTCATAACAGCATAAAAACTAATTCATCTGCATTCAATAGAAGCAGATGAAGGCAATTTTCAAGAAGCAGTTTTTAGAAATTCTTGCTGCTGTAGCAAAGAAAGTGAATAGGAGCAGAATACTGGATTCTCCTACAAAATGGAGGCTATTTTAAAAGCATTCCCATCAGTGAATAGCAGCATTTACATGTGAGAATGGCCTATAACTGTACATCATATACCAACAATATCAAATTGTGCTTAATATGGCAGCTAAGGGGACATCATGCCTAATCCATGCACAAAATATATTAAAAAAGAAAGAAACCTCAATCGCCCAGGGACAAATCGCAGAATTTAACAAACCCTTCAATGGGCTAAACTATGGCAGGTATCAATTTGAAACAAGAAAAAAGAGCAATGGAAAACAACTCCCCTCATGTGGGACAAAAACATTACTCTAAAACACTGGAATCTATATAAATGAATAAAATAATCTCAGCATGATGTGTCCTTAAGCTGGTGACTAAAAATAGGCACTTCACAATATATGTTCCAAAAAAAAACTGTACACAGAAAAAGTAAAAAAAAAAAAAAAGCTTACCACCACTTATCTGAATAGCAAGACAAAAACAGATTCCAAGATGTAGATAGTTCTCATGAATTCCAAGCCTGTTGAAGGGTTTGTTAGAAAGTTTGTGACGTGTCGCTGGGTGATTGAAAATTCTTTCTTTTTTAAATATATTTCATGCATAGATTTGGTATTATGTCCCCTTAGTTTCCATATTAAGCAAAATTTGATAGTTATTGACTTCTAAAAATTACTTCTTGAATGTGTAATTTACACAGGTGCCTAACCCTTCTAAAAAGACCTTTTGTCACTTTGTACTGGGTCAACATTTTAAGTAACTGTGTCTATGTTTTATAATAACCCCCTATCATACAGCAATATAGAAACCATTGAAATCCTTCTGTCAACTGAGTACAGAGGGGAGAACCTGTTATTAATAGAGATGCAGTATCCCCACAAATTAGCCATGATGCAAGGGTGAAGGTAGCAGTTATGAAGATGCAGATAATTCTCATGAATTCCAAGCCTGTTGAAGGGTTTGTTAAAAAGTCTGCAACTTGTCCCTGGGCGATTGAGGTTTCTTTCCTTTTTAACATATTTTGTGCACAGAATTGGCATGATGTCCCCTTAGCTGCCGTATTAAGCAAAATTTAATATTGTTGGTATATGATTTGATTTTTTGCTCTCCATATTATAATAGTTCCTATAACTGTAAATGTCTAAACATAGGGATGCTAAGCATGTTTAGATTTCCAGGAGGGTAGTGGTTGGGGCAGGCTGACAACATCAATGTGGATTTATGGGGTCCGATTTGTTCAGTTACCTTATCCAGTTCAGGGCAGAATATTGGCCCTTAACTGCATAAGTACCAACTCTGCCCATATCTGCCCTGGACCATCCACAATATAGCTGGCTTCAGCTTAGGTGGTTAGAGGGGCTATTCAGCGGCACCATCTGATTTAGTGCTGCTGAATATCCCTGGATAGCCCCACATAGACAATTTAACTGGGAAGGAATCTCTCCTGCCCAGTTAAATTGCTTTGAATATCGACCCCATAATTTTTAAGACCAGAGAGGTAAGCATAATGGCAGCCTCAATCACTCCTCCAAAACCCAGGTCCAGATGGGCACTTCACTTAGGTGCAGTTATGAAGTAAAACAGAAATTAAACTGCTTTACTTTTCTTCTTCAACTTATTGTGCAATCATACACGATTAAAGAAAGATTTCTTAATAATGAGAGGCAAATAGCAAACTGTTAAGAAACACTGAATACAGAATATAAGCATTGCCATACCAGTGGCGTAGCCAGACCTGACATTTTGGGTGGGCCTGGAGCTATTATGGGTGGGCACTGTGTATATAGGTATGATGGATTTCTAAGTAGTCTGCCCAACAGCTGCCCTGCATCAGTATAAACCACATATATACTTAATAGAAAAACAGATATTTGTAATACAGTTACATTATCCCATATCTTAAACTTGACCAGACATAAGTCTGCAATAATGGCAAACATCTCAATACACATGACAAGATCCTGCAATATAATTACAGCAATAGCATAGATCCTTCAAACTTTGCTTTCTAACAAATGCCTGATTAAGAAAACGTTGAAGTCTTTTTCACTTCCTCTAGCTCTACTCTATCTCCCTTCTGATGCTGACAAAATAAAATGACCACGGTTTGGTACATATCCTTTAACTTTACATTATAATAAATATATATGCCTTATTAAGCTGTATTAATCAAACATTTAAAATTTGGTAAATATACCTTTTGAAGACTTCTTCCTTTTCTACCTACTATGGAATTTGTCACATATAGAGGACATAGCTAGAATGTTTCCTCTTATAGCTTTCCATAGGAAAAATGTATTTAAATTCGGGTAGCACCTCAATAATCGCAGCACAAAATCCCTTCACCTCCAGGTACTTTGTGAAGTAAAAGAAAATCTTGCAAAGAAACTTCTTAGAGTCTATGCTGCAAACCTTAACCAATTCTGAATATAAATGCCAATAACAGTACCTTTAAAAAGGCAGCAGTGAATACACACAACAGCAATACGCATCTCATTGGAAAGGCCAGACAAGTCAGACTCCTAGATCCCCCACACAAACTACATGCCAGCAAAATCTCTCACCTGCTGGATCACATGCAGAACACAGACCAACCCTCATCAATTATAGAATTAAGGACCAAAAATCAGAAATTGTCTTGTAGCCTGGCATCGGCCTTTCCCTTCCCTTCCCTATCCCACCAACTGAACCCTGGTGTAAATCCTATCGCCTAAATTAGGCATGTATCCCCTTTATTTATAACAGTGCGTGTAAATTGCAGGAACGCCCCTGATCGGTCTATGCCCCTCCTATGGCTACGCCCCCTTTTTAGAGCCATGCGTAAAATTTCTGGTGCCTAAATATATGTGCGTAAATTTAAATTAATCCCAATTAGCACCAATAATTATTAGGATCCGCCTAGCAGCACTAATTGGCTCATTATTCAATTAAATTGCAAGAACTTCTGAGGACTATATATAGAATTCGGTGGTAAGTGCCTAACACAGACCCTTTAGTCTGTCCAATTTCTATTCCTATTAAAAATGTACAGTGCCTTGTTAAAGGCTTCACGGCTTTGTATATTTGTCATATTCTATCTAAAAAACAGAATTTAAAATGGATATGCAACAGGAATTTGTTTCACTGATCTACATGATGTTCAATGTGAAAGAACAAGTCCATAAGTCTTTCCACCCTTTCGCTCAGCACTTAGTAAAAGGCCGTTTTGCAGGAATAACAGCCATGAGTCTTTAGGATAAGCACTGTATCTATCAGCTTTGCATACCAAATAGGGCAGGTTTTGCTCATTCTTCTTTACAGGATAGCTTAAATTCTTTTAAGCTGGTTGAGGATCATATGTGGACAGCAGTCGTCAAGTCTTATCACATATTTTCTATTGGATACAAAGCCTGGGCCATGCAAGGGCATTTCATTTTCTTCTTGCTGAGCCTCTGTCTTTGTTTCATGCCACAGATCACTATCCAGCTAAAAGGTGAATATTCTCTATGTCCCAGGTCTACAGCAAAACAGGTTTTCCTCTAGAATCTGCCTGTACTTTGTATCATCCATCTTTCCCTTGATCTGTACATTAGCCTCCTTGTCCCCACTGCTATAAAGCATCTTCACAACATAATGCTGTTACCACCCTATTTTATCGTAGGGATGGTGACATGCTGTATTTGCTTTATGCCACATTGGTGGGGGGGGGGGGGGGGGTAATTCTATAAAGAAGACACTAACATTTATACATCAAATATGTGTATAACAGGCTAGAATATGGACATCTATGTTAATACCAAAATCCAGCTATGTGCTCTTCTGTAAATATGCACATATCTTTGATGGTATGTGTTTTACAGGTGGGCATTCACATGGGCAGAGTCTGGATAGAATGTGGGTGTAACCTACAAATCTAACTTACTGAATATTATAAGCTACACATATATCTCCTGAGTCCAGGCATCAGCATATGCACCAGTCCTAGAATATACCTAGTTACACTAGTATTATAGATGCCTACTTTCCATTATAGAATTGCTCTTGTATTGCTTAACATTGAGATGATTGGCACTTGATGCTTTCTCCTGAGGAAGAAGGATCCTAACAGATGGTATTTCTCTCCCTTCCCTCCAAGAAAAAATCCCAAACCAGTGTGACTGAACAAGGCTGGCTAAAAATACAAGTTTAATCAATTTATACAAATAAATATTGAAAATATCAGTTCTATGAAACATACCTGTTATAAAGACAGACAAGCATCTCTTGTGCAAGTCGGTCCTGTAACACATCAGTTAATCATAGAGATAAGTTGAGGGTACTAATTCCACATTGCATCACTAAATGTCCTTTCCATTTCTCCTTCCCCACTATGTCCCAAGTCTCATTCATTGGTTGGAGTACAGCTGGAACACTGGCTGCTGAAAGTCCCAGGAGGACCCGTGTTACCTGACCTGCTCTCTCTCTCTCTCTTCTGTTGGCTAACCCCAGAGCTCCACCTCCAATGTCTCATCAGTTGCCGGTCCTCCTTCCTGCCTGGAGGGGGTTTTGTTCCACCATACCAGTGTCAAGCCTCCCTCCCACTTGGAGAGGACACTTCGCTAATGCCTCTCCTGCTGGACCCCACAGATTCACCCGAGCCGCCTGGGGCTATCCCCTGACACTTGAAACTCCACCTCTGCCCACACTGCCAGGAGCCTTTCAGTGCCTCTGCCACTGCAATAACTTTCGTACATTTTTTTGTTTTCCAATAGTATACTTCAGTAGAGCTAAGAATAAGAGCTAATGAAAACTACAAATGCTTTTGAGTGGTTGAAGGAACCTCTGCCCTGATGCAGCTAAGTGAAACGTGATCATGTCAAGAGGTTGTCTCAACACCACATATTTCTTTAGATAAGTGTTTGTTACTAACTGCTGAAGTATATTATTGGAAAACAAAAAAAAATATGAACTTTATTGCGAAGAACAAGAAAAAAATATATGAAAAAAGACCTATAAAGAGTGTGGTGTATATTCAGTATTGAAGCTGATTACTGGGATCACCATCTGATGGTCCATTTATGCCTGGCCCTGAGCTGCTGTAAATGGCTGCGGCGTCAATCTAGCCATGATTTTTACCATTTCACCCTGGTATTTTATAAACATCTTGTAAAATAGGCAGGAAATTGGTATCGAGTTTGCCTTCACACACATGTGACCCATTATAAAACTACCCTCAACTTATAAAAAGTATGTTTTCATGCAGTGCATGATTAAGTTGTGGAATCTGTTGCCAGAGGACATGATCAAAGCCCCTCCAAAGAGGGGTTCAAAAGAGGTTTGGACAAATTCCTGGAAATAAAGTTCATTAAAAAATTATCAGCCAGGTAGACTTGGAAAAGCCATTGCCCACCTTTTGAAATGAGCTATGAGAAATTTGGGGATCTACCTGGTACTTGTGTCCCATACTGACACTCTTGGAGATAGACCCCAGATTCTATACAGTGTGCTTAGAGATCCGTGCCAAAATCCAAGCAGATTCTATAACAATGTGCATAACTTAAAAATCTTAACAAGCTAATAAGCTCCAATAACAGCATTTAACAAGTAATAATGAATAATTGGCACTAATTAGAATTTTACATACACAACTTGTTATGCATATTCTGTACGAAAGTGTGCCAAACTTTTAATGAGTGCAGGCACAAAGAGGCATGGTTATGGGTGGGGAAATGGGTGTTTTTCATGTGCATTACAAAATTTACATACATAGTTATAGAATATGGCCCAGCGCATGAAAATCTGTGCTGGGATTTACACCATATTTTCATTGGTGTAAATGAATGCGCATAGTTTTAGGCACCGAGGTATCAACTAAGCATATTCTATAATACCTAAATTTAGGCGCTTAGTCGGCACTGATTTCAGCGCCAATTTTTTAGGCGCCATATATAGAATCTCCCCCAGGGGATAGAGACACAGAGACTCACATCGGGAGGTGGAGCACTCTTGTCATCTGCTCCCTTCTGATTGGTGCTGAGGTTCCTGGCATCTGACATCATCTTTGAGGCGCTGGTTTGTCTCTGCCTTTAAAAGAACTGTTGTTGCTGTGGCATGGCACAGTCGCAGGGCATGGCCAAAGTGGCATGGCCAAAGGGGCACGCCAGGCTCTTTGGGAGCCCCTTGGAGCCCTAAGAAGCCTTGAGAGGGGTAACAGACAGACCAATCATGGACACTGCTGAGGTGAGCCTCTTCTTTTTTTTTGGTTTTTTGAGGTTACCATTATTTGCTTAATAATGGGTGAAAAGAAGAAGATTGTTGGGACTTCAGCTCCAGATCTTAAGGGACCCCAAGGATAAGCATGTTGATCCAGGAATTAGAGCCGAGTAACCATCTGAAACATCTCCACTTGAAGAACTCCTCCTTCACAGCCGGGTCGGACATCTTCCCCATCTAGCCACAAAGATCAAACCCTGGAGGTTAAAAGATCTGAAGTGTCTTGCGCGTCTTTTCCCAAGGAGGTATCTTATCCATCTGATTTGGACTCGGTTGCTCCTGTTGCCTCAAAAGATGCAATGTTAAAAGATATTTGGGCGGTAGTTACTTGTACTGAGACACTGCTGAAAAATGTAGTGCCTGTTATGTGAGTTTAATTCTCTAAATCTACTGCTAAAACTATAGAAATGGATGCTAAATTAGAAATTGCTACTTCTCAGGTTAAAAGTTTGGAGGGGAAGGTTTCTTCCTTGCAAAATACTAGTATCTCTGCTATTAAAGATAACCTCTTATTGCATCAGAAGATAGAATTAATGAAAAATTTTGCAAGGAATAGGAACCTGCGGTTCCTTAATTTCCCAGTAACTCATTACCTCTAAGCAGAGATACTTGCAAGGAAATATTTTTTTTTCCAAATCCTTTTTATTTCAAGGCAATTCAACATATTCAAACAGCTCAAAAGAAAGTTATAACACGTTTGGCTTCCCTGAAAATTTTTAACATTTTCCGAACTCAACCCTTCCCCCCCTTTCCCCCTTCTATCCTCTAACCCTATCCCCCCCCCCCCCCAAAAAAAAAAACCCAAAACCAACTTCAAAAGTTCAATATCTTGCTTCTTGCCATTGGAGTGAAAGTGTCCCAGAATGGAGACCAGGTGTGCAAGGAAATATTTTAAAGAAATACTGGAATTACCATATGCAGATTCCTTGGTTCTGGTTAAATGTTATTATATACCTACTAAGAAGATAGCCTTGGAAGATCAGCAGGGTGAATTACTACTACTACTACTACTTAGCATTTCTATAGCGCTGCTAGGGTTACGCAGCGCTGTACAAGTTTAGCATGGGGAAGGACAGTCCCTGCTCAAGAGAGCTTACAATCTAAAGGTTACAAACTATGTAGTCAGTGTAGGTAACTTACAACTTAGGTAGTCAATGTAGGTAGCTTACAATCTAAAGGTTATAAACTATGTAGTCAGTGGAGGGGACATGGATGGGGAAGGTGGTTAGGCGCCAAAAGCAAGGGAGAAGAGATGGGCTTTGAGTAAGGACTTGAAGATGGGCAGGGAGGGCGCATGGCGTATGGGCTCGGGAAGTCTGTTCCAGGCATAAGGTGATGCGAGGCAGAAGGGGCGGAGTCTGGAGTTAGAGGTGGTAGAGAAGGGTACAGATAGTAGTGATTTGTCCTGAGAGCGGAGGTTACGGGTGGGAACATACGGGGAGAGGAGGGTAGAGAGGTAAAGAGTAGGGTCCAGTAAAGAGGGCAGATTTAACTGCTTTTCTGGAGGATTCCACTGATTTAATCACTGCAAGATCTACCATTCTGATTACAATCTTACAAGAAGGGGATAAAGTTTGTATTCTAAAAACTTATTTTAAGAAGAAATCTATGTTGTTCTGCAGTAAAACTATTCAGCTATTCCCACTCAACTTCAGAGAAAGGCTTTTTTAGCCCTAAAAAGTCAGGTTTTGGCCCTAGACGCTTCTTTTTTCTTGTGATTTCCATGTAGGTGGTTGTATCACTCACAGGGGAGTCCAGTATGTATTTTTTGATACGTCACATCTTGAGAAGTTCTTGCAGGAATGTAGTTCTAAATAATTAATCAGATATGGAGGTATGAAGAGTTTATATAGTTTACTAGTCTCATTGGTTAAAAGTGTATTCTTGATTTTCCTATTCTTGCACCCATATCTTTAATCTAATTTGCTCTTTATCCCCTCCCCCCCTTTTGATGTGGGCTAAAATTATTTCTTTGTATTCTTATTGCCTACCTCAATTAGAGGATTTTCTTTGTTTTTTCTTTGTAATTGCTTAATGCTTGTAATTTGAACATGTATATTTTAAAACTTCAATTAAAAAAAAAAAGAAAAAAAAAGAATCTCCCCCAGAATGTTTAATTCGATGGACCTTGGTCTGACTCAGCATGCTTTTCTCTGAGCAAAGGGAATTTTTATTAAATGAATCATACTGCATAGTCTGTTTATGTGTCTGCATATATTTTTGTGTATGAAACTTGCTTTGTTTCAATAAGCAACATTCATTTGCAGTTTCCTTTGAAAACCTCCATTTATCTGCACGGACTAGTCCAGACTTTGGGCCAAATTCTATACACGGCACCTTAAAAATCAGTGCTCAAAAAACCATGCAATTAGTGCGATTCTATATACTACGCCTAAAGTTAGGCATAGTTTATAGAATATGCTTAGAGGCCGCTCTTGTGACTAAAATTTAGGTGCACCCATTTAAGCCACCTAAAACCAGGCCTAAATACCTGTGCCTAACTTAGGCGCAGATCAGGTGTATTCCACAACAGTGCGCAAAGTTTTTTGTGAAACGCCCACAACCTGCCCATTCCATGCTCATGGCGATGCCCCCTTTTCAGCCGCACACATTAGAATTTACATTCACCACATTATAGAATACACCTAGAAAGTTGTGCATGAAAATTCTAATTAAAGCCAATTAGTGCTGCTAATTGGTTAAGTACCAATCGGTGCTGACTGGCTTGTTAATAGAGTTGTGAACACAATTTGACCATGAGGCCAAATTAGCAAGCACAACTTAGGGTGACATTTATAGAATTTGGGGGTTTGGGAATTAACACATTCCATCTATAGCAATCACAGTCTCACAGCTACATTCCAGACTGCATTTTGTTAGTTAGTCAAAACACATTAGCACCAAGGTTCTTGGTTTGCTATTACAGCAAACTTCAACAGCTATCAATTCCATTTCAAAGACAGACTGTGTGCAATTTATTCTATTTCATTTTGCTGAGCGGCCAATCTCCATCCTCTAATATTATCTTTGAAACAGGTTCAGAAACAAATGTTTCATTCCAGGCTGGACATCTGCAGGATCAGAAAGATATTCATTGGAACCATCCTCCGCAATATTTGGCTTGGCATCCGATGTAACAATTGTGATGCTATTCAAAGAAGTATTCATGGCATTTTTTTGTCTTTTCTTTCATGCGTGCTCATATTTTGTTACGGACTTCACAAAAATACTTTAATCTATTTTCCTTTTAGTGCCACTAACTCGTTTGGGAGGGTATTATTGCAGTATTGTACAGCGCTTTAATATCTGCTGCTTGCTGAATTTTCATTTTGGTTTTCAGAAAAGGAAGTGAAATTGTTAACTTGCTGTGAAATGCACTTTTTTCAATAAAGTAGTCTGTCTGTGCCAGGCTCCTTTGCAATGCAGCACTGTTTTCCAGAGTACAACTGTATTCATGAGAAGGAAAATGAGCACTGGAGGAAAAAGCTTATTGTATAATTGTTGATAGAAGTGTCACCTGCATCTAAAGTAGCCTTGCTGGTTCTCCCCTTAAGTTAATTTCAACTGGAGTGTGAAGGGACACCTGCATATTTCTGAAATATTTACATTTTTGTTAAATTAACATTTTACTCTTTAATTGGTTATATAAAATGTTTAAGCCTCTGCCTCTCAGTTGGAGAGTAGTGTGATGCAAGATAGATTGAAGAACTCGGGCATCGGCACACACTCAGACCATCTCATATCCCATGGACCATGCTACAACAGATATTCTGAAAGTTGGATTTATTTTGGCCGCAGCCAGGAACATCAAACATTACAATTTCAACAATAGCATAATCAACAGAGTACAATAACCCTTATGCTACTATTTAAACTTGGATACACAGCTTCCAACATAGTGTGATATCTCCTCTTGTAAGGAGAGGCTCCAACCTCTAGATCCCACGTCTCTCTTTCACTCAGGGTGAGCTGGATTTTAGTATGCAGATTATATGCAAATTAGTCTCATACCCCTTTCGGCTCGGGGTGACCTGCTTCTCAAAAGGCAAACACAGTCAGGTCTCACCAACAGAATATTATTCATACACAACTTTATTTCAGCCCCTACGGCACACTTCCTTTAGCTCCACTATACTTTGGGGACTTCTATCCCCAGGTTTTGCAGCCTGCTTCTCTCAGTACAGCAATACTTTGGGGACCTCCAACCCCAGGCTTTGCAGCCTGCCTCTCTCTGTACTTGGACATACAGTTCTTATACTTAAAGCTCAAGGGCCTTCTTACCCCAGCCAGTTTCCTTTCTTTATACACACAGTTCACCACCAGTCCATAGGGCTCCACCAGTACTTTCCATGGGGATCTTTCTGCCTCAGCTCCCAGCTCTCTGCTTCAGCTGCTAGCTCTCCTCTCTCCCTCCCCCTCAGGTGGGGTATAAGTGGTTAATATAACAAAACAGTTAATGGCTAAACAGGACCCAGCCCATAACCTGCTGCACCTGTTTCCTCCTCCAGGACTCTCCTCGGTCCTAGCGACCTCCTGCTATACATCCCCTTACTGGCTCCCTTTAGTGACTCACCCAGCCCTTCTCCCTGGACATTTTAGGGGAACCGCGCCCTCTAGGGGCCTAACCAGGGTAGGACAGCCTCATACTTATCACAGTAGATGCCCAATCCGCGCCACAGGTGGTGCCGTTCCAAGCCCCTGTGGCTCCACTGTGCTCATAGCACCCGTTGAAGGAGGCACTTACCATCATTTACAAACCGACATTCTAGGCCTCCCGGCCGTCGAAACCAGGAGACAAGCTGTGTAATTATAAGGCTAACTTTGCATAAACTTGTGACTTGTTATATTTCAACAATGTTATTGATGGAACATTTCACAGTACATAGTCAGTATCCATAATATACAGGACAATAAATGTGATATCTTACATACATGTATATAGTTACTACGTGCCATCAAGCGTTTTTATAATTCCCCCCCCCCCCCCCCAGGCCCCTTTCCCCAAACCCTCTCCAACCTAACTCACCCCCCGAATCCTAACCCCCCCTTCCCCACCATAAGAATCCCATCTCCTCAACAAAGGGAGTCAACCGTCACCTGCATTTGGTAAGCGCCTCTCTCGCACATGCAGAAGGGGGTCACCCAATTGATTAAGAATGGCACTACGGGCCCGCGCTGCAAGGGCATGTAAGTAGCATTGCCAGGTTAAGTAAAACTCTCTCTGTCGCTTAAATTTCAGACGAACATCTCTTAATTCCAATAGTAAGAACGCATGTAGCTTGTTACGCCATTGCCAGTATGTAGGAGCCTCTTGTTTTACCCAGTTAATTAAGATGCATTTTTTACCTATTAGAAGCGCTTTATAGAGCAGCGTGTTATAATGGACAGCACCAGACTTGTTAAACAACTGCTTTTGCACACGCAATTACCCCAGCACTTGTAAGTGTTAGGTGCTAAGCTGCTGTGTACCCATTGCTGTCCCTGCATAAAATAGTAGCCTGACGCCACTGCCCACGGTAACGACACCTCGTTTGCCGTGGGCCCCCATTAATCCTGGCTGCGGCCTTGCCCTAACATTAAGGCCTCTATGAAGTCCTGAAGGTCAGAATTAAATATGTCCAATCCAATATCCAACAGGTGTACCCCATCAGCTCGGTACAGGCCTGCACAGGATTCGGTTAGCAAAGCATGTGTAATAGTATACCCTTTTAAAGTGGTCATGAACCTGGTCATCCACCTATTAATTTTCTTTCGCGTGTTATCCACTGCCCTATGTGATCTCTCCCCTCTCCATACTCGCCTTGGAATGATGTTGGACCACACCAAACACTCCCGTGACAGTAAACAAGCCATCTTTAGGAGGTTGTGCTGCATATTCTTGACCAATAGAACGCTGTTAACTGAAGCCAAATCATTCCCGCCCAAATGCACAACTATCGCGTGTGGCGCCGGGTTGGACTGTAATGTCCACAGCACCGTCAGCATAAGCTGTGCCCAATTCATCTCTCTCTTACCCAACCATGTTATGGCCACCTTATCGGGTCGAAAACCCAGGTTCTCCCCTGCCGGTCTTGCGGATGCCCTTCTTTGTGCCCAGTGTACGTAAGAGTGACCACATATCCAAATCCGCAGTTGCTCAGTGTGGATACTTGAAATATATGTAGGAAGCGAGAAGTTAGAATAGGGTGCACACCACAATGAAATTGAACATACCGTTATAAATGGCTGTCCGACATGCCAGCTGCCGATGAGGATCTGATGTACCGCTTGTACACATCAGATCCCCATCAACCCAGGTATTTTATGTCTTCTGCGCGTACTCCTTGTGCTGCAGCCACTGTAGCTGCACCGATCCTAAATGAATGGGTGCTGTACCCCTTGGACGTCATGCCCGCTCTGTGTAGACAACGTTGGAGCACCCTTGTGAATTGGTAACGAGTAAGTGGGGTGCTATCCGCATGAATCAACAGCCATCCAGCATATTGAGGTCTATGTTTTAAATATGATTGTAGGTTCAGGACCAGGCATGTCTGGTCCTGGTCCAGTCGGTTAAGCTGTAGGTGTGTGCCTTTTGCCAGTTGATCCGTTTTAGATTTACGAATGAGCACGTTAATAGTGGAACCGCACATGGTTTCGTCCCGCAGTAAGAAACCCATGTCAGGGTGGGCCAATTTGGATTGAGAAACTAATTCACTGACACGTAGCGCACCGTGAAAGGCTAGGGAAAACGAGCATTTGAATAGGCGGACCTCGAACTCACTGAGACACACTTCCCCTAATGCGGCAAATAGGCTGATGAGCTCCCTATGCATAATTTTACTATATAATGGGTCGTCTTCTGTCTGCATGGGGCACCAACACCCTGCTCCACCCTTTCATAATTCTTTTTACCACGAATGACTTAACTGGGTTCTCGACCCCTACTGCTTTGGCGAAAAAGCTTATGCTAGCTAGCGTGCCTGCTACTTGTGTTCTGCTATGTCCCTCCCTCCATGCCGCTATAATGAAGTGCACTAGGGCCGGGGCAGTAAATATGTCGACTTGTCCCTGTTCTTCCATATGATGTATGTAAAACTGAAGTGCAGCCATGTATCTTCTCCAAGTGGCTTCTGACAGTGATTGTAGCATCAGGTCCCAAACTTCGGCGGGCCAAATCTCCATACGCTGGCTGGTACTGTGGTCTGCACCTCTTCTGCCATTGGGGCCCGGGATCTGAAGTCTGCGAACTTGAAACGAGAGAGAGCATCTGCAATGATATTGTCCTTTCCTGGAATGTGCTGTGCCTTAATCGCTATATTATATAAAAGACATCTCAATACTATCTCTCTGAGCAGGTTAATCGTGGAGAATGTATGGGCGGATAATCGGTTCAGGGATTCTACTACTGCCATGTTGTCTGAGTGAAATACTATTGCTTTGTTAGCTAAACCGGGGCCCCATATATGTAACGCTGCCATGATAGGGAACAGCTCTAAGAATGTTATATCCCGCTTGATCCCAGCTGTATGCCATGCTGGCGGCCATCTAGCTGTGCACCAGGCCCCTTGAAAATAAATGCCAAATCCCTCACTCCCCGCCACATCTGTAAATAGCTGGAGGGCGTCTGAAGGAGTAGGTGACCTGTGCCAGAATGATATGCCATTGAATTGTGTTAAGAAAGTGCGCCATACCTCTAGATCTAGCTTTATGGCTTTTGTAATTCTGATATGATAATGCGTCTTCGCCACCCCGGATGTTGCTAACACTAGCTTCCTGGCAAAGACGTGACCCATGGGAATCACCCTAGTGGCAAAGCATAACAACCCTAACAGTTCCTGAACTTGCTTGAGTGTAGCTTTTTTAACCTGCATATTTGCATTGACCGCCATGGTCAGCTTCTGAATTTTGTCGTCTGGCAATCTAGAACATTGGTTTATAACATCTAGTTCAATACCCAAAAATGTAATGATCGGCTTAGGCCCTACCGTTTTATCACCTGCTAATGGTATGCCAAATGCTTCTGCAACTTGGATAAACACCTGTAGCATGGCTTCGCACTCATGTGCGTCGTGTCCTATGAACAGGAAATCATCCAAATAATGCACTATGGCTCCTGAAGGGGCAATTTGCTCGACTACCCAACGCACAAAAGAGCTAACTGCTCAAAATACGCGCATGAGATAGCACAGCCCATAGGTACGCATTTGTCAAAATAGAACTGATCCTGAAACCTAAAACCCAGTAGAGGAAATGAGTCTGGGTGCACAGGCAGCAGGCGAAACGCTGACTCTACATCTGCCTTTGCCAAATGTGCCCGACTACCATGCCGCCTGATTACTTGAATGGCACAGTCAACCGAAGCATATTGTACCGAGCATCTACTTGGGTCAATATAATCATTCACTGACTTTCCTGTAGGGTATGACAAGTTATGAATGAGCCTGAACTTCCCCGGCTCCTTCTTTGGTATAACGCTTATGGGGGACACTATCATTGCAGAGAACGGCGGATTCCAAAATGGCCCTGCTATTCTACCTAGCTGTAGTTCCTTGGTTATCTTATCCTTTGCTACTTGGTGATGCTTGTGAATGGAGGTTGCATTCCTGGGGTATTGAAGCGACCTGGGCAACGGACCTGTATATGGTATCACGCAACCTGATTGGAAACCTGTGGTTATGGCCTCCGCACCCTTTCTGTCCGGGTACCGGGCTAACCAGAAATGCATGGCCTCAAGCTTGATTGGGGTGGGAGCTATTCCCCTCAGGACCGTGTCCCGCTTGGGTTGTTTGCTGCCTCCTATCTCTGGGGAGCCAGCACTGTACGGCACTATGTCCGCCCCCACACGCTAAGCATGCGTGCCGGTACTTCCACGGGTGCCAAGTGCAATGTCCGTTGTTATATTGCCTGCAAATCCTCTTTCCTGCCTGTACTCCGTACTGCCTCTGCCCTGACTGTGCTGCCTGAAAAGGCTGCCAGTGTCATTGTACCATGCTATCTGGCTGGTTAAAGCCTCTGTCCTGCAGAAAAGGTCTATGCGCAGACATTTCATCCAACCATAAGTCTATGACTCTATGATTCCATGAAATTGAGGGGTTATCTGCCATGCTTTTCCGGAATTTGATGTCATAGTTAAGCCAAGCCAAGCCCATCCCCCGTATCTCCTGTGCGCTCTAATAATAGAGTCCATATACCTAACCATGTAAGGGTCCATATCTTGCTCTTTCTCCATGACAACCGTCATGAAAATGTGAAAAGCTGATATCCAGTTCGTGAGGGACCTAAATATCTTGGGCTTCCTATCCCGTTCTAATGGGGAATTTACTCTGTCTGTGACCGTGCTACCCTCCTCATCCAACTCCCGTATAAGGAGGGAGAATAAGTCAATGTACTCCTTCTTCCAAATTTTTCCTTCATCGCCTTGGAGACGCATGTGGACAGGGTGAAAACGCCGCACAGTGCATCACTCCTGGGGTGAAATACTCCTTCCTGCCCAATCTGAATGGAACCCCTGCTAGGTACCAACACCGTGCAGTCTGGGGGGCTAACTGCTGTCTCCGCCACCGGCTGTCCTGTGGCAATGGGGCCTAGTCGCATAGCCTCATATTCCTGCACGGCAGTTGCAATGACCTTGCTAGTGAAGTTGCACCACCTTGTGCTGGTGTGAGAGAGGTGTCATCTGTGGATTTACCACATGCGGGCACTGGTGTTGTGGCTGTTACTGCGCGGGTCTGCGTCTGTGATGCTGCTGCACCCGCCGTGGATGGCCCCCCTCCCATCGACTGCAGCTGGTGCGTGACCGAGGAAACACCGTGCTGATCTGCTTCCTCAGCTGTACCATCAGAGCGTCGCGATCAGACGCTGGCTGACCCTGGGCCGTCACGAGTCGCGGCTCCCCTGGTGCTTCTGCATACTGGGGCTGCCTTAGTCGTCTGCTTGCCTGTCTTTGCTGCCGCCGGCCGCTTTGCCGCCGTGGCTGAGGCTGTAGTCTTCTTGGTGCGCTGTGACGGCATTGCTGTAACAGAGAGACTAAAATAATAGACCATTAAGACACACATATGTTGCATACGTCATACTGCCATGCCCTTCTAAAATGCAACTTCCTGTTCCCAGAAAATAACAGAATTTTTTTTTTTTTTAAGTGAGAAATGAACCTGTGGTCCGCAAAATGTTCAACATGAGTGAAACTATTTCTTCAGAAAAGGAAGAAAAAACGTTGGGAGAAGCCATGTAGCATAGGTGTGGCCAGTTTTAAAATGGCTGGCTCTCGTGTTATGCATGGTAAAATGGCCACTGGTCAACGGTTTTTACATTTATTGTATTCTCTGGGATGGCCAGCCATGTTAGCCATCCATCGAAATACAGTAATCTAGTGTGCCACCCGGACGCAGAAGTTAGCCGTCCTCACACACTTCGCAAAGGATGGCCGACCATTTCTTAATATCTCCGCTCACTAGTGTGTATACACCCTTGTGCTAATACCGCACGTACAAGGAAAATCGCCGTAAACCGCCGGGTTACAAATGTCAAGCGGTCTGCCCCGGCATGTAGCAAGAGGACGCCCAACTGCTGGACCGCCTCGAAGCGCACCACAAACGGGCAAAACATGCTGCCATGCCCCGCTGCTCCCTAACGTGAGTACATGCGCTTAGGAGCTAAACTATAGATGCTCTTGCTCATGGCCGGCCACACCGCGAACATGCGGATCCGGAGTTGGGCGGCCATTACTGCGTTGTTTCTTAAATCCCTAGGAGAGAGACATTATGGACGGGAATATATATAGGTATATAGGCGCCCCTACTGAAAGACGGCCAGAATCATGGACGGCCACTTGGAGTTAGGCGCCCACCATCGCCTTTCACCGCGTAAACACGTTCAGACAGAAAGTGCTCTGAGGATGGCAGGAGAAAGCCAAACGGGGTTAAAAATTCCCCACGCCTTACAGGCACACCAAGGTTTAACAAATCCACGTACCATAAGACGATTTTCTAAATCTCTGGAGTATCGTGCTCTGTTAGCTGGCTTCGTTGCCTGTATTGTAACAGCGCTCTGCCGAAATCAATCAAGGTTACCCGAGCGTATATAAAACACGCTAGCCTGTAAAATTCCGGAGCTGCTGCCCAGCGTTGCTCTTCTCCTGCCTCCTAATTCGAAAATTATTTCCCTGTGTCCTTCCTATCTTTTGCTCCTCCTCCCTCCCCCTCCCTTCCTATTCCTCCCATACCTTGTTAACCCTTTGCTGCCTTCCCTTCTCTCTCCTCCTCTCCCTAGCTGGCCCAGCCCCCACCCCCCCCAGGCATCCTCCTTTTCTGCCCAGTCTTCCCCGGCCTTCAGCCCGGTTGTGTGCGGGCCCCCCTTACCGGGTGTGCCTATTTCTTAACTTCTACAAAAGCCTTTCTACTTGCTGCCAGATCATTCCCTATGTTTCTGGGGCTGTTCTCCCACTCACTCTGTTTCCTGTTGTTCTAATATGGATTGGTTTGTGGCTCAAAAATTCTATTCTTACAGTTTTACCCAATTAGATAACATGGTCCCTGTTTTCTATTAAACTGGAGCTATTAATCCACCTTTGAGACTTCAAGTCTACAAACAGTTAATGTGTTGACTCCCTATCTATATGCTTTATTTCTCCTTCCATATTGTGCAATTTCTGCTGCCTGAGCTTATTCTTTCCAGCACTCTCCTAAAAGTGGCTTTAAAAGTAACTCAGTCCTTTTATTAAAGGGAATCAAGCCCTAACACAAGCTTAGCACCTGAAAAAGGCTACTATTAAAACGTGTCTAAGCTTGATAGGAGTTACAAATACAGGTACAGTAGGTGTTTCCCTGTACCCAGAAGACATATAATCTAAATTAATGTGCATTAATACGATTTAACACAAGCCATATTACTGCCAAGGGGGACTATCAAACATTTAAATGGCAAGTGACTGACTCACCTGCAAATGCGCAGTAGAGACTTCCCTCTCTGTCCCACCCTTGCGTCAAGACGCGATGACATCAGAGGGCGGAACAGAGAGGGAAACTGAGTCGGACTGTCGGACGCTGCCACTGGAGCCTGGAAACGAACATCGAGCGCACCAACCTCCACCCTCCCCCCATCCCTGCCGCCGCTCCCGCCCCCTCCATATCGGGCCCCCTGCACTGACCTGACAGCGTATCTCACCTCCGTGTGGAAGCGCTGCAGGCAGCAGCAGAGCGATCTGCTGCTGCCTGCAGCGCTTTCATATGGAGGTGAGAGGCACTGTCAGGTCAGTGCAGGAGGCCCGGCAAGGAGGAGGGAGGGAGCGGCGGCGAGGAGGGTAGCTGGATATGGGGGGAGGGCAGGGGGGTGAGGGCGAGGCCAAGGGAAAGAGGAGGGTTGCTGGGAGGGGGGGGGGGAGGCTAGAAAATACAGGGTTGCTGGACATGGATCGGGGGAGGGCAGGAGAGAGAGGAGGTTTGCTGCACACAAATGGATGGAGGTGAGAATTATTACATTTTGCAAAACACAAATCTTGCCCGTTTTAATGGGCTTAACGGCTAGTTTATTAATAACTCACAGCTATGGCATGCTCTCCCTCCTACCATTCATATGGTATGTGACCTTTTGGATTTTTGGAGAGAAATTAAGAATACATTTCTGTAAGGTACCTTTCCAGAAGGGCCGTTGCTTGAACTTTCTGTTCATTGCATTTGATTATTATTGTAAAGATAGATGGGTTACAAATGCATAAATGAAATTCAGGGCCCTGTTTACAAAGGCGCACTAGCGTTTTTAGCGTTTTTTTTTTGCCGAAAATGGACATGTGGCAAAATCAAAATTGCAGCGCGTCCATTTTGGGTCTGAGACCTTACCACCAGCCATAGACCTAGCGGTAAAGAATCTGGGTGGTAATAACCTACTTGCGTCAAATAGAACACAATGTTGAAGAGCCTAGTAATACTATAAAGACATATATTACTTCTTTTTCTTAAAACGAGGAAAAGACCGTTAAGCACCAGAAAATAAAAATATATTTTCGGATGCACGCCAAAATTGAAATTACCGCAAGGGCCACGTGGTAAGCGGGCAGTAACTTCAATTTGGCGCACATTTGGTACGCATAGGCGCCCATACGGCTTAGTAAAAGGGGCCCTTAGCTTTCTTCCACTTCATAAAATAATGCTCTGTATCATTAAAAAAAAAAAAAGTATAATTGACACTGCTATTATATAAAAGCAGAAGGTACTACCAGTTTTCACAGTTTATTTTTTGACATGTATATATAGTATTATCATGTTCTTATTTTTCTTAATAATTTAGTAAAAAGTGCAGGTGTAAATTAATTTGCTAGTAACGCATGGCTGGTATCACCAATGGGGGAAAAAATTAACATTTTTTCATGCTGATTAAATTCAAAGATCTTTAATGCCTGCTCAAATACTGCTGCTTCTTTCTCTGACCACTAGACATTTTGAAAGAAAGATTGTTATCCTACTAAAGTGCACATTCTCTGCTTCAAAGTGTCACAGAATGGTTACAGTGATAACAGCTCTTAAACTGCCATCAGAACATTCGCCAAATCATTAACACAATGAGGGCTGTTAAATTAAATGCCATTATCTCCATTAGCACTTTGAATTTCGTTTTAGAGTATTTGAAGCCCTGTTCACCCATCACTCACTCTTGTGATGATGAGCAGAAGATTGCTCTTCTCATTTCAAAGCTTCTTTTTGGCCAAGATCCAAGGACAAGGTCTGAAGCAGGAGCTGAGGATGGTCTTTTCTTGGCCTTTGGGCTAGCAACCTGCACACTACAGGGGATTTAGAGCCCTGTCACCTGACCCTGATGGGGATAGAATGATACTAAGATCATCCTCAAAGCAAAAGGATTAAACTTCCTGATTTTAATGAAAACAAATAGCCTGCCATCAGGTAGTACAAGCGGGCTGCACACAATCTCTAGCACTGAAATATCTTGGTGCTCACGGTACTGCTCTTGTGATTACAAAAGACTTTCTAAACAAGTTCTGGGATGTGTGCCCATGTTGTCCACAGTTCATACATTTGCATAAATAAAAAAAAAATCATATCCCATCAGAATCCTCACGTTCCTCCCAACATGTCCTGAAAATTGTGTTATTAGAGTTATTAGCGCAGCATTTGAGTTATGACTTGGAATAAGTACAGAAGTATTGCCACACTGGGACAGACCAAAGGTTCATCAAGCCCAGCATCCTGTTTCCAACAGTGGCCAATCCAGGTCACAAATACCTGGCAAGATCCCGAAAAAATTCAATATATTTTATGCTGCTAATCCTAGAAATAAGCAGTGAATTTTCCCCAAGTCCATTTTAATAATTGTCTATGGACTTTTCCTTTAGGAAGCCGTCCAAACCTTTTTAAAATCCCGCTAAGCTAACCGCCTTTACCACGTTCTCTGGCAACGAATTCCAGAGCTTAATTACACATTCAGTGAAGAAAAAATGTTTCAGATTCGTTTTAAATTTACTTCTTTGTAGCTTTGTTGCATGCCCCATAGTCCTAGTATTTTTGGAAAGAGTAAACAACCGATTCACGTCTACCCGTTCCACTCCACTCATTATTTTACAGACCTCTATCATATCTTCCCTCAGCCGTCTTTTCTCCAAGCTGAAGAGCCCTAGATGCTTCAGCCTTTCCTCATAGGGAAGTTGTCCCATCCCCTCTATCATTTTTGTCGCCCTTCTCTGTACCTTTTCTAATGCCACTATATTTTTTTTGAGATGTGCTGACCAGAATTGGACACAATACTCGAGGTGCAGTCGCGACGAAAATGATAAAGGGAATGGAACGACTTCCCTAGGAGGAATGGCTGAGAAGGTTAGGGCTCTTCAGCTTGGAGAAAAGGCGGCTGAGGGGTGATATGATAGAAGTCTACAAGATAATGAGCGGAGTAGAGCGGACAGATGTGAAGCGTTTGCTTACACTTTCAAACAACAACAAAACCAGGGGACACAAGATGAAGCTAGAATATGGTAGATTTAAAACAAATAGGAGAAAGTTTTTCTTTACTCAGCGTGTAGTTAGACTCTGGAACTCGTTGCTGGAGAATGTAGTGACAGCAGCTGGCCTTACGGATTTTAAAGGGGGTTTGGACAGATTCCTGAGGGAAAAGTCCATTGAACATTATTAATTTTTTTTTTTTTTTTTGGGGGGGGGGGGGGGGGGGGTTTGCCGGGTTCTTGAAGCCTGGATTGGCCACTGTCGGAGACAGGATGCTGGGCTTGATGGACCCTTGGTCTTTTCCCAGTATGGTGGTACTTATGTATTTATGTACCCTGTTAGTACCCTACTGCATAAAATGGTCCTGCAGTTAATAATACATATTAAAGCATGTTAGCACGCAGTAGGAATTTTTAGTAAATCTAACTCTACGTAAGAATAAATGACAGCCTTAATGAGTAGAAAAAGTATTACCCAAAGGCATAAATACACCTTAGGGGTCCTTTTACTAACCTTTGGTAAAAACAGGTCTTAGCATGACCTTACACGGGCCTTTCCCACAAGCTAAGGCCATTTTACTGCAGCCATAAAAATGCTTTTTTTTTTGTATTTTTTGCATTCATGACCATGTGCTAATGTTGCCATATGTGTTTTTAATTATTGCAGGGATACTTACTGCCTCCTATTTTGTAGGTGGAAAGGGCTCCTGCATTACCCATGTGCTAACTAGTTAGCATGCGGTAATGTAGACACGCTAATGGGTTAGCACAGGAATACCCACTCTCCCTCAACAAAAAAACAAGGGTAATTTTTAAGCGCATTGTTAGTATATGCACATTTCAACGCCACTGTAAGTTGCTGTAGTGTGTCCTGCGTTGTTGTTGTTGTTTTGTTTTTGCTGCATTAGGCACACGTTAGCATTCTCTGATCCTACTCTATCCCCACCTCTATCTCCCTCTACCTCTGAAGTCCAAATTCAGCACTCTCTAATGCCCTATCTTGATCACTATACTCTCTCCTTCCTCCTCAGTCTGACCCCCACAACTGCTAGGTGTAGAGCCCTCTAAGGTTCTGCCTTGCTTAAATGACAGAGACCTCTAATGGTTCTATTAAAGTATTGCAGTGTGACTTGTTAATCCCTTGCAGTTTCCAGAACAGGGGAGGGCTCTTCTGACCAGTGAGGACATGGGAGGAGGCATCTGTCGGAGGGAATTTAGAACTGATATAAATGCCTGTCTTTGGCTGTCAAGACATTGTACCACAAAGGAGCATAGATTTATAAGAATATACAAATTGTTGTACTGGGTCAGACCAAAGGTCCATCTATCCCAGTATCCTCTTTCCAACAGTGGCCACAAACAAACAAACAAACAAACAAAAAAAAAAAACAGCCACTGTGAGGGTCCCCACACTTGCAGGAGCTATATATACTTGTTACAGTGTATGTCATGTGGGATCTGAGTGTATTCTGGCCGTTTCTATATGTGCTGGCATTTCCTTGTCACTTACTGGCTGTGTGACAGGTATTTCGGGGGGGGGGGGGGGGGGGGGGGGGGGGGGTCAGTTGCACACGTAGCCAGCAATTCAGGGAAGGAGACCAGAGAAAGGAGAGACATTCGAGGAGTACACTGAGGTTTGAGGAGAGTTTCATCAGAGCTCTAGTTCATATGAACTTAATTCCCCACTGGAGAGCCTGCAAAGGGGGAGGGGTTTGTTTGTTTTTTTTGCTGCAATTTAAATGTTTGGTTCAAAATAGCTATTGGAATACTGTGATGTGAGGTGAGGGAAGAGAGAAGAGCCACCAGAAATTTTCAGGTGAGTTTTTAAGCATGACTGATGGATTGAAAGGAAAACCAATAGTAAATTATATATTTAGGAAAATAGCACTGTACATGATGACAAAATTTATGTAAAGGTAAATCATGCCGATTCATTATAGATATCCTGAAAACTAGCGGGTCCTTTTACAGAACCGTGGTAAAAAGTGGCCTGTGGTAGTGTTGGCGCATGGGATTTCGGCACAACAAGGTAACTTTTTACCGCAGTCAAATAAATCCCTTTTTGAATTGGATTATTTTTAATCTGCCCTTGTCCAGAGCGGCTTACAAAAATACATATATAAAATAACATAATTCAAATTCTTCACAATACAGATCAAGAAAAAGGAACAACAAATTATCTCCATGGTTTTTAAATAGACAAAGAAGCAACATTGGCAGGTATGTAATATGCCAGGCATAAGCATGCTTTGAACTGATGCTTAAATGCTTGTACCAGTCGCTCATTTTTAAAATGGTTAGGCAATTTAGTCCACATCAGTGGTCCCGCTATAGAAACAGTTCCTCTTTTAGTCTGCTCCAAGTGCACTCGATTTAAAGCAGGCCTCCTAAATGGCCATGTGCTAATTTCACAATTAGCGTGTGACCATCACTGTTTCAGCCCTTACCACCACCTATTTACTTAGCGTAAGGCCTTATGCACTAATCTCGTGGTAACTGGACAGCGCATGGCAATGGCTGTGTGATGTCTGATTACCTCGGGCACGCCTACTCCCTGCCCCCACGCTAGAAAATAATTTCTATTTTTTAGTGTGGGAAACGGTGCACGGCAAGAGCAGAAATACCGCAGGGGGCCTGCGAATGTCTGGCAGTAGTAGTGTTTTGCCTCACGCTACCCGCACGGTAACCCTACCACCCTTTAGGAAAAGGGCCCCTAGATCCGTTAGGGATTCATGAAGCACTGAAGTGACTGGCAATTTAGGAATGATGATCTGATAAACCAATCAGGAGTCAATTAGGATTTAGTTTATGAATAAAAACTGGATTTTCCTCAAATTTAGGGCCTGAATTACATGAATAGGGTTCAACCTTAAGCAGAAAATTGACTTTTATAGATCAGGTGCTGTTCACAAAATTTGAGCAATGAATGCGAAAGCTGAACGTATACTGTGCTTTTTCACTTTTCCTCTCTCTTTCTATTGCAAATGCAGAGTCCCTAACAAATCTTGGCAGCAGCTGTTAGAGTGCTTAGAATGGGATCTCAAATCTCATTTCAACTGTATTAATTTTCACAAAGAGGATGCAAATTTCAATATAAACCAATGTTTCAAAGAGTTTCATGAAAGCATTACTGGATGGAGCCCAATTAGATAAGGATTCTGAAGGAAAGCAATTTTGACAAAGGAGTGAATAAAAGCTGCCTTCCAGTGAAAGAGAGCTATGGAATGAAGGGGAAGTGTAAGAGCTTAAATAATTATGTGCTGAAAATGTAAACGGGAGGCATTTTCAGTATAGAAGCACAAACTAGACTCTTATTACCAACAGCTCTATTTCTACAATCAGAGTAACTAACTTCAAGTCTGGATCTGTACTCTGGGTCTGGAAAGAGCCTTTACTTTTTTTTTAAAAACTTGTGATCTAAAGGTCTTCTGATCGATATTATGATTGCTTCAAAATATTGATTCTTCTTCATTTTCTACAGCAAATACTTCCAACAGTTTATCAGAATAATAAAGAAATGTTATCCCTCTGTGAAAAATATCAAGCTTTAATCTGCATATTGCAAGAGGTGTGTAGGGCAAAAATGTTTTGTTTAGTTTCGCACGACAAAAAAACAGAGAGGGTTCAAAGCACAAGACGCAGTCCAAACAGCAAAAGAAGTACCAGAAGCCTTCACAAGTCTTTAACTGTACGTCATATATCATTGACCCGACACGGGCCGTGTTTTGGCGCAAAGCGCCTGCGCCAGGGGTCATTTGCTCTTAATCCTCTAAGATGGAGAGAATGGCTGAAAGCTGAGTTGACATCAATCGTGATGCACCAAATACAAATGTAAGATGCCTGTGTCACGTACTCAAGGCAGGAATTAGGAATTGTGAGCCCTTGGGCCACTGCCGAGGAGCAGCAGCGGCAGGCAAATCACCCAAGCAGAAAGCAGTGCTGAACACAACAGGCAGGAACCACAGAATATAACTAGAAGAGGCTTTAATAGTAGACAGTAAACATTATCCAGTAGCACAGCAAGGTCAAAGGGCAGGCAGCAAACACGGGTAATCCATAAACTAACCAGAGTCTTTAGGCAGGCAGACATCAAAGCCAAAGTCCAGATCCAGGAACAGGCAGGGTCAAACACACAAGAAACTTTCAGAACAGGAACTCCAACAAACCAACAGGAACTCATGGATGACCTTTGATACCAAGGCAAGGCAAGCAAGGCTCACAGAAGCTAATAAGCCCATCAGCAGCTGACCCACAGCTGCAATCATCACCAGCCATGTAAGGTTGCTGTTCAAGGACAAACCAGCAGAGCAAGTCTGGCAACCCGGAAAATCCGGACCGGACTCACTGAAGTCTGGAACATGGAAGACAGCCGAAAACAGTCCATAGCAGCCACCAGTTCTGGCCACCAGAAGGCAAGGAGAGCACCCACATGGAAAGCAGTCACAAAACGTGGTAGCCTGCTTGCCCTGCATGGGATCGCAGCTTTCCTCTTGCTTCAGGTTTTGATTGTTTCTGAAGCAAGAGGAACGCTGCAATCCCATGAGGAGCAAGTAACGATCTTACTTTTGTATTTGGTGTTGTCACGTTGATGTCAACTCAGCTTTCAGCCATTCTCTCCATCTTAGAGGATTAAGAGCAAACGACCCCTGATGCAGGCGCTTTGTGCTGAAACACGGCCCATGTCGGGTCAATGATATATGATGTACAATTAAAGATTCTGCCCCACTTGTTTAGCTTCCCATGTCATTTCTAAGATTGTTTATTTTCATTTTAGCATTGTTTTTCTTTTGTGGTAATGTCATCGCTTCACAACGAGCACTGTAGTATCGCGAAATAGTGTGTCCTTTTGCGCAAATAGGGCCAAATTCAATATATGGTGCTGCGAGTTACACATGTTAAGAACATAAGAGTAGCCATACTGGGTCAGACCAATGGTCCATCTAGCCCAGTATCCTGTTTTCCAAACAGTGGCCAAGCCAGGTCACAAGTGCCTGGCAGAAACCCAAATCATGGCAACACTCCATACTACAAATCCCAGCGCAAGCAGTTGCTTCCCATGTCTGTCTCAATAGCAGACAATGGACTTTTCCTCCAGGAATTTGTCCAAACCTTTTTTAAACCCAGATATGCTAACCACTGTTAACACATCCTCCAGCAAAGAGTCCCAGAGCTTAACTATTCGTTGAGTAAAAAAATATTTCCTTCTATTTGTTTTAAAAGTATTTCCAATGTAACTTCCTCGAGTGTCCCCTAGTCTTTGTGCAGCGCTGCTTATGCCTTGTAGCGCTATAGAAATGCTAAATAGTAGTAGTAGTAGTAGTAGTAGTCTTTGTATTTTTGGAACGAGTAAAAAATCGATTTACTTCTATTCGTTCTACATCACTCAGGATTTTGTAGACCTCAATCATATCTCCCCTCATCTGTCTCTTTTCCAAGGAGAAGAGCCCTTACCACTTTAGCCTTTCCTCATACGAGAGGAGTTCCATCCCCTTTATAATTTTGGTTGCTCTTCTTTGAACCTTTTCTAATTCCGCTACATCTTTTTTGAGATACTGCGACTAGAACTGAACGCAATACTCAAGGTGTGGATGCACCATGGAGCAATACAAAGGCATTATAGTTTTTTCAGTCATATTCATCGTCCCTTTTCTAATAATTCCTAGCATCCTGTTTTCTTTTTTGGCCGCCGCTGCACACTGAGCAGAAGATTTCAGCGTATTATCTACAACACCCAGATCTTTTTCTTGAGTAAGTGCCCAATTTAACATGTGTAACTTAATTGAGTAATGAGCCAATAACTGTTGATAATTAGGTGATAATCACTAATTGGCAATAATTAGGATTTACATGCCTACCGTATTCTATAGCAATGTGCACGTAAATCCTAATCTGCTTACATATTCGAGGCATGGATAGTGCGCCTAACTGTAGGTGCCAGCATTTAAAAATCTGCTCATAGAAGGCCTAATTACAGGTGCCTACAGTTAGGTGCAGTTTATGCCTAAGCGTGATTCCATAAAAGGATGCATACTCTTTATAGAATCGCGTTAAGGGGGTCTTTTACAAAGGCGCGTTAGTGTTTTTAGCGCACGCTAATGATTAGCACTCACTAAACGCTAGAGACACCCACAGGAATATATGGGCGTCTCTAACATTTAGTGCATGCTAACTTTTAGCATGTGCTAAAAACACTAGCCCACCTTTGCAAAAGGACCCCCAAGTGCATTAAATTTTTGGCGCCGATTTTTAGGCTCTACTTATAGATTATTCCCCATAGTGCACATCATTACAAAATAATGTGCAATATTGACAACAGAAAAGTTTGTGTCCCCCTCCCCATTGTTTCAGGTTAAAAATAACATGAAATGCCATTGTTCCAAACAAATACCCTACACATTGGTATGCTGGATGCATATAATGAGAGGAGGTTCTGTTATGATCCTATGTACCCACATTCTGCTAAAGCATATTTTATCTGGAAAATTGTAATAAGGAAATGTGTTGGGCATCAGCTTTAAGAAGCCAAGGGAATTTCTTTTCAAAGGAACCAAACACCAGCACCAGGTCCATATATAGCATTAGTGAAACTTTTGTCTTCAATGGTGAATGCAGCAGAAGCTACATCATAATTCAGGATAAAAAGATGAGAAAAGGCAGGATAAGCTTACAATCTAGTCAAGGGAGACAAAAACAAATGAGGTGGTTTGGGTTTAACGAGCGAGGCCATGATTGAAAGAATTAAATTAGATGGGCTGTAGATGGAGTTAGTTGAAGGTAAAGCATTATTTGAGCCAAACTACTATTCAAGAATTGCTAGTAAGACAAGTAGGAGGTTTGAGTAACACTATACTGAGAGAATCTAACCAGACTGCTTGCTTGATTAAAAATGTAGAGTTTAATACAGTTCTCAGTAAATCTTCTAGTGAGAACTAAGGATACAATGTACAAGCTTTTGAGTAAATGGGGTTTGAAAGGCAGTGAATATTTCAATTGATTGGGCAAACCTGGAATAATTTTGGTTATACATAAAGAAACCTGGATTCAGAAGATACCTTAGCCATTGCACAACCATCTGGTACTAAGAAGGGACATATGCTAGTCTGATTCAAGATGACACCGGCACCCGGTCAGACTCTCTTTACAAGCACAGTCTAGTGTTGGGACATGAAAAGTATGGTGGCAGCTGATGGTGCTGAAGCCCGAGAATGCCTATAGATTGAGGGACAGGATTGACTACCACCATAGCCAACAAAGCAAGTTCAGGGGAACTGCATCATCACTCTTTGTGCCAGTGTTCAGATAATGTACAACAGCACTGAAACCATGCTCACCTCTTGTGTGACATCCATTCTACATCAAGCATAAAGGGTGATTTAAAAGGACTATAGACCAGAAGTGGAAAGGATGAGGAGGGGCATCTAACCATAGTTGGGAAGAACATCAGCCATGCTGACTTAGATGAAGATCCAAAGAACCCAGTAACCTGATAGTGGCCAGTCCAGGTTACACGTACCCATGAATATCTTTCCTAGTTCCTATACGATACCTTCCATGAGGTACACACAGTTCAAGTGCTTCAGTCTTCTTTCCTTTGTTTTTGTTTTTTTAAACTTTTCTTTATTGAATTTTTAAATAATATATCCCAACAAAGAACATACTTGAGATAAACCAGAAATATACAAATATACAAATCATACTTTCAAATCAAGGGAAGTAATTATAAATCCAATCATCCACCATATAAATAGAAAAAGGACCCAAAATATAAGAAATAAAATATTAATAAAAAGAAGAAAAAGGTATTCTAATAGGCTATCGCCAGTGGTGTGCTGGAGCCGGTTCGCACCGGCTCTGCAGAGCTGCTTGTTAAATGTAGAACAATTTTGCGAGCCGGTTGTTGTGCTGTGAGCCGGGACTTTTTTTTTTCTTTTTCATAAATTGCAGCTGGGACACCTGGGAGGCATGCATGCCCAAAGAACACAATAACAGGTGACTTCTGATATTCATGCGTGCATGCGTGGCGTCTGGCAAACTTACCCTGCCTCGTGCTGCACGTGCACTGCAGGCAGGAGGTTCAGTGTGCTTCACCTCCTCAGCTTAGCTGCCCAGCTGCTGTCCTGATACTGCTGTGCTGATAGATTTCAGCTGCCTGCAATCCTCCTCACGATCTGAGAGGTTGAGAGGAGAGCCCTGGGCTGGCACAAGCCAGAGACCTTGCTGAAGAAGAGGTGCACTACCGGTAAGACTAAAAGAAGCAGTTAATAAAAGGCTTTGGGGCTGGGCCCGAGGGGAAGGACGAGTGAATGGTTTGGAGGGTGAAGGGGAGCATTGCCTCCCCAAACACTGCAGCACGGAGTGCCTGATTCTCTCTCCCCTGCCGTTCCAGTATCATTCTGATCTCTCTGTCTCCTCCTTCTTCCCTGTTGAACTTTGTCGTTGCTTGTCCTCCCTGCATCTGTTCCCTCCCCCTCCCCCAGACTTTGGGCGTCAGGGCAAGGAGGTTTAATAGACAGGAATGGAAGTGAGCCTATCTCGTCCACACACACTGTAAACCAGGAAGCCAGTTAGGTTAATCTCTGTTTGTACTCCGTGCAGTCGTCATCCAGTATACTCAAAACAAGGCAAGCAAACCTTTGACCTGCTGTGAGGAGGTTTAATAGACAGGAGTGAAAGGGAGCCTATGTAGTCCACTGTAAGCAAGGAAGCCAATTTGCTTAATCTCTGTTTCCACTCCCCCGCGCAGCCATCATTGCCATTCACTCAAAACTAAGCAATCAAACCTATGAGCTGCTGCAAGGAGGTTTAATAGGACAGCAAGTGAGCCTATCCAGTCCACTGTAAGCAAGGAAGCCAATTTGCTTAATATGTTTCCACTCCCCTGCGCAGCCGTCATTGCCATTCACTCAAAACAAAGAAAGTAAACCTATGAGCTGCTACAAGGAGGTTTAATAGACAGGAGCGGAAGTGATCCTATCTAGTCCACTGTAAGCAAGGAAGTCAATTTGCTCAATCTCTGTTTCCACACCCCCGTGCAGCCATCATCCAGTACACTTAAAACAAACCAAGCAAATCTGTTGTCGTTTTTTCATTGTTGGTCCATCTGTAACAAGTCTAAAGCTGTTTTAGTTGGATAGACAGTGCCTTAAAAGGTGGAGGACAAAAGATTTTTTTTAACTTATTGGACAGCTTTTTAATTTTATTTGAAAACTTCCCATATGTAGATATAATAAATATCATTCTAAACCTGAGGGATCAAACCCAGAAAAACTAAAGCAAAAAAGCTGGGTTTGAAGAATTATTTTGTACATAATATACAGTTTTTTGTTTTTGCCAAGTCCCGCCACCCAAATAAATAGACTTCTGCTACTCCCTGCTGCTTGTTTCCTTCTCAGAGAAGCATGCCGGGACTTCTTGTGCACGCTCTGAGAATGCGCAAAAAGTCCTGGCATGCTGCATAGAGCCAGAAACAAGCAGTGGGGAGCAGCGGCAGTCCATTTATCAGTTTGCAGGGTTCAGCATCCCTGCCAGCAAATGAATGCCTAGCGTGCTTGCACGGGGGAGGGGGGAGAGAAGTGTGTTGGTCTCCCCACACTCAAACTGCAGGGCTGGCTATGCCCGGAGAGAGAGCCTGTTAAAAATTTACCAGCACACCACTGGCTATCGCTCACATATGATGCTCACCCCTGCCCTTCACCACAGCGTACACATGAGACTATACAATAACATTTAACACTTCCTTAGCTAAAAGGAATTCCTCCAGCTGCAAAAAATTGAAATTGTTTGCCCTGGAACATTACAACACACAAACAAGGAAATTTAAGCACAAAGTTGATGCCTAAAGCTTGAACCCTCTGCCTTAAGGCCAGGAAAGGTTTGTGCCTCGTCTGTGTCACTCTTAAAAGATCTAGAAACACATAAACTTTGGAACCCAAAAACTGAGTGTCCAAATGTCTGAAGGAAAGTTTCAAAACTGCATTGCGGTCAGGCTCCAAAACAAAAGAAACCAAAGTAGCTCTTTGAGTAATTACTTCCAAAGAGGGCTCCAGGAAGGATGTAAGATTCATAATATCCCCTTCAGTCTTATCTTAATTGTAAGACTTATCTTGTAGGGATGTGCACTGATTGCTTTTTTTCCACATTGGTTTTCATATAGGTTTTCAACAAGGAAGAGGTAACTGTGTGTGACCAATGTGATTGCTGTCATGGCCTCAAGCTATTTAAACCACAAACAAAACCATAACAGGAAAAAGAACAAACCCTATGAAAATGTAAGCAAAAATCACAGAGTAGGGATTATTTATTTATTTAGGGGTCCTTTTACTAAGATGCGCTGAAAAATGGCGGGCAGTAACTCCATTTCGGCACGCATTGGGCGTGCGTAGATGCTTATGCGGCTTAGTAAAAGGGCCCCTTATTCTAAACTTTCTATACTGCTTGAACTGTCAAGCAGGTCTAAGTGGTTAACAAAACTAGGGAAAGGGAAATGGGACTTGATAAACCACCTTTCTGAGGTTTTTGCAACTACATTCAAAGCGGCTTACATATATTCAGGTACTTATTTTGTACCAGGGGCAATGGAGGGTTAAGTGACTTGCCCAGAGTCACAAAGAGCTGCAGTGGGAATTGAACTCAGTTCCGCAGGATCAAAGTCCACTGCACTAACCACTAGGCTACTCCTCCAGCAACTAGTAATACATAAAAGGAAAAGTACAAAAAAAAAATTGGAAAGAAACACAGCATTCAAAGGTACAACTTAATCAGAGTAAAAATAAACCCTCCAGGTAATTGGTGCCAGACCAGCGCTGCCAATACTGAGACAAAGGGGGGTAGAACTGCTCAAAAAGCCAAATCTTTAGCAAGGATTTACATTTTTTCAAGGAAATTTCACTGCACAGAGATAATGGCATAGAGTTCCACAGAGATGGGGGCCACAAAAAAGAAAGGACTATTATTTATTTAGATTTTGCTCACACCTTTTCAGTAGTAGCTCAAGGTGTATGTCGTGTGCTCTCCATCTGGGATAACTGTGGACCAGGCAGGCTAATACGATGGTAATTTAAGGATCTTAAGACTCGTGCTGGTGAATAGGGAATGCTCAAGGTAGACAGATAACATGGGGTACCTTGGCGAAAAGCTCAAAAAGGCCAGTAAGATGATTTTAAACTGAATACGGAATTGGATCGGCAACCAATGATGTGTCTATAACGTAAGTGTGACAGTATTTAAGATTATGTAATGACTGCATCATAACATTCTGTAAGCCACATTGAGCCTGCAAAAAGGTGGGATAACGTGGGGTACAAATGCAATAAATAATAATAAATAATAATATCCAACTTATGAACATGGCCAAGGAGATGAATAGCCAGATTCTGTAGTGTCTGAAGCCGTTTAAGCAAAGTTTTAGACACAACTAAGTAAACACAATTGCAATAGTCAATAAACAGTACTAAGATCAAGGCATGAAAGGTGTTATGATCAAAGAACGAGCGAACAGTACGTAACTGTCGCATAAGTAATAAGCTGGTTTTACATAATGAAGAATCTGAGGCTCAAACGTAAGACTAGTCAACGGTCATCCAAAAAAAAAAAAGACTAGTGTCAGCGAAATGTAGCAGTCTCTGTAATTACTGAAGAGGAGTTCAGTAATTTGACTGATGACCACCTGCCTCAGGAGTCAGAAGCTGTGGCAAAAGGGTACCTGCGCTGGCATCGGCAAGTGTTTTTGATGCGCACCGAGGTCCCCTTTTACTGCAGCATATAAAAGGCAGGTCTTCATTTTTTTTTTCAAGAAATGGCCATGCGGCAAATGAAGCACTTGCCGAATGGCCATTTCCATATCATCAAGCTGATCAATCCATAGACTGGTGGGTTGTGTCCATCTACCAGCAGGTGGAGATAGAGAGCAAACTTTTGCCTCCCTATATGTGGTCATGTGCTGCCGGAAACTCCTCAGTATGTTCTCTATCTCAGCAGGTGGTGGTCACACACAGCAGCAGCTCTGGCTAGGCCTCCAAGCCTAATCCTTAGGTTTTGTTGAGGCCTGGGGTTGAGGGCTCTTTTGAGCAAGTGCAAACCTGGTGGTGCCAGGTCCCTCCTTTTCTCCCCCCTCCCGCTGGCTCCGTTTAAAAAAAAAAAAAAATTTTAAACGTCCTTAAAGGCGTTTATTTCGACGTTTATTTAAACGTTCATTGCAGCTACTCACTGGGACACCAGTTCGTTACAGCTCGGAGCGGCAAGCAGGTAATTTTTACCTTTTTATAGCGGGCAGGGGGTTCCCCGATTCTTCTCCTCGTGGCATATGGCGTCGGAGGGCGAGGGCGCAAAGGGTCGCTCCCCGGATCGCTTGAGCGCTTCTAGAGGGGATGCGGGGGTCTTACAGCCTGATTCGCCCTTGTTGGGTGACAGTTTCGTGACCGATGAATGTCCCGGTCCTTCCTCCGGCGTGGCGGTTTTTCCCGCCATAAACGCCCATCCCCCGCTCCTCGCCTCCGCCATCTTGGCCGGCCACACGGCTCGGACGGCTTCTTCGGGGCCGCCCTTGAGGTTGGAGACATTAATGCCATGAACGCCCTTAATTTGGGCGAGGGCACAAAGCGGCTAAAGTAAGCGCCGCTCTTCCCGCGCGGCTCCTTCGCGGAGTGTCGCGCCGGACGCCATTTTGGATGCGCAGCATGTTTCTCCCCCGCTCTTGCGAGCGCCGGTTGAGGGTGCGTCTAGGGCTGTTGCCCAGGCTGCAGAAGTGCACAGTCTGGGGGGTTTCTCCCCCGAGTTTGTTTTGCTGCTGCATCAGGCTTTCCTCATGCACAACGCTGCCCCTGCTCCCTCTTCTGATAAAGAGGTTGAGGTTCCCAGAGGTAAACGCCCGCGGGTTGATTTCCAGGCCTTGGAGGACTGTGTCTCCTCCGATGTAGATGAGGGCAGCGTGTCTGAGGTCTCCCAACGGTCCTTTGCGGATTCCTTGGAGGAGACGGATCCCCGCTCGGATGGAGCGGATGACCCCTCTGCAGCGCGTTTAGCCCAGAGGATTTGCCCAACCTGTTAGTGCAGGCCATGGGCATTTTGAAGATTTCCTCTCCGGAGGACGTCTCTCCCTCAGCCCCTGTTGGCTCTGCCATTATGCTGGGGACGAAGCGCCCGCCTAGAACCTTCCACGTGCATGATGCCATGCACACCTTAATTTCGGCTCAATGGGATGTCCCGAAAGCGAGCCTCAAGGTGGCTAGGGCTATGTCCCGCCTCTATCCTTTACCTGAAAGTGAACGTGAGGCCTATCTGTGGCCTACTGTGGATTCTTTAATCACTGCGGTGACTAAGAAAACGGCTTTGCCGGTGGAAGGTGGCACGGCCCTAAAGGACGCCCAAGACAGAAGATTGGAGGCGGCCTTAAGGTCGTCCTTTGAGGCAACTGCTTTAAGTTTGCAGGCCTCGGTTTGCGGTTCCTATGTGGCCAGGGCGTGCCTGACTATGGTGCAGCGGGCTTCCCCCTCGGATCATTCCTTGAGGGTTGATTGGCCGGCCCTGGAATCGGGCCTAGCCTATTTGGCAGACTTGCTGTATGATGTCTTGAGAGCCTCAGCTAAAGGCATGGCTCAGACAGTCTCTGCGCGGCGGTGGCTTTGGCTGAAACATTGGTCTGCTGACCACGCCTCTAAATCCCGCCTGGCTAGATTGCCTTTTAAAGGCAAGCTGCTCTTTGGGGTCGAGCTGGACAAAATCGTGACCGATCTCGGCACGTCTAAGGGCAGAAGTTACCAGAGGTCAGGGCTCGGGCTAGTACTCGTCCCGGTACCTCCAGAGGACGGTTTCAGGAAGCCCGTCGGTACCGCCCGGGCAGGTCGGGCTCCTCTGCCCCCTCTTCCTTCAAGAGGTTTTTCTCCCCCAAGCAGCATTCATTTCGCAGAGACCGCCGTCCCGGAGGTGCTCCCTCCGGTCCTCCCCAAGGGTCTCGTACCCAGTGACGGGGCCTTGGTCCACGCCCCAGTGCAGATTGGAGGACGGCTGTCCTCGTTTCTGGGTGAGCGGACCACAGTAACTTCACAAGCTTGGGTGCTGGAAGTCATCAGAGACGGCTACAAGCTAGAGTTCTGCCGACCCTTAAGAGACGGGTTTGTACTCTCTCCCTGCAAGTCTCCGGTCAAAGCTGTGGCAGTGCAGCAGACCTTGGACAACCTGATCCGCCTGGGTGCGGTCGTTCCGGTGCCAAAAAATCAGATTGGCAAGGGACGTTACTCCATTTACTTTGTGGTACCAAAGAAAGGAGATTCTGTCCGGCCTATCCTCGACCTCAAAGGGGTCAATCGGGCCTTGAAAGTGGAGACTCTCCGCTCTGTTATAGCGGCAGTGAAGGCAGGAGAGTTCTTGGCTTCCTTGGGCACCTAGGAAGCGTACCTGCATATTCCCATCTGGCCTCCTCTCCAACGCTTTCTGCGTTTTACAGTCCTGAGACGACACTTCCAGTTCAGAGCCCTCCCTTTCGGGTTGGCTACTGCTCCGCGGACCTTTTCCAAAGTAATGGGGGTCATAGCGGCCTTCCTGCTAAAGGAAGAAGTACAAGTCCATCCTTATCTGGACGACTGGTTGATCCGAGCCCCCTCTTATGCAGAGTGCGGCAAGCTATGGACCGGGTAGTTGCTCTTTTGAGCTCCCTAGGATGGATCATCAACTGGAAGAAGAGCCAGCTGCGCCCGACTCAGTCCCTGGAGTATCTGGGAGTTCGATTCGACACCCAAGTGGGCAGAGTGTTCCTGCCAGACAATCGGATTGTCAAGCTTCAGGCTCAGGTGGACTAGTTCCTAGTAGCCTCTCCTATTCGGGCTTCGGACTACGTGCAGCTGTTGGGCTCTATGACGGCCACGATGGAAGTAGTGCCCTGAGCCAGGGCTCATATGAGACCACTACAGCTATCTCTGCTGTTGCGCTGGACTCCGATGTCGGAGGATTATGCTGTGCGCCTTCCCTTGGACCCAGCAGTGCGCAAGGCGCTGAGCTGGTGGACGCAGACAGTCAAGTTGTCTGCAGGAATGCCTCTGGTGACCCCGGAGTGGATTGTCGTCACGACAGACGCCTCTTTGATGGGCTGGGGAGCCCAATGCTTGGGAAGGACAGCGCAGGGGCTCTGGTCTCCTGCAGAGGCAAGTGGTCTATCAACCTCCTGGAACTCAGAGCCAGTCGGTTGGTGTTTTTGGAGTTCATCCCGGTACTGGTGTTGAAGCCTGTACGGGTCCTGTCGGACAATGCCACGGCTGTGGCTTATATCAACCGCCAGGGAGGTACCAAGAGCGCCCCTCTAGCCAAGGAGGCTATGAGTCTATGCCAGTGGGCGGAAGCGAACCTGGAGCAGCTTTCAGCGGCCCACATTGCCGGAGTCATGAATGTCAAGGCGGACTTTCTCAGTCGCCATACCTTGGAGCCCGGAGAGTGGCAACTATCTGCTCAGGCGTTCTTGGACATCACGAAGCGCTGGGGCCAGCCGAGCCTAGATCTGTTGGCGTCATCGGCCAATTGCCAAGTGCCGCGCTTTTTCAGCAGAGGACGGGACCCTCGATCCCTGGGAGTAGATGCTCTTCTCCAACAGTGGCCGACACAAGAGCTTCTCTATGTGTTCCCGCCCTGGCCCATGTTGGGCAGGGTGCTAGACCAGGTGGCAAAGCATCCCGGCAGGGTAATCCTGGTGGGTCCGGATTGGCCCAGACGTCCCTGGTATGCGGACTTGATCAGGCTCTCAGTCGACGATCCTCTGCGGCTCTCAGTGGAGCAGGGCCTGTTACATCAGGGTCCCGTGGTGATGGAGGATCCCTCCCCCTTTGGTCTTACGGCCTGGCTATTGAGCGGCAGCGTCTGAGGAAGAAGGGCTTCTCAGACAAGGTCATTGCCACTATGCTAAGAGCGAGGAAGCGCTCTACTTCTACTGCTTACGCCAGGGTTTGGCGTATCTTTGCAGCGTGGTGTGAAGCAGGCTCACTTTCTCCCTTCACTGCTCCAATTTCTTCAGTGTTGGCGTTCCTGCAAGAAGGTCTGGAGAAAGGCCTGTCGCTCAGTTCCCTTAAAGTCCAGGTAGCGGCTCTGGCTTGCTTCAGGGGCCGCCTGAAGGGTGCTTCCCTGGCTTCGCAGCCAGATGTGGTGCGCTTTCTCAAGGGAGTTAATCACCTGCGCCCTCCTCTGCACTCAGTGGTGCCTGCGTGGAATCTGAACCTGGTGTTAAGAGCCTTGCAGAAGCCGCCTTTTGAACCCTTGTCGAGGGCATCTCTGAAAGACCTGACGTTGAAAGCAGTCTTTTTGGTGGCTATCACTTCAGCCAGAAGAGTTTCCGAGCTCCAGGCGCTCTCATGTCGAGAGCCTTTTCTGCAGTTCACTGAGCAGGAGTGACTATTCGCACAGTGCCTTCCTTCCTGCCCAAGATTGTTTCTCGCTTCCATGTGAATCAGCAGCTCTGTCTCCCTTCCTTTCGGAGGGAGGACTACCCAGAGGAGTACTCTGCTCTTAAATATCTGGATGTGAGACGAGTCATCATCAGATACTTGGAAGTGACCAATGATTTCCGGAAATCGGATCATCTGTTTGTCCTGTTTACAGGTCCTCGTAAGGGTCTGCAGGCTGCTAAGCCTACAGTGGCAAGATGGGTCAAGGAAGCCATTGCAGCGGCTTATGTGGCCGCAGGGAAGGTGCCGCCTATCCAGCTGAAGGCTCACTCCACGAGAGCTCAGGCGACCTCGATGGCAGAGGCCGGGTCCGTCTCCTTGGAAGAGATATGCAAGGCGGCAACTTGGGCTTCGGCTCATACATTCTCCAAGCATTACCGTTTGACTGTGGCTGCACGGGCGGAGGCCCGGTTTGGAGCTTCAGTGTTGAGGTCAGGGATTTCAATGTCCCGCCCTGGGTGAGTACTGCTTCGGTACATCCCACCAGTCTATGGATTGATCAGCTTGATGATATGGAAGGTAAAATTATGTATAATCATACCTGATAATTTTCTTTCCATTAATCATAGCTGATCAATCCATAGCCCCTCCCAGATATCTGTACTGTTTTTATTCTGGTTGCATTTCAGGTTCAAGTTTAGTCTTCAGTTTCTTCAGAAAGACTTCGTGTTCAAGTTTTTTCACTTGGATTCTTCAAGAGTTGAGACGAGTTTGTGTTACAGTGAGCTGCTGCATTCCTCTCCCCTCCGTTTTACGGGGCTGGATTGAGACATAAATTCTGCCGGCACTCCCTCCCGCTTCGTGCGGCTGTAGGGCAGCTTTGTACCCTTCCCGCTTCGGCGGTGTTAGGGTCAGTCAGCTCCTCCCGCGGTTGCGGTTGCAGGATAAGCCAGATCCCCCCGCATCGGCGGGTGTGGTGTCCCTCCCCCGCTCCGCGGGGATGAGCTGGACGGATTCCCCTCCCCCACTTGTGTGGGGATGAGCTGGGTTAATTCCCCTCCCCCGTTTCGGCGGTGGTGAGCTGGGCAGAGTGTCCCTTCGTGGGTGTAATTCTCTAAGTGCTGAGTCCTGCGGATGGAGCTTTGATATCGACATACTGAGGAGTTTCCGGCAGCACATGACCACATATAGGGAGGCAAAAGTTTGCTCTCTATCTCCACCTGCTGGTAGATGGACACAACCCACCAGTCTATGGATTGATCAGCTATGATTAATGGAAAGAAAATTATCAGGTATGATTATACATAATTTTACCTTCAGGGGAGGGAGCACTTACCATCACCCATTGAGGTGGCGGTAAGGGCTCCGGTGGTAACCCGGCGGTAACTGGGCAGAGCGTTGCACTGCCTGATTACCGCTGGGTAGACACTGGCGCTACAAAAATTGAAATATTTTTGCAGTGCTGGAAATGGGGCGTACTGGGGGAGGGAACTACCGCTGGGCTGCTGTGGTAGCCTGGCAGTACTTCCCTTTTAGCAAGCGGTATGCCCATTTTGGTGAGAAAAACATCCAATTGCTGCTTTATGCAATTTAGACCTTTTTCTCTTTCGAAAATGAACCCCAAAGCCTACTGGAATTGCCCACTTTCAGGGCCAGATTTATTTTGGCGGTCGTAGGCAACACCAGACAGCAGATCACGGGGAGGTGGGGGGGGGGGGGGGGGGGTTCAGAGATTCAAAAGACTGGACAGCTGGGTAGAGAGCAGAGGAAGGCCCAAGTGGTGCCCCTTTGAAGCTCCTCTGTGGCCTTAAAAATATTGAACCCTAGGCAGCTGGCACCCATGCAGCCTAAATTTGTACGTTGTCAACGAGTTCTTTCAGTGCTGAATTAAAAATAAAAACTGATTTGTCTATTTTAGGTTGGGGAAGCTACTGATGAGTTTTCCTGTCTAACCATAATGTTATTGGCATTTAATAAATCATTTTTAATGAAAAAATTTATTTTACATATTTAATAAGACAGTGTTTTTAAAGCCATGATTTGTTAAGTAAGGAGAAAAAGAACACAGCTGCTCTCATGCTGTAGTGAATCAATATTCCGCTCCTGTATGCAACATCAGGCAATGCTTATGTTCTACATCAAAGCTAAAAGTAAATTTAAGTAAAAGAGTTATCACCCTGAATCAAGTATACTACCATTGATGCATATAAAATTATCATCAATACAAACTAATTAAAATCTTATCTACAGAACAAAATATCTTGGCAGGAATTGAATTCTCAGATACACACACTTATTCTCTATTTCTCCTTGCCAAATACAGCTAATATGTCTACAGGAAAATGTTCTAAATTTCTGTTTGGATAAATTAAGTTCTTGTTGATTAGCAAATATGGGCCAGTCCCTTCACCACCCTCCCCTAATCTACAATCATGATTTGCAATCCTAATCACCTTCTGATTGCTGAAAACAATGATATGGGACATTGTATATATTTCCCCCCTCTTTTTGCTATTGCTTTGATCTGAGATCATCTGATGAATCAATTTGTGCCCGTCTCCTACCTGGCAGGCACCCAAAACTATTTGGGTTGTATTTTTGTCAACTAAAATAAAATCATTTTAAGCTAAACAGCTGATCCTGAGAAAGAGTCTGTATGATTCACATGTACTGTCAATTGCTGGCACTGGGGATTTGGGCTTTTATGATCACAGCTGTAACTAAGCATTTTGGCACCCAGATCAGGCTGCTCTCTCTCTTCCCTCCACCCTTTTCCCCCAATTTTCCCCCTTTCTTCCCCAATCTGAATGCTAAGAGGAGAGCATCACACTTCCTGGCTGACACATGACGAAAATGATAGTGGGGATGGGACGACTTTCCTATGAAGAGAGGCTGAGAAGGCTAGGGCTTTTCAGCTTGGAGAAGAGACGGCTGAGGAGAGATATGATAGAAGTGTATAAAATAATGAGTGGAATGGATCGGGTGGATGTGAAGCGACTGTTCACGCTATCCAAAAATACTAGGACTAGAGGGCATGAGTTGAAGCTACAGTGTGGTAAATTTAAAACGAATCGGAGAAAATTTTTCTTCACCCAACGTGTAATTAGACTCTGGAATTCGTTGCCGGAGAACGTGGTACGGGCGGTTAGCTTGACGGAGTTTAAAAAGGGGTTAGATAGATTCCTAAAGGACAAGTCCATAGACCGCTATTAAATGGACTTGGAAAAATTCCGCATTTTTAGGTATAACTTGTCTGGAATGTTTTTACGTTTGGGGAGCGTGCCAGGTGCCCTTGACCTGGATTGGCCACTGTCGGTGACAGGATGCTGGGCTAGATGGACCTTTGGTCTTTCCCAGTATGGCACTACTTATGTACTTATGTACTTATGATGCATTTCAGTCCCATGATCACTGCCCCTCTAGTTCACCCCAGTTATGGTTCTGAATATGGTAGGTAGATTCAGATACATCATATAAATAAGATGTGAAACTGTACACAGTGTTCTGTCTGGAGTGTAGCCTTTGTTTAATCAGATGATCTACTAAATATTGAAACACAAAAGGTTAAGTTCACACACAGCCCTGCATGCCCAAGATTAAAGTTCTGGGATGTAGGGATCAATACTTCCATTAGTGAGCAGAAATGAATTCCAGTACAGTGCACATTCTCTATCTCTGTTCTAAAATTCAGGTCAAGGAAGATTTTATCTGAGAAGCACCTCAGGCTACAAACTCTGACTTTCTTGCCCATACTACACTGTTTACCATCAAGGTCCAGCTTGAGTGCTTTATCAGATTTCTAGCAGGCATTACTTTAGTGCAGTGGTTCCCAAACCTGGTCCTGGAGGCACCTCAGCCAGTCAGGTTTTCAGTATATCCACAGTTAATATTCATGAGAGAGACTGGTATGCAGTGGAGGCAGTGCATGCAGATCTCTCTCACGAATATTCATTGTGGATATCCTGAAAACCTGACTGGCTGGGGCACCTCCAGGACCAGGTTTGAGAAACAATGCTTTAGTGTGCGTGCCGTTTCGCTGTGCTCAAATACATGGCTAATTGCAGTGGCGTTCCTAGGGGGGCTGACACCCGGGGCGGATCGCCGATGTGCCCCACCCCCCGGGTGTAGCGCCCCCCCGGCGAAAGAACCCACCCCCGGTGCACGCCGCTGGGGGGGGGTGCCGCGCGCCTGTCCGCTTAGTTCGTTTCCATGCACCCTCTGCCCCGGAATAGGAAGTAACCTGTTCTGGGGCAGAGGGAGCACAGAACGAATGTAGCAGACAGGCGCGCGGCACCCCCCCAGCGGCGTGCACCCGGGGCGGACCGCACCCACCGCCCCCCCCTTGGTACGCCACTGGCTAATTGTCTGGCTGTAAAACTACAAGGCCAGATTAAAGCTTGGGCAAAAGCTGTACAACATAATTTGAGTGTTTCATCTCAACTTTTGCCTTGTGTCAAATCTAATTCTTGGGCAAAGGAAGCACTATTTAAAAGTTGGGAAGGTTATATGAACCACAGCTTGTTTACAACACAATACACTAATGCATATTCATTTTAAGAAAGATCTTGTGATAGATCAGTGTTCTTTTCTGGCTCAGTTTATAGGGCAGAAAGTGGAAAAACATGGATTTTCCCAGCTTTCAGCATTTTACGAGAAGAAAGGATGGTGCAATCTGACAGCTCAATGGGTAAATCAATAAATATTTCACTTAGATAAGAACTGGTTAGATACGTTTTCACCATGACAACATCCCAGCCAGTGACAGCATGGCACAGATATGTGCAAACTTACTTTTTTTAAAAGACAGAAATAAAGGTCAATAGGCAAAATAATATTGCTGCTACTTTTTCTTCTTCTTTTGTTATCATTATTTATTACGGAGGTAATTTTCAGCAGCAGTCATCATTTTAATTTAGAAAGCCGCCTTCACTTTCCATTTACTCAAATTTTTGCCTGTTACTCAGCAGGCTAGCAACATAAAAGCTTATGTGAGTTGTGGCTTAATGTCTGCTCTATACCCTGGATTCTATATAGCACGCCTACAGATCCATGCCAAAATGTATTCAGTAACAATGTGCACAACTTAATTGGCTTAACAATCTAATCAGCATTGATAACAGCTCTTAACAAGCAATAATGAACACTAATTGGTAATTAGAATTTAGGCGCAAAACTTGCTAAGCATATTTTATACATCATCTCCCAAGTTGGTTTAGACTATGGTCAGCATCTACTCCCTTTGCATTGTGCGATTCGTTGTAGAGGTTTTTCCTGTTCCTGATTTTTTTTTTAGGCGCCATATATATAGAATATCCCCTATATGGATAGTCCAATTGTGGCCTTGGCTTTGCCCCTTTACAGATGGAATCGAGGTGGCCAGACATATATTCAGCTTAATACTATCCACATTGAAGGCAATTTTATAAGGGGGTGTCTAGTTTAAGAGGGAAAAGATGCTTATTTCATTTAAAAAAGTGCCTATGTGTCTTTATAAAATACTAACTAAGCAGCAGAAATCACACCTACCCTGCAGGATTGGCAATTTATACCTGCACAAGAGTAGGTATATAGCAATTTTATAACTTAGACACTAACATTTATCTGCATATTAATAGGGGTAAAATTATATATATAGCACTGAAAATAAGCGCTATTCTATAAGCTGCACTTAAAGTTAGGCACGGTTTAAAGAATAGCGCTTATAAGGGCCCTTTTACTAAGCTGCGTAGGCATGTACGTGAATCCTACATGCACCAATTTTGAACTACCACCCAGCTACCACGTGGCCTGGGCGGTAATTTTATTTTTTATGAGAGTTCACTAAGTGCGCCAGAAATTTTCTGGCGCACGTTCTAACTGGGCGGTAATTGGCTTTGTACACGTGTAGACCATTACTGCCCGGTTAACGCATGAGACTTTACCGCTAGGTCAGTAGGTGGTGGTAAGGTCTCAGCCCCAAATGGACGTGTGCAAATTATTATTTTGCTGCACATCCATTTTTGGCCATGCTGAAAAATTGACCTGTGCACGTCCAGTACAAGTGTCTACACCAGTACAGGACATTTTTCGGCGCACCTTAGAAAAGGACCCCTCACTTGGGAATTTCACCTAAGTTTACGTGTGGCCATTTGCACCAAGTGAAATGTGATGCAAATGTACGCGCCTACATTAGACAAGTATCCCCCTCATTCTATACAAAACACACACAGATGTTAGGAATGCTCCCGTTCTGCCCTTGACCCTCCAATTTCCCTGTATGAACTCACACCTGAATTTATGAGCATATATTCCAATTAAATCTAATTAGTGCCTATAACTTCTTGTTTAAAAACCAATTCCCTCATTACTCAATTAAATTGCATGCACAAATTCGGTACTTGCCTAAATTTGTGCATGCAATTTTTAGTGACTTTTATAGAATTTTCAGGTACGTATGAAAATGGTGAAAATACTAGCATATATGCACTTAAATGATAGCAGATTGCCTATGCGCTCTTCTGCAAATACATACTTAAATTCCAAAGCATATATTTGCAAATGGGGGGGGGGGGGGCATACAGAGGAAGCGGGGCATGGGTGGGACATAAGCATGGCTCCCACTTACAGTACAATACAATCGATGCATATATGCTGAACGTACTAGAATATGGATCAGTACGGTTCACAATCACTAAGGAAAGACAGTGGTAATTTCTCATGAATTACAGCTTAATACTATTAAAACTAACAGCAATTAATTAAAAAAAAATTGTGAAAAAGTCCTGTTGGATTGATAATGAACATTTAAGGGAAGCATATTCCACCATTTGGTTCTAATTCAGATTTGTAGACCACTTTATAAGGGGAGGGCAACTGAAACATCAGGAAATGTCTAAAATCAACTGCATAATATTTTCATGAATAATAATTAATGAGATCATATATTGTGGGGCCATACCATAAAGAATTAAATAGGCTAAGCAACATAGTTGAAAGATGGAAAGGGCCAGTTAGGCCCTTACAGTATTCTGTAAGGGTCTAACGGTCCTTACAGAATACTGTAAGTTATGCACACTTAACTTAGGTGCTTGCACCTGCAGCAGATCTATGGCCGGCATAAGGGCAAGAGCCCAAATGTTAAGCAGGTTGATTCTAAGTTAAACTAGTTCTAGAACAGAACCCAAGAGTCTAGGTTTACATATATATAGTAGATGACTGAAGATAAAGACTTCTACAGTCCATCCAGTCTGCCCAACAAGATAAACTCATTACACATGGTATATGATACTTCATATGTATACCTGACCTTGATTTGTCCTTGTCATTTTCAGGGAACAGGCTGTAGAAGTCTGTTTAGCACTGGCTTTGCTTCCCAATTACGGGTGTTGCCACCCAATCTCCACTAAGCTTCTGTGGATCTATTCCTTCTAAACAGGATTCGTTTGTGTTTATCCCATGCATTTTTGAATTCCATTACTGTTTTTATTTCCACCACCTTCCGCGAGAGGGCATTCCAAGTATCTACCACCCTCTCTGTGAAAAAATACTTCCTGATATTATTCCTGAGTCTGCCCCCCCTTTAACCTCAATTCATGTCCTCTACTTCTACCACCTTTCCGTCTCTGGAAAAGGTTTGTTTGTGGATTAATACCTTTCAAATATCTGAATGTCTGTATCATATCACCCCTGTTTCTCCTTTCCTTCAGGGTATACATGTTCATGTCAGCAAGTCTCTCCTCGTTCATCTTATAATGCAAATCCCATACCATTTTTGTAGATTTTCTTTGCACCACTTCGTCTTTTTACATCCTTAACAAGATATGGCCTCCCAAACTGAACACAATACTTCAAGTGGGGGCCTTACTAATGACTTGTAGAGGGGCATCAACACCTCCTTTCTTCTGCTGCTTATGCCCCTCTCTATGCAGCCTAACATCCTTCTGGCCATGGCCTTGTCGCATTGTTTCTTCACGTTCAGGTCCTAGGACACCATCACCCAAGGTCCCTTAGTCGAGCTTAACAATCTTTCCCCTCCTATCAGGTATCTTTCTTTTGGGTTTCTGCACCCCGGGAGGGGCAATTTCAAAAAGGATGTCCTCGTTTTGATTTGGACGCCCAGATCCAGGGGTGGGGAAACCTGTATTTTTGAAACAAGATGGACGTCCATCTTTCATTTCGATAATACGGTCAGGGACGTCCAAATCCTGAAATTTGGTCGTCCTTAGACATGGTCGTTTCTTATTTTCAACGATTTTTGAAAACAAGGACGTCCAACTCAGAAACAACCAAATGCAAGCCATTTGGTCATGGGAGGAGCTAGCATTTGTAGTGCACTGGTCCCCCTGACATGCCAGGATACCAACCGGGCACCCTAGGGGGCACTGCAGTGGACTTCATAAATTGCTCCCAGGTACATAGCCCCCTTACCTTGTGTGCTGAGCCCCCCAACCCCGCCCCCCCCTAAAACCCACTACTCACAGCTGTACACCACTACCATAGCCTTACCGGTGAAGAGGGGCACCTAGATGTGGGTACAGTGGGTTTGTGGTGGGTTTTGGAGGGCTCGCTGTTTCCTCCACAAATGTAACAGGTGGGGGGTATGGGCTTGGGTCTGACTGCCTGAAGTGCACTGCACCCACTAAAACTGCTCCAGGGACCTGCATGTGATGGACCTGAGAATGACATCTGAGGATGGCATAAAGGCTGGCAATCAATATTTTGAAAGATGGTTTTTGAGGGTGGGGGTTAGTGACCACTGGGTGAGTAAGGAGAGGTCATCCCCAATTCTCTCTGGTGGTCATCTGGTCATTTCGGGCACCTTTTTGTAACTCGGTCGTAAGAAAAACATGACCAGGTAAAGTTGTCCAAGTGTTCATCAGGGACGTCCTTGTTTCTTTCGATTATTGGTCAAGAACGTCTAAGTGTTAGGCACGCCCAAGTCCCGCCTTTGCTGCGCCTCCGATATGCCCCCTTGAACTTTGTCCGTCCCTGCGACGGAAAGCAGCTGGGGACGTCCAAACTCGGCTTTCGATTATACCGATTTGGAAGACCCTGTGAGAAGGATGCCCATCTTCCAATTTAAATCGAAAGATGGGCGTCCTTCTCTTTCGAAAATGAGCCCACAAGTGCATCACTCTGCACTTCTTGGCATTAAATTTTAACTAGTATAATATCTTTTTTAATTTTTTGGTGCTCAGAGTGATAGTGTTAATTATGACTCACACTGAAGCATTCACTTGCTTACATAAATCAGAACAACTAAGCTTGGCATCATCGTACCAATCCCTCTCTTCCTACCTAACTGGTAGTCCTCTATACAGACCATCCAATCACAAAGTTAATTTAAACATTTGAGTTTTGATACAGAAGAAAAACACTTATCTTGATGGAATAACTGATGCTTGAACTGATTGAAAAGATAAACACTGGCTAGTGGCGAATGACTTCAGTGGAGCGTGCTGCGTCAAAGTGAATCCAGGAGAACAGATCTAGAATAACAATAGTTCAACTGTTCACTACAAAACATTGTCTTCAATAATAATTATAAGTTCAAACATTACATATATAAACAATTAACACTATCACTCTGAGCACAAAAAAAATTAAAAAGATATTATACTAGGAAATAAAGACGGCTTTTTTCTATATATGTAGAACTTGAAGTGATTTATACCCTGGTTAGAAATATATTAAATTTTAACTGCCAGACCCTTAACCTTCTTCTAACATTTGGAGATCCCTTCTCATGGTTTCTACTCTCTCTAGGGTATTCATTGTATTGGCTATCTTTGTATCATCTGCAAAAAAAGTAAACCTTTCCTTCTAACCCTTCAGCAATATCTCTCACAAATATATTAAACAAAATTGGCCCCAGCACCAACCCCTGAGGCACTCCACTATTCACCTTCCTTTCCTTCGAGTGGATTCCATTTACCACCACTACCCCCTGTTGCCAGTCGGTCAACCAGTTCACCACTTTGGGTCCTAAGTTCAGCCCTCTCAGCTTATTCACGAGTCTTCTATGAGGGACCATGAAAAGGCTTTGCTGAAATCCAAGTAGATTACATCTAGCACACATCCTTCATCCAGTTCTTTGGTCAGCCAGTCAAAGAAGTCAATAAGATTCATTTCGCAGGGTTTTCCTTTGGTAAAGCCATATTGCCATGGATCCTGTAACCCGTTGGTATCTAGAAAGTTAACTATCCTTTCTTTCAGCAGTGACTCCATTATTTTTCCCACCACCGACGTGAGACATACCAGCCTGTAGTTTCCCACTTCTTCCCTGTCCCTGCTTTTGTGAAGAGGGACTACATCCACTTGTCTCCAATCCCACGGGACTTCTCCCGTCTCTAAAGATCTATGAAAAAAATCTTTAAGAGGTTCCGCCAGGACTCCTCTGAACTCCCTCAGTGTCCCTGGATGTATCCCATCCAGCCCCATAGCTTTGTCCACCTTCAAATTCTCAAGCTGTTTATAAGCACTATTTTCCATGAATGGCGCAGTATCCAATCCATTCCCAGATATTCCCTCGGCAGCCGACTGCGGTCCTTCTCCAGGATTTTCTTCTGTGAACACTGAAGAGAAATAATTGCTTAGAAAATTCGCTTTATCCTTATCACTCTCCACATAGCCATTCTCAGTATCCTTCAGTCTTGCAATTCCATTCCTATCTATTCTCCTTTCCCCAATATATCTGAAAAAGGTTTTGTCACCTCTCTTAATATCTTTAGCCATTTTTCTTCCACCTGTGCTTTTGCTAGCCATATTTCCCTCTTCACTTCTTTGAGTTTAATCCGATAATCTTTTCCTTGATCATCTTGTTGCGTTCTTCTGTATTTCTAGAACAAAGTCTCTTTTGCCCTTATTTTTTTCAGCCACTTGTTTGGAGAATCATATAGGCTTCATGTTTCTCTTATTTTTGTTTAGTTTCCTTGCATAAATATCAGTTTCCATATTTATAACAGCTTTCCACTTGGACCACTGATTTTCCACTTCACATATGCCATCAGTTCCTTCTTTAGGTATTTTACCACAGTCAGTATCTCTGAAATCTAGTACTTTAAGTTTTGTGCATCCGCACTCTGCCTTTGCTCTAATATCAAACCATATTGTGTGATGATTACTATTACATAGGTGGGCACCCACCTGAATATTGGAAACACTGCCTCCATTAATGAGCACTAGATCTAGCGTTGACCCTTCCCTAGTGGGTTTCATCACCATTTGTCTGAGCAAGGCACATTGATAGGTAACCTTGACTTCCTTACTTCTTTCCAATTGTGCTGACGGGACGTTCCAATCCACATCAGGCAAGTTGAAATTTCCCTACAGTAGCACCTCCCCTTTCATACCAAACTTTTGAATGTCTTACATCACATCCTTGTCCAGCTTCTCCATTTGTGCTGGAGGTCTGTAGATAACACTCATATGGATACAGATTCCATCTTCTATTTCCAGGATGATCTATAAAGCTTCTTGCTTTCTCCAGGTACCCACATTTCAGCCGCTCTGATAATATTTCTCACATACAACTCCATTCCTCCACTTCTTTGGTCCTCCCTATCCTTCCTAAAAAGACTATAGCCCAGTATGCTCACATCCCATTCATGGGAATCATTGAACCAAGTCTCTATAATAACAACAATATCCAAGTTTTCTTCAAACATGTTTTGTAAATCTTGAACTTTTTTTTACTTAGACTACGAGCATTTGTACTCATTGCTTTCCAAGTGCTGTGAGTTTGGGTGGGTTTCTATATTTAGATGACCTTTCCCTCTGCCATCATATTTATTTTGTGGGTGACTTTCTGAATTCCCTTGTTTCCTTTTGTCACCCCCACCCTCTAGTTTAAATGTTTAGAAACATACCCTCTGAATTTGACACTAAGGATCCTTTTTCCTTCACAGAAAGATATAGTCCATTACAATACAGCCTGTTATTTTTCCATGTATTAACCCCATCCTCCTATGTATCTAAAACCCTTTTCTTTACACCAAGATTTAAGTCACTTATTGAATTCCACTGTTTTACGTAGTCTTTCTTCTCCCTTCCCACATGTAGGAATAACTTCAGAAAAAAAGCTGTGATCTAAACCAAAGACTTCAGTCCCACCACAAGCTTCTGTAACGCTCTCTGTGCTGTAAACTTGCTATTGTTGGCCAGCCCAGGTCATTTGTCCCCAGGTGGATTACAACACCAGTATTAGATTCCTTGCTCTCTTCTCAGATCACGTTCAGTATTTGGTCTGGTAGCTGAGGATCCTGGAAGGCATTTCACTAGGTTAGAACCCTTGAACTGTGTTCCTAGGTTAATGCCTCTGATAATGGAGTCTCCTAGCAGTAAGAAATTTCTGCTTTGCACCAATCTATCATTGTTTGGAGGATATTTCTTGGATTCTGCTACCTTCCTTGCCCCTGGTTCCACTTGAGTACTTGTTTTCTTTGCATCATGATGACGTAATGCAGCAAAGGATGTATACAGGGGCAAAGGTTGGAAGGGTGAATGCTTCTCTGTAACCGGAGTGGCTTGTCCAGATCACAAGTATCTTAAAAGTAGCAAGGTTCCATGCTGCTTAACCTCAGAAATCAGCAGTGGCATTTTCCAGGTCTACCTTCCTAGTGGTTTATGGACTTTTCCTCTAGGAATTTGTTCAAACCTTTTTTAAACCCTAGTACATTAGCTACTTTTACCACTCGCTCCAGCAATGATTTCCAAAGCTCAATTGATACCCGGATAGGGTTTGGCATGAAATATCCAAGCCTAACTTATCCACAGTGGTTAGAACTGTCAAAAACGCTGATTGATACAGGCTGAATATTGAAGAATGGTTGCCTAGATTTGCCATAACAAAAAAATAAATCACCTGCCATGGAGTCTTTGAATGTAGGAACCTAAATTTACAAGGTATTAAAGTGGGCTATGAAAACAGAGTGTTATGTTAGAAATAGCTCTTTTCCAGTTATACATGTGAAATCTTTCTACCAGTATCTCGTAAATATGCTTTAAAGATTGGGCTATTGATCTCCTACTGTCTGAGATACCCACTTAGATTTTAAGCGCCTGAGGCAAGGACTCATTTTACCAGTGTGCAACTTATTATAGAAGTACACGGGTTTAGGGCAAGGCTGCATTAACCACCTAAGGGGTCCTACCTAGGGTTACCATATGGCTCCAGAAAAAGGAGGACGGATTGAGCCAGCTGGGTTTTACTTCCATTGCTTTCCATTGAAAGCAATGGAAGTAAAACCCGGCTGGCGCAATTGCTTTCCATTGAAAGCAATGGAAGTAAAACCCGGCTGGCTCAATCCGTCCTCCTTTTTCTGGAGCCATATGGTAACCCTAGCCCTACCACACCTTTGTGGATGTCCCCCCAGTCCAGTGCAGTTTACCTCCCTACCATCCAAGTCACTACTCAGGTAAAAAGAGCAGCAAATGGCAAAGAGCCATTGTGAGTCCGTGTTGCTGATGGCTCTGTCAGTCCTAACGCTTCTGATGTGACTTCCTGTTTCTGAGGGGCGAGAGCAGCAGAGCTATCAGTGGAGCAAAGCAACAGTGGCTCCGTACTTTTATGCTGCATAAATCAGGAAATAGATAACTGTGCTCTCATTTGTCTAGTACAGATCCAATGCATAATTCATCAGTATAGCATTATGTTCCAGGGTAGCACAGTGAGATTCTATCATGAAGATAACTGTATCCTGCATAAATTTTATCCAAGCTAATGGTCACAGTGTAATGGCTGAGTGGGAGCAGAGTTGTAAAACACTTATTATGTGCTTCTCAAAATTAATACACGCCTGTTGGCAAAGGACAAATTTGTATGAGCTCTCTAATCCTAAATTTATATGGTACCTTGCATTTTTGATATAACAGTTAAACTAAGGCTGCTTATACAACATGTGAAGGAAGGGAACCTGGGCATTGTCAATCAGAATCCACACCTACTCAAACAGCATTGTCTTCATCATAGGTAGGGGCAAAAGCGAGTGTCGACATCTTGTGTGGAGAGGGTCTATAGGTGGATATATAAGGAAAGCCCATGCCCCTGCTGAAACCCTTTACAGAGAAGTGGGTGGGTCCATGCACATGAGAATCAGAGACTATTTCCAGAGGTAAAACTTCTATCCACTCTTATCTGAAAAGGCACAGGCTCATCAGAGGAGTGGCGCTGAGCTGGGGGGGGAGGGGGAGAGCACTGGTGGCTTGCCAAACTTGGGCCGCATCTGCTCTCTGCCGCGTCTCCGTCTGGCTGTTCGGCGCTGCCAGTTGTTGGCAGTGGTGTGATTTTCTGGTGCTCCTGATTGGCAGTGTAGAAGGCTCTCTGGGTGGCTGTTGGGCTTCTGTGTAGGCGGGCCTGCCCTTTCCCGGCTGACACTTGGACCTCCCGTGACGTCAGACACCTTCACTGCAGTGGGGCGGATCTTTCCTGCTACCAGCTGATTACTAGACTCCTGGAGGCGGGGCTTCCATTTCCAGCTTCCCGTGATGTCAGACGCCTTCACTTCAAAAGCAGAGCTGGGTCTTGTCTCCAGTGCCTCAGCTACAACTCCGGCTGTACTTCTGGCGCGTTTGTGTGAACCTGACTTTGGATAGCCGTCTGCCCGAACCTGATGTTGCCTTCTTCCAGCCTCCTGCCTGAATCTGACGTTGCCTTCTGCCAGCCGCCTGCCTGAACCAGTAAGCCTGAACCCGACGTTGCCTTCTGCCAGCCGCCTGCCTAATCCAGTAAACTTGAACCTGATGTTGCCTTCTGCCATCAGCCTGCCTCTGACTCCTGTCCTTGCTGCAGTCAAGTCTGGTCCGGGTTCCTGTTCCCACCCAAGTCTGTTCCGACTCCTGTTCCAGCTACGACCAAGTCTGTTTCTGACTCCTGTTCCTGATACTGCCAAGTCCCTTCTTGACTTGGGCCCCAGCTACGCTAAGTCCTGATGGCCTCCAGCACCCAGGGGTTCAACTGCTGGGGAACGGCGGTCCTCCCAGGTGAAGAACCGGGTTTTTCAAAAGCTTCTCCTGGAACAGAGGCCACGCCTGTTGGCCTAGACTTCTGCTCTCGGAACAGCACGAGGGCTCACCTTACCTGAAATCACGACAACTGGTGTATGGCGCTATATTATACAGAGGGTATATGGATGAGAGGAAGGCAATAATCAAACTACCCATATCAATGCAAACTCTGTGGATAACTCCTGCTTTGATTACTGGCTCCATAAAAATTACCCACAGAAATGTGTTTTTACTGTTTCTGAAGGTATGTCTTATGTACATTTGATGGTATAAAGCTGCACATGCTATTGCTTAAATTTAATCATTTTACCAGTAACTGGCCAAAAATCAAAGCTCCTATTTTTCTGGGTAAAACAGTACCTTATCCATGGAAATGGGAGCTTTGATTATTGCCATTTCTGAAGAAGTAATGTTGATATTTACCGTACGAGGGTTCTTAAAAAAGATGTACCTGTAAGTCAATATTTCCATTTAAAACTATGTTCTACTGTTCAAGAATAAATCATGCAGTCAAAAATAATGTGAAAAAGACATGACTAGCCCTAAAAATGTGTCAAGTCAGCTTTTAAGAGGCTTTTGACAGATGCAAATGACTTTGGAAACATATTTCACACGGAGAAATATTGCACATTAGTTTTCTTCTTCTATACAACTGAGACATATTATTCATAAACATTGAATGGTTTGCAGATAAAGTTATTTATTAACATTCAAAGACAGTGTTCACTAGAGGACATATTATATTAAATCAGTTGCCTTCAGGCATGTCACAAATAAAATATTCTAGGAAGTGGCCTAGTGGTTAGAGCACTGAAGCAAAGAAGATAGAATTCAAATTCCCTGACTTCTTGTGACCTTGGACAAGTAACTCTATCCCGTTTCCTTAGGTATCCTTATGATCTTTGGGGAAGGGGATTTATAAGCACATTAGTACACAAGCATCGTCATACTGGGGCAGATCGAAGGTCCATAGAGCCCAGTATCTTGTTTCCAACATTGGCCATTTCAGGTCACAAGAATCTGCCAAGATCCCAAGAGTAAAATAGATTTATTGCTGCTTATCCCAGGAACAAGTGGATTTTCCCAAGTCCAGCTTAATCGTTTATGGACTTTTCTTTTAGGAATATTTCCAACTCTTTTTTAAACCCTGCTACACTAACCACTTTTACCATGTTCTCTGGCAACAAATTCCAGAGCTTAATTATATGTTGAGTAAAGAAATATTTTCTACAATTTGTTTACTACTTAATTGTACTTTTGTAAAGAGTAAACAAGTGATTCACATCCACCCATTCCATGTCACTCATTATTTTACAGAGCTCTATCATATCTCCCCTTAGCAATCTCTTCTCCAAGTTGAAGAGCCCTGGCCTCTTTAGCCTTTCATAATAGGGAAGAAGTCCCATCCTCTGTATCATTTTGGTTACCCTTCTCCATTCCTCTTCTAATTCTGCTATATCATGACTTACTACCACTGTACAATATTAAATATATCCAATAATGTTATAAAATTAAGTAGTATCAAATGCACAAATTTCAAAAATATACAAGCCAAACTGACTGATCATTATGTCTATATTAGTCTAGTTTTCAAAACAGAAAAACGTCTAAAAAGTGGCACAAAGCGGCAGAAAAACATTTTTTTTTTGCCAAAATGTTCAAATCGCTATTTTCGAAACCCATTTTAAGACTGTTTTCTATGCAGTTCATATGCAGTATGTCCAAATCACAAGGAGTTGTGTTGGGGGCAGGATTTGGGCATTACCAAACTTGTACATTTTTCTGCCATAATGGAACAAAGCAAAAATGTTCGGGGCTAAAATTCAGATGGTTTGATCTAGACATGTTTCAATCATAGCTAAGTCACAAAAAGGTGCCCTAAATGACCACTGGAGGGATTAAGGCATGACCCCCCCCCCCCATTATTCCTCCAAAGATATGAAAGAACCAGTACATACCAGCCTCTATGACCGCTTCAGATGTTATGGCCAGTCCTATTAGAGCAGCCTGGAGTAGCCTAGTGGTCGGTGTAGGCCCATATCCCACTCTAACTAGTACACTTGCGGTGGAAGTGTGAACCTTCCAAAACTCACAAACACCTACACAGAGGTGACACCTGCAGGCTAGTGTAGTGGTGTACAGTAAGTTTTTGGTGGGTTTTGGAGGGTTCACCATACAATATAAAGGGTTAATGGTGAGATGTGTGCCTAGAACCTTTTATGTGTAGTCCACTGCAGTGCCCTACTGCACTGCTAGGATGTCTGTGTGGCCATTCTACTAAGAATGCTGCCCCCCTTACACCTAATACATCCCAATGGCTTGTTTTTGTGAGTGTTTCTTGTGTGTGTGTGGTTTTTTTTTCTGAAAATGGTTCAAAAAAGTTAGACACACTAAGCACAAAGCATCTAGCAAATGGCCGTTTTGAAAACAAATCGGGGTTTTTTTTGGTTTGAAAATGCCCATGAAAATGTCACTACTAGATTTTTGGATGTTTTCCACGACACGTCCAAAACTGGATTTAGTCGTCATATCAAAAATGCCCCTCTGTGCGTTATCAAAATGTTAAAAGTGTCAAATCTCTTGTCCCCTCCCTGCAAAAATCCTTATTAATTCTGGTCAGAACCTCTGAAAAAAAAATCTTCTCCCACTGCTGGGTTTCTGTGCAGAAGACAGACCCTGTGAATGCAGGCTAGAGTATAGGTCCAGGGAAGGAAGCAAGGGATGAGAAAGAACAGCTTGATGTTTTGGGATGTGGGGGCATCATGGCACCTGCACTGTCAGCAAGTAGGGATGATGTCAACTGAAATCTGTCACTGATGCTCGGTGTCTTATGATAAAAGAATTTCAATAACTGTAGAATGGTGGTATATTTTGAAGATAACACACATTATTCCACATGTAATATTGAATATGTTATTCGAACTACCATTTGTTCATGGAGATCACTGTGTTAAGGTAAAATCAAAGGGCTGTTGAAATGAGGATGACTGAACATCATCATTGCCTTTGGACATGCAAACTAGAAACCCCACTGGAGGAACATTATCATAGGGACAGATGAAAATGTGAAGCTCTAAGGTTTCTTATTTTGGATGCTATTGAACGTAGTGATGGAGGGAGAGATCAAGATAAGGAATTATCATGCTGGACACGGCATTGACTTTTCTGATTAAAGATAATGGCAGAAGCTTTGAACATGGATATTAATGATATTTTTATCTCTATATGATACATTAGTGATTCTTTTCCCAGCATGATTTGTGAACTCCTGATCATTAATATTTATTTCAGCTCTTGCTCATATTTTCATGATGATATAACTGTCCGATGAGGTGATTTTGAGACATGAACTGCCAGTATGGGTGGAAATGTGTTTTTGACAGACAGCTGCCCTTCGAACCATGTTTACGTCTCTGTGAGGTTTGTGAAGTGAAGGCACATTAATCCCAGCTGCGGCATGGATTTCAGCACTGATATGTAATCAGGGACTGTGAAACTGACTTGCCCAGTGAGTAAGTGCTAGATACAGTGCTCGACAGACAGCCGTTCCCTAATTTCTGCTGACTTGAAATGATTTTTTTACTATTGCCCAGTTTATTGAAGATTTGTTCAACATTCAGCTTATACCTGAGCTTCACAAGGTCACTGATGTTATGCACGCTCTGTGACCTGACTGAGGATTAACTCTAAGATTCTTTATAAGTTGTGACAAATAGCGTACATTAAATTGGGCACATGCCCAGTTTATGCATGCATCTTAATTAATGAGCCAATCAGTGATGTTAACTTGGCAATAACAACCAGTTATCACTAACTGGCAATAATTGGAATTTACACATACTTCTTCTTCAAAAACGAGGCGCAAGTAAATTCCTGAATGCATAGCTGAAAGGGGGGCACGGCCATGGGAGGAATGTGGGCATGTCAGGGGGGTAAGGAATCTACATTTAGGTGCAGGTATTTACACCAGGTTTTCAGAGGCATAAATGACCACTCCTAAACGTAGGTGCATTCCCCGATCCTATGCGCTATTCTATAAATTTAGGCACAGCTTCAAGAAAACTGCTAAGCGCTTTTTTGGACATGTCTAGATTTTAGATGCCATTTTGGTAAGTGGGCAATTTTAGAACAGGGCACTTAATTTGTGTGGTAAGTATGTACATAAGCTACACAAATTACCTGAAGAAAAACATGCATATACTTCACAGAGAGTACATGCATGCATATCACCTGTTATTTAGCATACACAAATTTCCCAAATAATTTTATATGGGCATTTCATAAAGTAGTGTGTAAATGCTGACCAGAGTGGAGGAGTAGCCCAATGGTTCGAGCAATGGGCTGAGAATCAGATAAGCTTACTGTAAGTAGTAAAAACAATGAGCTTAACTGTGTATGAAAAGGTTTTGGACATGATTCTACAAGAAAAGCCCACTAAGCAGCTTGAGGATGGGACCCAAGGTGGTAAACTAGATCAGAAATTGATGAACTAACAGGAAATAGAAGTTGGTGACAAATGGAATTCACTCAGAAAAAGGAAAGATGAATAGTGGACTGCTTCAGAGATCTATCCTGGGGCCAATTCTGTTCAATACCTTTATGAGCAATATTGCCTAAGAGGTAGAAAGAAAAGTATGCCTTTTTGTTTATGATGTGAAGATTAGCAATAGTGTGGACACCCAGAGAGAGTGGAAGGCATGAGAATTAAGAGCTTGGTCTAATGCTTGGCAGTTAAGCTTTAATATGATGAAATGTAGACATAGGCGTAGACTGGGGGGGGGGGGCAAGGGGGGCAATGCCCCCCCAAACGACGCGAGGTGCCGCCGCGCCATTAGTTAAAAAAAAACAAACCACATGCAGGCACGCGCTCCTCTCCGTCCGCTTGGCTTCCCTGCCCTCTCTATCTGCGTCCCGCCTTCCTCTGACGTCATTGCCTTTCGGGCGGGACGCAGACAGAGAGGGCAGGGAAGCCAAGCGGACAGAGAGGAGCGTGTCCGTCTACCCCTCTCTCTTCCTCCCTCCCTCCCTCCGGCGCAGGCAGCAGTCTTTTCCAGCATTCCTGGCAGCGGTAGCGTTGTACACGCTGCCTTTGGCTCTGCCCCGAAGCCTTCTCTTCAAGTTCCTGTTCCCGCATAGGTGGGAACAGGAACTTGAAGAGAAGGCTTCCGGGGCAGACCGAAGGCAGCATGTACATCGCTACCGCTGCCAGGAACGCTGGAAAAGACTGCTGCCTGCGCCGGAGGGAGGGAGGGAGGGAGGAAGAGAGGGGGTAAACGGAGTCACCATCTTGGACCTCGCGGGGGGGGGGAGCAAAGGGAAGATGGATGGGACGAAGGGATGGTGAGCAGAGGGAAGGAACAGAAGATGGATGGGACTGGGAGGGGTGGGGAGCAGAGGGAAGGAGCAAGAGATGGTTGGGACTGGGAGGGGTGGGGAGCAGAGGGAAGGAACAGAAGATGGATGGGACTGGGAGGGGTGGGGAGCAGAGGGAAGGAGCAAGAGATGGTTGGGACTGGGAGGGGTGGGGAGCAGAGGGAAGGAGCAAGAGATGGATGGGACTGCGAGGGGTGGGGAGCAGAGGGATGGACCAGGAGATGGATGGGATTGGGAGAGGTCAGGCACAGCAGAGGGAAGGAGCAGAAGATGGATGGGACGGAAGGATGGTGAGCAGAGGGAAGGAACAGAAGATGGATGGGACTGGGAGGGGTGGGGAGCAGAGGGAAGGAGCAAGAGATGGATGGGACTGGGAGGGTGGGGAGCAGAGGGAAGCCTACTGGAAAGAAGACACTGCATAAAACAGAAGAGACTGGGACCAAAGCGAATAGAAAAACTAAATGATCAGACAACAAAGGTAGATAAAAGTATTTTATTCATAATTTATTAATTGAAATGTGTCAGCTTTTTGAAATGTGCATCTGTGATATTTTGCCTGTAAATTTCAATTCCTTCCTCCATATTAGCATATTCATTTGCATATGTATATATGCAAATGATATGCTAATATGCTCCGCCCATTCTTTGCCCCCCCAAATGAAACAGTCAAACTACGCCTATGAATGTAGAGCAATGCATTTGGGGTGCAGAAATCCAAAGGAAATGTATGCAATACAAGGTGAGAGAATCATGTGTATGGCTGGGATAGAGACCTCACAGTGGTAGTGTCTGAGGATCTCACAGTGGAGAAACGTGGCAAAGCAGTGGCCAAGGCAGAGGCGTATGTAAATTCCTATGTGTGTAGCTAAGTGGGCGTGGTCATGGGAGGAGTGTGGGCGTGTCAGGGGTGTAAGGAGTCTACATTTAGGTTCGGGTATTTACACTAGGTTTTCAGTGGCATAAATGGCCACTCCTAAATGTAGGTGTATTTCCCGGTCCAGCGGAGAGATTAAATGAATTCTTTGCTTCGGTTTTCACCGAGGAAGATTTGGGAGATATACCAGTACCAGAAAAGATATTCAAAGCTGACGAGTCAGAGAAACAGAATGAAATCTCCATAAACCTGAAGATGTAATGGCGCAATTTGACAAACTGAAGTGTAGCAAATTTCCTGGACCAGATGGAATTCATCCTGAGTACTTATAGAATTGAAAAATGAACTCGCGGAACTATTGTTAGTAATATGTAATTTACCTTGAAAATCAAGCGCATTCATGACTTTCCAATATGTTCCAGAATTTATAAATAATCACCAACTAAGGGCCCTGTTTACTAAGTCATGCTGTAGGTGTGCTAACATTTTAGCACATGCTAACGCTAAAGACACCCAGTGGGTGTCTCTACCATTAGCACGCACTAACATTTAGCGTGTGCTAAAATGTTAGTGAGCCTATAGCGCGGCTTAGTAGGTCAGACAGGGCAAGTCCAGCCATTGTTTGTACATCAAGATATTCACATTTAGGGCCCTGTTTACTGTTTCCGGTCACTGATTTTAACCTTATGATAGCCCTCATATATAAATTTGTTCAGATTGCCTCTACTAGTGCATTTTGATGTCATCAAAGATGCCTGTCTATCAAAATCATCATAATTACTACAAAGTCTGCATAATCTTAGAAAATGGCATAAAGGAAGATTCTTTTTAAGATTCTTATCATGAAAAATAGTGTAGTGAAAGTATGTGTTCCTGTCTGTGGGGATTTTTTTTAATGGATGTATTAAAAAAAAATTACTATCTTTTTTGATCAAAATGTCAAGAAAATTAATCTCTTCATGATGGAAATGCATGTTAAATTTGAGATTGACATCCTGTGTTAAGCCATGAGTAAAATTGAAAAAGCTGATCTGAAGTACCTCTCCACAGCACAAAAATGTCAATGATGTGACGTTTATATAAACTATTTCCTCTTTAAAGGGATGATCTTGTAAAAAGGTGTTTTCAAAAGAGGCAACATATAAATTTTCAATATTTGGTGCCATAGTCACATTTTCCCATTACAATCATCAGTAGACGCAAAGGCTCTTATTTACCTTTGAAAGTACAATAAAATCTAAGTGGATGCCAACCCATTTTAAAAATATTTAAGTAGTGCCAGCCAAATGACCACTGATGGTGTTACTTTCTATCTTGCAAGAGAGCTCAATTTAGTCATCAGGGATTACGATAGCTGATGGGAAAATTAATTATTGTCTATCAAAAGGCCCATCACAATCCCCAAAGGAATTTCGGCCTTGCCTTCTCATTCACATGAAGGCATAGTTATATATATATATATATATATATATATATATATATGATGATTTATTTATGTGTACTTACGTGATTATAAATTATACTTGAGGGATGCTGTGTAACTGTACAAATGATTTATTAATTTAATAAAATGAAATAGTGTTGACTGAGAGAGTGCATTTAGGCATAGTAAGAAAAGTGCCATACTATAAAGTTAGCTCTGTTGTGCTGTTTCTGCGCCGATTTTTCAGGCGGAAAGGCGCTTTAATTAAAGCAAGGCACCGAAATGGCCCAAAAATGGAAGATTCACGTGAACTACACTTATGCACCCTGTTATAGAATGAGGGGGACCCGACATGACTCGTGTTTCGGTCTTGATGGTCTGCATCAGGATTCTAGGAATGATATATTTTGATTATTTACTCAACATGTATTTTGAACAATAAGTATCTTAGTGTGAAAAAGCATGTGAATTCATCATGCCATAACTGGTGGCACTTTCTTGAGCAGCAATAACTTCACCTAAATGTTTTCTGAAACTGTTAATCAGTCTCCACATCACCCTTGAGAAATTTTAGCTCACTCTTCCATGCAGAATTGTTTCAACTCTGTAATATTGAGGACTTCCTTGAAAAATAGCTCATTTTAGGTTTTCCTGCAAACATTTCAGTGGGCTTTAAATTAGGCCTTTGATTTGGCCAATTCAAAATATCTTTTTCAGTTATCCTGTACATTAATCGTCATTGTCTTGCCATATGACCTAGAATTTTCTGATATAAAGTAGAATCTATGCTTCCATCAATCAGTTGCGTAGCCAGACCTTCAATTTTTTTGGGGGGGAGGGGGAATTTGCCCTACTCCCCCATTCTGAACCCATCCTGGTGGGGATCCTCAAGCCTTTCCAGTGGAACAGATCCTCCACCGACAGCCTGGAAGTAGACAGCTCTTTCCATGGGCCACCACTGTGTTGGTCTCCCTACTCACAAGTTGAGTTTTCACACATCTGGAAAACCAAAGCATGCATGGGGGGGGGGGGGCATCATGACAGTGGTCCATGGAAAGCGCTGCCATCTGCCAGGCCACCAATGGAGCACCTGTTCCGCTGGTGGAGCTTGGGGATCACCACCAGACATAGCAGCAGACTGTGTCTCAATTTGGGGGGGGGGGGGAGTTGGGGTGCCTATTGGTAATGGCAAACGTCCACACTGTGATGCAGCAAGGCAGCCCCACTCCATGCTTGACTGTCAGGCTAAGGTATTTACTTTCAATAGCAACAAATATATTACTAAGTGATTACTGGGCTGCTTTTGGATTCCTGCAAACTTCCTTTTGAGTGAAATTGTTCAAGCGTGCAGCACGAGGTGATAAAGATAGCTGGGTTTTTGACATTTAAGAACTCCGTTTATGTCAAATGTTTTGATTTAGCAAGCGAAAAAGATAATATATATGTTAGGGGTAAGTTGTGTCCGGTAAGCCACAAACCTGAGAGTGATGAAGTGGTGTCAATGCCAGCAAAGAAAATCTTGTTCAATCAACTGTTGATTTTAACCATCAAAAAAAAGAAGGCTCTGCCTGGTGCTGCCACACTGAGGACTGATCAATATTTATTTATTTAGATTTTGCTCACACCTTTTTCAGTAGTAGCTCAAGGTGAGTTACATTCAGGTACCCTGGATATTTCTCTGTCCCAGGAGGGCTCACAATCTAAGTTTGTACCTGAGGCAATGGAGGGTTGAGTGATTTGCCCAAGATCACAAGGAGCAGCAGTGGGATTTGAACCAGCCACCTCTGGATTGCAAGACTGGTGCTCTAACAACTAGGCCACTCCTCCTCCATATAGATAATGATTGATTGATTTCTGAACTGCTCATATGCTAGCTATTGTCATGTTTTTTTCCCCGTATCTCTCTAATTGAATTGGATCCCTATATTTGAGGACTTGAGCATTTTCTGTTTAGATGTTTTCTTTGATAATAGATAGATTTCCAATTGCTAGAATTAATTTTATATAATTTCAAAACAACTGTTTATTATTAAGAATTAAGTTACTGTGAAAATAATATGTGACTTTTAGTTACTTTTTAACATATTACTTTCATTAAACAAGTAACTAGTAACTGTAATATAGTACTTTTCCCTTAGTAACTTTAATATATTATTTGTACAATGTAATTGCCCAACACTGGTTCTGGATATAAATTGTTTTTAAATACAGACCCCCCCCCCCCCCCCCCCCCCCCCCTTAAGGTCTCAGCATTATAAGTGAATCATGAAATGCATTTCAATGGGAATGGGAAGGAGGGTGATTGATGAATTAGGATAAACAGAGACCTGAAAATTTCTTCCACTTGGGTCTGTGTTGCCCTGGAGAAATTAGGGAAAATGTGAACCGTTCAACCTGGAAAGACAGCACTGTAATAAGGAATAAATAGTTTAAAGGGCCCCTTTACCATACAGCAGTAAAAAGTGGCCTTAGTGTGCCCTTACGCGGGTCTTTCCCATGCACTAAGGCCATTTTTACCGCCGAGGTAAAATGGCCATGGGGCTAATTTTCCCCATTACCATGTGACTATTAGTGTGTGATCTCCTATCACTACTTATTTTGTACATGGTAGAGATTCATGTGCTACACCTTCACTAATCAGTTAGCATGCAGCAATGCCCACGTACTAACAGAATGCAGTACATGCCCACTTTCCACTCCCAGACCCGCCCTCAGCTCTAAAATACAAATTTCACTTTTAGCTCATAGTTAGTACACGTACATCCCCAAATTACCACATGACCCCTGAGTACACCCCAGGGTAAGACATTTTTTGCTGCGGTAAACACAAGTTCGTGCTTACCGCAGCTTGGTAAAAGGGCCCCTAAGACTTTTTCATATATGAGAGCAAAGCAAAGGCACTATGACAGTTGCCTTCAGAACCCGATCAGCCTGGGACTGCACACAAATTCAAACAATGTCCAGACTCTCTGTATCCAGTTCCCCAACTAATGAGACCATCATCCTCAAAATGCCAAGAAATATGTAACAGAGACTACTATCAATTTCATGGAAATATCCTGTCAACATGTCCAGAGATACAGCATGAAGATTAGCCTGGCTAGGGAAATTAATAAATTAATGTTGCTCATAGTTTTCATTAAAAAATTCAATTGCATCATGCAGCGTCAATATATATTTAAGAAATGAATAATTGTTGGTTCTAGGTTTCAAACATTTGGTTTATCCCCATTAAAGGCTTTGAACTCAGTTTCTTTAGTAACCTGCAGAAGCTGTGAAATTTGACACAACAATGACAGTGACAAATTGGCTAATATCTTCAAAACAACCTCTGACATAGAAGACATGTTTCACTGCACATGGAGACACCTTGTAGGCCTGGCCTACTGCAGTGGCTGGTTGACAGGTCTCTGTTTTGTAGCAGCCACCCCAGGCTCCAACTCCAGTTAAAACAGAGAAGCCCAAGAATGTGAAGGCCAGTCTTATAATAAAGGAGCCTGCATTTACATGCCCCTTGCATGTGTAAATTCTGCAGTGCTTATGCAGATGTGTGTGCATTTACTCGCAAAGTGCTATTCTGGAAATACACACGCAACTTACCTAGCATGTATTTGCAAGGGGAGGTACTCATGTGTGGGGCTTCCACTGATTGTGGGTGTCTAAATGTCAGGTGTGCCAATACTATGATTTTATCAGGGCCGTGCCAACGCGGTAAGCGAGGTAAGCATGGCAGGGGGGTGCCCCACCGCGCCATGTTTGCCTCGCCCTTCCATGTCCCAACTGCCCACCCTCTTCTCCCCCCAACAAAATCTCTTTTAAATTTACCTCCGTCCGGCTGGCAGGGCAGCGAACGGCGCAGCGTCAGTGAAGGAGGTGGCGCTCTCGACGTCTCTACTAGTCTTCCCTTCGCTCAATGTCCCGCCTTCTTCTGACATCATCCTTGATGTCAGAAGAAGGCGGGACATTGAGCAAAGGGAAGACTAGTAGAGAAGTCGGGAGCGCCGTCTCCTTCACTGACGCTGCGCCGTTCGCTGCCCTGCCAGCCGGACGGAGGTAAATTTAAAAGAGATTTTGTTGGGGGGAGAAGAGGGCGGGCAGTTGGGACATGGGAGCGGGAGGGCAGGGGAGAGAGGACAGCGATCATCTTCATGGGGGGGGGGGGCGGTACAGACCCTTGGCACGGCCCTGGATTTTATAATGGAACCTGGACATCCAGTTTCTATTATAGAATAGGCTTTTACTGCTTCTGGGTATCTAAATGGAGATGTCCAGTCACAGAATTGGTTTCATAGTTCTCAATGTTAAACTGATAAAACTAGTTCAACAAGCAACTTCAGCTGCGGCTCTTGCTACATTTTACCGTCAGTGCTGCTACGATAGCTTCACACTGTTCTTCTGTGATGCCGGTTTAGGAGACGCTAAGCTCAGTTGACCTATGAGAAAACACCAAACTCCCTATTACATTATATTACCTGCCACTTGCATCCCACATTAACCACAAAAGTTCAATGTGGTTTACAACTTATAAATAAGAACTAACTATAGATGAAAAAACTTTATAAAAAAAAAACAAAAAAAATCCAACAACATCTCAATATCACATTATGAATCCAAAAGTTTTCCAAATTAAATTTGAATGCTTTTCAAAACAAGCCATAAGATCCCAAGGACCTAATTTCTAATGGTAGAACATTCCACCATTGGGATGCTAAATAAGAAAAGCTAGCTAAGTGTGATAATTAATAAATAATACTCCTACAACTAGGAAAAGGGAGAGTAAAAAAAAAAATCCTACACCGGGAATTAATATTGCTTTCTGACAAATAGATAAGTCCTTGCATGTAACTCACTGCAATTCCATATATAACTTGAAAAATTAAACTTTCACAGCTTAAAATGTGAGCGAGCCTCCACAGGTAACCAATGCAACCTCACCAGTAACAGAAATGCCCTTTCAAACTTTGGTACTCTGCAAATCAAGCGGGCAGCGGTATTCTGCACCATCTGAAGTTTAGTTAAGAACGTTTTTTTTTTACAGCTAATATATACCATGTTGCAGTAATCCAAATTAGTAAGTACAAAGATTATCGCTTGACAGACTTCTGAGGAAAAGCAATTTCGTACACGCTGCAACTTCCAAAGCATTCTAAATGCTTTGGATACCACCACAGATATATGTGTTTCAAGTGTCAGACAACACCCAGAACTTTCAAACTATTCTCCAAGTTATAAGTCACATCATCCAGTGTAAAGTTAGTTTCTGTGACAGGTTGAAATGGACTGCTATCAAAAATTTTGTCTTACCCTTTTTTCAATTTGGGTTTTAACAACAGAGCCCATGATTCCAGTGCATCTAAACTACATGCTATATTGGTTAAAATCTCCTTAATAGAATGTTGAAATGGAATATAAATGGTAACATCAGCAGCATATATGAAAGGATGTAATCCAAAAGAAGCCAGCTTTCTTCCAGAGGAGCCATAATGATATTAAACAAAACTGGGGAGATAGGTGAGCCCAGTGGTACACCACATTCTGATCTCCACTCAGGAGACAAAGACCCAGACATCTTCACTGTATAGGATCTACAGCCCAAAAAACCATGGAACCATTTATAGACCTTTCCTGTGATACCAATATACTCAAGAAAATGCAGTAATATGTTATAATCCACTATATCAAAAGCACTTGACATATCAAGCTCACTAGTCCCCCTCAATTCCAAAATTAAAGTAGCTAGAATAGTCTCCGTACTATATTTTAGTCTAAAACCAGAAAGTAATTCATGAGCATATTGCAATCATCCCAAAACTTCATTAATTGTTGAATAACCAAAACCTCCATTATCATATTTAAAAGGGAGATGGAGGCAACTGGTTGATAATTAGACACCTCATTGCGCTTCAAGTTTAAATTCTTTGGTATTGGTGTTAATAAGATCGCCCCTTTCTCACCTGGATATAAGCCTTGGGCCAACATAAAATTCAAATACTGTGTTAAAAGGCCAATAAATTCTAGCAGAGCAGCTCTTAGCAAGTAACTAGGCCAAATGCCCAACAGATAAGGTGAAGATGAATATTTCAGCAAGTATAGTTTAGCCAGATGACAAGAGCAGGTGAAAAGTACTAAATATTTATGTGGGACAACTTGCTTCAATTTAATTTTGGCACTTGTATTTTATATTGTTTTTCATTCAGAACAAAATATTGATCAGACATATACAGACATGACTTTTTTTTTGTTACATTTGTACCCTGTGCTTTCCCACTCATGGCAGGCTCAATGCGGCTTACATTGGGCAATGGAGGGTTAAGTGACTTGCCCAGGGTCACAAGGAGCTGCCTGTGCCTGAAGTGGGAATCGAACTCAGTTCCTCAGGTCCCCAGGACCAAAGTCCACCACCCTAACCACTAGGCCACTCCTCTACTCATTGGTGAACCACTGCATTTTTATATACTTGTTCAAACATAGGGAACCCTCATCATTTTGTGCAAGGCTCCAACTGTGTAAGTTTAAAGAACAGCTTTCAAAAGAATAAGCAAGCGTTAAAAAAAAAAACACTTCTACATGCTAACACAAGAAATGTAGCATGCCTGCATTGCACTAATTATTTATTTAAAAATATTTCTTGAACATCTATAATCCTATGAAACACATAAGAGAAAGGACCTGTTGGTCATGTACAATTGCATCCCGTGAACCCCAACTCTATCCTCACTCCCAATGAAGCTTCAATCTTTGCACTAAATAAGGCCTAAGTTCTTATTAAGGAAATCTCCTCACACCGTGGGTGTTGCCTTGATGGGTGTATGGCTCATCAATGCAATGTCCATTAACATCAAGATAGCTCATCCCCCAATATCCAGACCCCTACTACCCACTACATCTGGAAACCTTCCTGCACCATCCACCTTTATCCTACCTTCAACAATATCCAGACTCCCAATATATATACCTCCTTATCATAACAGCAAACACTAGATCCCTCTGGAATGCAACCCTTCTGTTCTGGAAGGTCAAGATCTTCATCCTTCTGGCAGTGAAAAGTGGAACCCCAGGAACAGGAAGAATGCATTGCTATGGCTCAGAGAAGGACCTCTGGTATAGGTCATTAAGTAACTGACTGGATTTGAAACCGGTTGAGTGAGAACAAAAAAAAAAGAATATTAGAGTATACTCTGAGAAAAGGAACATTATCTGTAGTGGGCTGCAAGGATCTCAGTCCAACCAGTTCTTTTCAATATTAGTCTGAGGGTTGTGGGAAGGCTATTGGAAGAAGCCTGCCTTTTTGCAGAAACTATAACAATTGTAAACAGGAGAGACAGCCTAGAAGATATGGAAAACCTGAGGATCGATCTAGCAAAGCTTGAGGAAAGGTCTAGATTTTGGCAGCTAAGATTTGGGGTGCGAAAAAACCAGAGCTGGAGTGGTGATCATATCTGATGATCTTAAAGTGGCCAAAAAGGTGACAGGAAAAGCCAGAAAGATGTTTAGACACAAAGGGAGAGGAATGTCCATTAGGAAAAATGAACAGCAAGTTCACATAATGAGTTTTCTAATTCAAAAATAATTCAACTAATGGGAGTCTTTAAAGATAATAAATCATATAAAGCCTACCAATTTTTAGGTAATGATAAAGCAGTAGGATTTGGAGATTATGATTTTTTTTCAGGATAAGAGCTTCCAGTTAAGGGATCTTGAAATAAAGAATTTCTACTGTAGTATTGCCGACGTAGCTGTAAAATATCAATTTTATTCTTTCTTCATTTTCTTGCCTCCTTTATTGTCCTTTTATAATTTGCTCCTGTATAATTTGTTCCCAGTTGATCAAGTTAGTATAATAACCAAAAAACATAAGACACTCCTTTATGAATTATGCAATTAATTTCTTCTACTTTTACCTTTTTAAGGGGGGAAAAAAACATGTACCTTGGTTGGTCAAGCGTCCTGATTTTAAAAAGATCTTCCTAAATTCACTCTTCAGATCTTAATGCTGTAGCGATTCTTTACAGAGAATAGAGTGAGGTGTTCAGGGGATTTTCATAAGGATCAGCAAAGCAGAACCCTGAGGGGTCCTTTTACTAAGCTGTAGCAAAAAGTGGTCTTGGTGTGCCCTTATGCGGGTCTTTCCCGTGCACTAAGGCCATTTTACCACAGCCATAAAATGGCAGATTTTCTATTTTTTTGTGTCTCCACTTAGGCACCCCAAAGCCATGCAATAGAAGTCCATTCTCTAACAGAACCTGGACACCCAAGTTCTATTATAGAATACTAGTATAATCTGGTATCGGGGTGCCTAACAAATTAGACACCAGGAGTTACATCAGCCATAGAGCCGTCGGTCATGCGGGTATCTAAATGTGGCATGGATACATGTAACTTACAGTATTCTGCCCATGTGTCCACTCCCCTTTTTCCCAGTACAGGGAGGTTTGAGTGGATTGACTGAACAATTGAGTAGCTGTATGAGGGTTGTTAAAAGATGGATGTGCTCAGACAGGTTAGTTTTAAATTTTTGTAAAACTGAATTGACGTTTGTTGGGAAGGATAAAGATTTACCTCAATGTGGGTCTGTGAATTTGGGCAATTCTGTGTTTCCCATGCAGGAGAAAATGCATATATTGGGTGTAAGTTTGGATCCTTTATCTAATATAATAATTTGCTCCTTCAACGTTCCAATGTGTCTCACTGGGTTTGTAACCATCTCCTGACGTCACTCTCCTGCAGTAGAAGCCTGCGTGCCTGATGTCAGGAGATGTTGCTGTCTTCGGACTCTGCATCGCTGTCGCTCTCCTCCGCAACCCCACGTCCCTCTCGCTTCCCGCTCAGGTATCGGTGCCGGTCGTTCCATCTTCACTTACCAAGTCAGGGTTACGGCGGCCGCCAGCAACTGTAAAAGGCGTGTAGCCTAGACCCTTTTCTCTCTCTCAGCTGTGGTCCTGCCCTCATTTCCTGTTTCCACAAGGGCGGGACCACAGCTGAGAGAGAGAAAAGGGACGAGCCTGCACGCCTTTTACCGCTGCTGGCGGCCGCCGTAACCCCAACAAGGTAAGTCAAGATGACTCTCAAACTTCGTAGGGATGGGGCCTGGAACTGGAAGGGAGGGGGAGGGACGGTGGATGGAGGGAGGTGATGACCCTGGAACTCGAAGGGAGGGAGGGAGGGGGTGGCACACACTCTCAATCTCACACACACACACTCTCTTTCTCACAGACACACTCGCACCCAGTCTCACTCTCTCTCTGTCACACACACACACTCGCACATTCACTCCGTCGATCTCTCACACAGTCACTCTCTCAAACATACACACTCCGAGGAAAACCTTGCTAGCGCCCGTTTCATTTCTTTCAGAAACAGGCCTTTTTTTACTAGTTGTCTATAAAAGACCAAGTATTGCATGTTGTTAAGACAGCTTTTTACCACCTACCTCTATTGGCAAAGTTAAGACCTATGTTGCTACAATGTGAATTTTGGTCTGTAGTACAAAGTTCAGTGATTTCTCATATTGATTTCTGCAATTCCTTGCACTTGGGTTTGCCAACATCTAAGATAAATGCATTGCAGGAGATACAGAATGCTTCTGCCCAAATGTTGACAGGTGTGTCTTGATCTGAACATGTATCCCCGATTCTTTGTTTGCTGCACTGGTTGCCAGTCCACTCTCGAGTGCAGTACAAAGTGATACGTTTAAACCATCAAGCATTGTACTCTGATTGTGTTCCTTGGTACCTTAGAGGCCCTTTTACTAAGGTGAACCTAAAAGTGGCCTGAGCTGGTGTAGGTGCATATTTTGGACTGCAGAGGTCAATTTTTCAGCGCGCCTGGAAAAAAGCATTTTTTTTGTGTGTGGCCGAAATTGGATGTGCGGCAAAATTAAAACCGGCGCGTGTCCATTTTCGGCCTGAGACCTTACTGCCACCCACTGACTTAGTGGTAAGGTCTCATGTGCTAACTGGGCGTAAGCAGCTAGCATGCATAAGCTGCCAATTACCACCAGGTAAGCGCCACGCGGTAGAAAACAGAAAATATTACCGCCCAGGGCGCACAGTAGCCGGGTGGTAGTTTCAATTTGGCGCATGTTGGACGTGCGTAGGCACTCACACGCCTTAGTGAAAGGGACCCTCAAAGAGGTGATTCAAGAGTATCAGCCAGTAAGATCTTTACGATCAGAGAATTTGAAGTTATTGACAAATGTTAAGATGCAATCTGTACCATTTGCCAACACTCGGAATTCGGCTTTTTAAATAGTGGGTCCACAAATTTGGAACAAACCACCAGGTTATTTGAGATTGTGCAGCAGTAGGGTTCAATTTGGTAAATTATTGAAGACCTATTTGTTCGAACATGCTTGGAGCTGATGCCTCTGTTTTTAATTTGAGTAATATATTGTTTTTTTTTTCTGATAATGTGTTTGTTAGTAGCTGTTATTGTGTATGTTGACTTGTTGATCTGCCTAGTTGTAGACGGAATAAAAATTGTTAAATAAATAAATAAATAATACATGCTAAGCTAGATGGGTGTTTGTCAAATGACACTCAGGTGCCCTGCTACCATTTAGGTGGTAAGTGCACATATATCTGCATAACTGCTAGTATTCTAGACATATACCCGTGCAAGGAGCACATAAATGCAGGTGCCTAGATTACAGAATTGTCCTTTACATGATTAACCTGAACCCTGCAACACTATGAAACCAAAGCACGTAATGGACATAATGCAAGTCTTCCTCTATACGATTCCCAAATATATTTGTTCCATATGAACCTTATTCTACCACAACATCACTGTGTAACTGTTTATACCGGAATTGGCGAACGCCTTTACGGTACTATGTAAGCCACCTTGAGCCTGCAAATAGGTGGGAAAATGTGGGATACAAACGTAACAAAATAAATAAATAAATAAAATAAACCTTCAAAAAATTTGCTGAAGAGGAATTTTGATAGGACTGTAACTGTACATAGGGGTCTTTTTACTAACCTGCCTACAAAATGGGTGACAGTAAAATGGCTGCACACTAATGGCAACATTAGTGCATGGCCATTAAATTAGAACACGGAAAATAGGCCATTTTCTGGCCACGGCACAAAGTGGCCTTAGTACGCCCTTAGATGGGTTTTTTCTGTGTGCTAAGGGCTAAGGCCACTTTGTGCCGTGGCCAGAAAATGGCCTATTTTCCGTGTTCTGATTTAATGGCCATGCAGTAATGTTGCCATTAGCGAGCAGCCATTTTACTGTCACCCATTTTGTAGGCAGTAAGTGCTCATGTGCTAATCCTGTGCTAATCGGTCAGCGTGCGGTAACGTAGCTGCGTTGATTAGCTCAGACACGCCCACTCTCTGTCCCAAGATATGCCCCTGCAGTAAAAAAAAAAAATAACCACCACATGTCCAAAGTACTACAGGACACCTCAGCGCGCCTCACAGGGCGCCATTTTAAGCTGCAGTAAGCACGTTTTAGTGCTGACCGCAGCTTGGTAAAAAGACTCCATAGGTTGGTACGACGTTCAGAGAACTAATGAGAAAATAAAAATGCATATTCCTAATAAAATCTTGTTTTCTCATCTACATCTTACGTGGGTAGTAAAACATACCCCCATGGCCTATTGCTGAGGCTTGTTCCCAATGATGTCAAACCATTGGGAGGCATGAATAGGAAAACATGACATTACCATCTTTCCAAGAGGCCCATCTGTTCTCCCAATTCTCTCTTTGGTTCTTGGTTTTCACAAATGTTTTGATGCTTTCAGATGACAGCTCAGTCATTACCAGCTGCAGCGCTTTCATCTTTCTTACTGCTACTGCATGGTTCTCTGTGTTTCAAGTTTCTCAAAATAGAGAGAACAAGTATTTATAGATATATATATATTTTTTTTGCTTACCAGGAGAATTGTTATTGTTTTCTTTCAAATGATGCCAGGTAACATGCTTCTCTTAATGAAGAGACTGGTTCCATACAGCTGTGGTTACAATGTGTTTAATCATAATGCCAGACATGTCATATGTCAGTTACCCTCTGGTCCTACCTGTTTAGTTCTCATCTTTGAATCTGGTGACAGGTTGTTATAGGTATAATGGGCTTGTGTGACTGCACAGAACAGAACAGCAACAATTCCTGGAATTTAAAGAAACAATTAACGTCATATTTTGCATGCCATCTTTCAATCAAAAGCTGTAGCACTTAAAGAAGGATGAGCTTTGCATTGTGTGTTCTGCTCTAACAACAACAAAAAAACATGTTTCATCTTCCCACATCTATTCCTAAATGTATAATAAAGAGAACGTTAAAAACATCAAAAGGCACTTAGAAAATGTGTGGAATTTTATGGCAATGTGGGTAAGGGGCAGGGAGTGCTCACTGCAGTTAACTGCCAAACTGTCAGATAAGATACAACCAAATTAACTATACCCTGAAAGGTGTATTTAACTGCACCCACTTTATCTCGCGTGACATTAATTTGATTTGATTATATTTCATATTCCACCTTCAGTAAATCAAACAAAACACACCACAAATCAAAGCAGATTACACTACAAAATTCATAATAAAATACCAATAAAATAAATCATAAATTGCAGTAAAGAACATAGCTTTCAATTTTTTCCAAAAGCAATGATAGTTTGATTCTTCCTGAATCTTCCATGAGATGGAATTCCAAAAGGAAGGAACAATGTATCCAAAAGCAAGGCATCTGGCCAATGCTAGACTGATCTCAGACAAAGATTGAAATTGCAACAGATCCATTAGGGAAGAACTCGACACCTGTATAAAGTTAGTATGAAACTGTGAACCCCCCCCCCCCCCCATGAAAATGCCTATGCATAGTGGGTGAAAGGAAGGATTTCAGGGAGGTCACTAGATTGTGAGAGAGCTGAAATTAATAGCTAAGGGAGAAAAATCAGAGTAAAGCCCAGCCCTAGGGCCTGGACTAGAGAAACAACATTAGTGTTTGCTTAGAGAAAATTCTAGTCTTTGGTAGCCCACCCCGCCAAGACCTGTAGCTCTGAGGGGGAAGTCCTGGGTACCAAGTGTTTGGAAGCCTCTGCACAAGGTAGAAGGTATCTGCAGCAGTGCTCCCAATGAGGGAGCAAAGTAGGCATGCCTGAGGGAAAAACCCCTGGTAGAAATTGGAGCGGGTGTGCCTGAGTTTTGGCAGGACTTGCATTGCACTTGGTAAACTGATCTAGTTCCAGGATGGGATGGAGGACTGTAGAAATCTTGTGAGTGAAATACAGACTGCAAGAGATTAGTGCGGCTCACTCATGTGCTATTCTCTATGCTGTAAGCCATAGCTGTAATGTGTTGAAGCTGAATGACTGACAAGACTTAGAGTGGCTGGTTACCCCGTGCTACTTACCTGACAGTGGACCAGAGGAGTTTGAGATAAAATTAAAAAGACTTCAACCAGTTATGCATGTGGAGATTACCATAGACTATAAATGTAATCATGAAGAGAATATCAAGTACCTTGTTCTGGTGGCAGATAGAAGAGATTTTGAAATAGAACCGAACTATGATTTTATGTGCTCCGACTGTATGGGAGAACCTGTTTGAGCTGTGCTGATCACCCTGAATGACCCTGCATTCCATTGTTCAGACCAACTTATCAAGTTTATCAATTGCTTTTCAAGTTGTGTTAGTAAAGCAAGTTGAAGTTTATTGCAACTGAAATTACTAATTACTGAGTAAATGCCAGAGTGAATGCCCAGAGAAAGAGTATCCTTGGCTTACTGGAGTATGTCTGGCCCAAGCCGGAGCCCAACTCATGTGAACCTGCCAGTGAGAGCTCTGTGTGTGGCACAGAAGAGAAATATCTGTTTGTGGCCCAGTAAGGAGTGAAGCTACTCCGAAGTGAGGAGCTGAGCCAAAGGAGCATGACTAGGGTTACAAAACCATATACTTTGTCATTTACTGTAACAACTGTAATGCCAACTCAGGCATAGGAGCCAACGTTTCAAAATGATTGGGGGTGCTGAAAATTTTTTTTTTGTTTACAGGTGGTGCATTCCCCCTCCCCCTCCCCCCGTCCCCTTCCCTCCCTCTCCCAAATTCCAGGCCCCCTCCCTCTCCTCTGAGTTCCAGGTCCACCTCTCTCCCTCCTTCCGAGTTTCAGGCCCCCCTCCCTCCGAGTGCCAGTCTCAACCCCAGCCCGACCTCTTCTCCCACAACAGTCCTCTCCACTGGTCCACCCTCACCTTCCCTTCTCTCTCAGCTCTGGTCAGAGCGAGAAGGGAAGGTTGAAGCGCCGAGCCTGCTCGCCTTTCACTGCTGCCGCCAGGACCCCGAGGTAAGATGACTTTTAAAATTCTGGGTGGCACACAGGAAGGCAAGGGCGGACCAGCGGAGGGTTGTTGAGGGAGAAGAGGGCGGGCACCGGGCACGTTGGGCTGGCGAAGGGAACTTCCGGTTCCAACTTCCGGCTGGTGAAAATATTGGGGGTGCTCGAGCACCCACAGCACCCATGGAGTCAGCGCCTATGGCCTCAGAAGCAACCCTGGGTTTGGGGCCTGACCTGGCCGGAGCCGGCTCCTTCAGTCCCGTGTATGTGTGGTGTCTGGTTCCTCCACCTGAGGTAGAAGGGTTTTAGTGAGGGAGATTTCCCTCCCTTCACCCCAGGATAATTCCAACACTTCTGTGAATTTAACTCTTATGACTTTTTTCAGTTTTCTTATCTGTGACCTACACTACTCTCATTTTTCCACAGCAGAAAAATCACTACAGCACTGAAGGAAACCTCTCCCCCTCCCCTCAAGTACAGATTTCCCTTCTATTTTAGCTCCTTTAGAATCCCAGTCCTCTATGGGCTAAACTCTGCTACTGCAGCCTTTCAGCAAACCCTTTATCCTATACAATTCAATTTACATTCTACTTTCATGGTTTTTATCTCCCACACCCTATCCTTGACACTCACAAAGCTTTCCTAAGGCCACTTTTGCTTGACTATCAAATACACTTATACTGCACAGTTTGTGCCTTTAAACATAATCTATATTTACTTTTAGCAGTTGCATTCATTTTACATGATTTGATCACAGCTAATGATCCCTTTTCACACAGTAAGTTCAGTAATTTGCATAAGTCTGTGACCCTTCCCCTACAGCACATACCGAGATCAGAGTGAGGTCGCTAGGGACAACGACAAAAGATATATTTCAACTGACAGCTTGTCTCTAGCACACAAATAAGTCTCATTAAAACTGCTTTAAAGAGTGGTCATACAAACCAAATGGCAATCCGTTCTCCAACACAAAAACCATGTCCCACTGAAAACCTCTCTATCAAGGGCCTTTCACAGCAAATATTTGGAACCATATTCTGTCTTCAGAAGGAGTCCAGTGAAGTTGCTTCCACAGCGGTTACATGATCTGACTGCTGCTTCCTCATTAACAGCTTAGCAGCAACATTTTTAAGCTTGTCGAGCAACTGTCACATTTTTAAACTTGTCAAAGCTAAACCATGATCAGTGGCGTACACCAAGGGGGGGGGGCGGTGGGGGCGGTCCACCCTGGGTGCACACCGCTGGGGGGTGCCGCGGCACGCGCCTGCTCCGAGTTCGCTAAACTTCTTTGCTCGTTCGCTGCAGCTCCCTCTGCCCCGGAACAGGTTACTTCCTGTTCCGGGGTAGAGGGAGCTGCAGTGAACGAGTAAAGAAGTTTAGCGAAGTCGGAGCAGGCGCGCGCTGCGGCATGCCCCCAGCGGCGTGCACCCGGGGGGGGGTGTAATTTAGTGGGGGGGGGCGCTGCACCCGGGGGGGGGGGCACATCGGCACTCTGCCACGGGTGCCATCCAGGCAAGGTACGCCACTGACCATGATATAACAAAATTACAGTAATTAATTCTCAGGGCCAATCTGACCACCAGATAGACTCGGTTTCAACCTAGGGAGGCACAACTTGGAGTGCCAGTCAGTTTTCTAAACACAAAGGAATCCTGTATAGAAAACATGGAACCAAACAAGATTAGTGGTGATTAGATGGCAACACCAATAATTGGGAAGCAAAGCCAATGCTGGACAGACATCTACGGTCTGTGCTCTGATCATGGCTGGACAGATTCAGCTTCAGCAGCTGGAAAACAAGGCCAGTGCCTGCCAGACAGACAGACTTCTACTGTCTGTGCCCTGGTTGTGGCTGGACAGATTTGGATGGGCTTGAGTGGGGCTTTGATGACAACTTCAGGTGTTGGAAAGCAAGACCAGTGCAAGGCAAACTTCTATGGTCTGTGTCCTAAAAATAGCAAGGACAAATCATATCACACTTTATAATATGGGTTTATCTTGTTGGGCAGACTGGAAGGACCGTACAGGTCTTTATCTGCCATCCTCTACTATGTTACTACATTACAAACATTACTGCAGAGGCTAATGCATGTTAAGTGCAAAACCTTACTGCACATTTTAGTTTATAGACCCCCAAAGTGTCACAAGTTGGTATCATTTTCACTGTCTGTACTGGTTGCATATACTTACATGAAGATATATATATATATATATATATATATATATATATATATATATACAGAAACTGGCTCTAAATGGTATTTTATAAATGGAGTATAATAGTTTTTTTGACACTATTTTTTTGGATGCCACTCATAGAATTTAGTCCTTAGCATGTGTATGTGTGTGGGGGGGAGGGGTGTAAATATGGGTCCTGGGCATGTCTCTGAGATACACACACTTCAGGGCACAATTATAGAATTGTCACCACAATGTTTTGATGTTCAAAGACGTTATTTATTTCAATTTAGCTCGCACCCAGGGGCGGCCCAAGACAATATGCTGCCTGAAGTGAGGAATAAGCTGCCGCCCCAGCTCCTCTTTTGCTGCCCCCAATCATGACCTGAGATCTCTCCCCTTCTGTTCCTTCCCCAACCCCCTTCCTTGAACTTAACTTTTTTTTTTTGTTTATTTTTTCAAAAGGAGGCAGCGACAATGGCAGCAGCGATTCCCATGGGCTGCCCTGCCGCTGGTCCCTTCTCTCTATTGCAGCCCACCTCTCTGAAGTAACTTCCTGTTTCCTCGGACGCAGGCCGTAGTAGAGAGAAGGGTCCAGGACCGGCAGCAGGGCAGCCTATAGGAATCGCTGCGGCCACTGTAGCCACTGCCATAAAGAAAAAAAAGGTAAAATTCAAGGAAGAATGTGGGGGAAGGAATGAAAGGGATGAGATGCCTCCTCAGAAGAGTGCCACCTGAGGCTCCTGCCTCAGGTAGCCTAATGGTAGGGCCACCACTGCTCACACCCTACAACATATTGCTTCTTTAGCCACAAATCTTTGCCTTCTACCTGCATCAACATTGTGCTAAACAGTCCACATCATCAGCAGGGACATTTTCTGGAGTTAGAAGAATAAATCTGGTCTCTATAGATGTGTGAGAAATGGGAGGTAGAGCTTGAGCCAGGTGCATTTCAGACCATTTTGACTTTGCCAAAAAATTTTGGATTTCTTTCAGATTGGTTGTCCAAGCTGCATTCTTCTTTAAGTGTATCCATGAGATGAAGGCATAGGATTTGGATGCCATAACATATTTAGATTTACAATGGAAAAGGCTGATAGGTGAAAAGCTTCCAGGTACTTTAAGAGGAATTTTCAGAGGCCATTTATTTGCATAAGTGGAAAGTTGCTCATGTAAGCTGGTCACCTAAAATCAAAAAGGTCCAAAGGAGGAGAATTCTTGCACAATGGGCAGGATTCTATATAAGGCACCTAAAAAATCCACATGGTGAACATTTCAACCTAAGCATATTCTATAAGTGGTGCCTAGATTTAGGTGCAGTATATAAGAACTTGAATGAATATTCTGTAGGACTTTCTTGATTTTACAGGTATGTTTTGAGTTTATGTAACCCGCTTAAATTCAGTATAAATATTAGCAGGATATAAATATCTTGTATATAATATAATAGAATAGAATAGTTGATGTCCCAGCGCCTAAAACTATGTGCATCCATTTACACCAACAAAAACGTGGCGTAAATCCCTGTGTGTAGATTTACGTGCACTGGGCCATATTCTATAAGAATGTAAATTTGAGCTTTGTTCGGTTTTCTTTTTAAGCCACTTTTGAAAAAAAAAAAGAAAAAACATACAAGTTAAAAATGCGCAAAATCAAGCCACTGGGATGTAGGAGGGGTCAGCATTTTTAGCAGACTGGTCCCCCAGACATCCCAAGAGAGCAATGGGGCACTGCTGTGGACTTCATATAAATGCTCCCAGGAACACATCTTACCATTGCTCCCTTATCTTGTCTTCTGAGCCCTCTAATACCCATCCAATGACCATTGTCCCTAACTGTACACAACTACAATAGCCCTTACTGGTGAAGGGGGCATCTATATGTGGGTACAGTGGTTTCTGGAGAGTTTTGGAGGGCTCACAGTTTCCACCACAAGTGTAACAGGTAGGGAGAGGTATGGGCATTTCTAATACGCTGCTTCTGAATACTATCTTAGCACTGTTGGAGAACAGAATATTAGGCCATATAGACCAATGGTGTAACTCAGTTTTGCTATTCTTATGTTTTCACTATTCATTATTCTTTGAAGCCCAGATGTTTACACACAAAGCACCACTGAGTCAACTTAATTAGATGTAGTAGTCTGCTCTAGATAGTATGATTTCCTAGTATTATGAAAATTAAAAAAGAAAAGAAAAGAAATCCAAGAGACGCTACCTGTAAAACAAGGAATTACTATGGAGTTTAAAGAGTGGGATCTGAACAGTGACAGAGAGTGAAAGCGTTCCTTTACAGTACCTTCAGAAACTGGATTCCCTAGATTGGAAAACCCACTTTCAGTACAACCACCTCCAGGCTAAGTCCTATTTATATCTCTTAGGCCTAGATGCACAAAACTCTAACGACCCTTTAATGACCCTCTAACGACAAAATTTGCGGCCGTTGCATGCATTATAGGCCTTTTTCTGAAGCCACTAGCAGATAACGAAAACGGAATGCAAACCAGAAACTACCATTGAAATATGGACAATTCGCTATGCACTAACCATACCGACGATTCTAACGAATCATTTAACGTGACAAATTTAGCGAGCTCTCAGACCTGTCATTCAGGCCTGAGCTGTCATCTCCCCGCTCCCTCCTGCACCTTAAAAATGCAAGCTGGCATGTAAAAAAAAAAAACGTAGGTAACTTACGTCAATGGAGGGCGGGCCCAGGAACAACGTCGGAGAAGGGAGAAGCAATTGGCGATCAGATGTTCTATCCCATGCAGCACCTTCGCATATAGGTGAGAGGCGCTGCACGGGACGGTAATGTGGAGGGGGGGGGTCCGGTGGAGGGTGGGAGCGGCGGCGATGATCCCAGGGGGCGGGGCCCTGGAGCAAGGGACAGGAAACACAGGAAGGGAGGGGGACCGGGGATGAGAAAATTTGGAGATTTGTTTTTATTAAAACCGGCTGAAGCGGGGAACAGCGGCGATCTTGGGGGGGGGGGGCAAGGGTGCCCATACAGGACGCTCCTGATGAGCGCCTTTGCCCCCTCCCGATCTATTTGGATTTTTTTAATGTTTTGGTTAGTGCAGGGGGAAATGGGGAGCCACATGTTTGTGTTGTGGTTTTTTTTGGACGTTTGTGGCATGCGCAGAGCAGCCAGCATAACGCTTGGCTGCTCTGCGCATGATTTAGGGGCTGATTACGACGGGGATTACGATTCAGTGATACATTGTTTGACCTGTTTTTTTGGTGCATGCTTCGGTTTTTCAAAATCGTTAAGGACTTTAACGATTTAGATTTTGTTACGTTTGTTTGATGCATCTGGGCCTTAGTGACAACCAAGTAAGCTGAAGTCCCACCTCCATCTTCTGTAGCCCATTAACTGTGTTTTCTTATAACCACATAACACTTACCTGTGAGGCCAGCAGCCTCCGCTGACAGGAAAGCACTCCAAGACAAGAGGAAAAAGAGCCCCGTCTCCAGCATAGGGAACTCGCATAGCTTTGTAAATTTTGTCAAGTGATAAAAGAATGTTAAGGAAAAATATTACAATTCCATCCAAGATATGCTCCCGGCTGAGTGCCTGGTACTCAGCAGTAGCAGGACAATGTCCTTACATGTAATCAGTAAGGCGCAATCCTGTAAGTTGACACCTCAGTCTAGACGCCTCAATGCTGTGTGCTTAGTGCCAATTCTACAACAGCATCTTGGTGCCAAGATTCCATTATAGAATACTAGTGTAAAGTTGGCATTGGTGCACCCATGTGTAGGTGTACCCTAATATCAATGGTGGGTGTAGGTTGGTGTGCCTAGGCATGCCAAGTGATGCATGTACCTGAAAGACACACCCATAGCCTACCCCGCTCCACCCATGCAGTTAGGCACCATGGCACTTAGGCACTTCCTTATAGAATAAAGCCTAGTGCATATGTGCCTGTCAATTAGTGGCACCTTTGATGTATCTACCTTTAGGTACTACTTTAAAGAATTGCCTCCTAACGGGCCCTTTTATTAAGCAGCGGTAAGCCCACTGCGGGCTTACCGTGTGCCAATCCAGAACTACCGCTGCGCTACCGCAGGAGCACAGCAGTAGTCTCCACCCCTAGCACGCACCATTTTCAGTGCTACAAAAACCGGTAATTGGGCAATGGTGACCATTGGGTTAGTGTGGGAGCTGCCATCTCAATGGGTGGCGGTAAGGGCTCCCTACTGAAATATCAATGCGATAAGTGCTTCACTTACCACATGGCCATTTCTTTTTTCCTGCTGCGGTAAAAGGGGGCCTCAGTGCACATCATAAACATGCGCTAACGCTAGCGCAGACCCCCTTTTAGCGTAAGCTTGTAATGGTATGAGTTTAATTATCAGAATTAAATGTGTAGCAGAATTATTGATTGTGCTGGATCAGATACAAATATATACCAATATAAAAATACAGCTTGGAAACTGGTCTGGATCTCAAGTCCCTCTTTCCCCCTCCCCCTGGGAAACTTCTGATAACAAAGACTATTCAAATACAAACAAGAGACTGCTTCAAAGAGTTTTAAACTTCCTCTGTTCAAAAGCCTGCCTGAGTGTAAATATCAACACATCTCCAAAGAGCCAAGAGACAGAAAGGTGGGAGAGGTGTGACCCTAGCTAGTAAAGACAAAAGGACTCAGAGGAAATTATAAACAAGAGGCCATTTGCTTGCTAAACCATCTGCTGGCTACCTCAGACAGCAGAACCCAGCACATCTACAGAATAAAGACTTATAACATGTGATCATGCTACAACTATATTTCCCAGTGCACCTAGGACCATAATGCTTTGCAATTTACCCAGGAGTCAGTGCATATAGACCATAATGCTTTGCAAATTACCCACAAATTAATGCAACCAGGAAGCAAATGCCCACAGGACATGTGATCATGCTTCTCTGCTAACTAACAATATAAAAAGCCAGAGCTGCTTCCGTAAAAGACAGGCTCTCTTCTCTCCTGCTGCACTTCTCTTCCATCACTGACTGCAGAATGCCTGGGCTCCTCTTACCTCATGCTGCTCATCAATCAGCTGGACCACAACATGCTTTGTAACAAAAGGATTTGTAAGTTAACTTGATTTAAACCTGTTACCTTGTTTTTAAAGCACAAATTCTCTGTTCTAAGATTCTTAAGACTACCTCTTGTTTGCAACATTATTTACATTACCTGTACTGTAAATAAACCCTTTTCTGCAGCTAAATATATATGGTCTTTTTGTGTTCTGAGTACATGCTTTTAAATCTTGCAGTACAGGCTAGTGCAATTCAACAGAGATAACATTTAATTCTTCTTATTCTTGCAATTGTGAATCTTATTACCTTAATAGGTAATTGGTGGAGAATTAATTAAAATATATATATATATATATCTTAAAACTTAGAAATACAGCAAATGCCTGAGCAATTCCCCTGTTTTAAATCTTTCTTGTAACAAGCTTAATAAAAAGACCCCTAAGTGCATTATCCAATACAGAATAGCTCATCTTTATTTATTCCTAGGTAGTAAATTATATTTAAAAAAAATCACAACTGATTAATCTGCTTCAGTAGATGTAATCTTACAGACAAAATCACTATTCCTTTCAAAATTATACATTAGATCAGAGATGAATGATATAGTACTTTGGAGTCCCTAGTGACCTCTTGAAAAACTGTCAGAAGCAGAAGGAAGTTTAAAACTAGGCCATACACCAGTATCATCCATGTTCAGTCCTTGTGAGCCACAGACAGGTCAGATTTTCAGGCTATTCCTAAGAAATATGGATGAGATAGATTAGCATGCCAACTACCTCCACTGTAGGCAAATCTTTCTCATGCACATTCATTAGGAATAGCGTGAAAAATCTGGTCTGTTGTGGCCTTCAATGACTGAACCAGGACAAACCTGCTACATACAATAGAAAACCAGAAAGGATCTTGCATAGGCAAAAGTAATATAAATCTTAATAAAATGTCTCTATCTATTTGAATGCTTTGTCAGAACTCTACAGAAAGGAAGAACATTCTCTTTAGAAACAGCACGTGCCTGCTTTTTTTCTACTCTGAAGAATCATTTTCCATTCTATCCCTCCAAGGATATGATGACCCAAGATCTCACAGGTGCAAAGTAGAAAACTTAACCTGGCAGAAGGGTAGGGAGTATGAAGCAAGAGATGTTCACATGCCTCATATAACTTCATGAACCAAGGCAGTTATATTTGAGAAGCATCATATAAAAAACATTGACGTTTTCTGGGCTACATTTCTGTCACTTCCTTTCAATGCAGCAGTTTGAAATTATATCTGTAGTCAAGTGAAGAAGAAAATTTGAGAAATGCCTGAGGACCTATATTGTCTCTCACCAACAGAAGCCACTGTGGACCCCCAGGACTAGCTACTACCGTAGTCCTAAGCTCTGTGATCTGCATTTCCTACTGGTGGCCATCTTGCTTCCTGGTAAGGAGATATGTCCACAGCTCCTCAGTCTATTTATTAATTGTCAGAACTTGGTCACTGTCTGTATCCTAAATGAAAAGCTTCTGCTTGTTGATCACTTCAGTTGATTCCAGTTCCTACATTCATTTGTTCTATGAAAATATCCTGCTGGAATCCTTGCACCTTTGTCTTTCCAAGTTAGTTTGCTATGAAGTCCTTCTGGTCACCAGCATCTGAAGTCCAAAACCTGAGAGGAAAGCAGCCTGCACAGGCTGAAGACCTGCACAGTTCTTACAGTGCAGGGGTTCACTCTCTACTGGCTGAATACCAGTATTAGGAGTAAGATCAGAAAAGAATCAGTAATAAAGCTGTAAAAAAAAACACTAAAGATGCTTGGGAGATAGGGGAGAAGAGAAATAGTTAAAAATTAGGGCCCACTGAGCTCCTAAATTTTTAGCCAAATTTAGGAGCATAACTTTTCAGCTGAAGATAAAATTTATGAGCTTAAAATGTATGCTCATAAATTTAGGTGCATCATTCATTTGCCTAGATTTGTGAGCCTAATTTATGAGCCTACTGCTGAACATCAGCGTTAAGCCCTAGCTTCTTTTCCCTATCCTAAATCTGCCCGTTACCACCCACTTTTTATGATCCTAAATTTAAGAGTTTGGTAAAATTTTGAGTAAAAACTTATGCACTCAGCCCTAGTAAATTTTGAAAGAGGCCAATTTGTGAGCATAACTCTCAAAGTTGGGAGCATAAATATTTTGAATATCAGGCTCTTAGAGAAGAATCCAAGAAATGCAGTGGCTTGAATGAATAATGTTGAAATACTGACCTACTTTACAGAGCAAACATAATGAAGGAAATGCAGATTATTTTATTTTACTAAAGGCATTTCAAAGAGTTTCTGCTATTTTGTTTTCTTATGTTAGCCTGTGGCGATATAAAATGTCTTTTGACCCACCGACCTAGATGATGATGTAATACCATTTGCCAACAATACAGATTTCAAAACAGCAGAATTTTCCGTATGTGGAGAAGCAGCATGAGTAGATCACTCTGAGGTTGTTCTTTCAGGCTTTAACAAAAATCTAGCCAGTTCCATAGAATACTCATTGATACATATGTATTAAACCAACATTAAGATTTTCTACTTTAGAACCAAACTGAGATAATGGTCGTTATGTGGGGGGATTACAAGAGAACTCCATGTGACCTTTCAGTACATAAGCCAAATACTGATCATATGCCTTGAGACACCTACTTGCACTAGCGCTGTAAATTCAATGTGAGTCATGCAAATCTATCTAAGGTCTTTGCAGTTAAAACAAGGTAACTGCTTTGTCAATACATATGACCTCATTTTTCTCCTTACTTTAAAATACGTTGTGTAATTCATCAACATTTTCTGATAATGTCATCAAGGTTTTCTCCGCAGTTCATCTAAATCACAAGGGGGCATGCTATGGGGGGGGGGGGTGTTTTGAGTGGGATTTGGGTGGTCCCAGAATTTAGACATTTTTCAGGAATAATGGAACAAGATAAAATGGTCAAGGGCAAAAATTGGGACATTTTTATTTGGACCTGTTTCAATCAAGACTAAGTCACAAAAATGTGTCCTAACTGACCAGCTGACCATTGGAGAGATTAAGGCATGACTCCCCCCACCTTAATCCCCCAGTGGTTACTGACCCACCTGCCGATAGTAATAGTACAAACCAAGTTCTGTGACGGCTTCAGATATTATGGCCATTCCTATTAAAGCAGCAAGCTGGTCTCAGGAGAGACTTGTGGCTGTTCTCAGGAGAGACTTGTGGCTGGTCTCAGGAGAGACTTGTGGTGAGTGCAGTGGATTAAAGAGAAAGGGACCCTGGTCCATATCCCACTCTAACTAGTACATTTGTGGTAGAAACTGTGAGACTTCCAAAACCCACAAAATACCAACTGTATCTATAGATAGGAGACACCTGTAGACCTGAGGGCATTTGTAGAGGTGTACAGTTAGGTTTTTAGATGTTCCTAAAGGGCTCACAACACAAAATAAGGCTCATGAGGTGGGATTTGTACTTGGGTCCCTTTATGTGAAGTCTCACTCACCACTAGGCTGCTCCTCTGCTCTGCTGAGATGTCTGTGGGCCAGTTTACTAGGTATGGTGCCACAAAGCCATCCTTATGGATTCTTTTTGTGCATTTTTCTCTAGGATTTTTTTTTTTTTTTAGAACAGTACCTTAAGAAATATGTACCGCGCACAAAAATGTCTGGAAAATAGCAATTTTTGAAACAGATGTATTTCTGGTTCAAAAATTGATATGTTCTGGATGAGAATTATAGATGTTTTCAGCAAAATGTCTATAATTGGACTTGGATGTCATAATGAAAATGCCCCTCTCTAAGTCCAATGCAACTAATATAGACTCAGTGGGCTTTGGAAATAAGCCCTTCAGTTCTTATTAATTACACTCAAGAAAATACTTGAATGAATCAAAGTATCAAATCAAATGAAGAAACCACAGGAAATACCATGAACAAAACTTTAGCCCACAATATTCCAGGACCAGGAAAAGGAAATATACCCCAGGTGATTAACAAAAATCACAAGGAAATATGAGGATTCTCTAGCAGTTGGTGAAATCAATCCCTTGGAGTTACCTGTATTTTTCTGTAGTATTACTTCTTTTGTTCAGTTTAAAAAAGAACTTAAAACATGGCTGTTTCAACAGGCATTATGGTATTGAGATCCATTAGTTAGTGTATCTAACCAGATCATTATGAGATTTTAAATACTGCTTTTTTATTTGTCTATTATGTTATCGTATGTGGTTCTTGTGTTAACTATTATGAATGTTTTTTGTAACCCGCCCAGAACTTTGGATGGAGCGGCATATAAAAATTTGTTAAATAAATAAATACATAAATATACTCCCAGTACTTCTGGTTATTCCCTTGCTCTATGAAAATCAATGACCGTCTTAGATCAAAGAAAAGAACATTTTTCCCATCTAACTCATAAAACTCATGGCTAAAATGCTGAGGAGCAGGTGTAAATGTATGTGACTGAAGTATGCAGGTAGTTATAAATTTTATAATATGTGGGCTCGATATTTACAAGTGTTTAACAGGGCAGGAGAGTCTCCTACCCCATTAAATCCCACTGAGCTGGCCATCCAGCAATATTCTGTGGCACTTGAGTGGTTAATGTCATAGAATATTGTCTGTGACCGCCCAGGACCTGTCTGGTTAATGCCAGGTTGGTCCAGGGCGCTGTTCCTTCTAAGTTGAGTGACAGTCTTCCATCTACTTACTTTACTTTATTAGATTTATATCCCACATTCGTCCGAGTTGAGGACTCCATTCTGTGCGGCTTACATCAAAATTAATGTGGTTTACATCGAAATTAATCAGAGGATGAGGTTACAGTTAGTGATTTCTTGTATTGTTAGATTACACAGATATACATGATCAGAATAGGGATGTGCGAGTTAAAATATTCTAGGGAGGATATGTCATAACATGGGCTGGTTGTGTCTTGTCGTTGTCTGTCATTTGATACTAGGTTGCATCGATCAGTAGGAATTTCTTGTACAGATATGTTTTTATTTTTTGCGAAAGCCTTCATAAGTGATGCCGTGCTGCGTATTTTTGCTTGAGGGCTGGTTGCAGTATTTCTACTAGTGACATACAATCTGGTATACAAAAGTGCAGATTTTGAAGATTATTCTTGTTCTTATCCGTAGCCAGTGTAGGGATTGTTACAGTGATGTTGCGCCTTCGTATTTGGATGCCCTGCAGATTACTCTTGCAGAGGTGTTTTGTACTGTTTGTAATTACAGTTCTACCAGTGGGGGGTGCTGTTTCACTATCACATATTCAATATTGAGGGAGCAGGCAAGCTCTGCAGGATTCCAGAGAACCTGCCTGTCCCTAGCAATTGAAAATACAATATTGAAGCACCCCTCCCCCTGCTAATAGCAATGCAGTTGGAGGACACCCACTCAGCTTAGAGGGAACAGAGCTCCAAGCTAAGTAAGTAGATAAAGCAAGGACAGCAAAAAGGCTGGCCTAACATTATCTGTGAAGCTACCAGGCACCAGTCTGAATATCAGCCAGTGTCCAGTCAACTTCCAGGTGACCACACTTACCCAGATATTCAATGCCACACCCCAGACACAGCCTGACATTGAATATCTGGGTTTAATTCAGCACACAGCCATAAGCAGCTTAAAAGCCACGGACTGCCACAGGCTGAATATCTACCCTGTGTGTTTAACGTGTGACTCCACCTAACTCTGTTCGAGTCAGGGGCGTAGCCAGACAACAGATTTTGGGTGGGCCTAAGCAAGAAGTGGGTGGGCACCAAGTGTTCTCCCCCTCCCAATCACCACCACCAAAATAATATCTCAACTGATGGGAAAATGCTTCTTTCCACCTTGGCTGGCTGCAGCAGGCATGTGCTGAAAAATTAGCATGCTCAGGTGCCGGTATCGTGGAGAGTAGCACTTTTGTTACCATCAGGGGGTAAGTCTTCAGCTGGCCAAGCTTGGGATCTCCACCAGCTACCGCTAAACATGTGCTACTGCTGGGTGGGCCTGAGCCCTAATGGGTGGGCCACGGCCCACCTGTGGCTACGCCACTGGTTCGAGCTATGCCCCTGATCACACCTACAAATAAGTTGTGCAAAATGTGTTTGGCTTCTTGTAAATTAAGTATTTTTATGCACATAGCTAGCTCATGGGGATAATTTTACAAGAGAGCTTTTACATGTGACAAATCCTTTATAAATGACCTCCTAAGCATGCAATTAAATGGATTAACATGGCTTTACACAACCTAAAAATATGACCCTACCATTTGTAGCAATGAAAAAGTGGCGTTTCTTGTAATTTTAGGAGCACCAAAGCATGCATACCACAGCAAAAAATGGAGTACCATGGGGCACGCTAAGACATCCCGTGGCAATCTCATGTGCACATGTTACCCACGTGCTAAAAAATAAAGGGGGTCTTTTACTAAAGCTTAGCTCGAGTTATCTGCAGCAGGACCCATTTTATTCCTATGGGCCCTGCTGCAGATAACTCGAGCTAAGCTTTAGTAAAAGACCCCCCCAAATATGTTGATTGACACAGGGAGGTGTATTTTGTGCTAACTGGTTAGAGCAGCTGCATTGCTGTGTATCAACCAATCAGCATGTACTTAGCACACGCTAATCTGTTTTAATGGCCACCATTAATACAAAAATAGGACATTCGGCCATTTTACTAAAGCAGTAAAAATGGCCTTAACGTGTGGGAAAGAGCCATGCAAGGGCACGCTGAGACCACTTTTACTGTTTGATAAAAAGTCCTTTAATATCTTTGTAAATGAGAAGATGATGATTAAACTAACACAACCCAGAAACTGTTACCTTATTATGAATCTTCCCACCATAATCAAATCACTGTATAAAAAATGCTTTACTGTTTTATCTTTTCCCAAAAGCACCATTATTTTGATAATTCCCTTATGTGTTTACAAAAGCAAAAGTAATAATATGCTTTCCTATAGGCCTGATAACTCAATTAAGATATGCAAGTTCTCCCTTGGAATTCTAGTCACACTTCTCCAGGTTTACCGAGTTTATGATAAGCCATAAAACATGATACTGTCTGCATATACCAAATAAAAAATGATAACAATTGAATATACTTGAAGGCCTGAAACTCAAGAAAGCTATTATCTTCACAGTATAATGGCCAGTTATGGTGGGTTTTACTGCAATTATAAAACTCTCTTGGGGTTTTTTTCTTACTGTTGTAATGTTAAGAAAAGAAAAATATCATCTTTTGATGTGCAAACACTTGCATTGCAAAAACATAAAGCCAAGATATCATGGACAGGTACAGCCCCCTCCCTGCCCATCTTCAAATCTCTGCTTAAAGCCCACCTCTTCGATGTCGCTTTCGGCAACTAACCTCTACACCTCTACCCAGGAAAGCTAGACTGCCCCAACTTGACATTTCGTTCTTAGATTGTAAGCTCCTTTGAGCAGGGACCGTCCTTCTTTGTTTATTTTGTACAGCGCTGCGTAACCCTAGTAGCGCTCTAGAAATGTTAAGTAGTAGTATTCAGTGCTGCTACCCTGCCCTCAATCATGCCTCTCACTAGTTGACAACTGGTCCTCTCCACCATGTATTGCTGATCGTAGCTAAAAAGCTAAGTACTCTTTTGAATTAAAGAGATATTATGTCATTTCTTTATAAATGCAAAATACAAAGAAAGACAAGGATGTTTTCGAAAAATACTACTACAATTTTTTTTTAGAATAAAACAAGGACTAATATTAAATGGGTTTAAAATTGGATTGATGAGGATTGCGGTACTGCCCCTAATTGTATGCTTGGCTCATTGAATTATTCAGCCAAAGAGGCGGCGAGTACGCTTATCTGGTAGATCCTATTATGACGCCCTTATTCTACTGACCTTTGTAATATAAGGTTGAGAATTATCTGAGAAGCAGAGCATATTGTGGTTGAGGTCTCACTAGTTAGTGGCATTTTTATCCTCCTCATTTGTTTTATCATTTTATTGTGATGATTTTATCAGCATAGTCAGTAGCCAGGCAGCTCATATTTTCAGAACCGTAGGATTGCAATAGGTACAACCACTTAGAAAGTAGAAAACAAAGTCTTGCTTCCAGCAATATCCTAAGAGCACATGATCCATGCAAAGCTTTTCCATGTCAAATAAAGCATAAAGGATATTAAAGCTGTGACAACAGCATACGCAGACCCCATGGCAAATGATCCAGCAAAGATCCACAGGAAATTCCCAACGGACTGGAAGAAAGCAGCAGCATCAAACGCATTGGGATTCTCCTTAGGACTGTAAATTGATATTGAACTGGAAGGAAAACAAAGAAGAGAAAACAATGAAAGCAAATCACACTCTTGTAATACTCTTGTCCAAAGTATAAAAACCCTTTTGCTCAGATGGATAGTACCAAAAGATGCTCCTCTGAGCTTTAAGCAAAATTAAAAAGAAAAAAAAAACGTTTTAAATAAAACAAGGGAAAGACAGTAGGAAAACACTGTTGTACTAGAAATATTGTAAGAGTATTGTTTCCACATGAACCTGAAAGTAAAACATGGGAAATGTAATAGAAATATGTAGTGAAGAAAGATCACATTGAATTATTTATTGGACAGATGTTGCCTCTGCTCGTCTGCATTCACAAGTGCTTTTGACAAAGTGTTGCACTTCTATGACTGTGATTTGTATAAGGAATTTCTCTGCAGCAGTCTGTACAGAGTCATCACCAATGGCCTTGTTGAAAACTACTGAGCAAATCCCATCCCACAATGTAACCTTTTCATTAACAGTGTTCAGAATATCAACAGCAGCAAATTAGTAGTCATTTGGGGGGGGGGGGGGGGGGGGGGGGGGGAAGCACAATGAATTGGTTCTGCATAGCAATAAGAAAGACCAGCAATTTTCCTTTCTATCCAGTGCTAAAAGCAACCAGAAATATGTATTTCCAAACAGGAAATGGTGGCAGGCACCAGTGGGAAATCCATATAATCTTGATCTTTAAAGGTCAAGTAGACTGGTTGTAGGCTGTAATGTAATAGCAGATATATAATGATATAGTAGGTTACAGCAAATAGAGACCAATTGGCCTGTCTGTCTGCCTACTTATTGTCCACTCTGCTAAGGATGTATTCCCCATCCCACTTGTAGACGATAGACCAGTGGTTCCCAAACCTGGTCCTGGAGACACCCCAGCTAGTCAGGTTTTCAGGATACCCACAATGAATATTCATGAGAGAGATCTGCATGCACTGCCTCCACTGCATGCAAATCTCTCTCTTGACTATTCATCGTGGATTATCATGAAAACCTAACTGGCAGGGGGTGCCTTCAGGACCAGGTTTGGGAACCACTGCCCTAGACCATTTCGAAGACATCAGTCTCTATTTAATTCAATTTTTGGCTCTCTCCTATCCTGAGTAGATAAACTTACAAGTTCCCATATCCTATGTAATAAAACACACCTCCAACATTCTGAAGCCGAGAAAGTGAAGCCTTCAAGCTTTGAAGCATTCCTGCAACGTTCCAGAACTACGTGTCTTCAATTGAGGAGATGGAGCCTTACAGAGCGCACTAATGCTTCAAGGCTTGTCGGCTTCACTTTCTCACACACACACACACACACTCACTCTCTATTTCTCACATATACTCTCTCTCACACACAGACTCACACACACACTCTGTCTCTCACACACACTCTCTCTCTCTGACACAAACACACACTCTGTCTGTCTCTCTCTCACTCATTCTCTCTCACATACACACTCCATCTCTCACCCACACACTCTCTCTCAAACATACACACTGGGGAAGAGAGGGAGGGGGCATGGAACTTGGAGGGAAGGGGGGCCAAGAACTTGGAGGAGAGGAGAGGGAGGGAGAGAGGGAGGGGGGCCTGCACCTCAGATGGAAGGAGGGCCTGGAACTCGGAGGGGAGGAGAGAGAGGGAGGGAGGGGGGGTTCATGGAACACACACTCACTCTCTCTCACACACACACACACACACACTCTCTCTCTCTCTCTCTCTCTCTCACACACACACTCAATCTCACACACACATACACTCTGTCTCACACACTCTCTCTCTCTGACACAAACACACACACACTCTGTTTCTCTCTCACTCATTCTCTCTCTCTCACTCACACACACACTCCATCTCTCACACACACTTTCTCTCTCACACACACACTCCGAGGAAAACCTTGCTAGCACTCGTTTCATTTGTGTCAGAAACGGGCCTGTTTTACTAGTTTTATATAAAACCTAGCCTCTCCTCAACCTCATGTCTTACAAAGTTTTAACATATCTTTTATTGGTACAATATAATAATCAAAATATGATGTAATGCATGAGCTTTTGGGACTACACAGGTCCCTTCCTTATTCTGTAGTCTATTGTCGTTTTTGTGTTACAACATCTTTTGATTATTTATATGTTGGCCCTAAAGAAAGTATCACTTTGTAAAAAGATCCCAGTGTTTGTAGGCCCAGTATGTCTGTAAGAATTCCACCTTATGGAAGACAATTAGCAACTAGTTCCTGAATCCTTTGAATGCTTATATCATAGATTGTACATTATTACAAAGTTAGTTGCATAGGGATTTTGGACTTTGAAACAAAAATGTGTAAGGTTTTGTAGTGACCTGTGTGGCTGGGGGGCTTCACGCCAGGTGTACAGTGCAGGGATAAAAACCCCTGTATGTCATTTGGAGGGGGAAGGATAAAACCCCAATAGCCATTTGGGGGGGGGGGGGGGGGGGGAGGGCAAACCATCAAGGGAGCTGCCTCTCTCTTGTGCTACACTGATCCTCACTGCTGACATTCCATGAAGTCTACTGTGCCAGTCAATCAACGAATAACACAATTTAATAAAGCATATTCTTCTGTGATTGATTACTTGATTTGTTCTTACCAGTGATAGTGGAGTTTAAAAAAAGGTTTGGACGGCTTCCTAAAGGAAAAGTCCATTGACCATTATTAAATGGACTTGCGGAAAATCCACTATTTCTGGGATAAGCAGTATAAAATGATTTGTACTTTTTTGGGGATCTTGCCAGGTATTTGTGATCTGGATTGGCCACTGTTGGAAACATAATGCTGGATTTGATGGACCTTTGGTCTTTCCCAGTATGGCAATACTTATGTACTAAGTGATAGCCACACATAACACTCTACCACTGCACGAAGTGGTAGCCACACATAACACTCTACTTCTGCATGGTCAAGGCGTTCCTTCTTGAGTGCTGGCTGCTTGCCCATCTGAGTCTGCTCCTGAAACTCAATTCAGCCCTTGTGGCATACAACTCTACTTCAATGATAGCCAAATAAAGAAAAGGCCCCAGCTGCCTACCAACCAAACTGTGGCAACAGAAAGATGCTAAACCCTTCCCTTCAACCTATCTACATACCGTAACAGGATACACAACAGGGAAATCTGGGGGGGGGGGGGGGGGGGGGGGGGAGGAGCATGGCAGCCAGCGTTACACTTGTTTTTCCCACTCCAGTTTGAAGCAGAATGAGACATACATCCTCAGTAATAGGAATATGGCAGCTCTTTATATCTTCCAGGGATGCCAAGGGTGACCCATCCCAAAGCTGGAGATCTACCACTGTTGTGCTAAATACTGAAGGTCAACCAGTGAGGTTTATCTCACAGGCCCAGCCATATCTAACACCAGTCCTGCAGACAATGCAGACACACAGAACTAGCAACAAAAAAAATGTGGTATCTTAATTAAGGGAGGGCCTCATCTGTTTTCTTGATTTCTCACTGTAAATACAAAGACCCCAATAGTCACAGAGGGTTCCTGAAATGATTAACCTAAATTGCATGCTGCCGCTAGTATTCCTTCTACAGAATGGGTGCACTTTCATCACCTTATTTATCCATGCATTGTTATCTTCAGTAAACAACAACCTGGACCTAAATGTTGTCACTATTTTATACCTGCCCAACGTTTATTTTTCAAAAAGTTATTGGAAGAGCTTTACTTTTTTTTCTGCATTACCACACAGGAACCATATTCATGTGCACTCAGTTTTCATTTATTATTGGAAATTGATGTGTAGAATTACTAGTGGGCTTTCAATCTCTCTAGGAGATGCTCGGATTGAGACAGAGAAGCAGGCAGGCACATCTCTACCTCAGACCACTACTGTGCGTTAGCCTTTGTTTTAAGATGGTACAGCATCTGAGATGAAGGGGTAATTCAGTCCCTGAAATAAGTTTACTCAAGAATTTCTTGAGCAGGGATTGCCAATTGGGGAAGATTGAAATAAACAGCACAGTAGGCAGCTATGTGATCCACTTATCCAGCGACACACTGAACTGAAACCATCAAATCGATTTAACCCCGTACAATCAATTCTATTCACATGTGGTCCCACAGGCAAAAGACTGAACCTTGTTGGAGCACCTAATCTTTTAGCTGGCTTGAGCTGATCCTCTGAGTAAATGTATTTTGATGGACTCCAGAATTCTTTTATTTTATTATTATTATTATTTTTTAAACTAGAGGGCATTTGTGAAATGCAATGAATTTGTTACAAACAGTGCCAGCTTCAATGAATCTTTCTTTTATCAAACCCAAGGCAAATGCAGTGATGCAGCCAATAAAAGAGTTCATTTGTTCCAGGGCTTTGTTGTCAGTTTGTTGGCCTGTCATTTTTCTGTAACCCATATGGAGCAATGTTTTAAAACAGTGGTTCCCAAACTTTTTTGGCTCACGGCACCCTTAGTGTCTGAGCAAATTTTTGGCACCCCCCCTAACCTGTCACACAGCACCCTTAGAGGGGCATAATCAAACGGGGCGCCCAAGTTTTCCTGAGGGCGTCCCTGCAGGACGGCCCCGTGAAGGGGTGTGGAAACTGCTATTATCGAAACAAGATGGGCGTTCATCTTTCGTTTCGGTAATACAGTCGGGGATGCCCAAATCTCAACATTTAGGTCGACCGTAGAGATGGTCATCCTAAATGTTGAGATGGTTGATCTTAGAGATGGTCGTCCCTGGTTTTCGGTGATAATGGAAACCGAGGACGCCCATCTCAAAAACAACCAAATCCAAGGCTTTTGGTCATGGGAGGAGCCAGCATTCATAGTGCACTAGTCCCCCTCACATGCCAGGACACCAAGCGGTCACCCTAGGGGGCACTGCAGTGGATTTCACAAATTGCTCCCTTACCTTCAGTGCTGAGCCCCCCAACCCCCCCCAACCCCACTCCCTACAACTGTACACCACTACCATAGCCCTAAGGGGTGAAGGAGGGCACCTACATGTAGGTACAGTCGGTTTCGGGTGGGTTTGGAAGGGCTCACATTTACCTCCACAAGTGTAACAGGTAGGTGAGGATGGGCCTGGGTCCACCTGCCTGAAGTGCACTGCACCCACTAAAACTGCTCCAGGGACCTGCATACTGCTGTGATGGAGCTGGGTATGACATTTGAGGCTGGCATAGCGGCTGGCAAAAAATTGTTTACATTTTTTTAGGGTGGGAGGGGGTTGGTGACCACTGGGGGAGTAAGGGGAGGTCATCCCCGATTCCCTCCGGTGGTCATCTGGTCAGTTTAGGCACCTTTTTGAGGCTTGGTCATGAAAAAAATGGACCAAGTAAAGTCAACCAAATGCTCGTCAGGGACGCCCTTCTTTTTTCCATTATCGGCCGAGGACGCACATCTCTTAAGCATGCCCCAGTTCCACCTTTGCTACACCTCCAACACGCCCCCGTGAACTTTGGTCGTCCCCGCAATGGAAAGCAGTTGAGGACGCCCAAAATCGGCTTTCGATTATGCCAATTTGGGCGACCCTGAGAGAAGGATGCCCATCTCCCGATTTGTGTCGGAAGATGGGCGCCCTTCTCTTTCAAAAATGCCCATTAGTGTCTGAGCAATTTTTTGCACCACGTCGCCCCCTGGCCACACAGGTCTCCACCCCGCCACACATCATGTCCAATATTTCTCCCTCTCTCCCCCATGCACCATCTCCCCCCTCCAACCCATGCCCCCTTTTAATCCATTTTTTACCTGAGGAGAAGATGAAGAAGAGCCTGAAGCTAAGTACAAGAGGGAGGCAACATAGCCCTAGCCTCCCTCCCCCATTGCTGAGTTATGAGCATCCAGGATCCCAGGGCGGGAGCAGGCCTCCAAATTTCCAGGCTGTCGGCATCAGCAGCGATCTGTAAGTGCTGCCTTCAGCCTGCCCCGGAAGCTTTCTTTGTACAAGCACTTCCTGTTCCCATGTAGGCGGAATGCTGTACAAAGGCGGCTTCGGGGGCAGGCCAAAGGCAGCGCTTACATCGCTGCTGGCAGCCTGCAGTGGGCGGACGGGCAGTGGAGAGAGGAAGGTGAACAACACTGCAGCAATCTTTGTTCCGGTGCTTGGCGTGAGAACTCCCATCTGTACCGCGGCACCCCTGTGAGTTCGCCACAGCACACTGGGGTGCCATGGTGCAGTTTGGGAAATACTGTTTTAAACCATTTTAGGGGTCCCTTTACTAAACTACATTAGGTGCTAATGTATGCCTAATGCAGTTTAAAATGGTATACCATGGGATGTGCTCAGGCATCCTGATTACACCAGTGGCATAGCTACGTGGGGCCAGGGGGGGCCTGGGCCAGCATAGATTTGGCCCTGGACCCCCCTGACGGCCAGCATAGATTTGGCCCTGGACCCCCTGACCCCCCCTCCTGCCGCCAACCCGCCGTCGCCTGCCTTTGCTGGCGGAGGACCCCAACCCCCACCAGCCGAGGTCCTCTTCTTCTCGCAAAAGGCTTCCGTCTGTTTCTGACATCCTGCATGCTGATCTGCAAGGCTTCGTTCTGTGAATCTGATGTCCTGCACTTACAACGTGCAGGACATCAGAAACAGAAGAAGAGGACCTCTGCTGGCGGGGGTTGGGGTCCCCCGCCAACAAAGGTAGGCGACGGCAGATTGGTGGCGGCAGGGGGGGGCAAAGTCAGCAATGGTAATGGGGGGAGCAATGGCAGGGGGGCGGCGGCACCAGGGAGGGTAGGCTAAAATTTGCCCCCTCACGCTGTAGTCTGGCTATGCCCCTGATTAGCATACACTAATTCGGGCACTAAAAAAATATTTTTTGGGGGAGCAGAGAGTGGACATTGCAGCATTAAACAGTTAACATGCGCTAATGTAGATGCACTAAGTGGTTAGTGCAGGATTACCACATGAGCCCTTTCAAAATGTGTGGCAGTAAATGCTCCACTGGTATTTTTTTTAAAAGGTAACATTAGCATGTGGTCATTAATACAAAAAACAGAAAACTGGCCATTTTAAGGTTGCAATAAAAATGGCCTTAGCATGCGGTAAAGACCCATGCGAAGGGTGTGTGAAGGCCACTTTTTTCCACAGCTTAGTAAAGGGACACCTTAAAGACAACAGGCTATTATTGCAATACCTGAAGCTGAATACATAGGCAGAATAAATCTAGTGGAAAGTATCTGCAATGAAAAAAGGTTTACATTTCTTGGAATGAAGAAGAGTCTGCTTTTGTCACTGTACATATAAAACAGAATTATAGATATGGCATTAAAACTACTATATCAAATAATTAAGGAACATCAACAAACAGTGGTGTTCCTTGGAGGGGCATAATCGAAAGAGGCTCCCAAGGACGTCCTCACAGGACGTCCCGGCAAAGGGGCGGGGAAACCCGTATTATTGAAACAAGATGGGCATCTATCTTTTGTTTCGATAATACGGGTAGAAACTTGGGAGACGGGCCCCAAATCCTACCAGCAGTCTGTGCTACCTTCAGTTTTGGGCAGGCTTGGGGGGTCCCTTGTAGAGGCCCAGAGCAATTGCCTTGCTTACTCCCTTTCTCCACTACCCCTCCCATCCCCCATAAGATCTTACAGCATGAGGCTTAGTAGAGGAGAGTAGAAGCACTGTGGGTTCGTCAAAACAGGAGGAACAGCTCTAGCACCTACCACTCACTATAGAGGAACTCACAGACACCTAATTTACAAAAGTACCAATCCTGAAGCTATAGAGCAGATCAATAGGATTCATGGACCTCTGAGACTGGTATTCAGAGGTACTACGCCTCCTTCAATCTCCAAAGAAAATTTGCAATCCTCATTCTGCTTGTGGGAGAGGAGAGGGGAACACTGCACAAATTTTCATTTGCCTAAAGTCAGGTAAAACTTTGTGCCAGTACAGTACACACTTTTTCTGTGATGAAATATGTTCTAAGAGATTTAGAGGCTCATTTTCAAAGCACGTTGACTTACAAAGTTAATATGGAGTTCATTTTTGAAAGAGAAAAATGTCCAAAAAGTGTCAAAGCACCATTTGGATGGATTTCTTCTCAAAATGTCCAAATTGGTAATTTCAAAACCTGTTTGCAGATGTCTATCTATGCATTGAATCTGCAGTGCATCCAAAATCACAAGGGGGTGTGTTGAGGGTGTTTTAAAAGTGGGATTAGAGCATGCCTAACACTTGGATATTTTACAGCCATAATGGAACAAAACCAAAATGACTAGGGCAAAAACTTCAATGTTTTGATCTAGATCTGTTTTTCTAACAAATAAGACACAAAAAAGTGCAACAAATGATCAGGTGACCACTGGAGGGATTCAGGGATGATCCCCCTTTACTCTCCCAGAGGTCACCGACCCCCTCCCATCCCCCAAAAATGTGAATAAAAACAGTACTCACCAGCCTCTGATAGCCTCAGATGTTATAGTCAGGTCACTGGAGTAGTGTTGGGGTGGGTGCAGTGCACTGTAGACAGGTGGACCCAGGCCCATACCTCCTCCTACCTGTTTCACTATAGTGGTGTAGCCAAGGGTGGGCCCGGATGGGCCCAGGCCCAACCATTTTGAGCTCAGGCCCACCCAGTAGCAGCACACCTATGATGTGACTGGTAGGGATCCCCAAGCCCCACCAGTCGAAAACTCCCAGCAACTGTCCCTCCTGCATACCTTGTAAATAGTAGATCTTTGCCTGCTGTGAGCAGCAACTGATACATACTGCTCGCACCAGCCCCACAGGCTTCCCTCTGATGTATTCCTGCCTATGCGGAAACATGAAGTTGCATCAGAGGGAAGGCTGTGGGACCAACATGAGCAGTGTGTATTAGTTGCTGCTCGCTGCTGGTGAAAATCTGCTATTTAAAAGGTATGCGGGGAAGGGGAGGTGTTTGAGAGACTATATGGCATGCAGACGAGAAAGGGCAAGACCATATCACTTGTGGAACAAGGCGGAATTCTTCTGCCCACCCATCTTGGGCCCAGGCCCACCCAAAACTGGGTGTCTGGCTACGCCCCTGTTTCACTTGTGGTGGAAAATGAGAGCCCCCCCCCCCCCCCCAAAACTCACAAACAAAAAAAGCAACACTGGGCCTTCAAGACTGAGACAACAGGAGTATTTTATTATCAAATGACCCGACATGGGCCGTGTTTCGGTGTAAAACAACGCCTGCCTCAGAGGTCTAACAACAAAACACATAAAAACATATAAATAATCATAATGAATGATTAAACAATTTAAAAAAAATTTAAAATCGAAAAAAACAATGTAATATTAATAGAAAACATTTATAAAATATAAAATATAATAAAAAGTGTAATAAGACATCACTTTGAATTGTGTATACATAAAGGTATTGTTGTGACTTAATCTTAATAATTGATGATTAAAAGTAAGCTTTTGTATATAAAAGTCCATATGGCAAAAATGCTACCAGAATAATAAAATCAACATTTAAGACAAAGAACATGAACAGATGCATGTATATCAAAGATGTTCAATAATTAACATTCATATGTGAATTTTAAAAAATAATAGTAATGATAAAAACACATATATATTTTCATATTTTATATTTTATGTACGTATTCAAAGTTCTCAATCAGAATTAGATTACTTACAAATATAACATCCAGATGTGTATATGTGTCACATTTAGGAGCCCCCCAAAACTCACCAGAAACCCACTGTACCCACATATAGGTGCCCCCTTCATTCATAAGGGCTATTGTAGTGGTGAACAGTTGAGGGTAGTGGGTTTTCGAAGCCTCCGCAAACAAGATAATGGAGCAATGGTGAGATGTGTACCTGGAAGCATTTATATGAAGTCCACATCAGTGCCCCCTAGGGTGCCCCACTGCTCTCCTGGGATGCCTGTGGGTCCAGTCTACTAAAAGTGCTGGCCCCACCAACATCCCAATGGCTTGATTTTGTGCATTTTTAACTTGTGCATTTTTTCCCCCAAAAATGGGATGGATAAATGCACAAAGCACAAATGCACAAAGCTCAAAAATCTTGGTTGATACAATATTTTCAAATAAAAACATAGATGTTTATCTTTTTTCAAAATTTGGCATATTTCCTATTTGGATGGGGTACGTTTGGCACAAAATGTCCAAAGTCCAGACACACTATTGAAAATGCCCCTCCACGTAGCTTTGAGAAGATAAAATTAAAAGAATTCACTTAAGATATTCAAAATGTAAGTAACTACAATTTTATTGTTAATTTACCTCCATTTTAACTTTTGATGTTTCATTTACTTTGAAAATGAGGAGCTATATCTGCTCTAAACTATTTTAACAAGCTCCCTTGCTACCCTCAGGGAAATATTGAGTGGAGGAGTGGCCTAGTGGTTAGGGTGGTGGACTTTGGTCCTAGGGAACTGAGGAACTGAGTTCGATTCCCGGCATAGGCAGCTCCTTGTGATTCTGGGCAAGTCACTTAACCCTCCATTGCCTGCCGCATTGAGCCTGCCATGAGTGGGAAAGCGCGGGGTACAAATGTAACAAAAATAAAATATTTAAAAGCAGATGTGAAAGGAATTCAGGTGCTTCAAGATAAACTGCATTTGTTTATTCAAAATTGCCAACCAGTTCAAAATACTATTCTAGTACCAGCACTAAACAGTCTGAAAGTAGCACAGAATCTAGTCTGAACCGAGTTCTTGTCCCAAAATATGCCTTTAAAAAAGGTAATGCTTATACCAGGGGCATAGCCAGCCCTCCAATTTGCTCTCCCCCCCCCACCCCCACATGATAAACACATCTTTGCCGGCAGGGATGCCAAAGCCCACCAGCCAAAGAAATCTGGTGCCTGAGCTGCTCCTTGCCTCCTTGTGCTGCTGCTGCAATGCCGCAGACACTGGGACTCCACAAGCAGGATCAGTTCTTGTGCAAAATGAGCACGTACGAGAAGTCCTGTCATTGGCAGCTGGAGGCATGCTGACAACTTCTGCATTACAGCAGCAGTACAAAGAGAAGGGGAGCAACTTTGGCACTTCTTTGGCTTCTGGGGCTTCAGCATCCCTGCCAGTCATTTAACAGGGTGCTGCGAGTTTGGAGAGGGCCTGGGTCTAAAGTGGGAGCCACTGCTGCTACCCCTTGCTCCCCCACTCTCAGCCGCCACTGCCTCTTGCCCCCCCGAAACTCGGGGCGCCACTGCACATCGCCCCCCTTACCTTCCTACATTTGCTCCTCCCTCGGTCTGTCTCTCTCCTGGTCTCGTGTACCAAGGCCCAGGTGATTGCTTTAATGCAATCACCCGGGTCTTGGCACACAAAAGCAGGAAAGAGACAGACCGAGGGAGCAGAACCTTCCATGGATGTCAGGCCCAGGGAATCTTGCCCCCCCCACCCCCTTTCTTGGTGGCCCTGTTCTCTCGTTTAGGGAATCCCTGTGCCAGGGACCCACAGTTGGGGGTGCTCTGTCTCAGGAGGCCTTTATGCATAGGGTCCCTGTCTTGGACAGGGTTTGAGGAGAAAGGTCCCTGGATTACAGATGCTCTGTGGTTAAAAATGAGGAGATAATTTTAAAAGAATTCACTTAACATATTTAAGATGGAAGTAACTACAATTTTATTGTTAATTTACCTCCATTTTAACTTTTGTTGTTTTATTAGCTGCCTTTTGCAAATAATTAGCACAGAAGTAAGAAACCGTTAAAAATCCAATGTTGTTTTTTCATGTAGTTTTATTACATGTTGCATTGGAAATCATAATGAAGAACACTTTATCTTGCTCTCTTGCCTGGAGGAAGCTGCTGTGCTATTGAGGTTATTACATATAGGAAGGGATGTGAGAAAGCATAAATAGAGAAGACCTTGCATAACGGCTGTCAGCTGACAGCCGGATGCAAAGCAATAAGGAGAAGCCCTGCAGAGATAAATTTTAAAAAAACATTTATGGCCTTTGAGGAGATGAAGTCAGAATATAATGGATCTAGAATATTAAACTTGGAAAACAAAAGCATCATTCAAGTTAGAGTAACAACTTGCTTCCCAAACGGACAATATGGAGTTAAGTAAACCAAAGAATTCCATAAATCAGCCTGCTTGCCCCTTTGGGTGATGATGAGAGGGTGCTGGCATACACTGCATGGCAGGTTCAGATGTTTAATACACGTGACTATTTCTGTTATCTGAAGCCAAAGGCAGACTTTCTTGAACCCTACAGTGAAAAGCACAGGATTAGCAGACATGTTGAAACCAAGTTCTGAGTGAAAGGAACAGCTAGTCCTTCAGCTGCACAGTACTAGGGTAGTTGTATGATTTACACATAATTGGCAGTTGTCCCAGTAAGCTATGTTTTTTTTACTGTGTTTTGTTAGTTCTATGAAAACCCATTTTTCTGTGAACAGACATGTATCTGTAATCACATAGGTCACCAAATGCAATATATAATTCTAGCTCACTGCCAATGCAGTTCAATAGGTGATGTTCAATTATTTCTTCCTGGACCCCAAGATTGCATCTGTGTCTTATTCACCTGAAGTGCTTTTCTTTATTGGATTTTTTTCTTCTTAGATGTCTAAATGCAAGAGTCAGCTGAAGATTCCTGCTGCCCCCTAAAGTGGGGACCCCTTTGTTGTTGGACCACATAACCCTGGATCCTCATGTATAGCAGTTACCCCACAGTGCTTGTGTGATGTTCATTCGGGTACTTGGATATGGCTCAGGCAGTGAGACTTCATTAAGCCCACTGGGTCCTAATACGCCCCCTGCAGACTGCTGCACATGCTGGAGGTTAGTTACCAGGATCCCCTAAGGAGACATGAGAGGAGGTACCTGCAGGTGGAGAGAGTGCTCCCGAGTTGGGCATGGCTTAGTCCCTGAAGGTAATAGATGACATTGAGGGGAATAATCGAACGGCGCCGGCGAAATACATGGCCGGCGATGTATTTTGGTGGCGCCGCAAACAGCTGGCCAGACCCGTATTTTCGAAAAAGATGGCCGGCCATCTTTTGTTTTGATAATACGGTTCCGGCCAGCCAAATGCATTGGATTTGGCCGGGGTTTGAGATGGCCGGCTTCGTTTTTTAGCGATAATGGAAAGTTATGTCGGCCATCTCAAACCCCGGCCAAATTCAAGGCATTTGGCCGTGGGAGGAGCCAGCATTTTTAGTGCACTGGCCCCCCTGACATGCCAGGACACCAACCGGGCTCCCCAGGGGTCACTGCGGTGGACTTCAGAAAAGCTCCCACGTGCATAGCTCCTTTACTTTGGGAGCTGAGCCCCCCAACCCCCCCCCCCAAAACCCACTACCCACAAATGTACTGCACCCACTAAAACTGCTCCAGGGACCTGCATACAGCCTCTAGGACTTATTGCTGCTGTATAACTTTGGCACACCAGTTCACACCTGAAGACTAATCTCTCTGAAAAAGTCCTTTCTTGAAATAACCACGTTTACTCACAGTTAACTGCAGATGAGGTTGTGCCTCACTGGCAAAGAGTCCCCTGGTACTAAGATTACCAGTAGGTCAGAGCTGGCACAATGGTGTACAATGCCCTCTTTCAGCACCATTCAAGGTAAGAACTACGTTCTCTGACGTGGGTAACACAGGAAAGGGATCTAAAACTGTCTTACAAAAATGGCCACTACCATATGGACTACAATAGGAAACAAAACAGGGCACACTGACCCAGTAAGCAGGTGGAAAAGCAGAGCCTACCAACTACCAATACCTATACCCACCACAATGCATTGCTGATGTGACTCTGCAGTGCAAATAACAGAAAAGGTGCCACACTCACCCCAGAGCCACATCACAAGCAGGCAAAGGCTGTCGGAGGACAGAACACCTTCTGCTGTCATGGAGGTGAGTACGGCACTTGAGGCTGGCAAAGAAGTATTTGTAACCTATTTTTTATGCTGGGAGGGGGTTGGTGACCACTGGGGGAGTACGGGGAGGTCATCCCCGATTCCTTCCGGTGGTCATGTGGTCAGTTCGGCCACCTTTTTAAAGCTTGCACCTGAAAAAAAAGGGGCCAAGTAAAAGCGGCCAAATGCTCTTCATTGCCGGGTTTTTTTTCCATTATGGGCTAAAGCCGGCCATTTCATAACCCCGCCCATGCCCCGTCTTCGTGTCACTGCCAACACGCCCCCTTGAACTTTCGCCGGCTCTACGACGGGAAAGCGGCGATGGTGTCAAAATAGCGGCTTTCGATTATACCGATTTGTCAGAAGATGGCTGGCGATCACTTTCAAAAATGAGCTGGATTGTAAGCCCCTGGGGTCTAGATTTACAGGAGTATCAAAGAAAGAAGGATAAGGCAAATGGAGTGGAGGGCTCTGGAGGAAGGGAGCATGAGGCAACGTCTCTACTGGCTGCTCTCTCAGTTCTTGTGAAAATGGCAGTGGGAACACTGGATTCAATACGGAGCTTCCTGACATCTGCAAATCAGTCTTACCATTCTTTTGTAATAACTTTGTTTCAGAATATGGATAAAATACTATAAAATACAATATTGTGAGAGACTGAGAATCCAAACGGGAGTTACAGCAGTTCAGACCTCTTTGATTCAGGATCAGATGTTGGTTTTCAGGAAACTTGACAATTTTGCAAATGTGATGATGCATTCTAATTTAAGGCTGTTGAATTTTCCTCAAAGTAGGCACTCGCCCCCCCCCCCCCCCCTCCAACCAGGGATATATTTCAGCAATTTCTGAAGAAGAATTTGGGTAAAGTGGTGTAGTAGCCATGTTAGTCCAATTTTAAGGTTAAGAAATAGAAATAAAAAAAAGACAAAAAAAGAAAATAAGATACCTTTTTTGAAAATGGACTAACAATACATTTTTGGATGACTTTTTCTTCTTCGGATCAGAAATGAGCAAATGATGACATATATCAGAATATATCTGTGAAACATAAAAGCAGTCTCATGCAGAAGGTAGGGGTGGGGTGGGGCGGGGGTGAGAAACAGGGAGCGATGGATGGGTGATCAGAGGGTGACAGCAGTATAATTTTGTGATTTATAATGTGACTAGCTGTTAAGCCTGTTAAAACGGGCGAGATTTCCATCTACCCTCCTCGCTGCTGCTCCCTCCCCCCTCCGTGCCAGGCCCCCTGCAGTGACCTGACAGCGCCTCTCACCTCCGTGTGAAAGCGCTGCAGGCAGCAGCAGATCGCTCTGCTGCTGCCTGCAGCGCTTCCACATGGAGGTGAGAGGCGCTGTCAGGTCAGTGCAGGGGGCCCGATACGGAGGGGGGCGGGAATAGGGGGGAGGGTGGAGGTTGGTGTGTGCGATGTTCGTTTCCAGGCTCCAGCGGCAGCAGCAGCAGGGTCCGACTCCGTTTCCCTCTCTGTTCCGCCCTCTGACGTCATCACGTCTTGACGCGAGGGCGAGACAGAGAGGGAAGTCTCTACTGCGCGTCTTGACGCGAGGGCGGGACAGAGAGGGAAGTCTCTACTGCGCATTTGCAGGTGAGTCGGTCACTTGCCATTTATATGTTTGATAGGAAACCCAGATCTTTAAGTCAAGTCCTGTCTGGTGGGTGCCAAAATATATCATCATGTTAACTTCAAATGTTTTATATTCCTGGATGTTTTTGAAATTTCCTTTTAGCATTCTTACCATGAAGTCATTTAGTGCAGTGCTCTAGTCTGGCAAAATGCTGTCCTACATATATACATATAACATAGAATTAGGAAAGGTACAGAGAAGAGCAACCAAAATGATAAATGGGACAAAACAACTTCCCTATGAAGAAAGACTAAAGAGACTAGGGCCCCTCAGCATGGAGAAGCAATAGCTGAGGGGAGAGGTGCTAGAGGTTTTTAATATCATGAGTAGAAGGGTAATGGGTGGATATAAATCAATAGTTTACTCTTTCCAAAAGTACAAGGACTAGAGGGTATGAAATGAAGTTACTGAGTAGTGTATTTAGAAGAAGTCAGAGAAAATATTTCTTCACTTAATGTGCAATTAAGCTCCAGAACTCATTTATTTATTTATTAGGATTTATTTACCGCCTTTTTGAAGGAAATCACTCAAGGCGGTGTACAATAAGAATAGATCAAACTTGAGCAATAAGCAATTACAGCAGTAAAAATATACAAATAACAATACAAAGTATGGCTTGGTATACTACTTGCAATGTTAACACAATACATAATAGAACATTATAATTGGTAGTGAAGGGTAAGGCAAAGTTGTAACATATAGACAGGTAAGAAAGCAGGAAAAATTAGAAAGTAAGGTGACTGATTTGAAGAAAGTTGAACATGAGGTCAGAGAGATGGTTAAATATTATCTCAGCTAGGGTAGGAGTAGATAAACATGTACCGCTGCAGTGTGTGCAGCCCGAGTCAATCCTTGTGTGTGTGAGTGAGACTAACAAGTTAGTTACTTCTTCCATTAAAGGCTTGGTTGAACAGCCAAGCTTTCATCTGCTTCCTGAAGTAGAGATAGTCTTGTGTTAACTGGAGCCTTTCAGGCAATGCATTCCAGAGTGTAGGGGCTACTCCGGAGAAGGCTCGCTTGCGGGTATCACATCGTTTAATGTCTTTTGGAGAGGATGCAGTTAGTGAAAGTCCTTGGGAGGACCTTAGTGTCCTTGGCGGTGTGTGGAGGATCATCCTGTTCTTCAGATACTCAGATCCATTTCCTTTCAGGGCCTTGAAGATCAACAGTGTTTTAAATTTAGCCCTGTATTCTACTGATAGCCAATGAAGTTTTTGCAGAAATGGTGTGATGTGGTCACGTCGCTTGCAACCTTCTATGAGTCTTGCTGCAGCATTCTGAATCAACTGGAGCTGGTGCAGGCCCTTTGTAGTCAGACCATTGTATAGTGCATTGCCAGAGCATGTTGTAAAAACAGTTAGCGTAACAAGGTTTTTAAAAAGGTTCGGATAAGTTCCTAGAAGAAAAGTCCATAAACCCTTAAGTGGTGGATCTTCCCAAGGCCATCTTAAGATCTACTTACTCCTTTGGGATCACCAGGTACTTGTGACCTGGAATGCCAACTGCTGGAAAACAGGATGTTGGGCTTCATAGACCTTTGGTCTGTCCCAACAGAGTGATGCTTATGTACATAAGGTTCTCTGCCCACTGCTCTAACCATTAGGCTACTCCTCAACTCCAATTGAGATTTCTAATGGTGTGCTGGGCCATCATATTTGTATTCCAAGCAATTTGACAGCATGGAGATCAACCCCTTATGGTCCTGATCAAGACCCATGCATTAAGCCCGTTTTCTAAATGTTGAAAAATGAGAAGTATTAACACTGTAACCAGTGCTATATTTAAGTACTCTGCAAGCATGTGCTGCATATTTATGAATAAATCAGAATTACTGTGCACTAGGGGGTCTTTTACTAAGTGGTGCTTATCACTCGCTAAACAGGAAGTACCACCGGACTAACGCAGCAGCCCAGCGGTAGTTCCCACCCGCAGTGTGCGCCATTTACGACGCTACAAAAATATTTTTTATTTTTGTAGTGCCGATGTGCTGTGCACTCAGCTGGTGGTGGTTAAGTGCTCCCACCCCTGAAATGGCCAAGCAGTAAGGGCTTCACTTGCCACAAGGCTCATTTCTTTAAAAAACAAAACAGCCTTTTACCTTCAGTCTGTCCTAGTATGGCAAAGCTTATGCTCTTATGGTCATAAGAGGTCAGGGGTGTGCCTATGAGTTAAGTGCACATATTATAGAACTCTAGGAGCTACACACCTAACCACCAAGTGCAAAGTGTGAGCAAGTGCAAAGTGATACATGTGGGAAAGAGGAACCCGAATTATAGCTACGTCATGCAAGGTTCCACGTTAGGAGTCATGGACCAAGAAAGGGATCTGGGTGTCGTCATTGATGATACGTTGAAACCTTCTGCTCAGTGTGCTGCTGCGGCTAAAAAAGCAAATAGAATTTAGGTATTATTAGGAAAGGAATGGAAAACAAAAATGAGGATGTTATATAATGCCTTTGTATCGCTCCATGGTGCAACCGCATCTAGAATATTGTGTTCAATTCTGGTTGCCGGAGCTCAAAAAAGATATAGTGGAATTAGAAAAGGTGCAGAGAAGGGCGATGAAAATGATAAAGGGGATGGGACAACTTCCCTATGAGGAAAGGCTAAAGCGGCTAGGGCTCTTCAGCTTGGAGAAAAGGCGGCTGAGGGGAGATATGATAGAGGTCTATAAAATAATGAGTTGAACGGGTAGATGTGAAGCGTCTGTTCATGCTTCCCAAAAATGCTAGGACTAGGGGGCATGCGATGAAGCTACAATGTAGTAAATTTAAAACAAATCGGAGAAAATTTTTCTTCACTCAACGTGTAATTAAACTCTGGAATTTGTAGCCAGGGAATGTGGTAAAGGCGATTAGCTTAGCGGAGTTTTAAAAAGGTTTGGACGGCTTCCTAAAGGAAAAGTCCATAGGCCGTTATTAAATGGACTTGGGGAAAATCCACTATTTCTGGGATAAGCAGTATAAAACGTTTTGTACTTTTTGGGGATCTTGCCAGGTATTTGTGACCTGGATTGGCCACTGTTGGAAACAGGATGCTGGGCTTGATGGACCTTTGGTCTTTCCCAGTATGGCAATACTTATGTACTTATGTAACAATAGGTATGAGCACTTACACCAGCCTTTGACATGGCACATGTGTTCACATCTGCAGTTAGGCACAAAACTGTAGATTTACACTAGTATTCTGTAACGGAAGTTCTACAAGGTACTGCCATTATAGAATTCGCAATTAGCATGCAATATTCCAGTGCCTAAATTCTGGTGCTCTTTCTTGAATCTACCCCCAAGTGCTTGTAATGGAAATCAGAACTGTATATTCTACATGCCTGCAGTGTGTAAGTTAGGTCTTCTGCTCTTGCTTGTATATAAATAACTTATGGAAACTATGCTCTAAATAATTCTTTGTATTACTTGTGTATATAGAAAAGGTTACTTCTTATATATATATCTAAATAAAGGCCTCACAAGCCAAGGGTACCAACTCAGTGGACACACCTATAATGGCTTTCATCACAGGCCACCAACCACCTCCGAAAAACCTGCAGAGTGAAACAACTCTAAAACAGAGAAAAAAAACCAATCTGCAGTAAAAAAACAGAGAGTGGTATAGTAACAAATCAATTATCACAATGCACAAGCAATACTGTTGAACTAAATCAACATCTTGTGTATATTTTCAGAAGAATGATTATCAAACAAAAAGACTATATTAAGGGGAGACCATGTAGAACAGTATCAAAACTACAAAAGGAAAAAAAGAACTTAGCTTCAGCCATAGAAAAAACGATGTTTTCCATGAAGCACATCCTGTGTTCATATAGTATCAAAGAGATCAAAAAGGTCCCACAAATTATAGTTATACTCAGTCTCTCTCGATAGTCATAGAATTCTCACTGCTTCGTTGCTTCATCAGGAGAGGATATGCAAAAAGCTCATCTTCCACGTTGCATACCATTATAGCCATTATAGGTGTGTCCACTGAGTTGGTACCCTTGGCTTGTGAGGCCTTTATTTAGATATGCATAAGTAGCCTTTTCTATATGCACAAGTAATACAAAGAATTATTTAGAGCATAGTTTCCATAAGTTTCTTAGTTTATTGCTCTAAGCAGATTTGTTAATTTTTGTATATAAATAAACCATTGAGCTACTACTATGACTTATCACTACATGAGCATCCAACCTGACAAGTGCGTACTCCCACAAACTCTGCTTTCTAATGTGACTCAGCATGCTGGAGCGATAATATCCAAAAGAGAGCAGTTATCATTCCTAGTCAATTATTTTGGCTTCATTTCTTTTCCAAAATGGTAACCTGAAGAATATTTGATTTGTTTGTGCACCCACTAAGAAACCCAGTGCCCTGCTGGTTAGAATAATGGAGAGAGAACCATGAGACGGTTTCAGATCCTGCTTCTATCACTGAATCTCTTTAAAAGCTCGAGCAAGAAACTAATTTCTTAAGGTGTCCACCGACTGTAAGCTCTTTTGGGAAGAGCGTCATTGTGTCTACATGTAATTTGCCTTAAAGTGCACTATATTTAGGGGTACCACCAATGATGGAATAGAGATTCTTTTTTTGAGATTGCCATGTCCCGTAGCATCAAATTCTACCAACTGATACTCAATTCAACTGGATAAGGTGGAGATTAGGGGTGAACAGCAAAGAGAAAAGTGTTGATCGAAACTGAATCTGTAGCTGGGAAAACAGACCATGGTAGTGTGGCAGTTCATCAATTACTGACATGTTTCTATTAAAAGAAAAATCCTTCAAGGTCCTTTTAAACACCGCTCTCCGTGTCTGTTCCAGGGTTGTTTGTTTTCCATTTTCACTGTAATTAGTACATCAGGGGCTTCCAAATTATAGCTCTTAAAATGTTATAGTCAGCACAAACTGTCTTTCGAAATACATTTTGAAACATGCAGGAAAATATGACGGCTGGCTTGGCAATCTCTACATGATAGGCTATCTAGGACCAGTATAGCAGATCAGGGGAAGAAGCATTAACATAGTAACATAGTAACATAGTAGATGATGGCAGAAAAGGACCTGCATGGTCCATCTAGTCTGCCCAACAAGATAAACTCATATGTGCTAATTCTTGTGTATACCTTACCTTGATTTGTATCTGCCATTTTCAGGACACAGACCGTAGAAGTCTTGCCCAGAGCTAGTCCCACCACCCAAACACCAGCCCCGCCTCCCAATCTCGGCTAAGCTTCTGAGGATCCATTCCTTCTGCACAGGATTCCTTTATGTTTATCCCATGCATGCTTGAATTCCGCTACCGTTTTCATCTCCACCACCTCCCACGGGAGGGCATTCCAAGTATCTACCACTCTCTCCGTGAAAAAATACTTCCTGACATTTTTCTTGAGTCTGCCCCCCTTCACTCTCATATCATGTCCTCTCGTTCTACCGCCCTCCCATCTCCGGAAAAGGTTCATTTGCGGATTAATACCTTTCAAATATTTGAAAGTCTGTATCATATCACCCCTGTTTCTCCTTTCCTCCAGGGTATACATGTTCAGGTCCGCAAGTCTCTCCTCATACGTCTTGTAACGCAAATCCCATACCATTCTCATAGCTTTTCTTTGCACTGCTTCCATTTTTTTTACATCCTTAGCAAGGTACGGCCTCCAGAACAGAACACAATACTCCAGGTGGGGACTCACCAATGACTTATACAGGGGCATCAACACCTCTTTTCTTCTGCTGGTCACATCTCTCTCTATACAGCCTAGCAACCTTCTGGCTATGGCCACCGCCTTGTCACACTGTTTCGTCGCCTTCAGATCCTCCGATACTATCACCCCAAGATCCCTCTCCCCATCCGTAACTATCAGACTCTCCCTGCCTAACACATACTTCTCCCGTGGATTTCTACTCCATGAGTATGTTTGCATCTAGAAGCTCCGAAAGATGCAATGCAGCCAAGCTTTAGAGGAGACACTTTGATCAGTCCTTGGATGTTTTGGAGCCCTTTCACTAAAGAGCATTAAGCTTAACACGTGACAGACAGGCTACTGCAAAATGTGTTAAAGCATTTTGTGGTATGTTGCCTGTCTGTGCACACTGAATGCATGTTAACTTTTTTAAAAATTTTATTATTTCTTGAACATAAATTGATCAAACAAGCAAACGAGTAGCATGAGGAAAATAACACTAAATAAGCCTCAACAAAAATCATCTTTCTGTATCAGATAACAACATAAGAACCCAACCCACTCACCCCTCCCCAAGGATAACAGCCCTTATTAACAGCCTCAAAAGAGAAAGCCTAACAGTGCAGTTTCAAGGAGAAGAACCTCTACTGTTCATAACTTCCCCCAAACTTGTAACTTTGTTTTTGCTCAGAGCAGTAAGTTTATCCATCCGATAAACATAATAGATCTTAACCAGAAAAAGGTCCCACTCGTAGGGCCGCTGAGAGGGGGGCAAAATTCCCCGGGCCCAGGCTTCCAAGGGGGGCCTGGTGCTTGGGTCTCTCTTTTTCTCCTGACGGGACCTGAGTGATCATGTCCTGACAGGAGCAGGAGAGAGAACTCGGGCACCGCGGTCGGGCCCCCTTTGGAGGCTGGGGAGGACCCAGAGGAACACCTTCAGCGCTGCTCTTCTACCAAGCTGAGAGGCTGCTTTTCCTCTCAGGCGTGTATGTTCGGTTTTGAAACCGAGCACGCCCCAAGAGAAAAAGCAGCCGCAGGGGCAGGCAATCGGCAGAAGAGCAGCGCTGGAGGAAGACGTCTTCTGCTGGCGGGGCCACGTGACCCCCGCCAGCCAAAAAGGTATTTCAATTGCAGCAGCAATCTGGAGGAAGTGGTGGCTGCGATTCGGGGTGGGGGGAGCGGCCCTCTGCTCAGTTTCTCGGGGGCCATGCCCACTTGAGTGTCATATTTTGTTTTCCTTGCAGCTGCAGCCACTAGATGAGGAAACTGATTGTGACATTTAAGAAAATCCAGGGAGGGCCCATCAAGAAGCCAAAGCACTATGTTATATTTAAGTGAAATCTTCAAGCCCTGACCCACCCATCTGAAGACCTTTCTCCAGAACTTTTACACTTTGGTACAGGTCCACCACATGTGCTTAAAAGTCCCCTCAATAGCACACCCCCTCCAACAACCATCATCCACAACCTTGCTCATCTTCAACTGTTTATTTGGAGTATAATACCAGTGATAACAGCATTTTGTACCCATTTTCAATCATTGAACTAGCTAGAGAGCCTTTCAGCAAAGCCAGGTATATCAGTCTCCAATCAAATTGACCCTCTCCCCCAAATCTTGCTCACAAGGATCTATAAATCTCAGAGGAGGTCCCGTGTTAACAGGCAGAGCTCTAGATATTTGAGAAAGTGCTCCCTTAAGCAGTCCAATAGCAACAATGTTTTCGATGGGAAACTGTACTTTGGTTAAATCTGGTAGTTTCTGTTTTTTCAGATAATTAACCACTTGCAGATAGGTATAACAATCCCAATCCTCCAAGTCATATCTTGCAACGTAGTAAAGGGCATAATTCTACCCAATTCAACAAGCTGACCTAGGGTACACAGAACCATACAGTCCCACTGCTGAAACTAGGAGTGTAATAAAAATATCCCTTCTGTACCGGAAAAGTGCACCTAACTTGAGTTCAGATTTTTAAAGTGTGAGAAATACACAGAGTCCCTCTCATTCTTCCCAACAGGAGAACCCGGGAGCCAGGGCAACAAATCTAGGGCATCTCCTACAAAATGCTGTTCAATAGCTACTCAAGGCTTTACATGAGAAGAGCCCCAATCTAATATAAGCCCTCAGTTGAACCGCTACATAGTAGTAGTAGAAATTTGGGACTCCCATGCCCACTTCTGCTCTAGAGTGAAACATAATTATACTCGAAGGGGTTTCCCTTTCCAAATATATCGAAAAATCTTACGATGTATCATTCGAAAAGCAGCAGCCGGCATAGCAATGGGTAAAGCCATAAATAAAATAAACATAAGAGTTTAGGCAACACAATCATTTTGACAGCATTGACCTGATCAAGCCAGAAGGGGCTGTGCCAGTTGTTGATTTCTAGTGTGCAAAATATATCATGCAATAGTCTAATCAAAATTCTTACTATACAACCGCATTCTCTGAGGGGTAAGGTGAATTCCCAGATATTTAACACTCTTAACCGCCCAACGAAAAGGGAAAGTTGCTTGTAAAGCTTGGAAAGCCCCACTCACAGATGCCCTACAGCTATGAGTTAGGAGAAGGGAATGGAAAGCGAAACTGCAGTCATGTGTGCTTCCCCCCCCCCCCCCCCCCCCCGCGAAACCTGGTAGCAGCTTCCATATACTGGAGGCATGGCATAATAGTTTGGGGTGTGCTATGGGATCCTGGAGGGGCAGGTTCGAATTCCACTGGGCCTTCTTGTGATACAGGGCACATTAGATCCCTCTCCATTGGACAGCCCTCTGGTAGAGCCCTTGACATTAAGGAGGAGCTGCTCTGAATGTGTCCACTGAGGACCCTTTGGTCATCTCCCTCCTCCACCCCTCGTTCTTCAGTCTGCCCTTCCCAGGGCTTGCCTAGGAGTGTGTAAACCACAGCAGTTGTCAGCCTTGCAGATCAGGGAATGTACACATATTTGAGAAAGTGGAGGCAGAGATCTTTGCATGTAAGTAACTGAACATTGTATTTATAAAAAAAATTAAAATGCAAACAATATTAACAAAAATTCGTCTATGGCCTTCATTCAGGCTGCTTCCGCTCTTCATGGATCATCCTCAGCTCGGTGAGGATTTGCCCTGTATGTTTTGTAGGGCTCCCAGCTCTGCTGCACATCTCTGTGCAGACCTGTGTCCTGCAGCAAGAGTTGGCCTAGGGTGGCTGTGAGGGTGGATTTGGCCACAGGTGTGGCGGCTGTTTCTGAGTGGGGGGGAGCTAAGCTGCAGTAAGGTACTGCATTGCTGCCTGGGGAGGAGAACTCTTCCTCTGCTCATTCTTCCCCCTCCAGTGGGGGGCATCTCCCTCTAGGGGTCCTCCTCCTCCTCAACATCCCCCTGCTGAGTATGGCCCTGTTGTGGGGTGAGGGGCACCTCCTAGGAGCCGGGGTCTATGACCACTTTCTCCAGGCCCTCTCAGCTGCAAGCTGGTAGCTGGAATGTGATCTGTGTGTTTAAAAGATTTGCAATTGAGATCAACACGTCCTACATAGCTTCCATAGTTGTGCAGCTGGCTCTTGGTAGGCAGGGGCAGGAACAGAGACAGCTGGGGTTGCCCAGGGTATATCTATGATCTGTGGCACCAATGCAATAAAATAGTAGGGAACCCCAGAGCAACGGAGCTGTTTGTCCCCTGAGAGGGTTGTCTCCCTACAGGCATGCAAGATAGCTCTTGGCCCTGCTGGAGGACCATGGGTGACCAGGCACTGACAGAGTTAGTATGGTATTGTGCTGTTGCACAGTTGGGGTCATTGTTACAGCTCTTGTCAGGGATATGGATGTAGCCAGGAGATGGCAGGGGACCCAGTTTGATGCTCCCATCCTTCTGGCCACCTCTGCCTCTGAGAAAGGCAGTTTACATACTGCAAGGTGGGAAACCTAGGTTTGGGGGAGTCTATCAGTGATCTAATCAGGATAGCTGGCTTAGGGCCCTAACAGATGGCGGGAACTACACATCACCCCATGACTCATGGGCATGCTCCTGGGGTGAGTGGGGAGGGGTACACATGAGTGATGGTTTCCCTAAGGAGAGGTTTGTGTGCCACTATCATGTAGAGGTTTGAAGGGCCCCAGCTTGGGCCTTGAGGGAGTTTCACAGGGTAGCATACCTCACGAGACCTCACAATGTTATATACAAAGTATCAACGGTCTGGGTCATGAGAGGCCATCCATTTGGGTGGCAACTTGTGCTCTCACAGCTCTGTGTGTCAGTGTATTGTCCTCCTTGCACACTCCTTTGTCAGGTACTTATGAGGTGTAGGGGTTAGGGTTGTGGCCCCTCAATGCAGGGGACGTGGGCTTGATTCCTACTGTAGGTCTTTGTGGTCACTGTCGTGTGTGTGTGTGTATTTACACAATGTATAGCCCGCACATCCAATGTGCTGGGTAGGTGTGTGTGACATGCTGGCCATTTTTGTTTGGGTCACAGGAGGGTGCTGTCCAACATCGCTTCCCCCTCCCCCTTCCTTTCCATGTCATCTCATAGGTTTGAGTTTCACTGCAATAGTGGCTATGGGGGTTGTGGTCACACTGCATCCTCTTTCTAAATGTTTTCATTGTGTATTTTGCGAATATCGCAACAAGTTTATTTCTTCCATTATAGTCTCACGTTTTTAGAAGTTTTCTGGAAAAAGTTTATTTCACCATTTGGGCTTCATATCGAAAATGCCCCTGAGATAATTTTATGAAAGGCATATAAATGTGAAAAATCCTTTACAAAATTACCCCAAGATGTACTCCCTCTCCCCCAAGAAAATGACATTTGCGACTGTGATACTTGGAGAAAAGTTAGCAGAGGTCAATGAGATGTGCTACTCGGATGCATCTCATTCTTTTTAAACAAATTTTTCCCTTTCCAAATGAAAATCACAAATAAGGGACTTTTATTTTATATGAATGGCATATTACTCTGACAGTGAACTTCCCTCATGGAGATCACTTACATTTCCATTGCTCTGTAATAAATAGCAGCAGTTTCCATAGCGATTTTTTTTACTTGCAATGTGTCTATGAAGACTTGAAATGCAGCTGCTAGCCTGAGACAATGCAAGATAACACCAGATGTTACTTGGCTGAATTTGGCAACGTTAGAGGATTAATGTGCATTCACAAGTACGTACTCTAAATTGGTCTCCAATGCTTCAGATTATTTTAGAAACTATTCTTGTTTATTTTAAGAGCTAGGAAATATAATGAGGAAACAAATCACATACCAAAGAGTCTTAGAGGAAATTTTGCAAGAGCTAGTTTTTGAATGCAGTTTTTGTCATGTTGCCCAGTTATCTAACTGCCTTTTGAAACCTCCTACCAGACCTCATATTCTGTTCTACAAACAAATAAGAACACTCTGAAACAGGAGTGGACACATGGACAGGGCCAATGAAAGCATCATTGTTGCCATGGGCAGCTTCAAAATCGGATTCCCCCAGCCAATACCCTCCACTGCCCTGGAAATTTTGCAAGAGCTAGTTTTTGAATGCGGTTTTGTCATGTTGCCCAGTTATCTAACTGCCTTTTGAAACCTCCTACCATACCTCATATTCTGTTCTACAAACAAATAAGAACACCCTGAAACAGGAGTGGACACATGGACAGGGCCAATGAAAGCATTATTGTTGCCATGGGCAGCTTCAAAATCGGATTCCCCCAGCCAATACACTCCACTGCCCAGGTACAAATAAGTACCTATATATAATATGTAAACTGTTTTGATTGTAACCACAGAAATGCGGCATTTCAAATCCCATCCCCTTTCATGTTGATGAAGGTATCCAGCATACCTACTCTACCTTCCCAGGTACTGGTGCCTCCCATCAGGCCTACAGCACTGGCAACACATCTGCTCAGTGCCTCACTGGCACAGTGAGTAGTCAAACAGGTGCCTGAATGCAGGCGAACTAAGCTGCTCCATGACAATAGCCCCTATAGCAATATGGCCTTGTCTCTTCTCCTAACTTTGGGAACATATCAAGGAGGAAGAGTAGGCATGGGGTGGTGGCATTACAGAGATTGTGAGGATGCTGTAGCCACAGCCCACTCCATGGCTGCTCAGGATGGCAGTGAGGAATAAGGGAGTGGATTGGAATGGGTAGATGTGAATCATTTGTTTACTTTTCACAAAACTACTAGGACTAGGGGGCATGCAATGAAGCTATAAAGTAGTAAATTTAATACAAATCGGAGAAAATGTTTCTTCACTCAATGTGTAATTAAACTCTGGAATTCATTGCCAGGGAATGTGGTAAAGGCGGTTAGCTTAGAGGGGTTTTAAAAAGGTCTGGATGGCTTCCTAAAGGAAAAGTCCATACACCATTATTAAATTGACTTGGGGAAAATCCACTGCTTATTTCTGGGATGAGCAGCATAAAATGTATTGAACTTTTTCTGGATCTTGCCAGGTATTTGTGAGTGTGGCAATACTTTTGTACTTCTGATGGCAACCCTGAGAAGCTTAGGGGATCTCACAGAACATATGCAGGAATGAGAAAAGGGTGGCTACAGAAGGTGTACCTTGATCTCCGAATCGTATCTGCCCTGAGAAGACACTATATAAGGAGAATTCGACAGCCCAAGACTTGGGGAAGATGCAAGTACACACTTCACATCACCCCCCAGCTAAAATTATAGGACATAGCACTAGCTAGAAGAGACCATCTCAAATGTCTGATACCAAGTTCTTGCAGCTAGAATTTTAAAACTACATTTAATTAAAATCATCCTGAAGTCACACAATCAGATATTTATACTGAAAACAAACCATTTCTATCTTTTGCCTTCCTCCTTTCCTCTTCTGGCTTCTGAGTCTTTCACTACTTTTTTCTTCATATATACTTTTCTTTATATATATATAACTCTGCTTCTTTCTCTAGTTCTCTTTCTACAGTGCCAACATTTCAAAATGATTGGGGGGTGTGAAACGATACAAACTATCCCCCCTTGGACACAATGAATAATTTTGGGGATGCTCAGCACACAAGAACTGGATGCTATGACTGCTCTTCTTCTCCTCTTAGTTTTTCTCCTCCCTCGTTCATCACTTCTTGATCTCCCACCCAGAGTGAATTACAAAAATTGAATTAACCCCCCCCCCCCCAAACAATGCAAAACAAGTTTCAAAAATTTTAACACAATGTATCATTTTACTAACTAGTTTTCACACCTTTCATTCTTTTGTCTCTCCTCTTTAAACAGGGTCGCGGGGGGGGGGGGGCACCAGAAATTGTTGATGCTTATCCGTTACTCTGACCCTGGATCATGGCACTCCATTGGCTTTAGGCCTCCCCAGCTGCCCTGCCTTTGGAGTCCTTAGTAGAGCGATGGGAACGTCTCGTTCACTGCTGCTGATCTGCCTCTAGACAAATGGTCCTGGTGTGCTGGCATCATGTGCTCCCCCCCCCCCCCCACCCGAGTCACAGCTTAACTACTTCCGGGAAGGTAAAAAGGGAAATGGGAGCGTGAATGTGGGAGTAAGACGCAAAGGGGCTGAAGCTGTAGAGGGAATGAGTGACAGGGAAGTAATGGATTGGTAAGGGGATGAGAGGCAGACCCAGATAAGCTGGGGAGACAATAATAATGTTTTGCTTATTGATGTGACTCAGTAAAAACTAAAATCCTGGTGGTGTTCATTAGTGTTTCTTTTTAATGTATCTACAAGGTCAGTGACAAAGAACCCCCCCCCCCCCCTCCCAAAATCACATTAGTTCACAGCCCAAAGCACAGCAGAAATAGTCATAGGTAGTTTGGACTATTTTGGTCTTTCTCCCCTTTGCCCTTCATGCTCTGTCTTCTCTTCTCCTTTCTACAATTGTGCCTGGCCTGCCAAGAACTTTTTTGCTAGCTCTTGTGTTTGAGAGCTACCTGTTCTTCAGTAGCAGCAATTATCTTCCTCCTTGAGCACATAACTGCAGCGTTCCTGGGGATCTGAACTCAAAGCCCTTCTGAACTATGAGGCTGGTACACCAGAGGCAGGTTATTTGTTTTTCTTTGATTTGGCTTAGCTTGTTCCTCTGGGGTTCCAACTCACTGAGAACTATCTACTAAAAAGTTGTGGTGTCATTAGCCTTTGCATGACATATCTAAACTTTCCCCTGTACTCATTAGATCTACACTAATCAAGTCACCATCAGTGACTGAGTAGAAACTGCAAATGAAAAAGAAAAAAACCTCCTCAGTCCATCCCTGTTATATACATCTTCAGCTAGGATTTGAGCATTGAAAGTATACAGTGCAACATGTACACAGGTGCTGCACTGTCTGAAATTTGTTATGTTACAACACCTCTTTTAGCCCGCCAGATACCTTAGCAGTTCAAGGCAGATTACAGAAACAAAAAGAAGCCAGAAACATCCATTCTGGGAATTACAGAAAACAATCAATTAGAAAGCCATAGGTTAAAATGTTAAAATAAATTAAAAATTTAAAAGCACAGAAACAAAAAAGTTTTCAGATTTTTCCTAAATAAAAAATAGTTGAAACAACTCCATAGAGCTAAGGAGAGAGAATTCCATCATGCAGCTATTTGGTTATTGGACATTGTAAAAAGAATTGATTTTGTATCTGAGATTTATGTAAAAAAAAAAGTCACTAAATCTAGCATATACCGTGGAGCCAGGTCCGATATGATCTTATACGTCATTATACAGCCTTTAAAGTGGAAGCATTCTTTAATAGGTAACCAGTGTAATTTTCAGATAATATTCCTTCACCGAGTCATGATGTGTCAGGCCATAAATTAATCTGCCATGTTCTGCATGACTTGCATTTCGTCCAGCAGCTCATAGCCAAATTACAGTAGTTGAATCTGGCCATTACGAGTGCCCGAACAGTCTGAAGGTGTCTCTTATAAGTATCTCTTAAAAACTAAGCTTCCTTAAGGTAAGAGAGATTTTCCTAAGAGTCATAGAAACATAAGGTTGCATTGTTAATTAGGGCCCTGTTTACTAAGGCGTGTTAGTATTTTTAACGCGTCTACAATTAGCGTGCATGCTAACCATTTAGGTGCCTATAGAAATATCATAGGTGCGTACATGGTTAACACGCATTAAAAACATTAACACGCCTATAACGCAGCTTAGTAAACAGAGCCCTATGTTATCTAATTCAACCCCTAGAATTTTGGATTGAAGATCTAATAAAAACTGAATTCCATCGATACAAACTTAGGGGGTCTTTTACTCAGGCGCGCTAACATTTTTAGCACACGCTAATGATTAGGATGCGCTAAACGCTACATATGCCCATATGGGCATCTCTATCATTTAGCTCATCCTAATTATTAGCTTGCGCTGAAAATGCTAGCGCGCGCCTTAGTAAAAGACCTCCCCCCCCCTTAGGTGTAAATCTTTCATCATTTATTTTTTTAGATTTACATAAGCTGTTGATCTGGAAATATATTGTTTTTTACTGAAAGCGGGCCCAATTTGAAAGGATTTATTTGTTGCTTATAACACATGTAAACAGAATGAGTTGAGTCACAGTTACAATGCTAATACAAAACATGCCCAGTTGCCATTTGTGCATGCAGTAGTTTTTTTTTCCATCAGTGGTGTATACCTGGTTGCCTGCCACCTTTCCGGCAGACTGCACTCTTGACTTGATTAGGAATCAGATTGAAAGAAACAAGCTCACTTAACAAGATTAGAAGAATCTGTTTGTTGCACAGTGTCAGTACTTTTGTGCTACTGCCTAGCTCCAGGTTAAAAAGTGGCAAACAGCCTTGGGACTATCTTTTTAGCAGAGTAAATGATGGCAGGTAAAGACCCGCACAGTCCCTCTGCTCTGAACAACAAGGTGCCCAGAGCAGCACCCACCATTCCATGCAGGTTTTTTTTAATTACATTTGTACCCCGCGCTTTCCCACTCATAGCAGGTTCAATGCGGCTTACATATTATATGCAGGTACTTATTTGTACCTGGGGCAATGGAGGGTTAAGTGACTTGCCCAGAGTTACAGTCCTTCATGATTAAATACTGGTATGGCATACAAGGCAGTCGGCAATTTTCCACCAGGCCAACCACATATACTGTAGGCAGTTATATATAATGCTATCTTTGGAACACAATGCCACAACAGCATGCCAATAGCCTGAAGAGTGCTTTTGCATTGTATGCATTGTGCAGAGTCTTTTCAAGGTTTGATCTGCTTTCTCTCTGCAATCACTTTCTTTTACTTCACATCTAGAAGATATAACATCCTAGGAGCCTACTGTATGTACTTGAACGGTAGAGTGTTCAAAACCATTTATCTAGGTAATGGCCACCATTATCCAGCTAAGTGGCTTAGTCAGGCCTATCCAAAGATGTTAAGTAGCACTATCAGGGTAGAGACGGATGTTATCCAGTTAGCAGTGATTTTCAGTCCACTACTACTATTACTACTACTACTCATTTCTATAGCACCACTATACGTATGCAGCGCTGTACACATTATATGCAGGTACTTCCTCCGTCCCTAGAGGGCTTAATATCACATGAATAGCTTATTTACTCTTTCCAAAAATACTAGGCCTTGGTGTCACACAATAAAGCTACTAAGTAAATTCAAAACAAACTGGAGAAAATATTTCTTCATTCAAAGTGTACTTAAACTGTGGTGTATTAGTTTCAAAATTATTACATTGGTTCACAAGGCCTTTAATAATGAAGCACCTGCATCTGCATTGTTGAAGGTTTACCATTCACCATGAAAATGTAAGATCAGAAGATCAGCATCGATTAGATGTTCTCTCGCATCACTATGTTCAGTTGCCTGAGACTCAGGTAAGGTATTTTTGGTTGCTGTATCATTTTATGGAATTCTTTGTTGAGTCTTATAACAAACTAGTAAAAAAGGCCCGTTTCTGACAGAAATGAAATGGGCGCTAGCAAGATTTTCCTCGGAGTGTGTGTGTGAGAGAAAGAATGAGAGAGAGAGAGAGAGAGAGAGAGAGAGAGACAGAGATAGAGTGTGTGTGTGTTAGACAGAGTGTCTGTGTGTGTGAGACTGTGTGTGTGTGACAGAGAGAGTGTGAAAGTCAGAGAGTGTGTCAGAGAGAGTGTATGTGAGAAACGGTGAGTGAGTGAGTGTGTGCCCCCCTCTCGCAGGTCCTCCACCCCCTCTCGCAGGGCCCCCTCCCCACCCCCACCTCTCTGGTCTCAGGACCCCCTCCCCACCTCCCTCTCCCCTGCCCCCCCTGCAGTCATCCATGTCCAGCGACCCTCCTCTCCCCCTGCCCCCCCTGCAGCCATCCATGTCCAGCGACCCTCCTCTCCCCCTGCCCCCCCTGCAGCCACCCATGTCCAGCGACCCTCCCCTCCTCCTTCCCCCCTGCCCCCCCTCCAGCCACCCATGTCCAGCGACCCTCCCCTCCCTCCCCGCGCATCAAACCCCCTCACCACCCGCAGCTGCTATTGGTAACGCTGTCCGGCCGCTGCTGCTTCTCCTGTTGAGCAGCAGCGGCCACTACAAAAATAGAAAAAGCAATAAATGTTTTTAAACATGAAGCACGGCACCGCAGCCAGCCATCAGGCATTGGCTGTCGGTTCTGCAGCTGCTCCTCCTCTCGCCTCTCATGTCGCTGTACTCCTCTGGGGTCTTACTCCAGGGGCAGTGATGTGGAGGTGAGAAGAGGAGCAGCTGCAGAGCTGACAGCCAATGCCTGATGGCTGTCTGCGGTGCCGTGCTTGATGTTTAAAAACATTTATGGCTTTTTTTCTTTTTGTAGCGGCTGCTGCTGCTCAACAGGAGAAGCAGCAGCGGCCGGACAGCGTTACCAGTGGCAGCTGCGGGTGGTGAGGGGGTTGATGTGCTTCGGGGGGGGGGGGGTGTTTGATATGCTGGGGGGACTTGGGTGATGCGCCGAGGGGGGGGGGTTGATGCACCGAGGGGGGGGGGGGGTTGTCTGATGGCTGTCTGCGGTGCCACGCTTGTCATTTTTTGATAGCGGTGCACTCACAGCTGATTCCCAGGCAGGGGGAGGAGTAGGGAAACACACGGAGCAAGTTGCTCCATGTTTCCCTATTCCTCCCCCTGCCTAGGAATCAGCTGTGAATGACATCAGCCTGGCTACGGAGCCTAGCTCAGCAACTCCAGGAGCCACGAACACAGGCAGTCACACATTAGAAAGTTGGTAGTGAGAATTATTATATAGGATAGCCTTACCTCCAAAAGCAAATTAGACAGGCTTTTCCATTCATCTCTTGACTGCAAACAGGGGCGTAGCTATGGGTGGGCCGGGGTGGGCCTGGGCCCACCCAATTTTGCCTCGGGCCCACCCAGAAACACACATCCATTTCTCATCCTCTCCCACCCCTGCCGTGGCGCTTACTATTGGCGCTGCCTGGCAGCAACTCACAGACGTGGCGTCCTGCTCCAGGGCCTTCTCTCTGCCATGTCCCTGTGTAAACAGAAGTTGCATCAGTGCGGCGGAGGGCGGGCTCCGGAGTGGGATGCCATGTCTACAAAGTGCAAGGCAGGGGTGGGAGAGAGGATCGCTGCCAAAACGCCGCCGCCGCCGGTATCCATGTAGCGGTAATGATGAAGTAACGACGGTAGGGCTCGCAGCAATGATGTAGTCTGTGGAAGGCGGCACGGGACCTCTCAGCCACGTCACACTGATGACTCTGCGGTGTCTCACCCCTAAGACACGGACTTCCTGTTTCTGAGAGGGCAGGAGGGGCGGGACTCCCGCCCCTCCCGCCCTCACAGAAACAGGAAATCTGTGTCTTAGGGGTGAGACACCGCAGAGTCATCAGTGTGATGTGGCTGGGAGGTCCCGCGCTGCCTTCCAAGGACTGCATCGTTGGGTTTAGTGGTGAGGAGCTGTTGGTGGTTGAAGGGGAGAGAGCTGCTGTAGGGGCAGGAAGATTTGAGAGTGCCAGAGAACAAGAAGGGGAAAATTGGGATAAGGAAGGACACTGAGGAGGACTGAAAAATAGAAGACATGCTGGATTGGGGGTGAGGAAAAAGGACACAGAGGAGGACAGAAAATAGAGGAGATGCAGAATTGGGGGTCGGGGATATAGGGAAGGAATGCTACTCATAAGAGAAGGAATGGGGGGGGGGGGGACACAGGGAGAAACAGGACATAGAGAGGGCATGCTGGTTATGAAGGAAGAATGGTGGACGATTTTGGATACCCAGAATGAATGCTCACAAGGGTTGCTGGATAAGTGAAGGAATGAGGGAAGGAACGGCGGAGGGGGGAAGAATGGATGCCGGGAAGGACTGGACACAGAGAGGGGTTGATGGACATGAGTCAAAGAATGGGAGAAGAATCTGAACACAAGGAAGGACAGGATACAGGACATGTTGGACATGAGATAAGGAATAGGGGGAGATTATGGCTACAGGGAAATATAAGAGCAGGGTCACAAAGGTGAGGTGCTTGACTAGGGGGAGGATAAAAGCAAAAACACAGAGGGAGGATAAAGACATGGACACAGAAGGGAGATGGATGGTGGACATGGAGAGAGAAGAAAGGTCAAATGGACTGAGGCTATTGGAAAAAAGTTAAGAGAAGAGAAGACAGAGGAATGCAGAAACCAGAGACTGGGACAACATGATTAGAAAAATAACATGACCAGACAACAAAGGTAGAAAAAAAATGTTATTTTCTGTTTAATGATTGGAATATGTCATGCATGAGAACTGAGCATGCCTATGGTGCCGAAGCCAGTGTCACATGGAGCAGTGCCTTTGACTGCAGTGCTTTTCTAAACAGGGGTCTGTGGGCTAGAGATCTTCACCAGCTAAAGTATTTCATTTTTGTAAGTTCATGGTTGGGGGGGGGGGGGGGGGGGGGAAGGGAAGAGGAAAAGCATGCCCACCCAACCTGCTCACTGGTCCACCCAAAAACTGCCTTCTGGCTACGCCACTGACTGCAAATAATGGGTCAATTTTAGTAGCACTTTTAATCTGCACTGTTTGACTTACATAGAGGTTCTGGGGAAACAAATGTTATTTTTTCTATATTGTTTTATATTTTTATTTTTTTGTTTTATATTTATTTTATGAGTTTTAATATTTAAGTTTGATTTTCGGTTTTGGATTTTAAGTTTGGTTGTAACTGCTAGAAATTTTTAGAATATATAAACATTTTGTATAGACAGATTTACCATATATCATGGGATAAAAGAGAAAAATGTGCTTAAGATCTGTTTTCAAACAGACTTCTCCCATCCTCCTGTTATGGTATAACCCTTGAAAGTAGGGCCCTTTATCCTTCAATATCCTTTCATAGGCCTCTCTGTTCTATTGAACCATGGTTAAAAATGACATTTTCAAGCCAAATTGAAGATGTTCAAGCATTACCAGCCAACGTGAGCTTGTAACATACAGTCTATGACCCATGGGTGCAGCTTTTTCTTCTGAAATATTGAGACTAACAAGCATTCTTACTGTATTTGATCCAGTGAGGCATTTGCCATTTTCACTTTGTAATAACTCTATACAGAAAGAGACACCTGTATCAAGATTGCTTCTTTTTTTTTTTTTTTGTCTAAGGATCATTACTGCCAGTGGGAGGTCTTACGTTTCCAGCATCTTGGAAAATGACTGAACCTAGTGGCATGTGTAGCTGTTCTAAAAAGTGCATCAAACCAATTCAAGAAAAGTGTTAAAAACTGAAGGAGATCAGGAAAAAAAACAATTTGTTTTATCGGACACTAATTTCATCCCAAAGTGCTTTTTGGATAATATTCTAGAATAATTAAAAGCATTCATTTACAACAGTGGTTCTCAACACTGTACTCAGGACACACCTTGGCAGTCAGGATTTCAGGATACCCACAATGAATATACATGAGATAGATTTGCATACAATAGAAGTAATGCATGCAAATCTAACTCATGCATATTCATTGTGGATATCTAGAAAACCGACTGGCTGGGCGTATCCTGAGGGCTGGGTTGAGAACTTCTGATCTACAACATTTTCCTATAAAAACATTTTGTTATGTGATCAGTACAGTCCACATGATTTCTAATTGTTTAAGCCATTTAGTTACTGTACCATTTACAAAATACTGTGCTCTGGCTGTTTGCTAAACTTGAAGCCGGCTATTTTCTGGGCAGTCCGGGGTTGGAGCCAGCACTTAATTGCCTGAGTTGGTTTGACAAATTACTATGTGGCCCTTTTACTTAGTTGTGCTAAAAAGTGGCCTGTCCTATTACTAATGCGTGGGTTTCCCACACACTGAGGCCACTTTTAGCATGGCTGTTAAATGGCCGCATTTTCTACTACAACTAATCATTTCTGTAGTGCTACTAGACATACGCAGCACTGTACCCTAGAGGGCTCACAATCTGAGTTTTTGCACCTGGGGCAATGGAGGGTTAAGTGACTTGCCCAAGGTCACAAGAGCTGAAGGGAATTGAACCCAGTTCACCAGGATCAAAGCCCGCTACACTAACTATTACCATTTGTTCAATTAATAACCACGCCCTGATTTCTTAATTAACACTTGGCCATCAGCATGGAAACCCTTACCAACACCTATTTACTAGGTGGTAAGGGCTCCTGCCCTAACCATGCGCTAATTGGTTAGCGTGAAACGATGCAGCTGCACTAGCCAGATAGCAATGGGTATGCCTACTCTCTGTCCCCAGTACTAAAACATATTTTCAATTTTTAGCACACCAATTTCCAACCTACTACAGGATGCTTCAGGTGCCCTGGAGTAGGCATTTTAACCTGTGGTAAACACAAAATAGTGCTTACCGTAGCTTAGTAAAAGGACCCCTATGTATTCAACCAAAGAATAAATTTTAAAAGGTCCAAGCAGAACTCTGTTTAAAGATTAATGGGTTACTAATTACTAGTTCACTTTGCGAAACAGCTGAATGGTAAGAGCTTTAAAACCTGGCAACCATCAGTTCAAATACTGCCTCCACTACCTATGACCTGATTTATCAATATCATTTCCCATAGACAGAATGGGAGAAAAGCTCTACTCAACTAGGTCCTTAATTTCCAGTAGTCAGTCACAAGATTGAATAGTCACCTTCACGGGTGCTGAGACCATGAGATATTTTTTGTACAGTTCTTATCTATGCTGGTTGTGTTGGAGAAATAATCAGTCTTATTGATATTGGCCAATATTGATATGCCTTATATCACACTTTTTAAATATTTTAAGTTTATGTTTATGTCTCAATGCAAAAATCTTATGCTCTATTGATATCTTCGTACTGCTGGTACTTTTCCATTCTTGCATCTAGTATTACTATACAAGTACGGAAAGCATGTGAAGCATTGATCATAAAATTCCTTCCAGTCTCTCTGCGTACATTTACCTTTATGTGCCTGCCCTTGAGGAAGTGAGGTGGTCCAGACCTTCCACTGTTTTGGGGGCTGATGTGGAAAGCTTTACTACTACTACTACTACTTATAATTTCTGTAGCGCTACCAGACGTACGCAGCGCTGTACACTTGAACATGAAGAGACAGTCCCTGCTCAACAGAGCTTACATTCTAATTAGGACAAACAGGACAAATAAGAAATAAGGGAATTACTAAGGTGGGGATGATAAAATAAGGGTACTGAACAAGTGAGTAAGGGTTAGGAGTTAAAAGAAGAATCAAAAAGGTGGGCTTTTAGCTTAGATTTGAAGACGGCCAGAGATGGAGCTTGACGTACCAGCTCAGGAAGTCTATTCCAGGCATATGGTAAAAGGAATGGAGTCTGGAGTTAGAGGTGGAGGAGAAGGGTGCAGATAAGAGAGGCTTACCCAATGAACGGAGTTCCCGGGGAGGAGTGTAGGGAGAAAGAGTGGAGAGGTACTGAGGAGCTGCATAGTGAATGCACTTGTAAGTCAATAAAAGGAGTTTGAACTGTATGCAGAAATGGATAGGGAGCCAATGAAGTGACTTGAGGAGAGGGCTAATTTGAGCATGACACTGGCAGAATATAAGTTGTGCAGGAGAATTTTGAACAGATTGAAGAGGAGAGAGATGGCTAAGTGGGAGACTTTTCCATTAAAGCTGTGTGCTGATGGCTTGGGACACAGCTTCTAATGCAAGCTAAACACATAGTTATTGCTCCTCAATTCAATAACTAATGGCATGCAAATTACCACCATGTTAAAAAGTATGTGCTGTCACAATAAAACCGTGCACACTGCTGCATAGTAAGCAGTCATTTGCTGCACTGAACAACAAAATGTCTCCCTTCTGGTGAATGCTTCACACAGACAGGAAAAGAGACATTTAATAAAAATTTAAAAAAGCCTGCTGCCTCTCTCCAGGTCACCACCCCCCTAAAACAAAGCTCATTCTGTCACAGAGCTGGATGGTGAGCCCTTGGGCTGTTGTTGGGTTCCCAACCAGGAGATGCTGTTATTGGGTTCCCAACCAGGAGATCAGGAGGATTCTGATAGACAGCAGACAAGTCACTCAGGAGTAGAGGAATTGAACGGATGCTGGAACTGAAGACTGGAAGAGTGGAGCTGGGAATGGGAACACTGGAACTGGATCGGGACACAGAAGCTGGAGACAGGATACTGGAACCAGAGGCAGGAACTGCAGAGCTGAAGACTGGATGCTGGAACTGGTGACAGAACAGAGCTGGAAGCAGGAGATGAGGTGGGTCTAGGGTCAGAGACAGGGCAGAGCTGGAAGCTGGAGACGAGGCAGGACTAGGAGCTGGAGGCCAGACTGGGCACAAGAGTAGCAGCTGTGAAGTTGCCAGGAAAAGGGACAGACCGCCCTAAATGGCCTGGAAAGCCTGACATCATCAGAGGGCAATCCACTGCCCTCCCCAAAGGGGGGCCTCAAAAGTGCTTCTGGCGTGCACCCTAGAAAACCAGCATTTACCAGCACTGTGAGCTGGAAGGAAGCACCCCCTGCAGTGGAGCACTGGAATGCCACCAGACCGATGCTTTGACCAAGAGCTCACCCTGACATCCTGCATGTCCACAGGTGGATCAGGGAGAGGAGCGTCATGACCCTGGGTCGTGACACATGGTGGTCTAGTGCAATGCTCCTCAAACCATTCCTGGGCTCCACCAGGTGTTCAGGATTACCACTGTTATAGATACTTTGAGCGAAACAAGGACTGTGTTGGGTTATTTACAAATGGAGACTATGTGGCGTTAACAGACATTAAAAAAGTGACTGGAAACTGAATTTGAAGAGGAATTTATGCAATATGATGATTGATCGTATGGAAGATTTGAATTGCACAGAGAGTGATGTGAAACAATGCACCTATACCAGCGGTACTTTTTAGATGATATTGGATTGGTTCACATGGAAGAAGAGTGGATGATACAGTATTATTCTGGTGGATTTGGACTGATATACAAGTTGGAAGAACTGTGAATGTTGTAAGAAGGAAGAAGCTGTCCTACCCTGGTTAGGCCCCTAGAGGGCGTAGTTCCCCTAAAATGTCCAGGGAAAAGGGCTGGGTGAGTTGCTGAAGGGAGCCAGAAAGGGAGGTATAGCTGGAGGTCGCTAGGACCGGGGCGAGTCCTGGAGGATAGCTGGAGGTCGCTAGGACCGGGGCGAGTCCTGGAGGATAGCTGGAGGTCGTTAGGACCGGGGAGAGTCCTGGGGATAGAAACAGGTGCAGCAGGTTATGGGCTGGGTCCTGTTTGGCTATTAACTACTTATACTCCTCCTGAGTTGTGAAGGGAGGAAGGAGAGCTGGCAGCTGAAGAAGGGGCTGGTAATTGAAGCAGAGGAATCCCCATGAGAAGTACTGGCTGTGCCCTGTGGACTGGTGGTAGAACTGGGTGTTCCCAAGAAGGAAGCTGGCTGGGGTAAGAAGGACCTAGAGTGTCTAGAACAGTGAAGAGGTACTGTGTGTCCCAGCTGCAAAGACTGTGTGTCTAGGGCAGTGAAGAGGTACTGTGTGTCCCAGAGGAAAAGGCTGTGTGTCTAGAACAGTGAAGAGGGACTGTGGGTCCAAGATGAAAAGACTGTGTCTAGAGCTGTGTGCTACAAGGAGGGACTGTGTGTCCAGGGACTGAGTTAGTACTGAGCCCAAAGGCCTATGTGAGAGGGCTCAGAGTAGGAAGAAATGAAATGGTTAAGCTGGAAGAACTGTTGAAGCTTGTAGCTTGTGAAAGTGTTTTAAGCTAAAAGAAGTGTGCCCCAGAGGCTGGAATAAAGTTGTGTATGAAAATAGCCTGATTGGTGAAACCTGACTGTGTTTGCTTTTTGAGAAGCAGGTCACCCTGAGCAGAAAAGGGTGGTAGATTAATTTGCATAAATCTGCATACTGAGAACCAGCTCACCCTGAGTGAAAGAGGGACCTGGGATCCTGAGGTGGGAGCTTCACCATCTGCACATTAGCCTCATCGTTTTCACAATGTACATATTATTTGGTGGCGTTAGAAGGTTTAATATATGGTATTAAAGTAGGAGTAACACATGTTTTCAAGATGGAAAGAAAAAAAATGCATGTAACCTTTTATAGATAAAGTACATACAGTGGTGGAAATAAGTATTTGATCCCTTGCTGATTTTGTAAGTTTGCCCACTGACAAAGACATGAGCAGCCCATAATTGAAGGGTAGGTTATTGGTAACAGTGAGAGATAGCACATCACAAATTAAATCCGGAAAATCACATTGTGGAAAGTATATGAATTTATTTGCATTCTGCAGAGGGAAATAAGTATTTGATCCCCCACCAACCAGTAAGAGATCTGGCTCCTACAGACCAGGTAGATGCTCCAAATCAACTCGTTACCTGCATGACAGACAGCTGTCGGCAATGGTCACCTGTATGAAAGACACCTGTCCACAGACTCAGTGAATCAGTCAGACTCTAACCTCTACAAAATGGCCAAGAGCAAGGAGCTGTCTAAGGATGTCAGGGACAAGATCATACACCTGCACAAGGCTGGAATGGGCTACAAAACCATCAGTAAGACGCTGGGCGAGAAGGAGACAACTGTTGGTGCCATAGTAAGAAAATGGAAGAAGTACAAAATGACTGTCAATCGACAAAGATCTGGGGCTCCACGCAAAATCTCACCTCGTGGGGTATCCTTGATCATGAGGAAGGTTAGAAATCAGCCTACAACTACAAGGGGGGAACTTGTCAATGATCTCAAGGCAGCTGGGACCACTGTCACCACGAAAACCATTGGTAACACATTACGACATAACGGATTGCAATCCTGCAGTGCCCGCAAGGTCCCCCTGCTCCGGAAGGCACATGTGACGGCCCGTCTGAAGTTTGCCAGTGAACACCTGGATGATGCCGAGAGTGATTGGGAGAAGGTGCTGTGGTCAGATGAGACAAAAATTGAGCTCTTTGGCATGAACTCAACTCGCCGTGTTTGGAGGAAGAGAAATGCTGCCTATGACCCAAAGAACACCGTCCCCACTGTCAAGCATGGAGGTGGAAATGTTATGTTTTGGGGGTGTTTCTCTGCTAAGGGCACAGGACTACTTCACCGCATCAATGGGAGAATGGATGGGGCCATGTACCGTACAATTCTGAGTGACAACCTCCTTCCCTCCGCCAGGGCCTTAAAAATGGGTCGTGGCTGGGTCTTCCAGCACGACAATGACCCAAAACATACAGCCAAGGCAACAAAGGAGTGGCTCAGGAAGAAGCACATTAGGGTCATGGAGTGGCCTAGCCAGTCACCAGACCTTAATCCCATTGAAAACTTATGGAGGGAGCTGAAGCTGCGAGTTGCCAAGCGACAGCCCAGAACTCTTAATGATTTAGAGATGATCTGCAAAGAGGAGTGGACCAAAATTCCTCCTGACATGTGTGCAAACCTCATCATCAACTACAGAAGACGTCTGACCGCTGTGCTTGCCAACAAGGGTTTTGCCACCAAGTATTAGGTCTTGTTTGCCAGAGGGATTAAATACTTATTTCCCTCTTCAGAATGCAAATAAATTCATATACTTTCCACAATGTGATTTTCCGGATTTAATTTGTGATGTGCTATCTCTCACTGTTACCAATAACCTACCCTTCAATTATGGGCTGCTCATGTCTTTGTCAGTGGGCAAACTTACAAAATCAGCAAGGGATCAAATACTTATTTCCACCACTGTAGCTTTGTGGAAATATTGTGAATATGTATAGAGAGAATGATAGATGGAATGAGTGGTTTAGATAGGAAAAATGTACGATTGTGTAAGTGTTGAGAAAAGGATTTAAGTGATTATTTAAGAAATTGGTAAGAATAAAGATTATTATATTGAGGAACAATTATTTATGGTTTGTATATGAAGGTGAGTATAATTATTTTGAAATTTAGGAACCCATTTTAGAAATATTGTATGCATATTCATTACAGATATCCTGAACTGGTGGTCACCCTAAAGAAGGTTTGAGAACCACTGAATCATGGACCCTGACCCCTATTATGGCACCTGCCCCCCAAATCCCCCCAAAACAAAAGGCAAAAACAGTGACTTTCCTGCCTCTGCACCACCATCTTCCAAAATGTTAGGCATGTAAGCCTGTGTGGTTCACCTTGAGATGCACCATGTTAGGTCAGCCTGCTAAATAGGATCATTTCCCCCTTATTTTGTTGTCTGCACCCAGACTATCAAATAATGGAGAAATTCCCTTATTTGGAAGGCTGATCCTCAGAGATGTGTTGCATGATGCACCGCACAGATTCAGGCGCTGCCATTTTGGAAGATGGTGGTTTGAAGGCAGGAGCAAGAGGCATCACTCGCACCTGCTATTGAAGCTATAAGGGAGGGAGGGGTCTGTGCCTGCTAGACTATGAGCAATTTTTTGGAACATCGATATGTCAGCAGGAGAAGGGGATTCACTAGATCACCATACATTTTTTGGGTGATGTTGGGTAGGGAATGGGGTTCCAGCTGGGGGCTGAAATTGCAGCAGTAAAAAAATAATTAGCATTAAAAGAAACCTTACAGACACTGCTGCAAAAAAAAAAAAAAAAAACAAGAACTAATCCTTCTATATCTCCTCAGACCTGGCATTCAAGTTCCCACTTTGGATTCACCTGAAAGTCTACAGCAGTTCTCTGCATTGGGGCAGAATAGCTAATAGCCTCATTACCATCAGTTTTCATATGTTGTATGCTAATAACTAACACAAAGTTTTGCTTCTACGCAAAACCCTTTTCTGCAGTGTGCCCAAAAAAACTGAGCATAGATGACATACTAACCACACTTTTTCATCTGCACTAGCTTTCTGCATCAGCCCCTTGGAAATAATAAAACAAAAAAAGTGTCATAACATACAAAACCATTAGATGTCACTGTCAACCCATTTCAAACAAGAGATTTTTATATCTGTCTGCAGATGTCACCCATGGTGACTCCATTCACGTACATCCCCCCCCCCTTTTTTTTTTTTTTACTCTTCACTACCTTTACTGTCATGTACCCATAATTTATTGTCGTAAACCATTTTGATAGTCCTGTATGGTTGAGAAGAGAGGTCTAGCAAGGTTCTGTAAATATAAAACATGCTTAGTTACCACTACTTGAAATTAGTAATAGCAACTGGGAGCAAATTACACTGTTCAGACAAGAAGTTGCCATACATGGCAACCACTAAGAGCGATATACAGCTGAGTCACTAGGTGTCAGGTTCTCAGGTTCAGAACCCGCGGGGCCGGGCTCTGGAGCAAACGTGAGCAACAGCAGCAGGCAAAACCCACCAACCAATGTTGGGCAAGCACACCGGCACCGGCAGGGACTGCAGGCCCCGCCCAGCGAGCCAGAACACACGGACTGGAATCCCCTAGACTGGAGGACACAGGACTGGAACACACACCGGACCAGAACACACTGGACTGGTCCGTACAGCTTCACCTGCGCTTGGCCACTACCCCCCCAAGGGTTGAGCCCTTGGGTTTGAGTGGCCGGCAGGACTTACCGGATACCGGTTGCACAGGGACCAGGACTGGAAACAGAAGTACTCCTAACCTAAACTGATCTAAGTGTTCCCAAGCCCTAAACCAGCAGGAGTGTTCCTAACAGTAAACTGACAAAAGGACTTCCTAAGCCCTATACTAAACAGGAGCTCCTAAGCCCTGCTCAACAAAGGGACTTCCTAAGCCCTAAACTAACAGAGCAGGGAACTAAATACACAAGCTAGCAAAGGAGCTTCCTAAGCCCCCACGCTACAGCAGAGCACCACCGCACTAACCTAACCCAGGTGCCACTAAGCACCAAGCTCCAGGAGTACTTCTCACAGCGAACTGAAGTGCCTCTAACAGCACCAAACCCAGAAGTACTTCTAACAGCAAACTGAAGTGCTTTCTACAGCACCCAAAACCAGAAGTACTTCTAACAGCAAACTAGCAGTGCTTCTAACCACACCCAAAGGGAAAGCAGGGGAGCTACAAGGGAAAGGCAGGGAAGCTAAACACTTAAACACAGGACAAATGTGCACACTGCACCTACACTAACCTGGACCTTAGCAAAAGCAAGCAGGGAAACTAGACACAAAGTCAGAAGTGCACACTGCACCACCCTACCTAAAGCAAACACAACCGTTGCAAAGGCTCTGAAGGAAAGAACACCACTTCCTTATCAAGGCCCTCCATGATGATGTCACACTCCCTAGACCCAGGCAGCACACTGAAACACAGAGAGCACACTGAAACCCATAGAGGCCCAACCCACACCAATGCAGCACCGTGAAGCATTTGAAGCCAGTACACCCAAAGAGAGGTAGAGCTAACTCAGTCCACACACACAGCTGTAGTAAAGTGAAACAATTAGAGTCATGCTGCTGGAAGCTGCCAGCACAGAGAGAGAGAGAGCCAGCTCAGAAAGGACAGACAAAAGAAACAGAAGCCAGCTAAGCTGACCACCAGGAAAAAAGGTAAGTTTGAGAGGGGTTATGACCACAATCATAACACTAGGTTTCACAATAAATTTTACAACTGAGAAAATACAACACATATCTGACTCATTAAGGACTCCTTTTACCAAGCTGCAAGAAAAGGGCATGTTTTTCACATGCGTCAAGGCCACCTTTACTGCAGTGGGTAAAAAGGGAAGTCTGTCTTTTCTGCAGGAAATGGCCATGTGGCAAGTAAAGTACTTGCCGCACGGCCAATTCGGGAGGGAGCCCTTACCGGCACCCATCGGGCAGCGTGCGGCACTGACCAATTACCACTGGGTACACCCCAGTGCTACAAAAATAAATATATTTTTTAGCACCAGATATGATGGTGCGCTAGGGGTGGGAAGTACCGCCCGCCTGCTGCGGTAGCCCCGCGGTACTTCCTGTTTAGCGAGCAGAAAATTCCGTGTTGGTCTTACTGCCACTTAGTAAAAGGGGCCCTGAGACAGCCTAACACACAGAGGGGTGTGGCAAGTGGGGGGGGGGGGGGGGGGGGGCGGAGGGGGAGGGAGAAGGGGAGAGTGAGTGGGTATGAGTGAGAGTGGACAGAACAGAATATGAGGAGAGGTGGTATGAAAGGATGAATTCCCTAACTGACCTCTTTCTCCCACAAAAATTCACTGGGCCATTTTTAGGGACTATTTCTCTGACACCTCAGTCCAATTTGGTCCTGTTTTTTTCACCATTCCAATTTTGGTCCAGTTCCACTACATTTTCAAAAGAATTATTTTGCCTCCAGACATATAGAGAGAGACAAGTCAGACCTTCTCACTTCCTTATGTGCAATTTCTTTTCAACACTATAAGGGGTAGGAAAAAATTAAAAAAGAAAAAAAAAAGCTGTTGAATAGACACAGGACTAAAATCAGTGAATCAGTCAGCCTGCTGATACAATCCCTTCATGGATACTAATTGTAGCAGGTACACAGTTCTGCATCAATGTGCTGCCTATGGTCTGCATCAGAACTGATAAAATCTAACCCACAGCTTCCATGACATTTCAGCTGAAACTACCATGGCTCGTACTGTACATCCTCCCAATTAAATTCATGTGGTAATACACTTTCATACTACAAAAGGAAACATTTGTTCACATGCACAGAATAAATATTCAATACTGGACTGCTCGAGACAGTTATTTTCATTCCTCCACTGAAAACAAGGGTCACAGCTGCAAACACAATACTTTCCTAATGAACTCTCAAATATTTCCCCACAGAAAGACGACATTACTGCTCTCGATAATGAAAACCTTTAAAATCAGTTTGGTCATGTTAACGCATTATTTAACACAGATTGGAGCTGCTCCTATAAACAGAACAAGACAATATGTAATTAGCTATTCTGTCTGGCTCATTCACTGGAATTCTGTGCTGAGAAAGTTATTTTGTCAACTAAGATGAATAAGAATAAGCATATCCTAAGAAGCACAGTTGAGAGGCTCTGGGCATTGGAATGGAGGCGTAACCTAATGGTTAGTGTAGCGGGCTTTGATCCTGGCAACCTGGGTTTGATTCCCACTGCAGCTCCCTGTGACCTTGAGCAAGTCACTTAACCCTCCATTGCCTCAGGTACAAAAACTTAGATTGTGAGTCCTCTAGGGACAGAGACAGTACCTGCATATAAAGTGTACAGCGCTGCATACATCTAGTAGTGCTATAGAAATGATTATTAGTAGTATCTCAAGAACAAACTACCAAAATCCACTCAATGAAAAATAAGTGTTGTATCATAAGGAAGGAAAAAAACCTCAAAGAGCTCAAATCTAAGCAGACTGACAAAGCTGCAAGGATCTAAATGATCTCTTTCATCATTAGCAAAAGACCTTCCAATTTCTGATTTATGGCTATTATGTATATACTCTTTACATATGCAATTTTTTCTCTTTGTTTTATTTTTATATACTTTTTTTTACATCTGTAGATACGTTGACTCCTCAGGCAGGCATACCATCTGCCAAAACACGGAACCGCGTCGAGCCTTTTATATCTGGTCATTGGCAATAAAGAATTTATCTACTCAGCTTTTGGTGTCCCTTCCATACTCCTTGGACAGCATCTTCCTTCATAGGGAACACTTCTTGATGTGTTTGGCATTTCTTATATATATTTTATGCAGGCATGTGCTTTAATGTTTTTTTCTGTATAATGGAAGCTCATTTTCCCATTGTTGCCCATTATAAACCTGAAGATGAATCCCTATGAAGAAACAAGCAGTAATAAAAACAAATACATTTATATTTATTTTACAAATGTATCTTGTCCTAATCTGGGATCATCATCTTCCCTCTTCTGTCTCATCCTTGAGATCAATTAATCATCAGCCTGTAGATCGTCATATTTTCTTAGTTCTTTTCCTGCACATATAAAACACTCTGTCATGCTGGCCTTCTTATTATATCCAAATGACAGGAAAATTTGGTTTTGCACAGTCTTTTATGGTCTGTGGATTTTCAGACTGGTACACCCAACATGAGCTTCCACTTAAAATCACTGGTAACATTACCTCCCAGGAGACATGTCAAACAAACCATGGCACCTTTAAAACATGGTGCACACTTTTCTTTATTAGCAATAAAGGTCTTGCCCAGTGGAGTGGAGGAGTGGCCTAGTGGTTAGGGTGGTGGACTTTGGTCTTGGGGAACTGAGGAACTGAGTTCGATTCCCACTTCAGGCACAGGCAGCTCCTTGTGACTCTGGGCAAGTCACTTAACCCTCCATTGTCCCATGTAAGCCGCATTGAGCCTGCCATGAGTGGGAAAGCGTGGGGTACAAATGTAACAAAAATAAAAATAAATTTGTGTCCAGAAAAGGTCTGTTTTACCAATGCAGAAAAAGCTTTTCTTCAGATGCTCAGGATACTCATGGACAGCATCTACATCAGCTCCGGTTCCAGGGCTGTCAGACAGGGCAGTGGAGATGGGAAAACCATTCAATATGCCACCTGAGTGAAGTCCAGCCCTCCACCAGGTGGACTTGGTATGTGCGCAGGAGAGCAGAACCTGGGGGGGGGGGGGGGGGCTGTGATATAGAATGAGAACAACATCTTAATGATGCTTTCTGCATGGCTGAGGGCCTGTAAGCATAGGCCCAAGTTCAAGCCCTTCCACTTCCCACCAAAGCTTCACCTCCGTACCAGCCCTAATTTAGCTGGTTAGCGGTGATAATCATTGGCACTAGCTGGTTAAGGACTGCTGCATATCGGTGGCCGGCCAGCTCAGTGAGGTTTAGTCAAGTAGGAGCCTCTCCTGCCCAGTTAAACCTTTTTGAATACTAACCCCCCCCCCAAGTTTCTATATAACAAATAGCTATAATTAGGAAAGGTTTAAACATGTGTTATATGGCAACAACATAAGCAATAGAAGGGAAACAGAGGCTCCCCTGGACAGCCTCATCGGCCAGAAGAAAAAAATGTATTAGAGTTTAAAGGCTGTTAAACAGAAATGTAAGGCAAGACCACATTTGGATGACCAGGTTAAGAACATAATAGCCATACTGGGTCAGACCAATGGTCCATCTAGTCCAGTATTCTGCTTCCAGCAGTGGCCAATCCAGGTCACAAGTAACTGACAATCTCAAATAGCAGCAAGATTCATGCTACTGATTCCAGGGACAAGAAGTGGCTTCCTCCATGTCTATATCAATAGCAGACTATGGATTTTTCCTCCAGGAACTTGTCCAAATCTATTTTAAACCCAGATATTCTAACCGCTGATACAACATCCTTTGGGAATGAGCTCCAGAGCTAACTATTCGTTGAGTGAAAAAATATTTTCTCCAGTTCATTTAAAAGTAGTACCATGTAACTTCCTTAAGTGTCCCCTAGTTTTTGTACTTTTTGAAAGAGTAAAAAAATGAATTTATATTTACCATTTTGGGTGCACTTCATGGACACATGAAGATAGAATGGAAAGAAGTAATGGTTCATCCATAAAGGCTCCCTTTTCCATGTGGTCCAAATATATTTTTTTTCAGGCTGTGACCAAAATTCTCCCTTTTGCTTAATATCTGCTTTATACAGCAGCTATTAAGTTTTTCTGTAATTCGCATTCCTCTAGTGTGAATAAAGAAGATTCTGTCAATGAAGTGCTAAAATGCTTATTTGGAGAAATAAACCATCTGGTACGATGCAAAACATGCTGATGCATGACAGCTTATGCTCCTATTTCAACCTACTCCCAGCAAAAATCTCAGAGCTGAAGAAGCTTTAATGCCAATACTGTCACTTGTAGGGAAAACGCAGCTTTATAACTGTCTTTTATAAATGATTAGATAACATCTCAACTGAAAATGCCCAATTCCTTGACCCGTGGTTCATTCATATCATTTTCTTTGTGGTTAAGTGGAGAGAATCCTCTGCAACAGGTTCTATTTGAAATGACAAGTACAGATATTCCCAAATGATTGCCCCAAGCCACACTTCGGTAGATCTCTGAAAGTAAACCTTGTGCTACAGCCATTTACCGGAACCCATCTCAACTCAACCCAAATAATGGAATCCAAGGATCACTGCTTCAAACAAGCTACCCAGAACCACATCATCATGCTGATTGTTACTACCATATTTATGAAATGATTGCTCAAAATCAAATCCAGGAACACAATAAAAAATATGCCATCCTGTAACTAACATTTTAATAACCAGATAGCACTGATATTTTTCAGGCTATGGAGTCCTTTCACTAAAGCTTAGCATGTGCTGAATGCTGCACATCCTTTTTTATACCTATGGGCCATTTGCTAGGCTAGGTGAGGTAATAAAGCTTCAACAGCCACCTAAACCATTCCCAAGTCAAAACTTTACCAGTAGACTCTCAGTTCTTAATCCAACTCTTCTTTAATGTACCAATCATAGCAAATAAAGAAAATCAACTTACAATTCAGTTGCTTGAACATAATTGTTGGCTTCTGCACACAGAGTCAGTATCTAGCCACCCCAGAGGCAAGGAGATGGCTAGAGAGAAGTAAAGCTGTAATACTCAAAGGAGAAAATGCCCTGAGAAATGTAGACTTGGGCAAATGGAGAAGAATTTTGATGAAATCACAGTAGATTCAGGAGGGATCAGCCCCTAGAGCAGCTGCTGGTCACAAAGGCATGCTAGGAAGACTGGGACTTTCTCACATAGCCCCCAGATACAGAGGGGGGAGAGCTGGCTCTAGCTCAGAGCTATCAGCCAATAGGAAAGGCTCACAAGGAGTCAATCACAGAATACTGCAAACTATAGGGGGGGGGGGGCAGAACATAGTGCTATCCATCATACAGACAATGCAATTGAATACAAATAATACTCATACAAAATATACATAACAATGCACTTGTGCCTCCATGAATATGGGGGCAGTCCAGGCCATGTGGCACTTAATGCATGTTAACGTCCAATAGTGTATGCTAAGCTTTAGTAAAAGGGCCCCAATGTCATTATTTGCAGTACTTGCAGATAATACAACCTGAAAATTGTGGCACGCTGCTTACCTTCTCACCAGGGGCATAGCCAGACACTCAATTTTGGGTGGGCCTGAGCGTAAAGTGGGTTGGCATGAGAACCCCGCCCCCACCCAACATCTCTCCCTCCCCTCCCACTGTTCCTTTTAAAGCCTTCATTTCCTATCTGGCAGCGAGCAGCAACTCATACCTCTTTCCACTGATACATGGTGGCTGCTTGGACACTTTGCATTTTACAGGCATCTTTTATCCTGCTGATACTACTGTTCCTACCAGCACCTTTGCACCAGCCACACAACTAGTTGCTCCAGCTCACAGAAAGTATTGGTGTCACACCTGCGGCGCTACAGCCACCAAAGCACGGCCCACATAGGGTCTTGTCCTGGTAGCGCCCAATAATTCAGGAATACAAGGAACAGACCTTTGACTTTATAAGTCAGCTAGTAAAGAGGAAAGTACCTATGTAGCATGATACGAGTTTAATTGTCAGAATTATTGAAATATGTAGCATGATATTACTACTTAACATCAGTTTATTTTGCTGGATAAGATACCAATATAAAGATACAGCTTTAAAGATTTATTGAGACAGAAGCAAATCAACTGGTCTGGCTTTCCCCCTCCCCCTGGAAAACTACCGAGACCCTTAACAAAAAGACTATTCAGAAACAAATAAGTTAAAACTGCTTCAAAGAAATCCCAAGTTTCTCTCCCCCTCCCACCTGAAAGACTGATCAAAAGATCCTGGCTGAGTGAATATCAACACAACAAAAAATCAAAGACACCAGAAGACACAGTCTGGAGATGTGTGAAACTTCCACCTATTAAAGACAAAAGACTCAATAAACAGGAAGGCAAATCCAGACCTAGGATTTGCTACAGTAAATCATTTGTCAGCAGACCATGATTCTTTGCAAATTACCCAGGATTCAGTGCACCCTAAGAACATGATTCTTTGCAATTACCCAGGATTCAGTACATCCAGGACAATGATTCTTTGCAAACCACTCAAGACGGAGTGCTCCTAGAGACATGATAAAAGCAGGAGCTGCTCCCCTCTTAGACAGGCAGACTCTCCTCTTCTGCTGCTCTCCTCTTCCCCCTCCCCCACTGCTGACTGCTGTAAGAATTCTTGGGCTCCTATTACTACATGTTGCTCATCACTCAACTGGATGACAAACAAAGACTTGTAAGTTAATTCATGATTCAAACCTGTTATCTTGTTTAAGCAAATTTCTCCTGTACCAAGATCCTTTTAAAACTACCTCTCGCTTACAACATTATTACATTACCTGTATTGTAAATAAACCTTTTTAAAGTTTAATATATGGTCTTTTCTATTCTGAGCACATGCTTTTAAGTCTGGCAGTGCAGGTTAATGTAATTTAACAAATATGATATTTAATTCCCCCTTTATTCTTGCAATTGTAAATCTTATTACCTTATAGGTAATTGGTGGAGAATAAATTATATATATATATATATATATATATATATATATATATATATATATATATATATATATATATATAAACTTATAAATACAGCACATGCTGCGACCACATGCTCTGGGTAATTTCCCCTATTCTTAAATATCATATTAGAATTGTAACATTAATTGTAACACCTAGGAGAATGGAAGTGGCATTATTGAATTTGAAGACACTGTGCATCAAGGAACTTACAAGATAAGTTAATGGTTTAGGGCATGAGAGCAGCATGGATGGTGCTCACGGAAAACTGCAATCAACTGAAGGCCCCGACATTCCAAGTTTAATATAACTTGATATATCGCACCTGCGAATCCTTCTGAGAGGTTTACAATAATAATAATAATCAAAGGAAAAATGAAAAGATCTACAAAATCAATAGGAAAGGCAGAAGAAAAGTTAGAATAGGAATGAAAAATAACAAGACAAAGACATACACAACCGAGAATCATATACATACACATATATAACAGAGTGCTGGCGAGGTCTCAGCCTCAATATAGTAAGCAGTTAATCAATCTCGATAAAGCTGTGGTGAATAAATGAGTTTTTAATCTTGCTTTAAACTTATCCAGTGATGATTCCAAATGGAGGGATAATGGTAGCTCATTCCAGAGTCGCGGTCCCACTACTACTCCAAAAAAACATGGCTGCAAGAAAGTTAGGGGGTCCTTTTACTAAGCTACATTAGGTGCTAATGCAGGAAAAAGATGTGAGTGCAATAGGACACGCTCAGACATCTTGCAGTAACTTTACAATCTACACATGCTAACCGTGAACTAATTTTCTTTTTGAGGATGCATGTCACGGGTGGAGAGTAGGCATTTCTGCACTAATCAGTTAGCGCATCTACATTACTGTACGCTAACTGGTTAGCACACAGATAATGCAGGAGGCCTTTACCATCTACAAAACTGGAGATGGCAAGTGCTCCCATGGCAATTTTTTATAATGGCCATGTGCCAATGGCAACATTAGCACATGGCCACTAATGCAAAAAAAATTAGAAAATCAGGATTTTTATGGCTGCGGTAAAAGTAGCCTTAGAATACAGGAAAGAACTGAGTAAGGGCGCGTTAAGGGCCTATTTTTACTGCTGCTTAGTACAAATACAAGCAATTTGAGGAGCTGTGGTCATATTTTCTGGAGTGGGCCAAGCTATACACTGCTTTGATCTGCATAGTCAGAAATGGCAGTATATCAAGACTAAATAAGCACGAACACAAGATGGTGAAGGGGGGGGGGGGGGGGGTTAAAAGCTGGGGGAGGAAGTGGATATGAGATGCGACAAGGGAGTTGATGTTGTCAAGATGATGTATCCACAACATTGGATGCAATTTGTCATGCTTAGCTAGATGCGGGAAGTAGTTACTGAGTGGATGAGTGATGAGGGAAGAGGTCGCAGTCAGCCATTTTTTCACAGGAAAGTCTTCTGCATGAAGGAGATTATGCTGATAGATGCAACATGTTGATACAGAGGTGGCAGAATGGATGGGGACAAGGCTGACACAGACAGTTATTCAGCTGGGAAATACATGAATATAAAATTGCTTTGAGCTTCCACAAAAATGTATAAGCTACATTCAAATAAATAGAGGCCTCATTTTACAAGCCCTATTCGCATCTGATATGTGCAGAAACCAATTTTGCAAAGCTGGGATATGCAAATATTAATCCCAAGTGCAAGCAAATGGCAAGGGAGCATGGTCTGGGCACATCTTGAGTGGGACAAGGGCTTGGGAAGTTCATAGACATTTTTTCCCCATTTAAGAAGGGGATTAAACATCTCTGTCTTAAAAGACCAACATTGGGCATTACACCTGCTACCAAGCACGTTTAGGATTTGGTAAACAGTTGCTATTGAGCAGTTCTCCACTGGAGGGATGGGGGTGTTGCCTCATTAATCCCCCAGTGGTTTTTATTCCCCTCCCCCAAATGTCAAAGTGGCAAGAGAAACCAATAACTGTGACAGTGTTGGGATAGTACCTAGTTGTTTCTCAGGTTGCAAAGATAACCAGTTACGTGCTGGCTATGAACCCCTCAATATTCTGCTTGCAGTCGGTGCATAAACGTCTATTTCTCCATGCTCTATGTTGGCAGATTCACGTGTCTCAATTCCTGCTTCTATGGCCAGTTTAAAATGGAGCTAAAGTAACATATATGCTCATTTTCAAAGCACTTAGCCTTCCAAAGTTCCATAGAAACCTATGGAACTTTGGAAGGCTAAGTGCTTTGAAAATATGCACGATAGTTAACAGCAGGAGTAGACTGATAGGGATCTGAGCCCCTGGGCAATAAGGGAGTCCTGGGTCCCATATCCCTCCCCTTCCCCAGAACCAACATCTTTCTCCCCCTCCCCCCCAGATGCAACATCTGTCCCTCTCATTTTTCTCCCTCCCCTTGATGCACCATCTCTGCCCCCTCTTTCCCTTGTTCCCCAGGTCCAACATCCAAATTATACATATATGTAGATGATATCATGGTGCTTATGAGTACATAAGTAATGCCACACTGGGAAAAGACCAAGGGTCCATCGAGCCCAGCATCCTGTCCACGACAGCGGCCAATCCAGGCCAAGGGCACCTGGCAAGCTTCCCAAACGTACAAACATTCTATACATGTTATTCCTGGAATTGTGGATTTTTCCCAAGTCCATTTAGTAGTGGTTTATGGACTTGTCCTTTAGGAAACCGTCTAACCCCTTTTTAAACTCTACCAAGCTAACCGCCTTCACCACGTTCTCTGGCAACGAATTCCAGAGTTTAATTATGCGTTGGGTGAAGAAATATTTTCTCAGATTTGCTTTAAAATTACTACCCTGTAATTTCATCGCATGCCCCCTAGTCCTAGTATTTTTGGAAAGCATGAGCAGACGCTTCACATTCACCTGTTCCACTCCACTCATTATTTTATAAACCTCTATCATGTCTCCCCTCAGCCGTCTCTTCTCCAAGCTGAAAAGCCCTAGCCTCATTAGTCTTTCTTCATAGGGAAGTCGTTCCATCCCTGCTATCATTTAGTCGCCCTTCGCTGCACCTTTTCCAATTCTACTGTTCCAAGCTGTTCATAAGAAACAGATATTTCAAATAAGATTGCACAATGTATCTGTCTTTTGGAGGAATGGATTTCTTCTCATCTTCTAAAATTGAACAAAGATAAAACTAAATTTATTTTAATTGGTCAAACTTCAGAAATATGGAATGATGGTATTTTAAGAGTAACTAATCCCCAATTCAAATTTGAACCTAGTTTGAAAATATTAGGAGTGATCCTGACCACCACCTTAAGTCCAGATTTATAGGTTCAAGCATTGGTTTAAAAAAACTTTTTATATGAAGAAAAGTTAAGAGTAACGGGGCCGGTCTTAGGCAGGGGCAAAAGGGGTGGTCACACAGGGCCTCGTGCTCCCAGGGGCTCCGCGGTGGCATTGGCATCTCCCTCCCACTCCCTGCTATTGCCGTCTCCTCTCCTGTTTAGAAAGCTGCACAGGAGCGGCGGGAAAGCACGGCAATCTAAGCTTTGCCTCTCCTCCCCCGACCCGCAGTGTGTCCTCCCGGCACATACCTCAAGCCACCCTGGTGGTCTAGTGGATTCTTTGGGGCAGGAAAGATCCCCAGTATTTCTTGCCCACTGCTGCAGATTCTCTTGCTGCTGCATCGCTTTTTAAAAATGGCGGTTGAAATTTCCATTGAAGTCTTGCAAGGCCGCTGTTGGAAGTCTCAGCAGCCATTTTAAAGTAGATGTGGGGGCCCCACCGAACTGGTCTGCACAGGGCCCTGCAATTGCTAAGACTGGCCCTGAGAATAAGAAATTACTTTGATTTGGATGCTTTTAATCTAATTGCGCCAAGTTTTATAATAGGTCAGATAGACTACTGTAATAGCGTCTATCTAGGATGTTTTAGGTCTTTGTTGAAAAGGATTCAGATGATCCAGAATACAGCTGCTCGCCTTATATTCTTGGCTCATAAATTTGATACAAAACAAAAAACTTAAATGACAACATGTGTGTACATGAATCAAGTGATGGACAGACGTCAGAGGGAGTGCTGTGTTCAGTTTTGGGGGTTGGAAATTCAAGCTGGAAAGTCAAGCGATACTTACATGGTGACTCTGACTGTGATGATCTAAGTGCCGGGCAGACTTGAACGGTCTGTGTCCTATATATGGCAATCCGGTTTAAGATAGGCTATAAAAGGCTTCAGCAATTCCTAGTAGCTGGAACCTGAGAACAGTGCTGGGCAAACGTTTACGGTCTGTGTCCCACAAATGACAAGACTGATTCGGACAGACTGGACTGGGCTTCGATGGCAATTCCAAGAGTTGGAAAGTAAGGACAGGGCCGGGTGGACTTCTATGGTCTATGTCCCAGAAACACCAAAGATAGACCATGATCAAGTATCATGTTCATTGTTGATTTAATTATGAATTGATAATGAGTTTGAGTATTGGGCAACTGGATGAACTGTTCAGGTCTTTATCATTTACTATGTTACTAGGAGGCTCATTTTCAAAGCACTTAGAGGCGTATGATAGGGCTTCACCATTGCTGATTAGGCTTCACTAGTTGCCAGTGGAAGCTCGATTTTAAACTGTGTACCTTTGTTTTTAAAAATACTTTATGGTAAGGCTCCCCTATATATATATCAGCCTTTGGTCGCACTCAAGGAATACCACTACCTTATTTGTTGCAATTCCTAGTCCCAAAAGGATTGCGCTCAAAGCATGTTTTTTTTCAACTACTTTTCATGTCACATGGTGTTTGCTGATCGGTTGGCTGTTCTTTTGTTCTCTCTGTGTTAGGATCCAAAATGGTGCTGGTGACCCCTAATGGTACTACTGGTAGATGTCATGTTTTATATAAGGTGTTGCCAGCGCCATTTTGGATCCTAACACCAGTGAGGGCAAGCAGCAACTGGGTTTCTCTCCTACTCAGTCCCCCTAGACCCCAGGGAATCTTAAAGGTAGGCCCAGGGAGACCTATGGGTGGGGTGGGGGATACATCTTTATGGTAGATTCTGGGGCGAAAGGGGCATGTGCCTGCCATTGGGAGAGAATTCTCCTGGGGGTCGGGCATGTCAAGAGAGGGCTTAACTTGTGAGGTGGGGGGGGGGGGGGATGAGGCCCTCGGAGGAACCTTTGGGGAACTGAGGCTGGTTCTTTTATGAGGTATCTGGTGCACCAGGCTTCGGTTTTGTGGCCCAGTGCGACTGAATAGTGGAATAACACTGCTTGCAAGTTGGCTCCCAAGCATGTTCATTTTACACAGGAATCAGCAACATGTAATACTGAGATACAGCAGGGTTGGTGATTTCCATGGTAAAAACCTGCCTTTCACCAGACCATGATAACTACCCCCATAGAAAGCTTATTTACCTGGAGAAAATGACCTAGATGAAACTGCCATCCTTGGCCCCAGTAAAAAAAGTGTGTGTATGTTTCCATCTCTGCATACTTTGAGCTGAGCTGCAAGGACATGTTCTTATAAGCATATTTAGGTCACAGAGAAGAATGTCCTGTTATGTGCAAGATTATCACAAGTATACAGATGACTTTACTCTTCTAGGCTACCTGCACAAAGCAGCAGGTGCAAAGGACACAGGTGCTTTTCATGTGCATGGAGTGGAGGAGCAGAGGAGTGGAAGAGTTGCTTAGTGGTTAGAGCATCAGTCTTGACATCCAGAGGTGGCTGACTCAAATCCCACTGCTGCTCCTTGTAATCTTGGGCAAGTCTCTAAACCCTCTATTGCCTCGGGTACAAACTTAGATTGTGAGCTCTCCAGGGACAGGGAAATACCCACTGTAACTCACTTTGATTTACTACTGAAAAGGTATGAACAAAAATCCAAAGAAATAAAAAAAAATTCTGTACAGTAATTTTTTAAAATCAGACCAGCTCTGTTGCCTCTACTTGCAAATTAGTGTAAAAATATATGTGCCAAAAAAGCACCTGTGTACTTTACAACCCTACAAGTGATAATTGTCCTCTTGGAAAAAAGGGACAGAGACTAACCCACACCACACACCCACTGGCACAGACACATTAGAAGACTTCAACAAGACTAAAGACATCAAGCACCTATCTGCACTTTTTAAGCAAACCCTCCACCTCTCTTCATACGGACCCAGTGGTGTGCTGGAGCAGGCTCTCACAGGCTTGCAAGAGCCGGTTGTTAAGTTTTTAAGAATTTTGGGAGCCGGTTGTTAGAGCCCTCCATGGCTACTTTAACAACTGGCTCCCAAAATGTGGGCTTGGGCCCCCTGCTGAATTCTCTTTTACTTTGCTGGTGGGGATGCTGAGCCCTGCCAGCCAAGTAAATAGACTACTGCTGCTCCCCGCTCCTTGTTTCCAGCTCTTAGCAGCAGGCTGGGACTTCTCCAGCATGTGTGAGAAGTTTCAGCATGCTGCTCAGAGCAAGACCTTGGGAGTGGTGGCAGTCCATTTATTGGCTGCAAGCAAAGGTATGCCTAGTGTGCCCGCATGAAGGGAGGGAGGAGAGAGAGGCAAGTGTTGCTCCCCCCCCTCACCGGCCATCCCTGGCCCTTCCAACTGCAGAGCTGGCTACGTCCGAAGAAAGAGCCTGTTGTTAAAAATTTACCAGCACACCCCTGTACGGACCCAAAGGGTACCTGTAAAACTGCAAAGTATTAGAATGCTGAGGCCCTAGATGGAAATTTGGGAGAGGGCCCCAAAGCCCACTAGGTGGCCTGGGGGCTAGGGCAATTGCCATGGTTGCACCCATTCTAACTCTGGCTCTGCTCCCAAAGATGGGAGTTGATGGTACTCAAAGCTATGTACACATGTCTGCGAGGATCAGATTTAAGATTCTTACCCTTACTTTCAGCATTTATTACACTGGTTTGTTTGTTTTTTTATCTGGCCGCAGTAGTGGAGCCTTATCAACTGCCACAAGCACCGAGCTCTTTGCAGATACCTAGGAAAGCATATTTTCCTTATATGGCTCCAAAATTAAGGAATTCCTTACTGCTAGATCTGAGAAAGAAAAATTACTTTCAGAGGTTTAAGAAAGGCCTCAAAACATGGCTGTTTGCACAATCCTTTGACTGATTTTAACTTTGGCCAAGTGATTGATACTGCTCCTGTTATTTATTTATTATTTTTTGTTTCCCCTCCTTGGTGTGTCTTTTGTTGTCTTTGGAAATTATATAATTCCCTCACTTTGAGTGGTATTTATGTCTCTTATAGTGGTCTATGTTTACTTCTAGTTTTAATCTCTCTATTGTCTTTTTGTGCATTACTCTGATAATGATTGCATTGAAGGTGGTCTTTTAAATGCTTTTAAAGAAAAAAAAAAGTCCCTCTTGAACCCGACTCTGTAGATTCACATTTGCTCGGATGCGCACAGTTTTAGTGAAATGTGCATATACATGCAGTTTTACACCCATGTACGTCTCTTGCATCATCATCCTATATAATAAAAAGCACCTCCAACATTCTGAAGTCAGCAGCCTTGCAGTGAAGCCTGAGGTGTTCGTAGGCATCATAATAGCTCCGCCCACATTCTCAGCTGATTCCATAAAAAGCACCTCCAACGTTCTGAAGCCAGCAGCCTTGCAGTGAAGCCTGAAGCCTGAGGTGTTCATAGGCATCATAATAGCTCCGCCCACATTCTCAGCTGATTCCAAGGCAAGGGGAGGAGTAGGGAAACACGCTCCACTCCTCCCCCTGCCTGGGAAACAGCTGTCACTGTGCTGCTCCCTGCCACTTTCAGAGCAAGTGGCAGGGAGTGGCACAACAACCTCCCCCCCCCTTGCTCGGCGCATCAACAAAGCCGTTGCATACCTCTGCTGAGCTGACGGATTGGAAGTTCTTGGCTGCGGGGCGTGGCTTCATGATTGAGCATAAGTGGAAGTTTATGTGCGTGTGTCTGATGTCAGACGCACGCACATAGACTTCAGCAGATGCACAATCATGAAGCCACGCCCCGCAGCTGAGAAAGAACAGAACTTGATCCGCCAGCTCAGCAGAGGTACGCGACGGCTTCGGGGAGGTATTTCACAGGAAAGGGTGGTGTACAAAGGGTCGTGGTAGGGGGGTGCAGGGGACATTAAAGCAGAGGGGGGGTTTGAATATGAGGGGGGTAGTCTGGAACGCGGTGGGAGGGGCTTGATGGCCCTTGAACTGGGAGGGAGGGACATATGTGTGGGTGGGTGTGTGGATGTGCTTCGGGTGGGGCCCTTGAACTGGGAGGGAGTGGGGTCTGCAACTCGGGAGGGAAGGAGTTCTGCAACTCAGCAAGGAAGGAAGGAAGGGAGGGAGGGAGAGGGGTATGGAACTCGGGAGGGAAGGAAGGGAGGATGGGTGGGAATTCACCTTGCTAGTGCCCATTTCATAGCGTTTCGAAACGGGCCTTTTTTACTAGTAATAATAATTAAAAAAAACATTTTGCACAGACTCCTGTAGATTTAGTAAATTTGCTGTAAAGCAGCAGCAGAACACTTCCACATTATTGCTCAACAAATAGAAGAAGGGCTTTCTAAATCACATATCTATAAATCACTTCTTACAAGACAAAAGTCAATGGCCTTGCTGAGCACAAGACAGAGTCAGGAAGATAGACTGAAACAGGGACAGTAAATTTAGCAACCCAACATGGCTTAGTTTTGAAAGCAATAATGTTTTATTAAGCGAGTAATGAAAAGCAAGTGGTTGCCCAGTAAATTTTGACATGTGGGACTAATCTGGGGCCCGAGTGTCTCTGCTGCTACCACTCTGTAAGAATAAACTTTAATATTACCATCAAGACACAATCTTGCCAATGAATAGCTGCAAGAAATACAGCATGTGGAGTTAGCTATTTCAATGCCTTTTGGAGACAAACTGATCTAATGTGTTTGTTTCAACAGAAGTGGGTCAGGTCTTGGTAACAGCATTCCTCAAATACAAAAGCAGACTTTTATCTGGTAGGATAACAGTGGAAACAAACAAGCACAGATATCTGTCTGCAGGACAACTTGCACACAGATGTTGGCTTTAGAAAGAAGGTGGGATAAGTACACAGAAATCTGGAGGCCTCATAATACCTGATGTTTGCAATCAGCAAATGTTAGAAGTTAGTATCACAAGGTCTAAGTCTAGCCCCGAAAAATGAAGTGGGCTCTGCTCAGTCACCTAAATATTCACAGCTCTATAATTTAGCAACATGTTTTAGGCACACAGTTGGCTACAGTCACTGGCCTACTGCCTTATCAATTCATTAGTAGACCTTAAGTATAGACACCTGTCAGTCTCTGGATTCAAAATGTGAATGTGATCCAGGTGTCACTTTTGGTGGAGATTCTCTTTATGCCTTTGCCAGGGTAGAGCTGCCCTGTAAGCAGCATAGAGGGATAGACACCTAGGATTTTTCTAGATGGGTCCTAATTGAGATTTATCTAGGGGAGGAGTTAGATGGGTCCTTATTGTATTTACAGCTCCAGTTTTGCAGGGAAGGTTTCTTTTTCTGCATTTCTTTTCTGCCTCCCAGTAGCAAGTGCCCCACCTGCACTAAGTAGGCCAAAGCTTTGTATGGCTGGGTGCTGAGGAAACAGTCAGGTCACGAGTCAATAAGAAGGGAGGTCAGCTCCCGAATTCCTGTTGCCAAAAGAGACTGAGCTGTGACTAGGGAAGAGAACTTCAGATCCTGTGAGGGATGGTACCCATAGAACTGCAGAGATAGATGGCCATGGAAACAACAGGAATAAACCATACGTCATGAACAAAGTGCTAGAGAGATTCACGTCCAGAGGAAATCACTGGGGACAAAGAAAAGCTTTATTAAAGGAGTGAGCCTAAGTACTCTTGTCTGTTTTACCTAGATTGTAAGCTCTTTGAGCAGGGACTGTCTCTCTATGTCAATTGTTCAGCGCTGCGTGCGTCTGGTAGCGCTATATAAATGCTAATAGTAGTAGTACCCTGCAGAGAAACCAGAGAGAAGGTGGTATGGAGCTGTGTGTTTAACCTACAATTGACGGAACCATAAATGCATTTGAGGAGTCTTCCAAGAAGGCACTTACCAAGCTGAGCTGCTTTACCATATGTTGTGGATTAATTTCCAAACTACCCCCTCACTGAGGAGGAGAAAACAGGAAAAAAGGCAGGTGGGCCTAGGAGGAGAAGAATCTCAACCCCACATTTCAAGACACCCAAAATACAAAAGTTTGTTCTGTAAACTTGATGTTTAATACATAAGAATTAGATTTTCCTCATACCATGCTTAATTTCTAACCTGTGAATGCAGGCTACAAGCAGCACAACATTTGAAGAAAGGTATGTTAAACTAGATTGGATTGGGTTGTGAAAACTAAAGGCACATTCTACAAAACTAATCCTAATGCATTTCATATAGAATATTATCAACTTGAATGTGATCAGTATTTGCATATCTGCCAAAATACCCAGTTCCGAGAAGAATATTTTAGACCAGTCAGGTTCTGCTATTTTTAGTCTTTTTACCACCACCCCAAATTATTATGTACCAGCCACCCACAATTAGTTTGAATTTATCTGATTGTTATGTTTGCTCCTCCTCACGCCCCGAGCCCTTAGCTGCTCCTTTTCCTTTGAACTTTGTAAATGATTATAAGGGAACCATGTGTATGCTAAAATTGCTCCAAAGAAAAGAAATGATGCAATTTGTATTTCCCTCAGTTTACTGTTTCCTGACCTGCCTAAAGGTGCGAAGGTGCCACCGGTATTTAGGACCCCTACTCAGGGAACGGTATTTGAGACATGCTTGACCAGAGAAAAGATTAAGAATCCCTATGTTGTAGGACAACTATCCTTATGTAAATCAGTGGCGTTCCTAGGGGGGGGCGGTGGGTGCGGTCCGCCCCGGGTGCACGCTGCTGGGGGGGTCCCCGCGCGCGCCTGTCCTCCGTTCGTTCCATGTTTCTTCTCTGCCCTGGAACAGGTCCTGTTCCGGGGCAGAGAAGAAGCATGGAACGAACGGAGGACAGGCGCGCACGGCACCCCCCCAGCGGCATGAACCCGGGGGGGGGGGGGGTGTCGCGCTGCACCCAGGGGGCGTGGCGCATCGGCGATCCGCCCCGGGTGTCAGCCCCCCTAGGAACGCCACTGATGTAAATCAAATATGTCCTACATCGACTCCCTTGATTTTTCAGACTTCTCTCGTCCACGAGCGGATGTGTGGTGGTACTGTGGGACTAGAACTCTGTATCCGACCTTGCCCTCTAACTGGCAGGGACAATGTGCTCTTGTTCAGTTAGTAATTCCAATCACCATAGCTTCCCAACACCATGATAAATCAGTTTCAGATTTATTAAAATATGATATACCGCCCTAGAGAAAAATTCTATCAGAGTGGTTCACATAGCATAAAAACAGTCCTGGATTTTAGGTAACCTCTATCCTGATGCATTATGGGATTTGCAGAATTGATTTCAGTGGGTAGAACCAGGGAGTACAACTACTACAATCCTTTTGGGATGTAAGTTCAAAACCAAGAATAGCCCAAGAGTCTCCTCCCTCCTGGAACTGGGTAACTTGGCAGCTCTGTATATGAAAATCTTGACAATTGAGCATTAGTACCTAATTAGCATTTAGGGGGTAATTTTATAACAGTGCCCCTGGGTTTATTAGGTAGGAAGGTACCTAGGGGGCTCATTTTCAAAGCACTTAGGAGGGGCTTTTACTAAGGCGCGCGCACGTTTTTGGCGCACATTAAAATTGTGAGTGCGCTAAACATTAGAGATGCCAATGCATTCCTATGGGCGTCTCTAACATTTAGCACACCCACAATTTTAGCGCGCCTTAGTAAAAGACGCTCTTAGACTTACAATGTTCCATAGGTTACTATCAGGCTTATTTTCGAAAGAGAAAGACACCCATATTTCGACCCAAATCAGGAGATGGGCGCCTTTCTCCCCCGGTATAATCAAAAGCCGATTTTGGTGCCTCCAACTGCAGTCTGTCGCGGGAACGACCAAAGTTAACGGAGGCGTATCGGAGGCGTGGTGAAGGTGGGACTGGGGCGTGTTTATCGGCCGAGGAGAGATGGGTGCCCTCGGCCGATAATGGAAAAAAGAAGGACGGCAGTAACGAGAATTTGGGCTGGTTTTTTTTTACCCTTTTGTTTCACGAACAAGTCCCCAAAAAGTGCCCCAACTGCCCAGATGACCACCCGAGGGAATCGGGGATGACCTCCCCTGACTCCCCCAGTTGTCACTAACCCCCTCCCAATAAAAAAAAAAGAACTTTAAAAACTTTTTTTTTCCAGCCTGTATGCCAGCCAAAAATGTCATACCAAGCTCCATGACAGCAGTATGCAGGTCCTTGGAGCAGTTGTAGTGGGTGCAGTGCACTTCAGGCAGGCAGACCCAGACCCACCCCCCCTACCTGTTAACACTTGTGGTGGTAAATGAGTGCCCTCCAACCCCCCCCCCAAAACAAAACCCCCTGTACCCACATGTAGGTGCCCCCCTTCAGCCATAAGTGCTATGGTACTGGTGTAGAGTTGTGGGGAGTGGGTTTGGGGGGGGATTTGGGGGGGGGGCTCAGCACCCAAGGGAAGGGAGCTATGGAGTTGGGAGGTATTTTACTGTTTTGTTTTTTTTAACTTTTTACAAGTGCCCCCTAGGGTGCCCGGTTGGTGTCCTGGCATGTGAGGGGGAAAAGTGCACTACAAATCCTGGCTCCTCCCATGACCAAATGCCTTGGATGTGTTCGTTTTTGAGCTGGGCAGCTTCGGTTTCCATTATCGCTGAAAACCGATACCGCCCATCTCAAATCCACCTAAATCCGAAGCATTTGCCCGGCACCAACCGTATTATCGAAACAAAAGATGGACACCCATCTTTTTCGAAAATACGGTCTGTCCCGCCCCTTTGCGTACCCGTCCTCAGAGATAGTCGCCCATGGAGATGGGCGTCCGCGTTCGATTATGCCCCATTATGGAATTTTGTAAGTTTAAGTGCTTTGAAAATATACCTCACCACGTGTATTTATAAAACAGCAGAACAAATCCTGAAGAAATCATGGTTAGACTGAAGGTATGGATATTGTGTCTACTCAATAGCAGGTGTAAAACACAGAGTATGTGCAATAATGCATATTTTATAAAGTATGTGCATAAATTGCGACTCTACTCATACTCTGCCCCTGAACATGTGTACTGTACTAGTACATGCTGATTTGCACTGCCCATACTTTTAGGAGTGACCTAATTTTATAAACAGCCTATTAGCATATATAAATCAGCGTTTTTCTCATGAAAATGGTTTTATAAAATTACCCTCCACATGCTCATTTTGGAGCCTAAAATCCTGCTACCAAGCACATTTGGGATTTCAGAAACAGCTCCTATTGAGCAGCTCTGCCCTGGAGGGATTGGGAGAGAGGGGAGTAGCCCCCTTAATCCCCCCAGTGGTTTTTCCCTCAAAAGCCAAAAGAAACCAGTCACTGTGATAATGTTGAGATAACAACTGGTTATGGGGTCCATGGCCTGCGTTGTTGTAGGCACATGTATTGAACATGCGCAGGTCCATTTTTCAGTGCGCCTGCAAAAATGGCCTTTTTTTGGCCAAAAATGGACTTGTTGCAAAATAAAAATCAGTGTGCGTCCATTTTGGGCCTGAGACCTTACTGCCACCCGGTAAGGTCTCACGTGTTAACTGGGCGATAATCTTCAGCGTGCGTACACTGCCAATTACCACCTGGTTAGTGCCATGCGGTAGAAAATAAAAAATATTTTCTGTCACACGTATTGGACGGGCATAAAAAAAATGGAATTACCATCCGGGCATGCGGTAGCCGGTCGACAGTTCCAAATTGACGCACGCTGGGCGCGCGTAGTTTCCTACGCGCCTTAGTAAAAGGGCCCCTATGCTTCCAAGGTTGCAAAGATAACCAGGCTTTAAACCCATCAATTTTTTATACATTTATTTTTGTAAAATGGATGTTTACGCTGCATAGACCTGGAGTAGAAATATCCTTTTCTCCTGTATTTTAGAACATGTTCTATGTTAGAGGATTCTGTTCTAAAACACTGATGAAACCTGACCTGCAAGTCTCAATAACTACTTCCTACTTTCTTACTCATCTATATGCTATAACTTTGCCTTACCCTTCACTACCAATTATAATGTTGTAATATGTATTGTGTTGTCATAGCAAGTAGTATACCATGCCATATTTTGTATTGTTACTTGAATATTTTTACTGCTGTAATTGCCTATTGTTTGATCTATTCTTACTGTACACCGCAGGGGCGTAGCTACGTGGGGCCACAGGGGCATGGGCCCCCACAGATTACACCCTGGCCCCCTCTACATTTCACGCTGCCTGCCCCGCCACCGCATCAGGTACCTTGTTTGCTGGCGGGGGTCCCCAATCCCCACCAGCCGAAGAGTCTTCTTCAGCGCTGGTCAACTCCGGCGCCTTCATGGTGTGATCATCTGTTTCTGATGCTTTAGGTCCTGCACGGGGCTGCATGCACGGTGCAGGATGTAAGGCATCAGAAACAGATGATCACACCACGAAGGCGCCGGAGTTGACCGGCGCTGAAGACTCTTCGGCTGGCGGGGATTGGGGACCCCCTCCAGCAAACAAGATACCTGATGCGGCGGCGGTTGCGGCGGGGGGGAGGTCCAAAGTGGCGGGGGCTGGGGTCGGCGGCTAAACAGTGCCCCCCACCCCACCGAGTTCTGGCTACGCCTCTGGTACACCGCCTTGAGTGAATTCCTTCAAAAAGGCGGTAAATAAATCCTAATAAATAAATAAATTCTAAAATGGGGCTGTTAATGAGTACTTCAGTCTTAACAGTTTGGTGAGCTGGTGACACTTAATGCCTCCCTAACAATTTTTACTTTTGCTTTAAATGTCTACAGTAACAGTCAATGCATCAACACATTTATCATTCCAGCTCTGAAACAGCCCACAGTACTTACTATGTGAGGACTATAGCCACAGCATCATTTAGGACACTCTCTCCAAAAAGCAATGCATAAAGGTCTGTGTCAACATGCAGCTCATGGAAGATAGCCAGGACTGTCACTGGAAAGAAATAGAGTAATTGTGTAAATAGGTAATGTAGCACGCTCATTATTGTCATCTTATTGCAATAATTCATAAGATAATACAAAAGAAAAAATATGCATCTGATAACATATATGCCTGAAAAGACATTGTAACTGGATTCAACTAAGTGATATATATATAAAAAAAAGGATTTTCTCATTGGTTGCACTGTATTGTGGAGCACTTTATTACAATAAGGGCAGCTACTTGAATTCTTATCAGAGACCCTGGGCACATGAAATTAAAAAAGCTGAGAAAATGTTTTAAAAATATCACACAGAGAGAAAGTCTGTCTGAAGGGTTTCTGCAGTATCGCCTGCAAAACTCTCAAGACATGTTAATGGCCAAAGAGCTAAAAACTAGAACATTCTTTGATGCTTACAGTTTACCCTTGTCCACGGATCAATGTCATGGATAAATGTAAGAGATGGGGAGTAATAATCTCTCTTCTGTTTGTAGCCTGACATAAGATTTCTTTCTACTATTGAAGCATATTTATGTATTATTGACACATCTAGAATTCAGGGCTGTCAATAATGAAAGTCTGTTGTTTTAAAGATTTGATTCTACCAGTCTACGCTGGATGCCATCAATCCAGTCTATTTTGTAATCTCAACCTGACAGCTTACTTAAAGTTAACCATTTTATTTTGTGTGCATTCAATCACAGACCCAGCATATACATGTATAAATCTCACTTATAGTATACGTGTTTCAAATAGCTACTCCCACCACCAATTTATATTGCATTTAGAGGTAAATCTCAATATAGCCTGAATACTTAAAAAAATGTTTTCGGGAAGTTGGCTTGGAGTTATTAATATGGTGCCACCAGTCCTTCTCACCCCAAGAGTCTCTCCTCTTTGCCCTGAACCCTATGCCACTGAGTGGCAAAGGGTCTGGCAGGTAAAAACTTCAAGTGGAATTTAAAGTGGAATGGAGGAGTAGCTCAATGGTTAGTGCAGCAGTCCAAGAACCAGGGGAACTGGGTTCAATTCCCACTGCAGTTCCTTGCGCTTCTGGGTAGCTCACCTAACCCTCCAGTCCCAGGTACAAAATAAGTACCTGTATATAATGAGGCTCATTTTCAACAAGTCAGATCCCATCCACAGGCAAAAATGGAATGAGAAGACCCTGCAACTATGGCTTAACAAGAAATCCCAGGTATGCCTGTAAAAAGCTTTCTAGGTTTTTCACAGCTACCTTGGAAAATTTCCACATTGACATGGTTGGATATCACCCACTTACGAGGCTGATTCATCCTACACTCCTCCCCCTTTTTTCAGCTGCATAAACAGAGGCATACAGAGCTCAATTCAGCAAAGGGTGCTGTGGCGAAATGGTAAATTTTCCAGTATATGAACTAAAAGAACATTTCATGAAGTGTAGTTCCCTAGTTTGGCCAGCAGGTGGTGCATGTTTTATATTTAAAGCTGTTACAAAGAAATGACTGTTCCCTCTTTAGTTTAACACAAAGAGAAAGTAACCTGCAGTGATGTGACCAGCTACTTAAAAAAAAAATATGTTGTTCTGGGCTCCGATTGGCCCAGGAGCTCAAATTCAATCTGGGAATACTGGATTTTTCTCCAGTCTTGGTTTGGAAGTAGAGTGAGAAAGACCTCTTTACCGAGACCCTGTGAGTAGTTATATTTAGTTATCTGTGACCAGCTATATTTCCTGTACTTCCCAGGCACTATCCAGGTAGTGATAAAACGTTTAGATAGTTTTATAATTGATTCATATTCAGTTACCTGTTACTGTTTGCCGATTGCATCTTTTCTGTTTCACTGTTCTAATTTTTTATGACAATAAACCTTCTTTAGTTTATTGCCTCTGCTTGTCTAGACTGACTAAGAATCTTGGTGGTTTGTGTTTTGGGGTCTGTGGATGCTTTCTAGGAAATGTGGGACCATTGGGAGTGTGGCCCCAGTGTCCTAGAAATCACTGGGGAATACTTTGAGAGCGGAAGATTCACCCAGAGGCGATTGGGACCCAGTCATTGGGAGGAGGGTGCTAGTGTAGAGCACATGCCCAGGTGCAGTTGGATCTGAGCTGTGCTGGGGATAGACCCTCTAAGTGGCCGCAGAGTTAGCCCCAGGCAGGTGGCTAGGTGTTTCGTTACAGGCGCTAACACTTAGGTGCCAATATTTAGACGCTATGCGCCAATTCTATAATGTCAATATTGTGCATAGTTGCACTTACAAAATAGCAAATGTCTGCATTTTGGCACCTAAATCTAGGCTTAAGCACTTATGCCATGTCAAAATATTTGCACCTAAACACTCAAATCTTGGCACTTACACGCATAACTGACAGTATTCTATAACTTACTGCCTAATTGGTTGGCACATCCCTGACCTGACCATGACCATCCAATATCCATGCCCCTCCCCCCTTGAAGTTGCACGCCACAGAAATTAGGCACTAAGGACCAGATTCTATTTAAGGCGCCTGAAAAATCAGCACTAAAAAAATTTCCACTTAAGCATATTCTATAAATTGCACCTAGATTTAGATGCACGGTCTGATATGGAGGGCAGTGGGAGGAAAACATTCAAACGTTAAGCTAAAAGGTGCTGGTGTTGAACTGAGTATTAGACTCTGCTTCTCCAAGTGGAAGAACTGTAACTGAACAGACTGACAGGACCAATTTAACCTTTTTCTGCCACTGTGTACTATGTTGCTATGAAAATTACTTTGAAAATAGCTGTCTCCAAATTTCTGTTGCTTAGAATTTTCATCAAACTATCATTGAAAACAAGCAGACTTACAATCTATAGCTAGGAACTCAGTGAAGATTAGAAGCAATTAAATTCAGCATTGAGAAAATGACTTGTATGAGCAAAAAGCCTATACAATTGAACAAGTTATTGGATTGTCTAACACTGGATACATGTATGCATTTTCAGCAAGAGCATTCTATCCTTACACCTGCATAAAGCCGTTACCCATCTGTATGCAATTGTAAACCTTAGAAGTATTTTATGAGCTATTTCTAGTACGTTGGTGTAACTCCTTTAACATCTTCACCTGGTGCAGCTGAAAATGCGACAGCTGTGCCATTTCATTCTTCTTGTAAAGAAATAATCAAATGAAAAAGATCCATTTAACCTGTTTTTCACCAGGCACTAAGAGTCTGTGTGATGACAAGCAAGGCAAACATATGAAGGAAATGGAACTGCTATCTTCCCAGCAAAGAAATCCTAACAATCGGAAAAAGATCAAATTAAGGGCTCTCATGTGACAATGTTGGAAATGGTCCCAAGAGCAGCGCCATCCACCTCAGAACTGGGACCAACTGCAAGTGCACGGCCTTCTTTTTTGCCTTCCTCCCCACGCCCCCTTACACAAGAAGGAGTCTGAGTGGAATTTTTGCCACCAAGGCTGCTTTTACCAGTGGGTAAAAGGGGTACCTATCCCAGGCACTGCATAACAGGGTGACTCTTTTCCCCCTTACCAAAAAAAAAAGCCTTGCAACCCTTTTGGATTAAGCCCTCGGTAACCCAGAAACCTACTTAATCTGAACTAGTAAATTACAGTGCAGCTTACTGTATCCTCCCTCCTCCAGAGCGGACATCAGAAGCCATGCTTAACTGCACACCATCCCTGCTGCTGTGGAGCCAGTCTTGCAATCTGTGAAATTTGGGGCACATCCCATGAAACTGACTCCATGGCAGCAGATGATGTGTAATGAAGCAAGTCTCCTGCTGTCAGCTGGATGGAGTTTGTGACAAGGCCAGCGCCTCTGAGTGGATGGTAGATCTTGGGGTGGCAAATAGCATCTGGAAGGAGGAAGAGGGTGAGAAGGGCTCAGAGTGGCGAGAGGGGAAGAAAAGGGGGAAAGAGATTGAGAATGAATCAGAGTAGAAGGAAGGATAGAGACAAGTGATAAGGAGTCAGAGAAGTGGGAGGGAAGGGATGAAAAGGGGGTCATAGAGAGAGAGTGAAGTGGGAAGAGTGGAGGGAGAGAGGGAAGAAGTGTAAAGAGAGGAAAGAAGTGACAAGGATAAAGAGTGTCTGGAGGGAGAGAGAAGGGAAGAAAGAGGGGGTAAGAAGTGAAGGGAAGTGTATATAGAGGGAGGAAGAGATAAGAAGAGGAAAGATTAGAAAGGGGAAGAGAATCAAAAGGAGAAAAAAAAGTGTCTGGAGGGAGAGGTGGAGAGATGGTGTGAAGAATCTGGATGGGCTGGAAAAGGGCTGAAAGACAGTGTAAAGGAAGAGACAAAAAGCAAAGGTAGTCCCATGCACTCAAGTACCAAGTCATAAATGACTTATAGGAGCTGCCACTTGAATGACAGTTTGACTATTAGCAGGATGATTTTTCATTGCTTTTCCCAGTCATCTTTACCTCAGGCTAAGGTCAAGTGTTCACTTAACAAATGAAAGTGGATGGATTCTGGATTTGGCCAGAGGCTGGTTACCTGACAGAAATCTCAGCATGGGATTCAAACTCAGATATTAGGTGCAGTAGGCAAGCGACCTACTAACGGTACAATGAGACCTCAATATCTGTGAACTCCTAGTCAGTTGTTCAGTATCCATGTCTGTTTTATCATTTCCACCATAAGTAATTCCCTAATCCCTTATTTGTCCTATTTGTCTGTCTTGATTAGATTGTAATCTCTGTCGAGCAGGGACTGTCTTACACGTTTAGTGTACAGTGCTGAGTACATCTAGTAGCACTATAGAAATAGGTTGTAGTAGTAGTAATGAAGGAGTTAGATAGGGAAGTGGTAAACTGAGGTAGTAAAAGTTGGAAGAGGGTTGGATGCCAGGTAAGCTGAGTGACACAAAGAGCTGGGGCTGGTGAGAGAGTGAGACTTGGCAGAGTTGGCATGGGAGTGTGTATTGCAAACAGGACAATAACTTGGGCCTCCAGGCCACAGGGGGCCCCCCTAAGTCTGCTCACAACTGAAGATACAGCCTGCTAGTGTGCTTTGAGGCCCCCTCCCAAATTTCTGCCCTGGGTCCCATTATGTATAACACTGGTCTTGAGACTTGGAGAAAGATAAATGATTGGGGAAGACGTGAGAGTGGCAGATAGATGAAATGTGAAAAGAGGGAGACTGAGAACTGGACAGTAAGAGAAGGGAAGAATAAAGGGTAAAATCTAGCTGCGAGGGGAGATGCAGCGAAAAGGGAAATGGAGAAAAAATGAAGGGGAATAATCGATGAAGGCGAAGGATGAAGCGAGGAAAACAAGTTAGGAGAAGAAGAAATCAAATCAAGACCCTGAAAAAGAACTTAGATGAAGATCAATACAAGGAAAGTGTAAAGGAGAGAATGCAATCAACCCCATTAGTAAAATGAAATGCCTAGATATGGGGAGAAAAGAGTAAAAATGAAATATCAGTTTTAAGAGATTGGAATGTGTCGGGTTTGGGAAATCTGCATCTCTCACTCTCTTTCAGTCTCTCTCTCTTATTTTGCATTTTGTGACGTAGTGAAGGAAATGTATGTCTATTTCTCTTTTTCCAGTACATGGCTCCTAATCCAACCTCATGTGATTACCATTTCAGTTTTGACTGAATGTTTTCATTTCAAATTTGTCGTCCCTTATTTATTATATGAGGGGTTGTCCTTATTTAGCATGTGACCAAGTGAAAGGGATCTGCTAAATTTTGAAAAGGACCTGCAGCAGTCTAGCTTTTTCTAATGGCAGGTATGCCTATGTTCTGGTACCTGTCATAGGTTAGTTTGTTGCAGTCGGAGTCCTGCCAAACAGTGCTGTTTTGGTATAGAAGGTTTGCTATATAAGTTCTGAATGTCTTAGCTTGTGTTGCTGTTGCTAAGATGGCATCAGAAATAGAACTGTTTTTTCCGGCATGCTAAGTAGTTAAGGGGAAACAAGGACTGTGGGACACCCTTTGGCTAGAGGGACAAAACAAACTCCATCCTTGATCCCCCAAGCTCCCTAGTTGCCCACCCCATTCCGCTGCCTATAAAGGGAAATATTCTAGTTCTGCTCTGCACCCACTACTGGGGAATTTCTATAAATGCAAAATGTGTTTACAGCAGTGGCATAGCCATGGGTGGGCTTGGGTGGGCCCATGCCCACCCACTTTGGGTTCAGGCCCACCCAGTAGCAGCATACCTATGATGTGGCTGGCAGGGATCCCCAAGCCCCACCAGCCAAAAACTCCCAACAAGTGTTCCTCCTGCATACCTTGTAAGTAGCCGATCTTCGCCTGCAGTGAGCAGTGACATACATACTGCTTGCACCGGCCCCACAGCCTTCCATCTGATGTATTTCTGCCTAGGCGGAAACAGGAATCTGCATCAGAGGGAAGGGTGTGGGGCCAACATGAGCAGTGTGTATTAGTTGCTGCTAGCTGCTGGTGAAAATCTGCTATTTAAAAGGTATGCGGGGAGGGGGGATGTTTGAGAAACCATATGGCATGCAGATGAGAGAGGGAGAGACCAAGTCACCTGTGGGATGGGGCGAGGTTCTTCTGCCCACCCATCTTGGGCCCAGGCCCACCCAAAATTGGGTGTCTGGCTACGCCCCTGGTTTACAGAGCTAGATCTGCAGGGTTTATACCAAGGTTGTGTCCCAATCTACATAGACCCCAGACCACACTTCTGTAGATAGGAAGGTGAAATATTTAAAAGCTCTATGGTATGTCTTAGCTGCTTGATACCATTAGATAGAGTTCCTCTGTATCTCAAGATGTTTGATATGTTAAAAGCAAAATGTTTAACAATGATTGTGCCTTGGGAGGTGATTCAGCCTTTACTGGATGCATTTTTTTTTCCAGAAGGGAGCAATCTGAAAAATAAATAAACAAAAGCAGAGTCCCTTATATGGTTAAAGTGGGCCTGTTTGCTACTAAATGGGGTGGTTACAGAGAAAACAGGACAAAGTTGTCTTTTTTTCTTCATTTTTTGATGGGGAACCTGTCCCTGATGTCAGCTGAATCATTCCTTCATGGAGTGCCTGAAACTTTGTTTACTGTTTCAGGAGCCTATCATCTCACTAAACAAAGTTCTCTCTCTCTCCTCTTTGCAGTCTGAATCTTGGAGACAAAATCATTTATCATTTCAGGAGAGCTTGCGACTGGCACAAGGGTTCCTGTGGGGAAATGAAACTCATATCTGTAGCCTGTGGATGTTAAAAAAAATATTGAAGATACAGGCATTTAAAGCAGAACTAAAAGATTTCATACTGGGGCCAGTTCAACAGCCCAGTGTTAGTGTATGCAAAGGGGCCTGGGTCCAATTTCCAGTTCAAGTATGTCTCTCCTTAGATCGCCTGTGAATGCTGAGGAGGAAGCCATAGATAATAAATGTGGAGGAAACCTAACTGGAATCAAGCTCCATGACTGTAGACTGTGGAAGCAGCCCTAGTGCAGGAACCCCTACCAAGGGCTGTCACTGAAATAAACTGAAGTAAGCAGGAAGGGCAGAGGGAGAAATTCCCTACTCCAATTCTGGTTCCCACTGATGTGGAAGCAAAAAGGAGAACAAAAAACGATTGTCGTCTCTCATGTCTCAATTCATATCTATGCTATTCTGTGCAATCAAGATACCCCTCAGTCCTTACAGCTGCATTATTTAATGGGATCCAATCAGTAGACTAAACTTTAAACATCACTTCAAAATGGCATCAACCAAATTCAGTTTTTAATATTACATCCAATATATAAGACTGGGGATAACTGGTAGAGAAGTTCATGATTTAATGTACCTTATACTATAACTAGTAAAAATATTAATTAATTAGGAATTTAGCAACATAAATAACCCACCAATAGAATATTAATGCATTTTCTTTCCAAGGATCTCTTAGTATAAAAGAAGTTTAAACACGTAAAGTTCACAGATGTAACTGCACCAGCACTAAGTCCAGATGTGTGAAGTTGTGCCATTGTTTCCATAAGCAAGATGGAGTGATTCCACATGTAAGGTGAGGAAAGGTAGCTATGAACTGCTACCTTCTATGATTAGTAAGAATGGTCTTTGTATTAAGGTCAAACAGACATGAAAATAGGATGTCAATTGACAAAAGAAAGAAGGCTTGAGAGTCATTCATACTGCTCAAGGATAACAGTGACAGTCAGAATGAAAACATCTCAGTGTGGAAAAGGATTAGGGGCTTTCCTGTTACTTTATTTACTCACATAAAAGATTTCTAGCCTATTTTCAATGTTCAAAGCAGATAACCGACTCTTCACAACTTTTGTCCCTCAGCTACAAAATTCAACATCTTTCTGGAAACAACAAAGAAGGAGGTGGAGTAGCCATTATATATAAATCCTTCTTTAATGTCAATCCAATCGAGAGACTGCAATCGTCCAATCTAGAAGCAATCTCACGTAACATTTCATTCAAATTATTATCCAAGCATATCAATCTACTACTACTACTATATCCTCTACCAGGAAACTGGAATAAAGCGGAAGAGGAGATCACTGAATTTATATCCAACACTTGTGTAAATTCAGACAATACCATATTAGTGGGTGGCATTAACTTATATCTGGACAAACGGAATGATCCCAAAACCAGAAGCTTCTTAAATTTCCTTAATACCTGGAATTTCTACATTCCTTACGTACCAACTCCCAATCACATAACGAAGGCCATCAACTTGATATTCTAGCTCACAAATAGACCTACCAACTAGAAACAACAGGATCAACATTAACATACCTAAATCTCCACTACCTAAGCTGCAAAGGACTCAAATACAAATCAACTTATGCATCCAGCTTTTCCTATATAAGCACACAACTATGGAACGCATTACCAAACGCTGTGAAAACAACGTATGGCCACCTAAACTTCCGGAAATCACTAAAAACTAACCTGTTCAAAAAGGCATACCCTACCGATCCAACTTATACGCCTGAACCCTGCAACACAATGAAACCAAACCTCATAATGGACATAACTTAACGCTTCCTCCCTACGATCTCCTAATGTGTCTGTTACACTTGATCTTCATTCTACCACAACATCACTTTGTATTTGTTCATACCGGAATTGGCGAACGCCTTTACGGTACTAATGAAGCCACATTGAGCCTGCAAATAGGTGGGAAAATGTTGTAACAAAATAAACAAATAAATAAATAAACAACAAATAACATAACGTAATAAACATACAAATACTTAAATCATAAATCATACAGCACTTCAGAAATTATAAAACCAACACAGAGCCAAACAGTTATTCTCTATGTCATAACTGTTTAATACTTCAATAATACACTAGATTTACGGAAATGCTTGATGAAAACTAAGCTGCTGCGTAAATATTTAATCAGATCAATTATAGTTCAGCAGGCCCTTATGAGATCATCTTCAAACAACATATGACACATAAGCAACTGTGTTTTTGTTCATTCTTCTCTTTTCAATTCTGCACTGACATATGCAAATAAGGTCCCCATCCCCCAAAGGCAACTCCTGATCCAAAGTATAGAGGTATATTTACTGTGTGTATTTTAGAACATAAGAATAGCCATACTGGGTCAGACCAATGGTCCATCCAGCCCAGTATCCTGTTTCCAAACAGTGGTCAAGCTAAGTCACAGTACCTGGCAGAAGCCCAATTAGTAGCAACATTCCATGCTACCAATCAATCCTAGGGCAAGCAGTGCTTCCCTATGTCTGTCTCAATAGGAAACTATGGCCTTATGCTCCAGGAACTTGTCCAAATCTTTTTTAAACCCAGATACGCTAACCACTGTTACCACATCCTCCGGCAAAGAGTTCCAGAGCTTAACTATTCTTTGAGTGAAAAAATATTTCCTCCTATTTGTTTTAAAAGTTTTTCCATGCAATTTCCTTGAGTGTCCCCTAGTCTTTGTACATTTGGAATGAGTAAAAATTGATCTACTTCTACTCGTTCTACACCACTCTGGATTTTGTAGACTTCAATCATATCTCCCCTCATCTGTCTCTTTTCCAAGCAGAAGAGCCCTTACCACTTTAGCCTTTCCTTATACAAGAGGAGTTCCATCCCCTTTATCATTTTGGTTTATCTTCTTTGAACCTTTTCTAATTCCGCTATATCTTTTTTGAGATACAGCAACCAGAACTGAACGCAATACTCAAGGTGCGGTTGCACCATGGAGTGATACACAGGCATTATAGTATTTTCGGTCTTATTCACCATCCCTTTCCTAATAATTCCTAGCATCCTGTTTGCTTTTTTGGCTGCTGCTGCACACTGAGCAAAAGATTTCAGCATATTATCTATAATGACATCAGATCTTTTTCTTGAGTGCTGACTCCCAAGGTGGGCCCTAGCATCAGGAAACTATGATTTGGATTATTCTTTCCAATGTGCATCACCTTGCATTTGTCCACATTAAATTTCACCTGCTATGTGGATGCCCAGTCTTCCAATTTCCTAAGGTCTTCCTGCAATATTTCACAGTCTGTACGTGTTTTAACAACCTTAGTTTTGTGTCGTCTGTAAAATTTAATTACCTCTTCATTCCGATTTCCATATCATTTATAAATATGTTCAATAGCACCGGTCCCAGTACTGATCCCTGCGGCACTCCACTGTTCACCCTCCTCTAATGAGAGAAATAACCATTTAATCGTACCCTCTGTTTTCTGTCCAATAACCAATTCCTAATCCACACCAGAACCTTTCCTCCTATCCTATGACTCGTTAATTTTCTCAAGAGTCTCTCATAAGGAACTTTATCAAAAGTTTTCTGAAAATCTAGATACACTAAATCAACGGGCTCACCTTTATCCACATGTTTATTCATCCCTTCAAAGAAATGAAGCAAATTGGTGAGGCAAGACTTCCTTTGGCTAACTCTGTCCCATTAAACCATATTTGTAACATAGTAACATAGTAGATGACGGCAGAAAAAAAGACCTACACGGTCCATCCAGTCTGCCCAAAAAGACAACTCATGTGTGCTACTTTTTGTGTATACCCTACTTTGATTTGTACCTGTGCTCTTCAGGGCACAGACCGTATAAGTCTGCCCAGCACTGTCCCCGCCTCCCAACCACCAGCCCCGCCTCCCAACCACCAGCTCTGGCACAGACCGTATAAGTCTGCCCAGCACTATCCCATATTTGTGTATGTGTATGTGTTCTGTAATTTTATTCTTTATAATAGCTTCCATTATTTTGCCCAGCACGGACATCAGGCTTACTGTTCTGTAATTTTCCGGATCACCCCTAAAACCCTTTTTAAACAGCGGCGTCACACTGTAACTGCCCAGGTAGATTCTCTTTAAAAATGAGCTGCCATAATACAGTGCATGTACTAAAAGCACCTGCTACTCATGCAGACAGCAAAGGGGAATACAATAACACATATACTTTTCAAAATCTCATATACGAGTGCTATGCTCCTCCTCCAACTTAAGCATCCCCTGGAATGCCTCTATCCCTGTTACAGCTGCACAGATGGAAGCCCATGAAGTCTTTAGCTGAACTAAATAAGGGCAATTTTCAGAAGGCCAAATTACCTTGGTAACAACTTTGAAAATTATCCGTTCAGTTTTTATTTACGCCGTGTCTTGATTGAGTTGCAGTCACCCAGACACAGGGCTTTCATTTCATTCTCAAGGACAAATTTTAAAGACAACCAAGACATGACAGCTAATAGTCATTGTTACCAACACAGCAGTAAAACAGTCTTCTCTGTAAGAGTAGCCATGTCAGCTCCAAATCTCTATACCTGACCTGGTATGCTTCCATAAACTAACAATTAACTTTTTGCTCTTGTGCTTTTAAAAGTAGACCAAAAATATACTCCAGAGTGGAAAGGGGTTCCATACTGAACCAGCTGTATGCTACTTCTTACCAAGAAACTGGCTGTCATAAAATTTATTTATTTATTGCATTTGTATCCCACCTATTTGCAGGCTCAAAGTGGCTTACATAGTATTGATAACAATAATACAAGAAGCCTTCCTGCACATCACAGTTTTTTTTTTAATTACAGTTACTACATCATTTATGATTTATCCAACAACTCTTCCATGCCAAACACAAACACTCAAAATCTAAACTTTGTTTTTTTCTGCTCATTATTGTGATCAGCCTAGCTAGAATACACTTTTTAAAGTGAATGGTAGCCAAAATGTAGGTCAACCTGAGGGCATTTATGAGAATAGGACCCCCAACCCCCAATCCAGAGAGGAGAATCAGGGGTTAAAAATATGAGTACGAAAATAGAAAAGAGTGAATTAAGCTGTTTTGCAGTTTCCAGTATGTGGCAAGTGTTTCTTGTGCAGATGTTGGAAATTTTCTGAAATCTGTAAATATCTGTTGTGCAAATAGAACAGGAACAAGGAACAAAGTTGAACTTATATTTTTAGCTTTGCTCATCCTTAAACTACTAGAACATTTAATAGATAATCAAAATTCAACGTATATATGTAATCACTATGGGGCCCTTTTACTGAGCCACTTAAGCGTCTGTGCGCGCCCAATGCACACCAAAATGGAGTTACTGCCTGGCTACCACGTGGATCTTGTGGTAATTTCATTTTTGGTGCTCGTCCAAAAATTATTTTTATTTTCGGACACACGTATTGGGCACATGCCAAGTGGCATTTAATGCGCGTAGGTCATCACCGTTTCCGCGTGAGACTTTACTGCTAGGTCAGTGGCTGGTGTTAGGGTCTCAGACCCAAAATGAATGCGTGTCAATTTTTATTTTGCCGCACGTCCATTTTCATCTGTTTACTGATTACAATACTGGGACTTTGCCACTTAACTGCTCACTCTTATGGCTTTATTGTTTACAATAACTGAAGAAGCTCCTCAATAAAAGGGGCAGGAGTAACAAGGTGGGTTCAGCCAGTTAGGTATCAATTCACTGCTGTTAAGTGGACGCTGAGACTGTTGCTCCCTGAAGCTTTTGCCAATTAACCAACAGTTGTCTCTGTGTGATATTCTCTCTTGGCCTCTCCCAAGGACGAGAGATGAGGGCCGAGCTAGTGTTCTGCCCGAGCAGATATCCAGACAAACAGCCCCACATGGAATCTGATTATATTCTGTGATGACTGACCCATGAGAAGTTGCAGGTCCAGTGACAGATATGTATTAAAAGGTGGGTTATTCACAGTTTAAATGTAATCGTCATCACCTTTTAGGGGTAGCCGGAAAATAAAAATTGCACAGGTGTAGTGAGAGAGGAAAGAACCCTACAAAATTGCAAATTTACAAGGCCCACTATACCATCAATAGTCTGAACAAGTGTTTTAAACATTATATGATTCTATATAGTTAGAACTGACAGCCTTGAATGATAGACCAGTTTTAACCATGTAAGAAAATAAATAAGCCACCATGTCGTATTTGGGAAAAAGGGGCGATCAAGGAAGACAAAGATGTAGCGGAGAGACTGAATGAATTATTTTCTTCGGTCTTCACCGAGGAAGATTTGGGTGGGATACTGGTGTCGGAAATAGTATTTCAAGCGGACGAGTCGGAGAAACTTACTGACTTCACGGTAAACCTGGAGGACGTAATGGGGCAGTTCGGCAAACTGAAGAGTAGCAAATCTCCTGGACCAGATGGTATTCACCCTAGAGTACTGATAGAACTGAAAAATGAGCTTGCGGAGCTACTGCTACTAGTGATATGCAACTTATCCTTAAAATCGAGCGTGGTACCGGAAGATTGGAGGGTGGCCAATGTAACGCCCATTTTTTAAAAAGGCTCCAGGGGAGATCCGGGAAATTATAGACCAGTGAGTCTGACGTCGGTGCCGGGGAAAATGGTAGAGGCTATTATTAAAAACAAAATTACAGAGCACATCCGAGGACATGGATTACTGAGACCGAGTCAGCACGGCTTTGGTGTGGGGAAATCTTGCCTGACCAATTTACTTCAATTCTTTGAAGGAGTAAACAAACATGTGGACAAAGGGGAGCCGGTTGATATTGTGTATCTGGATTTTCAAAAGGCGTTTGACAAGGTACCTCATGAAAGGCTACAGAGGAAATTGGAGGGTCATGGGATAGGAGGAAATGTCCTATTGTGGATTAAAAACTGGTTAAAGGATAGGAAACAGAGAGTGGGGTTAAATGGGCAGTATTCACAATGGAGAAGGGTAGTTAGTGGGGTTCCTCAGGGGTCTGTGCTAGGACCGCGGCTTTTTAATATATTTATAAATGATTTAGAGATGGGAGTAACTAGCGAAGTAATTAAATTTGCTGATGACACAAAGTTATTCAAAGTCGTTAACTCGCGACAGGATTGTGAAAAATTACAAGAGGACCTTACGAGACTGGGCGGCTAAATGGCAGATGAGGTTTAATGTGAGCAAGTGCAAGGTGATGCATGTGGGAAAAAAGAACCCGAATTATAGCTACGTCATGCAAGGTTCCACGTTAGGAGTTACGGACCAAGAAAGGGATCTGGGTGTCGTCGATAACACACTGAAACCTTCTGCTCAGTGTGCTGCTGCGGCTAGGAAAGCGAATAGAATGTTGGGTATTATTAGGAAAGGTATGGAAAACAGGTGTGAGGATGTTATAATGCCGTTGTATTGCTCCATGGTGCGACCGCACCTTGAGTATTGTGTTCAATTCTGGTCGCCGCATCTCAAGAAAGATATAGTAGAATTGGAAAAGGTGCAGCGAAGGGCGACTAAAATGATAGCGGGGATGGGACGACTTCCCTATGAAGAAAGACTAAGGAGGCTAGGGCTATTCAGCTTGGAGAAGAGACGGCTGAGGGGAGACATGATAGAGGTATATAAAATAATGAGTGGAGTGGAACAGGTGGATGTGAAGCGTCTGTTCATGCTTTCCAAAAATACTAGGACTAGGGGGCATGCGATTAAACTACAGTGTAGTAAATTTAAAACAAATCGGAGAAAATTTTTCTTCACCCAACGTGTAATTAAACTCTGGAATTCATTGCCGGAAAATGTGGTGAAGGCGGCTAGCTTAGCAGAGTTTAAAAAGGGGTTGGACGGTTTCCTAAAGGACACGTCCATAAACCGCTACTAAACGGACTTGGAAAAATCCAAAATTCCAGGAATAACATGTATAGAATGTTTGTACGTTTGGGAAGCTTGCCAGGTGCCCTTGGCCTGGATTGGCCGCTGTCGTGGACAAGATGCTGGGCTTGATGGACCTTTGGTCTTTTCCCAGTATGGCATTACTTATGTACTTATGTACTTATTATCTTCTGAGGTTATATGTACATTAGACTGGAATGTCACAGATTGGCTGTTCTATATTTCTTTGTTTACTTCTTTTTTTCCTTGCTGATTTAATATGTATTAACTGCCTTACAAGATTTAGCCAAGGTAGTATACAATATAGTTTTAAAAACAATTTATAATGTATTAACAGTCTTACAATAGCAAAAATGACCAAATGTCAGTGTAATAAACGATTCGAACAAGGCAATCTTGGAGGTAGTAATAATATGATACACTGTCATTAATGTACACACTACAAACAGCACAGTACAACATTCAAATCAACAAAAAATGATTAATGTAATCAGAATACAAATGATACACAATTACAGGCAGCATGGTACAACATTATGATGCTTACAATGTCAACACAATGCAATGAAACATAATAGGCAGCAAAGGTAACAAGTGCAGTTGGGACAAACAGAGAAGGTACTAAGTTGCAAGATCCGAGACAACATGGTTTTACCAAAGGGAAATCGTGCCAAACGAACCTCATTGAATTCTTTGATTGGGTGACAGGAGAATTGAATCAGGTACGAGCTATGGACGTAATCTACTTAGATTTCAGCAAAGCTTTTGACATGGTTCCCCACAGGAGGCTCTTAAATAAACTGGATGGGCTGAAGATAGGACTCGAAGTGGTGAACTGGATTAGGAACTGGTTGACGGACAGACGCCAGAGGGGGGTGGTGAATGGAATTTGCTAGGAGGAGCTAAAGGTGAGTAGTGGAGTGCCTCAAGGATCGGTGCTGGGGCCGATTCTGTTCAATATATTTGTGAGTGACATTGCCGAAGAGTTAGAAGGTAAAGTTTGCCTATTTGCGGATGATACTAAGAACTGTAACAGAGTGGACACCCCGGAGGGAGTGGAAAACATGAAAAAGGACCTACGGAAGCTAGAAGAATGGTCTAAGGTTTGGCAATTAAAATTCAATGCGAAGAAATGCAAAGTGATGCACTTAGGGAGTAGAAATCCACAGGAGACGTATGTGTTAGGCGGAGAGAGTCTGATAGGTACGGATGGGGAAAGGGATCTTGGGGTGATAGTATCTGAGGATTTGAAGGCGACGAAACAGTGTGACAAGGCGGTGGCCCTAGCTAGAAGGTTGTTAGGCTGTATAGAGAGAGGTGTGACCAGCAGAAGAAAGGGGTGTTGATGCCCCTGTATAAGTCGTTGGTGAGGCCCCACCTGGAGTACTGTGTTCAGTTCTGGAGGCCGTATCTTGTTAAGGATGTAAAAAGAATTGAAGCGGTGCAAAGAAAAGCTACGAGAATGGTATGGGATTTGCGTTACAAGACGTATGAGGAGAGACTTGCGGACCTGAACATGTACACTCTGGAGGAAAGGAGAAACAGGGGTGATATGATACAGACGTTCAAATATTTGAAAGGTATTAATCTGCAAACGAACCTTTTCCGGAGATGTGAAGGCAGTAGAACGAGAGGACATGAAATGAGATTGAAGGGGGGCAGACTCAAGAAAAATGTCAGGAAGTATTTTTTCACGGAGAGAGTAGTGGATGCTTGGAATGCCCTCCCGCGGGAGGTGGTGGAAACGAAAATGGTAACGGAATTCAAACATGCGTGGGTAAACATAAAGGAATCCTGCTCAGAAGGAATGGATCCTAAGGAGCTTAGACGAGATTGGGTGGCAAAGCCGGTGGCGGGAGACGGAGATGGTGCTGGGCAGACTTATATGATCTGTGCCAGAACCGGTGGTGGGAGGCGGGGCTGGTGGTTGGGAGGCGGGGATAGTGCTGGGCAGACTTATACGGTCTGTGCCCGGAAAAGGACAGGTACAAATCAAGGTAAGGTATACACAAAAAGTAGCACATGTGAGTTTATCTTGTTGGGCAGACTGGATGGACCGCGCAGGTCTTTTTCTGCCGTCATCTACTATGTTACTATGTTACTCAACAAAATAAAAATAAAATAAGGATAAGTTAAGTGGGTGGGTAGATTGAGAGCAAGTTATACATGTACAGTTGAGTAAGGTATGTGAAACTGGTCTCAGCAGTCACAGAGTGTGCAGATGTGAGCAGATGGTCAATTGAGCCTGCAAAAAGGTGGGATAATGTGGGGTACAAATGCAATAAATAAATAAATAAATTGCCACTACCGTTATAGGCTTGGGAGAAGAGCCAGGCTTTCACTTGCTTCCTGAAGTAGCCCCTATGGGATTGACTGGCAAAAATTGGTGACGAGTGGTTCCTTTCACTCTCTGTCTGCATTTTTCCAGACTTAGCCAAACAGATTAACTTTGTATAAGCTGCATTTTAACAAAACAAGAGGGGAAAGCATGCAGAGCATGGGTCATGGAATTTTTCTGACTATTCCACATGCACATGTGTGTAGCAGTGTTATCTGTGTGTCTTTCACTTATAGGAAGGAAGAAAAGAGGCGAGTCGAAGACTGTTCATGGGGGTAGGGTGCTGAGGGGAGCCATTGTGGCGAGTGCTATATTTCATTGTAACTAAGCTTCTATGCGGCAGAAGCTGGATTTTTCAAATTCAATGTCTTTCAACTGTTTCCCCCTCCCCCACCCTCATGCTGAATTTCATCCCATTCCATGAAGTCTTTGGTGAGTTATTCTGCCTCCCCACAGATAGACACCCATTATGTATAATTCTTTCTAACTTCCATTGGGTTGGGAAGATTACAAAACAGCAAACCAACATCTAAGGCACTACAATACATCTGGTGAGTAATTACAAAAGACAGTTTTATGAGGGATTTGAAGAGAGTGACTATCTATAAAATTACAGTCAAAAATAAAATGCACTAAAGTGAATCATGGAAAATAGAAAGAAAATGAAAGAGGACAGCAGCATTCCCCGTTCCCAAAGATGAAACTCAGTTAATAAAAAAGCGAAACAGAAGCTCTGAATTAGTTCTTTATTATTATTATTATTATTATTATTAAATTCTTGATATAACACTTTTCGGTGGTACAACCAAAGAAGTTTACATATTACATACAAGTACTTAGATTGTGAGTCCTCTAGGTACAAAGAAAGTACTTCCTTTGTACCTAGAGGACTCACGATCTAAATTTTGTATCTGGGGCACTGGAGGGTTAAGTGACTTTGCACCAGGGCAGCCGAGAGGGGGGGACAGGGGGGACAAAAGTCCCCAGGGACGGGCCTCCGGGGGGGGGGGGGCCCGGCGCCGCTGCAGTCCGGTCCGCCCGCCGTCGCTCCTGGAACTAACCTGAAGCGCTTTCACCTTCGGAGCAACCAGCAGCAGCAGGGCAGAGACCTTTCCTTCCTTCCGTGTCCCGCCCTTGCCTGACGTAACGTCCGCGAGGGCGGGGCACGGAAGGAAGGAGAGGTCTGCGCTGCTGCTGGTTGCTCCGAAGGTGAAAGCGCTTCAGGTTAGTTCAGAGAGGGCCCGGAAGCTGGTGGAGGGGGGGCGCGACGCAATCTCGGGTGGGGGGGCCCGGGGGCGGTCTTGTCCTGGCCCCTGCTCTCGGCGGCCCTGCTTTGCACAGGGTGACTGCACTGTGAATCAAGCCAAAAGATCCCCAGATTCTCAGCCCACTGAACTAACCATTAGGCTACTCCGAATGCTGGAAGGTTGGTGGGATATATGGGAACGTCCAAAGGCCATTAGTTCTAACTAGGAACCACACACTGGAGCTCATTTTCAAAGCACTTAGGCTTACAAAGTTCCACAGTTTACAAGGTTACTATGCAACTTTATAAGTCTAAGTGCTTTGAAAATATGCCTCGCTGTAATGTAATCTTCCTAGTATTATGTCAACTGCATAATTTAACAGAGGGCTCTTCTAAGAGGGCTACCTGAGATAAGTGGTATAGAGGCTCTGGAATATAAGAGGGCTAGCTGGTTTCCAAGCCAAAGCCTTATTGTAGTACTAGTACAGTTTAAGAAGTTTATTCATTAAAATGTGACAAGGTTTTGTAATTAATTAATCAACAGCCATAAACCATAAAGTATAGTTTATGAATGTTAAGGGGAAAAAACCTTTGTGGTAATTGTAGGGAGAATTCCTGGCACTTAGGAAAAGCAGCTATCACTCTTATCATTAGGCAACGACCACTAAAATTCAGTAATGGAATTATTGCTAAAACAGAAAGTAGTTAATTACATCTCTGTTATTTATCACACTAGCAGTTAATGCATATTAATGGCCAAGTACATTCCCCACCCCATCATCATTCCTTCTCTGACCTCTAACATTATATAGAGAAAGCAGTGTATCTACCTGATGTGCAATACGTAAACCGCTTTTGGTTGGACCACAGAAAGGCAGTATATCAAGAACTTAATAAACATATTCCGCACTAAATATTTAACACAGCTTTAATATGCATTATGCTGGTAATTCTATAATACAGAAGCTTACATTAAATGTGCCAGTTATATATAGAAATGTTTGGAATAATGACATTTATGCATATACTAGTAAAAAAGGCCTGTTTCTGTTTTAAAGGAAACGGGCGCTAGCAAGTTTTTCCTCGGAGTGTGTATGTTTGAGAGAGTGTGTGTGAGAGTGACTGTGTGAGAGAGAGAGTGAATGTGCGAGTGTGTGTGACAGAGAGAGAGTGAGACTGGGTGTGAATGTGTGTGTGAGAATGAGAGTATGTGCCAGGGTCCCCCCTCCCTGTATCCACCCAGCGATGCTTTTCTCTCCCCCTGCCCCCCTCCCGCCACCCAGCGATGCTTTTCTCTCCCCCTGCCCCCCTCCAGCCACCCAGCGATTCCCCTCTCTCCCCATCCCCCCCCCCCTCCAGGCACCGAGCGATTCCCCTTTCTCTACGCCCCCCCCCCCCCCCTTTTCGGTACTGTCTATCTAGTTAAAACATCTTTTGCAGCAGCTCCTAGGTTTGCTTGCATTGTTTTGAGTGTATGGCAATGATGGCTGCGTGGGGGAGTGGAAACAGAGATTAACCAACGGGCTTCCTTGCTCACAGTGGACTTGATTGGTTCACTTCCACTCCTATCTCACACGTCTGCCTGCACGGCTGGGGGCGGCGACCTGGGGGGCGTGGCATTGCGGCGAGGGCTCCTCCACCTCTTAAGGCACTGTCTATGCGGCGGTTCGAAAATGAACTCCTTCCCCGCTGAGGTAAAAAAAAAAAAGGCTTAAGTGCACTGGCGGAGGCCGCCCGACCGCCCGCTCTCCCTCCCTACTGCTAGCGCCGGTTTGACGATCCCATCAGGAGAGGAGAGGGAGAGAGGAGAGGGAGGGAGGGAGGGAGGGGGGTGCTGAAGGCAGTTATTGTGCGCGGGTGTTTCAGGAGGTTGGCAGGCAGTCTGGAGCGATTCCTAGGCAGGGGGAGGAGTAGGGAACCTAGGTCGCTGTTTGTTGCTGTGCGTCGGGCTGGTGACCTCACCGGAGGCGCAGCCAATCAGTGGGATGATCTACAGCAGGAATCAGGCCACCTCCGACTCTGAGAGCCATGGTTCCAGGCCACTGTAGAACGTTGGAGGTGAGAATTATTATATAGGATGTCTTAACTGCCAAACTTCCGCCAGTACTATTCTATAAATACCCACTTAGGAGGAGATTCTATATATGGCGGCTAAAAAATGTCAGTGCTGAAATCAGTGCTAAGTGTATTCTATAATCGGCACCTAGATTTAGGTGCACTGGGCCATAATCTATAACTAGGCGCCTAAATTTCGGAACATCTATGAAACGTCCATTTCTCCACCTATAACCACGCCCCTTTTGCCTCCACGCACTAGAAGTTCAGCACACATCGTTACAGAATATGCTTAGCAAGTTATGCACCTACATTCTAATCAATGCCAATTAGTGCTCATTATTGCTTGTTAAGTGCTGTTATCAGCGCTCATTAGCGTGTTAAGCCAATTAAGTTACATGCGAGGTTACAGAATCCGTGCCGATTTCTGTGCCTAAATCCAAGGTCAAAGAACAGTGACCAAAATGATAAAGGGGATGGAACTCCTCCCATATGAGCAAAGGCTAAAGAAGTTAGGGCTCTTCAATGTGGAAAATAAACCAGTGATACTCAGACGGTGATAGCCAGTTATCCCCCACCAATATTCAGTGGGGGATAACTGGCTATCACCTGCTGAATATCGCTGGTTAGCAGCTAGACAGTTATACTGCCCAATATAACCTACTATCTGCTGATTTTTAAAGCCAGTTTAGCAGGCCATATTTGGCCGTGTGAAAATGTGGTATATCTTTTGCCAGTTTAAAGATAGCCAGTTAAGTTTGAATATTGACTTAGCCGTTTATCTTTAAACCGGTCAAAAATAAACCGGATATTCAATGCCGGTCACCAGAAATGGCCTAGCACTGAATATCCGGTTTTAGCACCGACCTCGAGATTCAGCCGGTCTGACTCTTGCAGCGTGAATATCAGCCTCCGAGTGTCTGGTGGATTCAAGACGAGAACAGTGAAAGGGTGGAATAGATAATTAGTTAGAATAGGCAGAGCGGAGTAACCGAGCTGGGGTATAGGGAGTAATAACAGAAGAGAGATAGGTCAGGGTACCTGAATAAATGACCTTATGCGCCATGGTTAAAATTTTGTGCAGAATCCCAAACTGAATAGGCAGCCAGTGAAACTAAGCAAGAAGAGGGGATGGTTGATCAAAATGGTGGGCACATACTAAAAGTCCGATAGTAGTATTTTGAACTGTCTAATTAGTGCTAATTAGCACCAATTATAATCAACCGGTAGTTAATACCAATTAGCAGCTAATTATATTAAGTTGCACACAACTTTGCATGTGAATTGTAAAACTGTGTGTGCAAGTTTATTGAATTAAAACTGTCTTTGTATCTTTGAGCTTCTTGGATTCCAGTGTTCCTCCACTTTGGTGGACTTCTTTTTTTTAATCCTTGTTAAACACACAACGTTCCATCACAGGTGTATATCTAACATATAGCTTTATTTTTATAGCAAGAAACAGTAACATATTGATCATAGCTGCATTTAAATTTTTCTAAAATAGTATTTATTATTCATGATTTAGCATAACAATCTTATAAGTGAGCAATCCTAAATATCTCATGTAATCTAGTCCAGACTCCTTTCCAATAGGACTGAAGATTGCATTATATGTTCTACTATTGTCCCAAAGCAACAATATCACCGACACAGGATCAACAAATGAATTTTGCAACCTTAACTGGGGTCCAAAGAGCATGGTGTGCTAACCAAAAACGTCAGCTGATTGCTGAATGCAGAACATGATGCTCTGACCAGAATTTATCCCATTCTTTTGTAGTAAGGGTAACTTCTGCTTAATGCTCGCAGACTTTTGACATCTTGAAACTGGGTCTTTTCTATCTATTTACTTATCATTTCTATAGCGCTACAAGGCATACGCAGCACTGTACACCATACACGAAAAGACAGTCCCTACTCAAAGAGCTTACAATCTAAATAAGACAGGTAAACAGACAGAACAACTAAGAGGCAAGGGAATAAAGAAGTGGGGATAAAAGGACCAGGTCTTTTACCTGTATAAAAAAAAGCTGCCTTAGGTAAAGCAGATATGCATCACCAGAGTCCATTACTCATTTAAGACAGCTAGGTCTAGTTGTGTGGACCTACTGTTGGAGTTTTTTTTTCTTATACTATAAACCGCTATGAATCCTTTTGGAAAACTAGCAGTATATAAAACTCCGATAGTATAGTATTAGTATAGTATATATCTGCATCCAGGCAAAATGCTGATACTATGGGAGGTCAAATTCATACTGTAATTCTGGAAATGATTTGACATTCACCCCACTAAGAAATTGACCTAGGGTGGAAGGTCAAATTCATGCTGCAATTCTGGAAATGATTTTGACGTTCACCCCACTAAGAAACTGACCTAGGGTGGAAGGCCAAATTCATGCTGTTATTCTGGAAATGATTTGACGTTCACCCCACTAAGAAACTGATTTTTCTTCACTCAACATGTAATTAAACTCTGGAATTCATTGCCAGAGAATGTGGTAAAGGCAGTTAGCTTAGTAGAGTTTAAAAAAGGTTTGGATGGCTTCCTTAAGGAAAAGTCCATAGACCATTATTAAATGGACTTGGGGAAAATCCACTATTTCTGGGATAAGCAGTATAAAATGTTTTGTAGGGATCTTGCCAGGTATTTGTGACTTGGATTGGCCACTGTTGGAAACAGGATACTGGGCTTGATGGACCTTTGGTCTTTCCCAGTATGGCAATACTTATGTACTTATGACCTAGGGTGGAAGGTCAAATTCATGCTGTAATTCTGGCAATGATTTGACGTTCACCCCACTAAGAAATTGACCTAGGGATCGATGCAGCACAGTTGCCAGGTTCTCCATTTTACTTGTTTACTACATCTCATATCTTGGGGTTATACCAAATGAGTACAAACCAACACATCTGTGTCCAATAGCTCTGCAAATGTTTTAATCACTTGGATGATCCATAAAATAAAATATATTATTTATTTTATCCAAATAAGAAAGAATAAAAAAATTGTTGGTGTATCTTTATATTTGAGAAAAATCGGGAGCCTTAAAAATCGGGACACAGTTTCTTTATTTGTACACCTTGAATACCAATTCCTTCCTAAATGACCAGACACAGTCAAAGTTCAAGGGGACAGCTCTGACTTCAGTCTTACCGGACAATCCAGCGTACTAGTTTTGTAAGAAGTGGGACAATCATCTAATTTGTCAGGATCACAGAAGAAAGCTTTAGCTTTTTTCTAGACATCACCACTTCACTGATAGACCCCTGACACAGGCGCTGTGTGCCGAAACACGGCCCATGGGTCGTTTAGGAAGGAATTGGTGTTCAAGGTGTACAAATAAAGAAATTGTGTCCCGATTTTGAAAGCTCCTGGTGCTTTTCTTTGATATTTAGACTTGTTCTGTACTACAGACCCTCTCTGTATTTGTATTTATATTTATAAATTTCATAAATAACCGTAATCAGGATTAGTTGGGAGCATATCATAGGCATGTTTTAAATGCAGCCTGCGCCCCTTTCTTCTAGATTTTAATAAGGGGAGTAGCGTGTCCTGAGAACTGGGTTGAGAACCACTGCTCTATGCATTCCAAAAGTAAATAAAACTGAAATAGGCAAAATGCATTTCAAATAGTTACCTGGGTCAGTAGCAGACATCAAAGAGCCAAAAAACAAACAGTCTGTGAAGTGAAAGTCACCACTTTTTATCTGGCCGAACTGCATCATGACTTTTACAAAGCCGTACATTATCAACCTGCCAAAGAAAAGTCAAGATAGTCAAACATATTACCCCTCATCTCTTTTGTTTCACAACAGTTTTTCTGGCTGCTCTTTGTTAACTAGACCTTCTTAAAGTCATCCCACATGTATTTGCTCTACAATGATGAGGAAAGACTGGTGCTCTCTCAAAATGTTATTTTGGCCTCAGCTACATTATAACCTGTTACTGTATGGTAATTTCCACATTAAACAGCAACACAGAAAACATCATTTGAGTGATAATGGGCTTCATGGTTAATGCGGGGTCACAACCCACAAATTAACTGTTGATGTTGCAGGTAATGCAAAACAGCCTCAAGAAATGTGGCTAATTGTATCTTGTGTTATCTGCTGTGCAGCTAACCTTTGGTGGCAATATCTTCTCTCTGTTAACCGCACAACAGCCCTCTCAAAAAATACTACCAATGCATATCCAACAGTCAAAGCAGAGGTTCTGCATTTACCACATGTTATGTTTGCCGATTACTGCACAGTTACCACAGTTTAATAAATAAGGGTCCCTTTCACTAACGTGCACCAAGCTGCGCTAGTGTAGGCGCATGTTTTGGGTGTGCGGAGATCCATTTTTCAGTGCGCCTGTAAAAAAGGCCTTTTAAATTTTTTTCCAAAAATGGACGTGCGGCAAAATAAAAATTGGTGCGCGTACATTTTAGGTCCGAGACCTTTCCACCAGCCATTGACTTAGCGGTAAGGTATGAGGTAATCGTCTACATGCGTAGAATGACGATTACTGCCTGGTTTCTGCCACGCGCCAGAAAATAAAAATTACTTTCCGGCGCGTGTAGCAGACACATGTCAAAAATGAAATTACCGCAAGGGCCACGTGATATCCAGGTGGTAACTCCAAACTGATGCATGTTGGGTGCGCATAGACGCCTACGCAGCTTAGTAAAAGGGCCTCTAAGAGCCTTGGTGACAGCAACAGTGTTGACATTGGGCATGTTTATAATGAATAGGCAAAAACTGACAAAGCAAGATATAACAATTTCTTCTAGACAGGTTCGAATGTGTAACGATTAAGGTGTTTTATTTTGTATTTATATAATATGAATGTTCTTTCTATGGTATCATTTGTACTCTACAGACATTTAATATATTTTTATTATATGACTGTTCCACTATGCTGTTTAATTTGTATATTTCTGATACTGTATCGTTACTCATATTTCTAAGATTCAAATTACCATATCCAAGTTTATGATTATGTTTGATCATTTCACAATTGTTCTGCTGTTAACAAATTATAAGTTTTACATCAACTGATTCCTGTTGGACACCACCTTGGGTGAATCACCTCATAAATCCAAATCCTACATAATAATTATCACCTCCAATGTTCTGACGCTGCCTGGAACCGTGGGTCACTCGGAGGTGGTCTGCTAAGTGCGGTAGATAACACTGACGTCATACATCCCACACTGGTGATCGAATCCAATGAAGTGGCACGCGCTGGGTTCGTAACAGGCCCCGTCCTCGCGTCAAAACGTCATTACGTCAGAGGGCGGGGCCTGTAACGAACCCTCTCTCTCTCTCACACTAAGCCTAACGAAAGACACTTCCCCTGAGGTCGCTGCCCCCGCAACCCCCCCTCTCGGTCGCAGCCTGCAGGCGCTCAGTCAAACAGTCGGTTGTCAGTCCTGAGCAACGTGGGGGTCGACGGCGCTGGGGAGCGCACAAGCTGGCTGGCAGGCAGAGCTTGCATACATCGCATTGGTGAATAGGGAAAGAGTGTGGGCTCCCGTTAGGATGAGGTACGCGGAGGACAGCTGGGAGATGCAGGGGCAGCAGCGGGGAGGGTGCTGCGAAGTTGAAGCGCAAACCTCTCTCTTACACACGCACACACAAACTCACTCTCTCTCTCTGACACACACAATCTCTCTCTCTCTCAGCCCCCCACCCCCCACAGCATGTTAGCAGCAAATACACATCGGAGCATCGCTCAGCCCCATACAGAGGAAACCCACAAACCTCTGTCATTCACTCCCCCCCCCCCCCCCACTCTCTCAACCAAACACTCCCACAAACAGCATATTAGCAGCAAAGAGACATCAGAGCATCACTCAGCCCCATACAGAGGAAACCCACAAACCTCTCTCATTCTCATTCTCACACACACACACACACACACACACACACACACACACACACACTCTCTCTCTCTCTCTCTCTCTCTCTCTCTATCAACCAACCCCCCCCCCCCCACCCACACACACACACACACAGAGCATATTAGCAGCAAAGAGACATCAGAGCATCACTCAGCCCCATACAGAGGAAACCCACAAACCTCTCTCATTCACACACACACACTCTCTCTCAACCAAACAACTCCCCTCCCCCCACCACACACAATATTAGCAGCAAAGAAGAGGCGTCGGAGCATCACTCAGCCCCATACAGAGGACACCTGCAAACCTCTCTCTTTCACACACACACACACTCTCTCTCTCTCTCTGTGACATACACACACACTCTCTCTCTATTACGCAACCTCTCCCCCACCTCAACAGCACATTAGCAGTAAAGCAGAGGCATTGGAGCATCGCTCAGCCCCATACAGAGGACACCCACAAACCTTTCACAGAAACACACTCTTTCTGTCTCTCTCTCAAACACACACACTCTCTCTCTCTCTCTCTCTCTCTCTCTCTCTCTCTCTCTCTCTCTCAGCCAACCCCCCCCCCCTTCTCATTATACACTCTTCCCAATTATTCCTTAACATCACAGCACACTTCTCCTAACAATTCCCTTAAAAACATACTCGCCATTAGATGATAACCTTGCTAGCACCCGTTTCATTTGTTTGTTTGACAGAGTGTGGCTGGGGGGGGGGGCAGGGGAGAGAGGAGAATTGCTGGGTGGCTACGGGGGGGGGGGGGCAGAGGACAGAGGAGAATCACTGGGTGCCTGGAGGGGGAGCAAGGGAGAGAGAAGAATCGCTGAGTGGCTGGAGGGGAGGCAGGGGACAGAGGAGACAGTATCACTCTCTCTCTGTCACACACACACACACTCGCACATTCACTCTCTCTCTCACACACACAGTCATTGTCAAACACACTCTGTCAAACATACACACTCAGAGGAAAACCTTGCTAGCGCCCGTTTCCTGTCAGAAATGGGCCTTTTTTACTAGAAAATAAATAAATCTGTGCTCTACTGTTCTGAAGACAAGGATGCATACTTCTGTCATGCTTAAGAAACTGACAAAGCTTTAGCAGGGTGCCATTTATGCTAATTTATATGCATATTAGCCACAAACATACTGTACATGAAGATTCAGCCACGGTGGTGTATGTTTAAATTGAGTGGCTGAATATTCACATATAACTTTATATGTACAACTTATCTGTTATTTACCCGTTCATGTTAAAATGAATGAGTTATACAGAGAGAGGCCAGCTTTCACTGTTCCCCTATAAAAACATTAGGCCCTACCCCTGGAAAGCCTCCTAATCACATTTACACCTAGATATATATATGTAAACCGTTCTGTTTTGCAGATGCAATAAGACACGGTATATAAATTAACAAATAAATAAAAATAAAAATAGATGTAGAAACGTTAGCCATATACTCATACAGGCAGTTTCTCCATTCCATGGCAGGAAATATTTTTTTTAGAAAAGAACTTAGGTTAGTGGTTCCCAAACCTGGTCCTGGAGGTAACCCTGCCAGTCAGATTTTCAGGATATCCACAATGAATATTCACAAGAGAGATTTGCTGCATGCTGTGGAGACATTTCAAACTTGTGTGTGTTATTTTTTTAACAGAAAGCATTCCCATAGAGTAAATAAGTATACTTTTTCCAAAATAAAGTATTTTCCTTGAAGAATTGTTGCAAAGTCCACAAGTAAAAAGTATTAGTAGATTTTGCACCTGCCTGCAGAGGTTTAAAAATCATCTAAAATATTTAGTTCATAGTATCATGGCCTTCCTAGTTGAACAGTTCCCCTTATTCCCTACAATGCTTTCTTTCCAACAACAACGCATCAAGTATCTTTGCTTTATCTTTGGTTATACAAAAGGAAGGATACCATTAGTTAACCGTACACTAGAGAAAACACACACACACAAATTATCCCCCTACATGATAGTACAGCAAATCAAAGAAAAATGTCTATCAAGCATCACATCCGTCTTGTGAGTAAAAGTAAACTTAATCTCTGCTATTCAGGTCAAGTCCCTGCTCTTGTTCAATTATTGACAGCGTCATACTGTCTTCCACTCAATTATTCACCAAGTACATCCATGAACCTTTATGGAATATCAGACAGATGTAGTTGATTAGCTATATTGACCATGTAACAATACATAACTCTTCTTAATGTACACAAAGGGGATGAAATAGCACAAACTCCATGTTTTGTGAACAGCAATATCTGTCTTTTTGATTTCTTTAATTTTTATTGAATTTTAAACCTTGATCATACATTTCTCAAATAAGTCAACAAACCACTTTTCTCAAAGCAACAAATAACCATTTCCCTTGCTTCCATACAGATATACTTAACCCTCTTTCCCCTCCCCTCAACACCCCCTTTATGTCCCCATCTTGCTCTCTATTCATCAGCTTGCTGCCAATTTTTTAAAATTTTTTATTTATTTAGATTTTGCTCACACCTTTTTAGTAGTAGATCAAGGTGAGTTACATTCAGGTACACTGGGTATTTCCCTGTCACTCACAATCCAAGTTTGTACCTGAGGCAATGGAGGGTTAAGTGACTTGCCCAAGATCACAAGCAGCAGCAGTGGGATTTGAATCGGCCACCTCTGGATGTCAAAACCAGTGCTCTAACTACTAGGCTACTCCTCCACTCCAACTGTTCTTTCTGGCTGCCAACTCAAGCAACTTCTTGTTCCCCCACCTCCTTCTCTCTCCTTTCCATCCCCCACCCACCACACTGTTTTCTCCCTCGGATCCTACTAGAAATTGTCACTCCTCTCCCTCCTTCCCCTGCCCCACTGACCATAATCCCCAACAACCTTCACAGGCTAACCCACTACTCTCCCTCATTATCTATTTCTCTAATCATGCACTGTGGGGCTCTCTTTACTCTTCCATTTTGTTGCAATGCCACACTTAGCACCAGTCGTTATGCATAATGTGGTGGCACAATGGTTATAAGCAAGGACTGCACTAACAGTCTTCAAATAATGGGCTCATCATTTAGTGCTTCTGATTCAATTTCTTTCAACTTTATGAGAAAGTGACTGCCATTCCAGTCTGTGGGGTAAATGGGTATGCAAGAACACTGGGGGAAAATGGAAACAACACCTCAACAAATTGTTTTAAAGACATTAGTTAAAAAACAATGTAAAGGTTCCCAAACCTGTTCTACAGAACCCTCAACCATTATATTTACTGGATATCCATAATGGATATTTGTGAGATGGCAGTGCATGTGCTGCCTCTATTGCATGCAAATTTTCTCTCATGCATATTCATTGCAGACATCCTAAAACCCCACTGATCAAGGGTCCTACCCAGGACAGGTTTGAGAACCACTGCCTCTAAAATTTCATGCCAAGCCACAGAATTCTCCACAACAAGAACAGCAATTGTTGACACTGGCCAGGAGTTTATCTTGTTGGGCAGATTGGATTGCCAGTACAGGCCTTTATCTGCCGCCATCCATTATATCGCTGAAAAATAGCCTTGGAATCACCAGGAATAATTTATGGAGAGTTTATTCACATTCAGGGTTTAGATGAAAAATTTTGCTAAACCCTGTTCTATTGTTTCGAACAATGGTGTACCATAGGTTGCTTAAGTCTCCTCCTGAGGGAACCCTAGAACAGCTAAGAAATAAGCTGAATCAAACAGCGAATAATCACCAATGATGTATCAAATATCAATATCAAATAGTGCCACTCAAATGAGCCATATAACAATATTCTACTGAAATACATCATAATTGGATTATTTCCATTAAAGAATGCCTGACACAGCCTGGGAGTGATATGTGGCTAAGTCAGAATTTTATCATGCAATAAACCTCGAGTTTTATCTCATTGGCCTAAGCTCATTTTCTGCTTTGTCTGACCTCTCTGTGTGCTCTCATACTTTGTGCTTTATACAATAAAATATATTCACAGCTGTGAAACCGAATTACTGTCGGTCATTAATTTCTTAAAAAGGCTAGAGGGCCTCTTTCCTTCCAAATGCTCAACAGTTGTTTTAATGTATATTAGTTAAGGATCATATGCATTAAACTTAGACAACTCCACGACTCCTTTTGTTAACCTCTCCTGACCGTAGGGTCTCGACAAATTTCATGATCCGGGGCAGCACAGTTCCTTGAGATCGAGATGAGTTTTGGAGTTTTTAATTCATAAATGAATTGCTTATACACATGAAATATTTATAAGCTTAAGCTAGCTAAAGCAAAATGAAATGCTAAGGAAGCCAATGTTTACATTTGTGCCTCTCCCCCTCCCAAAAAATACCATTCACAAAGACCTCATGTTCTGACCTTCCACCTCCCCATCCAGCACTCCCTTCAGGCTGGTGCCTGGGGCTATGACCCCTCCCAACTCCTTTGTTGGTACACCACTGGTTACTACTATTACTATTATTAAACATTTCTATAGCGCTACTAGACTTACACAGCGCTGTACAAATTAACATGAAAAGACAGTCCCTGCTCAACAGAGCTTACAATCTAAATTGGACAGACGAACAGACAGCTAGGGGTGGGGAAATTGCAGTGGTAGGGGTGATAAGTGAGGGTGTTGAGTAAGAGAGTCATGGTTAGGAGTCGAAAGCAGTAGCAAAGAGGTGGGCTTTAAGCCTAGACTTGAAGACAGCCAGAGACTGAGCCTGACGTACTGGCTCAGGGAGTCTATTCCAGGCATAGGGAGCAGCGAGATAGAAGGAACGGAGCCGTGAGTTAGCAGTGGGGGAGAAGGGGGATGACAGGAGACATTTACCCAGCGAACGGAGTTCAAGGAGAGGAGTGTAGGGAGAGATGAGAGCGGAAAGGTACTGAGGAACTGCGGAGTGGATGCACTTGTAGGTCAAAAGGAGAAGTTTGAACTGTATGCGGAAGCGGATAGGGAGCCAGTGAAGCGACTTGAGGAACTCTGGCGGAATATAAGATGCGCAGCAGAGTTTTGGACAGATTGAAGAGGAGATAGATGGCTGATCGGGAGACCAGCAAGAAGCAAATTGCAGTAGTCTAGGCGAGAGGTGATAAGGGTGTGGGTAAGGGTTTTGGTAGCGTCCTCGGAGAGGAAAGGGCGAATTTTGTTAATATTATAGAGAAAGAAATGACAGGTTTTGGCAATCTGCTGAATATAAGCAGAGAAGGAGAGAGCGGAGTCAAAGATGACTCCAAGGTTGCGCGCAGACGGGACACTGGTTACTAATGAATTACCAAATACATGATGGGCAAAGGGAATAAACAGTGCCTCTCTCCAGTGTAGGGCCTCATTTTTCTTTACATTTTTTATGGAAAAAGAGGGCCCCGTAATTAGAGTTGCCACCGGACTTCATACATGTGTCAAAGGTGCCTATGTACAATAGGTGCTATTCTATAAGGTGGTGCCTAAGTATTATAGCGATTAACTGCAAGGGGGGGTGTATGTGTGGTCAGAGAATGGGTGGGCCACAGGCATGTCTCTCAGTTACATGCCTATTTTATAGAATAAGTATGTCACTCAGGCCCAGCTTCCAAGGGGGTCCTAGCAAGGCTGATTGGTCTCCTGCTCCTGTGTGCTGCAGTACCAGGTTATCATGTTATCATGTTAACTCTGCTTTGCCATCCACAGGTCTTTCTTCCTGCCTCATCCCACCTCCTGTGTGAAGTACTTCCTGTTTTCACATAGACAAGAGGGAACACGGCAGGAAGGAGGACCTTTGGTGGCAGAGCGGGCCCCGGGAAATAGGAGCAGGAGACAAGTATTAAGAAGGCCAGGAGGTGTTTGCCCCGGGCCCGGCTTTGTCTCTCAGCTGTCCTGATGTCACTTGGCATACTTAGGTGAGCCAGCTTTCGCCTTCTGTTGACATGGTTTAAGAGTGCATGCCTAAACATAGCTGCACTAATGCAGAAATACGCCAGAATTCTATAACAGAATCTTTGTGCCAAGATACCGTTATAGAATTGGTGCTAAACACACGGAATGGGGGCACCTAAACTGGGGCACCAATTTACAGAATTGCCCCTTTAGTGTTTTGTTTTTTTGTGAGGGTGGGGGGGATATCAAAACTATAAGTCCATGCATGCCATAAGGTAAAAAGCAGTACTGAATTAGCCTATTCCTTATGACATGGAGTCTGATAACAACTCAACTTATACTGATGAGAGCCATTTATCCGCAGAGAATCCCTTTGAAAATCTGACCTTTCAAACATGACTACCAAAGGATTTTCATAGAGAAATTTAATGGCCAATTTACCTTAGAAACTCAGCTTGCATATTGTGTGGGTACTTAGCACCAGCGGGCCCAAGAGCTCCACAGAAAGATTAAAAATTGGTATCATATTGTTTTGTGCCTTTGATATCACCTTTGGAAGAAGGAAATAAGTTATCGTGAGCCTGTCTCTAGAAAAAAAAAGTACTTACTAATCAGATACCGAACAGTGAATGCCACAAAAATGCTTCAGGAAACAATAACCTCTTTAATTGAAACATGCACTTTAGCTATGATAACTTAAACCTTTGAGACTTGTGTCTCATTTATAAGAAGTCAGCCTAAATCTAACAGGAAGAAAACAAAATAAATACTGCAATAGACTTTTTGTCAGCTGGCCTAGTGACTCAGATAGTAAATGATGTGCACCTCCATGTGAAACGTTTCCTGGTTCAGACCAAGTGAAAGGATGTCCGCTCTGAGTTGGCCAGGGCTGGAGTTAATGTAAAGGCAGCATTCACAGCCCCAGAGGATGGAGGGCAGAACTGACAAAGGTAGGGCTATAACTGTCGAGTTAGTAATATTTAGGTGGATTTGCTGATGGAACTAAGAGGAGTCTCACAAATGTTCCCCCCACCACCACCATCAAAAAATGCTGATATCACATTTTCAGCACAAGTAGCAGCTTTCTGGTGAACAACTGGAAAAAAAATCCTTGAAGTGCGTAAATTTTTATGAAAATGTTCTTACAATCAAAATGCCATCACACTAAGGACCCTGTTTACTAAGGTGCGCCAGCGTGAGATGCCTATATATTCCCATAGGCGTCTCTAGCATTAGCGCACACTAAAAACACTACCGTACCTATAGCACAACTTAGTAAATGGGGCCCTAAGAATCCTCCAACCGAATTGCAAAACAAATATTTTGCAATTCAGTAAAAAAGGGCAATCATCTTGCCCTTTGTATGTATCCTCACCCTGTCAAAGAGCTTTCTTTTCTCTCTATATTTACCTCAAATGATGCATTGAAATACTTAGAACACTTGACTTTTACATTCAAAATTAAAATAAATAAATGAGGATAATTTCAAAATGGAATTTGCATATGTTCGTATGGAGTCACTCAGGTAAATTCCACAGGCTTCATGATGTGTATAATTTTTTTTTTATTTAATTTTTTTTTAAATACACTTCAAGCAATAACACTTGAGAATAAACTAGGAATTGCAGAGAAAAAAAATACATCCACCAAATTAACTCACATATTCCCAATGTAGTCCTCAGTATAAGGTGGTATCAAGTACAAAAACTCAAGGAAAAACAGGCAGACATGCCTAAACAAAAAAGGTAAATAACCACATGGGAGACAAAATAAAATCCTAGAGTGGGCACATTTCAGGGACCCTTTCCAACAGAGTCCACTTTCTGACCTTCTTGGACAATCATAAATGTCAGCGAAAAGGAAACACAGAAAATGTGTGTTCCTGCTTCTGATTTTAGTATTGCTAAAGTTAGTTCTCAAACTCACTTTCAAACGGGTCTAGGCTGTCAATTAGGTGGACTAGGCACCTGCATAGGGCAGCACAATTTAAGCACAGCATGAATGTGGCAGTTATGACATCTGTAGAAGATTCATCATGGCCAACGTGAGGCCCTGGGAATATATGCTTACTTAAGGACTGTTCAGTCCTGTCTCCTCTGAACTTCCCATTTCAGAGAGGGGCAGGACCCAAGAGACACAGATGCACACATAAGTTCAAAGCCAGATGCCAACCATGATGAATCTTCTATAAATGTCATAACTGCAACATTGGCGCTGCGCCCAAATTGTGCTGCCCTAAGCAGCTGCCTAGGCCACCTAATACATGACCAGGTCCTGTTTGGAAATGAGTTTGAGAACCAACTTTAGCAATATTAAACTCAGAATAAGAAGGGGCACAAATAACCTTGGGCAAAAAGGCTCATCTACTGTGCACATGTTCATTTACTACAGTAATACTGGAAACCCTACTTATTCAAATCTTCAGTATTACCCTTTCTTTCCCACAAGAGAGGACATCTTGTGCTTAGCCCATGCCTTCACCATGTGTTCAAACATGCCACTGTCTGAAGGAATACTTCCCTCATTTGCTAACAATGGCTAGACCTTTAGAACTGGCAAATAAACTTCCAAAATCATAAAATATTAAGAAGGCAGTTCGATATAATGGAGATCCTAACAGTATAAAAGAGGTCAGAGACAAAAGGTTCTGTATGGCCTATATTGTCTGTCAGTTTCCATGAATAAATCACCAACATTTATGGGCCATTTTACTAAGCTGCGTATGCGCATCCTAAACGCATCAATTTTGAACTACCGCCCGGCCCAGGTGGTAATTTCATTTTCTACGTGTGTCCACTAGGCGCGCCAGAAAATATTTTTTATTTTCCAGCGTGTCGCATTAATTGGGCAGTAATTGGCATTCTACGCGCATAGACCATTACAGCCTGTATAACGCAAGAGACCTTAACACTAGGTCAATGGGTGGCAATAAGGTCTCATGCCCAAAATGGATGTGTGTCAATTTTCATTTAGCTGCACGTCCATTTTTGCCCCCCCCCCCCCAAAAAAAAAAAGCGTGCTGAAAATGGACCTGCATGTGCCCAATACACATGTCTACACCAGTGCAGGCCATTTTTTGGCACACCTTAGTAAAAGGTCCCCCCCCTATGTGGGGAATTCTATAGATGGCATCCAAAGTTTAGCATGGATTTGCCCAGTGACTAACTAGAATTCTGTAAAGGGCACTCTGTGCAAAGCACCCTTTGCAGAATACTAGCTGAGGGGACCTTTCACAAAGCGGCAGAAGGGCTACCACACGTGTAGCGTGCGCCAAATTGACACTACCGCCCAGTTAGCCTGCCCACCTGGTGGTAATGTCTAAGTTGGCGTGCGCCGTTTCCCATGGTAGAAAATATTTTTCTATTTTCTACCACGGGGTGCATTCCCAGCAGTAAATCGTCAGCATGACCACATTGGGGCACACTGCATAAGTACTGCGCGTGAGCCCTTACCGCTAGGTCAACTGGTGGCAGTAAGGGATCAGGTAGTAAATAGACATGCACTACTTTTAATTCTAATGCATGGCCGTTTACTGCCCCCACTGAAAAAAGCTTTTTTTCCCCAGCTGCAGTAAAAAATGGCCCAGATCCCATCCTACCTCAGGACACTTTTTACCACAGCTTAGTACAACTACCCTTAGTGCATATCTTGCACCTAACTTTGGGTGCGAGCACTTACACCTGCTGACACCCGATATAAATGCTGGCACACAATATCAGTTGGGCACATCCATTATTCTATAACATCGCACCTAAATTCTAGAAATGCTCCTGATCCGCCCATGCCCCTCCAATGTCCACGCCTCCTTTAGAGTTGCGCACCATAAAAATTTAAGCATGCATGTTATATGGCAGGGCCTCTTGGGGGGGGGGGGGCAGGAGGATCAAAATTCCCCAGCCTAGCTTCCAAGGAGGGGGGGCCTGGTACCAGCAAGCTCCTTCCTGCCTGCCTGCGTCCAGGTCTGTCTCTCTCCTGCTCTTGTGCGCTGGGTCCTGGATGATTGTATTAATAACCCAGGAGATGACAGACCGAGGGAGAAGCAGTCAGACACAGGAAGGTAAGAGGGTGGAAGCAGCCCAAGTGTGGGGGGTGGCCCGAGTGTGGGGATGGTTGTGGCACAGTGGCCCAGGTGGCCCCGGGCCCAGCTGTGTCTTTCAACGGTCTTATGTTATAGAATAGCATGAAGGGGAGATCAGCATGTAACTCCAAATGAGTGCCTTAACTAATTAGTTTGTGCGCAGACCTGGGATCCACACCCAACTTCAGGTGACCTACATAGAATCCAGGGGTTAATTCCTCCTGCTCTTGATGTCTGTGCTTGCAGTTCTTGGAAAAAATGTTTTTTTCTTGGTTTGTATCAGCGGTTAAAGATTTTGTCACCCTTCTAAATAAATCTCCACTTTTTTCTATAGTGTAGTGGTGGGGCCATAGGAGCTAACTTTTCAAAATGATTGGGGGTGCTGAATTTTTTTTTTTTTAACAGGTGGTGCATTACTCCCTCCCCCTCATCCCTCGTCCCCCCCCCTCCAAGTTCCAGAGTCTTCCCCCCCTCCCAGTTCCACAGGATCCCCCCTCCCTCTGAGTTCCAGGGTTGTCATCGTCCCTCCCTTCGAGTTCCAGGCTCCCTCCCTCCGAATTTTAAAAGTCATCTTTACTTACCTCGTCGGGGTTATGGCAGCCGGCAGCAGCGGTAAAAAGCGTGCAGTTTTCCCTTCTCTCTCTCTCAGCTCTGGTCCCGCCCTTGTGGAAACAGGAAATAAGGGTGGGACCAGAGCTGAGAGAGAGAAGGGAAAACTGCACGCTTTTTACTGCTGCTGCCGGCCACCATAACTCCGACGAGGTAAGTAAAGATGACTTTTAAAATTCGGAGGGAGGGGGCCTGGAACTCGAAGGGAGAGAGGGAGGGAGGGACGACGACGACCCTGGAACTCGGAGGGAGGGACGATGACCCTGGAACTCGGAGGGAGGGAGGGAACCAACTTCCGGTGGGTGAAATATTGGGGGTGCTCGAGCACCCACCGCATCCATGGAGTCGGCGCCTATGGGTGGGGCAGTTTTCTGCATGTACCCCGAAGCCTGTTGCTGGTATCTGTGTACTCACTTTGACATTTTCCATGATCTAAGCAAAGGTACCATTGAATCAAAAAGCACAGGCATTAGACAAACTTAATAAGGTAGGTATTTCAATACTGGAATTATATGTCCCACTTCAGAAATATGGGGCTATGCTATATTTATGGTTTTGTACTCAGTGCCTCACAGACAACCCACTGAATGATTCTGAGCCTGCAAATGACTTCAGTATTTTGGTGCTAGACTTGTCCATCAGAGAACAAAGGGTTTAAACAGAAAGACATCAACAATTTTAATCTCTCACTGGAAAAACTTTTTAAATACATTTCATGTCAGGTGCAGTTTGGAGATAAATGGTAATGTACTAGGAAATTGAAACAGAACAGTATTTTATACAATGCTTTACCAGAACAAAGTGAAATTCATTTCTAATAATCTGCTAGGATTTTTGGCAGAGGAAATAAGAGAAGCTTCTCACTTTGCCCTTGCTTCGTGACAAATTACTCACATATTTCAAGGGATAGAGACCTAACTCTCTCATATCTTGAGCACATTACTTAGATGGACTTTGGACAACTGCAGATACATTTCAGTTACTGTATTTTAAAAGTAGACATTAACTCTTCAGCGCCTTAAAAAAAATCTCTATGCATTTCATGGACAAGAGAAAACCAGCAGATCGTTTTACACTGTCCAGCAATTTGTACCTTTCTGCCTTTGCCTAGATTAAAACAAACAAAACAGTCATGCAATCATACAACACTAACTGATGTTCACAGTAAAGGTTTTTAAAAAAATGTTTTGCTGCTAATATATGCAATTTTATTTTATTTGTTTTGCACAGATTTATTCTTAATAGCCACCGTTTTTGTCCGTGTGTCTACCTTAACTAGATTGCAAGCTCCAAGGAGATTAAATTAGGTTATATATTACTTGTTATTGTACTGTTTACAAATCTAGGGAAAGAGATTCAAGAGGATGGACAGAAGATGAGAACAGAAAGCAAAAGTACACTCATAGCAACTGATGTAAGAAGACAGCAGTGTGTGTCTATTACGGGGTCAACTTTAGTACAGGACACCTATGAGGAATGCCAAAAAGAAGCATCTGTTTCAACATCCAACATCAACCAAGACCAGGAAGGCGGGGTGGAAGGGAAGCAGTCCTGCGAAATCGCCATTTCCCAGCTAAATGAATCAGACTCTTCCCCCCCCCCCCTTTTTAAATTAATTTCCAATATGATTTAACAAAGAAAAACTTGGAGAAGAGACGGCTGAGGGGAGACATGATAGAGGTATATAAAATAATGAGTGGAGTGGAACAGGTGGATGTGAAGCATCTGTTCACGCTTTCCAAAAATACTAGGACTAGGGGGCATGCGATGAAACTACAGTGTAGCAAATTTAAAACAAATCAGAGAAACTTTTTCTTCACCCAACGCATAATTAAACTCTGGAATTCGTTGCCGGAGAACGTGGTGAAGGCGGTTAGCTTGGCAGAGTTTAAAAAGGGGTTAGACAGTTTCCTAAAGGACAAGTCCATAAACCACTACTAAATGGACTTGGGAAAAATCCACAATTCCAGGAATAACATGTATAGAATGTTTGTACGTTTGGGAAGCTTACCAGGTGCCCTTGGCCTGGATTCGCCGCTGTCGTGGACAGGATGCTGGGCTCGATGGACCCTTGGTCTTTTCCCAGTGTGGCATTACTTATGTACTTATTGTTAATATGGATTAGAGCTTGAGTATCCACTGGAATGGTGGTAAGCCAGGTTACAGGACTTTGGTCAGCAGAGAAGCCTTGACCAGGCCTGATAACCCACTAATGGCATAACAGTTGAGAACCTGCAAACGCTGGACTATATGATAAAGTCTTAATAAAACCTGAAACTAATTACAAATTGAATATAGCATATATGATGATAGAATAATAGATAAAAATGGTTTGTAAAATCTGGCTTGTATTTCTATAACATGGCACACAGGTCATAAGATTATATAAAAATAGATTGTGAAACTGGTATACTAGTATTAAGACAGTTTGGAAACAATAAAAAAATAAAAATAAGATGTTCAGGGTAGCGGAAATGGTACAAGGTTTTGAAATAGCAAGAGCAAGAGATGTTTACCGGAAAAGACAGTTGGGTGCAGATGGACACCTGGGCGGAAAAGAAATGTTTCAAAATAACTAGAACAGGAAAGAGTTGGTACAAGATGATACAAAGAGTACAAATCAACATCTGCCGGAAAAGGGAAAAAAATTGGTACAGAGATATTGGCCAATAAGACGAAAAAAATAGGTACTGCCATAAGCATCTATTGAGATCTATGCCTATAAAAGAGCAAACATTCAGACAGAAAAGTTAGAAGCTTCTTCAACACTTGACCGGCAGCATAGCTCTGTGCATTTGAACCCAGATGTATGTATTAAACTGAAGACTTTATCTTGGTAAGAATAAACAAGATCTTATTCCTGAAAACTATCTTTGTCTTTATTCCTACATACTGTATTATATGTGCTCTTTCCTTATTATCTGCTTTACGCAAATAAGACACACTCACTGAATCACAAAGAGTAGATTAAAAATATATATATATGTGGGAACATAAATGGCCCAGGATACACCTAGATCCAGAAAGGCAGAAAGCAGTGGTTATGGGAATTAGTTTCGAACTGCGGCTACTAATGCCTCCCCAGAATAGACCCCCCTGGGATTGGAGGGAGACTGTAAAGAACCTTTTGGATGAACTTAAGATGTTTCCTCCCCCATGCGGAAAAGTCCAGAAAGGGGCTAAAAGAGGGGCATTTAAACAGTGGTGACCACCGATCTCTGACTGTTCTCGCTGCCCTTCTTGTCCGCCTTTTGAACGCAAGAGGGGATAGATTAATCTGTGCGTTCAATGCTTTCTTTCTGCCACTCTATTTTCCTTTCTCTTTTTCTTTCATCCCTTCCCCCCCCCAATCTCCCTGCCGCCACTTCTCTGTCCTTCTGCCTTATACGGACATTGTCCACTTGAGGGGTATTGGGCACTATTATTCTGTCCGTTCTTTTTTTCACCCCTACCTTAAATACTCTCCTATTTTTCTGCCTTCTTACTTTGTTCCCTGAAAGTCTTATTGTCCTGCGCTGGACTAACACATCTGTTTCTTTGTCCTTTTCTAATTCTGTCCATCTGATACCTGTCCTTATATCTCTTCACCTATATACTATCCCTTTTGAGTGCTTGCTGTATGAAAGAGAATGAATGCCATCTCGATTCTAGGCTCTGGGAGACCACGCTTAGCAGATGGTGACTGTTTTTTCTTATTTCATCACGATTGTCATTAGCGGTCTTATGCTGGCTATTCTTAGCCTAACGCCTTGACATTTCGTGCCTTAAGTCTCTGTCTTTCTAGCCTATCTAGTATATGTTGAAGTTTCTGTTCCTTTAATTCTTTGCCATCCCTATTTGTCAATCATTTGTCCTTAATTTTGCCTGGACCCTTGTGCACTGCACTTCCCTGTAACCTTATATGTCTCCCTACAAATCATCCTGTTCTTTGAGTCCTCAGAACTATGCTTGTGTTCTAACAGCCCACTGCCCCCCTTCTTCCTGTTCACACATTTCAGTTTCTCTGTTTTTTTTTTTTTCTTCTCTCTGGCCCTTCCCTAATCGCTAAATATACTTCGGCTCCTTTTCTTAGCGCTGTACTGAAACCTCGGATTTGGGTTTCTCCTCATGCCTGTTTGAAACTGTATTGCTGTGCTTCTATGACAGATTTATAGTTTCAATCTTATGATTCTTTGCAATCTTTGCAGCTGTTACACATATTTCCTGGTCTGAAAAAAAAAAAAAAAACTGCGTAGCAACTCATAATTCCCCTTTTCACTTCAGGGACAGTATATGGCCGTCTTGTTGTCCGTAGGCGTGTCCGCTCCCTAGTGCATCTGTTTATATGTCTCTTGCCTCCGTCTTTAGTGAGACAACTGTTCCACCTCTGCTTTTCTTAGTTCTCATCTTAGCTCTCCATAACTGTAGGAAACACCTGCTTCCTCTCATACAGATGCTGCCAGTATTACTGTGATTTCTCATTTTCTATATTCTATGCAGAGACTAAAATAATACCCCATTTGCCTTGCCGTAGCAATGCTTTCTGAATTTCTAAGGGCTTACTTTTTTCTCCTCTCCGGTGCCATAGTTATATTATGACGTTGTCTCTCACTCCCCTATTTTCAGCTCGTACTGCTTTGACTTTTAGGCGCTGCCCTCTATTTCATTTCATTTCCCCAAAACAGTAGACCGTCTGATATTTTAATGCTTTCTCACTTTGTTTCCGAGGCAAGCTTTAAACCCCGAGACAGGTTTTTCTTTATTTCTACGCTGCCACTGACAGCTTGATAGACCTTATCGTGTTCCACAATGTGGTTACAAAGTTTTAGAAGTGTATTTTCCCTTCAAACATAAATTACTGTACTTTCCCTTCAGGAACCGGCTTTTTCCTTCTTTCCTCTGCCTTGGTTTCCTGCGATTACATTCACCCCTCATATGCCCGATGATGTTTCTTTAATTTATTTTTGGTATAATGGATACAGTTTATTTGCATGGCCTCCTCATACCTCACTATTTTAATATTTTGATTTAATACTTCATGATTTCAGTTTTGAACTATAATGGTATGAGTCTATTTTTGGATGTGCAACATTTCTTTTGCCCTGTACAGATATTTGTCTTAATAATTCACAATCATGTCACATTTACCTTGGTATGATTGATACGCATTCATTTCCTGCTGAACGATTAATTAGTAGTATTTCAGGAAGGCCGGTGCATATTAAACCACAGAATTTTGCCGTAAAAAAAAAAAGCAGGTGTTTTTGTCCCTTTTAACTATTATCGTATTATGCCACTGTTTTATGAAACAGCATCGTTCCCAAAGCATGCGTTCACATAACTTTGTAGAACCTTGTTTCCTGCTTTTGCTATATTTCTTTATATGCATTGTGTTCTTCGTTTTTGTATAGATATAGATTCTTTCTTGCAAAAATATTTGTGCTCGAACCCTCTTAAGTTATACTTTCATGATGACAGTGCTGGTTCGCTGCTCATCTATAATCTTTACACTTTTTTATCACTAATCCACAACTCGTTTGGCTGTAATAAAATCAGTCTATACATTTATCCTTTATTTTTCTCCTCCGATATAAAGAATATATTATGCTGCTTGTTTAATGTTCTACAATGTCAAGTATTTCTCATACCTTTTCTGCTTAGCTCGTTTTGGATGATTGATTTCGTACTGCTTGCCCTATCTCCCTTCCTGTCAGCTGTTCCGCTCTATTACTTTTGAGTTTCCCTTTCATTATTTGTTGTGTGGCAATCTTATTATATACTGTATAGTGAATGTACCTTACCCGAAGAGCTTACATGTATTTTTTTTTATTTTACTTTTTTCTAAGTTTGCTTGCTACCTCTGGATTAGGTTTCAGGGATTCTTTCTAGGTACATGCCATATGTTTTTTTTATTTTACTTCTTTCTGTTTCCCTTTCCTTAAAGAAAAAAAAAATTAATTAAAATTATTTCTTCTACTAGTGTCATGCTATAACTATTGGGTTTGATACCGATGCCTGGGGCTCACACCCTTTGAGGGTCACAACACACCCTTCAATGGATGACGGTATCTCAATTATTAGATTTTGAGCAGAATTCCATTCCATTTTCGGAGTGGTCTGCGCATTCGGCATTATTGCCCACATAGGGGTTACCTGTATAGATGATCGCCGTGACAATAAAGGGACGCCTAAGGCATTGGTTGAGATTGTGTACAAGGTGACTCGGGCGTATCTAAAATCTTGAATGTATTTTGGTTGTTTGAATAGAGTAGAATCTTCAGTTGAATTGAGCAGAATCTTCATTCTAAATTTTTAGTTGTATATTAAAAATATCCTGTGGAGGTTAGTTGAATTGAGCGCAATCTTCATTTGAATAGAGCAGAATCTTCCTAACCAGCGGAAATCCATAGGATATCTGTTTTCCGAGTTCAGGGAACTAGTTTTGCAGCTTCCTGAACACTTTCAGGGGTAGTAGTCTCCCCTCCTTTGAGGGTTCTACCATTGGAGTGAATCATGGCCAATGGAGCTGAATCTTGGCAGCTAATAGAGCAGAATCCTAGTTGTAGAAGCCTACCCTGGGAAACAGTTTTCTTGATTATATAGTAAGATACATACACAAGCAGACACTAGGTTTTTATTCATTTATACACTGACTCTCTAGGTACGTTTCTGGAACATACCCTGGGGAAACAGTTTTCTTTTATTAGGATAGAATATACACATGATAGCTAACACCACTCGCTCATGCCAAATTTTCTTACATACTCCTTTCACCTTTGCTACTATTGTTTGTCTGTGATTCTAATATGCGGCAAAAGCATTGGGCTTTCCGCCAATTAGTAATTTATGTTTTAGGTTCCGCCAATGGAACGCTCTTGAAGACGCGTGAGTATAAAGGTGTTTTGTGTACGCATGCTGCATGTTTTTGTTTAAATAATATCCCTTTGCACGTTTATTCTACATATATTTTATAGGTGCCCTTGCTATAAAAATTTGAGTTAGGATCCAGATTGAGATTTATTTTTGCATCACCTGTGAATCTTAAATACCGCTTTACATTGCACACATACACATATCCCTATGAGGATTGTTTTCCCTTTATTCCTGATCCCACTATGTCCACTCCCTCATCCCCTACTCCCTTGGAAAGAGTCCTTAACTTTTTCCCTGCAGATAGAAAAGAACTTACCCGCTTATGTCAAACTTGGCATACCGTTTGGTCTGCTAGAGACCCAGGACTGGAATGGCCAACAAAGGGCTCATTTGAACAGGGTAAGCTCCAAGCCTTGGTCTGCTACAATGAATCCAACAAAACAGGAAAATCTAGGGATAAACATTTAGCTGCTATTAATAAGTTCATACTTATTGCACGAAACCAGCATGATAGGAGTTTAGGTAAGTCCGATACCGATCAAGCCCCTTACCAAGATCCAGTGACACCTACTGCCCCACCACCTTATGATGCTGCTACCGCTGCAGGCACTACTAAGCTGCTACCATGTGCAGTGGGATATACTCCAATACCCCCAGGATATTGTGATAAACCTGTCGCAAATCCTCACCTACAGAATTCTCAGGGATCCCAGACAGAGACCTCTTCATCACAGACGGTGAAACCCCCCCTGCCTGTAGTATCTCCTGCCCCTATGATATTTGACCCACCCACCACCGTGCACATCGCCGGTGTTGTTGATATATCTCCCGCTTCATCTCAAAAGAACCCTATTCCTATGTCCCAGGGGTCGGCACTAACTCAGCCGTCCATAACCCCTTCAATACCTGTGGCACAGACTATCGCTCAGTCGCCCACTGTCACAGCTGCTCCAACGATGCAAGCAACTACCCAGACCCAGACTCTTACTCCACAGACACGTCATGTGTATCGTACTATCGACGGTTATGAGATTGAAATAACCCCTCCCATTATTGAGCAATATCCTTGTGTCCCGGATCCATTGGTTCCGGTCACCATTCACCACCCGGCTACCAGTCAGATTGATGCGGCTGCCCAGACCTCCACCTGTCCTGTGCCAGGATCAGGATTGACCTCACACATGACCACCCAAACGACTACTTACCCATATATGGGACATTCAACTCAGACATCACCTCCACCGCCACATTTGGACTCCTCTGTCCAAACTGGTTCCTTGCCTCCCGCATCCCTACATTACCCTATCCTGTCTCAGTTACGACAGATGGGCTTCATTCCATGTAGTCCCGCTACACAGACACGGGCTATTTGTCAGGAACTCTATGATCGGGGTTTCATTAAAGCACCCCCTGTTCAAGTGAACCCTTCCATGCCCACTCTAGAATCCGAGTGTTCTACTCCTCCTAGATGGGATCAATTGGGTGCGCGACCAAAGGTTAGACCCTCCCCATTAGAAGAAGCATGGGAAGTTTTAAAACAACAACTCCCAACCAAAACTGACTTGGAGGATATTCGAAACGAACCTCCCCCAGTGCTAAGTTTCTCCTCCTCGATGGAAGGAGATTCATCCCACCTTGACCTACCTAAGACCCTCCCCCTTGACACTCTGACTCCTTCAGGGGCATGCCGTCTACCGCTACAGGGCCTCACATTGGCCAGTATGGGAGATGACCTCGCATTCGTTTCAGAAGGACTTCGTTCTTTACGTAAGTCCATTTCAGCACTCCCGGACACTATTGCATCGGCTGCATCAAAATCCGAAAGACCCCTACCCCAACAACATGATGTTATTTCTCATCATACCAGACAGCGCCACCCTCAAAGTTATCTTACTGATGAGGGATCTAGCCGCTGCCTTGCAGTTATTGACAGTCCCCGTCACCCTACAGGTCTGGATATCAGTACAGAACCTACCTTATCTGGTCCGCCTAGTACACCTGCCCAATATGTGGCATTACATGAGAATTCATGGCACTATGTTCAACCATGGATTGATAACCTTGCAGGATGGTCTGAGGCGCTCCAGCCCCAGTCCGCCCTCTTCCCACGTGAAGGATCCTTGCGGTCTGACAAACTCTCACTAGTGAGAGATCTTATTTATGACCACCCTGACCCCCATTGGGATCAGAAAACAACCCTCTACCTAATCCAAGGTCTCCAGGTTTGGAAAAAGTATGAGAATCTATTTCCCCCAACTGCCGCGATCGATCTTCTTACTTCTTCATTGGTTAAACCCTTTGAGAAAGTAAAACTCTTTCCCCTGCTGAATAAAATGTCAGGTGGGGTCCCTCATACGGAGTACACCCCACTTTCAGCTGTTTACAAAGAATAAATACAGAATAAACACATCCTTACTAAGAAAAACTGTCAGTTATGGTCTATTGTCCCCAGAAGTCAGATGTCAGCTTCGGCTCTCTTCTGGGTTAGGGTTCCTTGCTCTGGTGCTGAATCCACTTCTTAGGGGAAGAGGGTTTTGTAACACAATATTACAACACACAGGTGTGGCTTGAAAAAATGTATTTATGTACAGTGGTGGAAATAAGTATTTGATCCCTTGCTGATTTTGTAAGTTTGCCCACTGACAAAGACATGAGCAGCCCATAATTGAAGGGTAGGTTATTGGTAACAGTGAGAGATAGCACATCACAAATTAAATCCGGAAAATCACATTGTGGAACGTATATGAATTTATTTGCATTCTGCAGAGGGAAATAAGTATTTAATCCCTCTGGCAAACAAGACCTAATACTTGGTGGCAAAACCCTTGTTGGCAAGCACAGCGGTCAGACGTCTTCTGTAGTTGATGATGAGGTTTGCACACATGTCAGGAGGAATTTTGGTCCACTCCTCTTTGCAGATCATCTCTAAATCATTAAGAGTTCTGGGCTGTCGCTTGGCAACTCGCAGCTTCAGCTCCCTCCATAAGTTTTCAATGGGATTAAGGTCTGGTGACTGGCTAGGCCACTCCATGACCCTAATGTGCTTCTTCCTGAGCCACTCCTTTGTTGCCTTGGCTGTATGTTTTGGGTCATTGTCGTGCTGGAAGACCCAGCCACGACCCATTTTTAAGGCCCTGGCGGAGGGAAGGAGGTTGTCACTCAGAATTGTACGGTACATGGCCCCATCCATTCTCCCATTGATGCGGTGAAGTAGTCCTGTGCCCTTAGCAGAGAAACACCCCCAAAACATAACATTTCCACCTCCATGCTTGACAGTGGGGACGGTGTTCTTTGGGTCATAGGCAGCATTGCTCTTCCTCCAAACACGGCGAGTTGAGTTCATGCCAAAGAGCTCAATTTTTGTCTCATCTGACCACAGCACCTTCTCCCAATCACTCTCGGCATCATCCAGGTGTTCACTGGCAAACTTCAGACGGGCCATCACATGTGCCTTCCGGAGCAGGGGGACCTTGCGGGCACTGCAGGATTGCAATCCGTTATGTCGTAATGTGTTACCAATGGTTTTCGTGGTGACAGTGGTCCCAGCTGCCTTGAGATCATTGACAAGTTCCCCCTTGTAGTTGTAGGCTGATTTCTAACCTTCCTCATGATCAAGGATACCCCACGAGGTGAGATTTTGCGTGGAGCCCCAGATCTTTGTCGATTGACAGTCATTTTGTACTTCTTCCATTTTCTTACTATGGCACCAACAGTTGTCTCCTTCTCGCCCAGCGTCTTACTGATGGTTTTGTAGCCCATTCCAGCCTTGTGCAGGTGTATGATCTTGTCCCTGACATCCTTAGACAGCTCCTTGCTCTTGGCCATTTTGTAGAGGTTAGAGTCTGACTGATTCACTGAGTCTGTGGACAGGTGTCTTTCATACAGGTGACCATTGCCGACAGCTGTCTGTCATGCAGGTAACGAGTTGATTTGGAGCATCTACCTGGTCTGTAGGGGCCAGATCTCTTACTGGTTGGTGGGGGATCAAATACTTATTTCCCTCTGCAGAATGCAAATAAATTCATATACTTTCCACAATGTGATTTTCCGGATTTAATTTGTGATGTGCTATCTCTCACTGTTACCAATAACCTACCCTTCAATTATGGGCTGCTCATGTCTTTGTCAGTGGGCAAACTTACAAAATCAGCAAGGGATCAAATACTTATTTCCACCACTGTAGGTTTACAGCACTTAGGGCAGGAAGGTATTACAGTTCTGCTTCTGTGTGTCTGAGTCTGCCTGTTTCTCTGATTCTGTCTGTCTGTGAGTGAATGAGAGTCTCTCCTTCTGTTGAGGTCTGAAGGAAGGAGGATGTGTGTATGGAATGACTTTCTCAGAAAGAAGATCTGCAGGAATGAGTGTATGTGTGTGTGCTTTTGTCCTGGATATGAATGTGACTTTTTATATCCCTGAGCTCCCTTTTTCTAGCATATTCCTGTGTAATAATTTAGTTAGTTTGAGCTGATGCCTCTTGATTACCAAGAGGTGTGGATTCCTTTGAAGGTCCACTAGCTCATCTGGCCTCCTTTTGTTGTGCTGAGCATTAGTTTTGCTATCTTTTGTTGCTCTAAAGAACCGGTGTTTAAGACATATAAACTACCGGTATACCCAAAGGGGTAGGAGACATCCTGTCTACCTTTATTCATATCACCAGAGATCAGACTAGTGAGGGGGTGGGGGAGAGGTCAGGGTAGGGTTACCATATGTCCGGTTTTACCCGGACATGTCCTCTTTTTGAGGACATGGCCGGGCAACCGGGCGGGTTTTGCCAGCCTGCCCGTTTGTCCGGATTTCCAGACAAACGGGCAGGCTGGCGGGCCTAATGGTGTCCTCTCCTAGCCTCCCCTTACTTACTCTACTGCCCTGGTGATCTAGTGATCTCTTCGAGGCAGGAAAGAGCCCCCTCTTTCCTGCCCGGAGCGCTGCCCTGCATCCTGCTCCCCTTGTAATGCTGAGTGCTGACGGTCCCGGCGCAGATTCTCCTTAGGTGTAGCTGTTAATATCGGAGGAAAACTCAACAATCTCACGTTCAAACTTCCTATATAATAATTCTCACCACCAATGTTCTAAAGTAGCTGCCTGTGTCCGTGGCTCCTGGAGTTGCTGAGCTAGGCTCTGTAGCCAGGCTGACGTCACTCACAGCTGATTCCCAGGCGGGGGGAGGAGTAGGGAAACACGCGGAGCAACTTGCTCCACGTGTTTCCCTACTCCTCCCCCTGCCTGGGAATCAACTGAGTGCGCCGCTCAAACACCCCCTCGGCGCATCACCCAAGCCCCCCCCCCCCCGGCACATCAAACACCCCCTCCCCCCCGAAGCACATCAACCCCCCCCCCCCAAGCACATCAACCCCCTCGCCACCCATAGCTGCCACTGATAACTTCGCCTGTTGAGCAGCAGCGGCCGCTACAAAAAGAAAAAAAAAAGCCATAAATATTTTACCCCCTCGGCGCATCACCCAAGCCCCTCCCAAGCACATCAACCCCCTCGCCACCTGTAGCTGCCACTGGTAACGCTGTCCGGCCGCTGTTGCTTCTCCTGTTGAGCAGCAGCGGCTGCTACAAAAAGAAAAAAAAGCCATAAATGTTTTTAAACATCAAGCACGGCACCGCACACAGCCATCAGACATTGGCTGTCGGCTCTGCAGCCGCTCCTCCTCTCGCCTTCACGTCACTGCCCCTGGAGTAAGACCCCAGAGGAGTGCAGCGATGTGAGAGGCGAGAGTAGGAGCGGCTGCAGAGCCGACAGCCAATGCCTGATGGCTGTGTGTGGTGCAGCGCTTGATGTTTTAAAACATTTATTGCTTTTTTTCTTTTTGTAGCGGCCGCTGCTGCTCAACAGGAGAAGCAGCAGCAGCAGCCGGACTGCGTTACCAGTGGCGAGGGGGTTTGATGTGTGTGTGTGGGGGGGGGGGGGAGGGGAGGGTCGCTGGACATGGGTAGCTGGAGGAGGGCAGGGGGGCCCTGCAAGAGGGGGGGGGGGCACACACTCACTGTCTCTCACATACACTCTATCTGACACACTCTCTGTCACACACACACACACACACACACAGTCTCACACACACTCTCTCTCACACAAATACACACTATCTCTCTCTCATTCTCTCTCTGACACACACACTCCATCTCTCACACACTCTCTCTCTCTCAAACATACACACTCCGAGGAAAACCTTGCTAGCGCCCATTTCATTTCTGTCAGAAACGGGCCTTTTTTTTACTAGTTTATTATAATTTTCAAAATTCTTTGCCCTTCTATATAATATAATTTTATCCTGTAATAACAAACTTTGTGTGAATTTCACCTGTTGAATTTGAGTCTCCAAGAACTCTACCTTCCTTTCAGTTCCGCATCACTCTTTTCCAAAGCCTACTACTACTAATATTTAACATTTCTAAAGCGCTACCAGGGTTACGCAGCGCTGTGCAATCTAACAAAGAAGGACAGTCCTGCTTTGTTAGATTGTACAGTGCTGCGTAACCCTGGTAGTGCTTTAGAAATGTTAAATAGTAGTAGAACCTGAATTCAGATTGGGACACTACAGGCAGGGTTTTAGAAGCCAAAGAATATGCCAAATGGCCTCAAAGGTGATGTGGTGACAGGATCAACTCCAACCCCATCACCGGTTTTTCCAGACGGTCTCCCACCGGCATCTCACCTGAAGGTGCAGCCCAAGATGACACAATCAGGAGAAGCTTCGGTGATCTCTGCTTGGCAAAGAGAAGGAAACACCACCGTCAAGTGGGTTGGGCAGGCTTCCTACTGTGTTTCGGCATATTAAGTTCGCGAAACACAGAGAGACCTCACTCACATGCTCAAATCAAGATAGCCATCTTGGACCGAATCAGAATCTCTTTTAATCCAGATCGCAGAGGAGAAACCAATGTGGCTGCTTATGGTATACTGAGCACCTTGTAATAACATCATCTGTACAAGAACTCCTTGATCTGATTACACAAGTGACCCTGAATTACCCTAGGATGGCTATCATGGGAGATTTCAATTTATACACTGAAACCCCACATACCACCAGCTGTCTGGACATGACGACAGCATTATGATTCTCACAAGTGGTCAAATCTCCAACCCATGAAAAGGGTTACATACTAGACTTGGTATTCTACAAAGGGGTTGACATCCCAGTATAGCAGTATTGAAATACCACCCCTATCGTGGGCAGACCATTTTCTAATTACGTTTTCCCTAAGTGATCACCTGAAACGAATGGCACCTCCCAGAGTTTGGAAGGATATCAGAGACAAGAAAAGGCTGACTTCTGAGAATTTTCTAGTGGCCTTGGACTATCCACATGTGAATGAAAAGACAACTACAGTGTCAGAACAGGATGAAATTTGGAATACACACACTTAGCTAAGACCTAAGAGAAACTACTCACAAATATTCAGCTTGGTTTTCTGCAGAACTTTAGACCCTGAGGCGTAAAGGACAGAAACTGGAAAGGAGACGGCACAAATCTTGCCTCGATAAGGACAGGCTAAACTGTACGAAACAGATGACAAAGTACCGCCAAGGCTTAACAGCAACCAAAAAAACCCCAACATTTCTCTCAATGTATTGAACAGGCTGCCAATTCAAATAAGCACCTGTTCAGCATAGTAAACAGCCTACTGCAACCCCCACAACAGAACCAGCCTGTCTAGTCAAAACTGAACTGCAATTGCATAATTTGCCAAAAAAAATTAAAAGTCTCCACCAGGATTTACAGGCAGTCCCACCCAATCTCCAATCAGCTAACCAAGAGCACACAAACTCCCCCCCCCCCCCCCCCACCAGACATAAAGGACTCTTTACCCAATAACATAACAGAGGAGGGCATTGACAAAATCCTAAGATCTTCAACCAACTACCTGCTCCCTCAACCCCTGCCCATCAAAGATCTTGCCTGCTGTACCCGGGGCCTCATAAAAGGTGCCACAAAAGTCATTAACTCTCCTCTCTTTCTAATGGGCAACTACGAACAACATTAAAAAGGGCAGCAGTGTGTCCTTTGTTAAAGGAGAGCAACCTTGACTAAGACAAACTTGAATGTTATCGGCCAGTATCTAACATCCCATTTCTAGGAAAACTTATAGAACAAGCTGTCTGTGTTCAACTCAAGTGATTGGCTAGAAGAGAGAAGCTGGCTAGATCCATGTCAATCTGGATTCAGACCCGGTTATGGAACAGAAATGGTCTTTATATCCCTAGTAGATGATCTTCACAGAAACTGAGACATGGGCTTTGCATCTGTGTTAATATTGCTTGGATTTCTCAGCAGGTTTTGACACAGTGGTCACAATATCATACTAGCATGACAGGCAGAAACACGTATCAATGGAACAGTACTTGTTCAGTTCCTATCTATCAGACAAGCAACAGTCCATACTTTTGGCAATACCTCATCACCACCACAGGCACAGACCTATGGGGTACCACAAGGTTCGATACTGTCACCTATTCTGTTCAATATCTACCTTAAGCTACTAGCCAAGCTGATTCGGTTGATGGGAACTCAGTTCTACATCTACACAGATGATGTGCAGGTACTCATACCCACTGAACCTGATTTACCCACAGCCCTGAATAAACTAACTACCTCTAACATCAGTTCAAGAATGGGCTAAAAACAACAAGTTTTGCCTAAACCCATTCTCAGGAAGCTTCTGCTAGAGACGTCGGGACTCGGGGTGGGGGGGGGGGGAGTGCTTTCAGTGACGCTGCTGCCCATGCGGTCGGACTTGGTCAGGTAAATTTAAAATAAAAGAAAAAGGATCCTTGGGGGGAGAAGAGGGTGCCAGGGCGGGCAGGCAGGCAGTTGGACATGGGAGCGGGAGGGCAAGGGAGAGAGGACCATCTGGACATGGATGGCAGGGCTCAGGGAGAGAGGAGAATTGCTGGATATGGATGAATGGAGGGGGCAGGGGACAGAGGAGCATGGATGGGAGGGGAGGGCAGGGCTCAGGGACAGAGGGGAATTGCTGGATAGGAATGAATGGAGGGGGCAGGGGACAGAGGAGCATGGATGGGAGGGCAGGGCTCAGGGAGAGAGGAGAAATTGCTGGACCTAGAGGGGAGGGAAGAGAGATGAAGGAGATGAAATGAGGGAAAAGGAAGAGAGGAGAAAAACTGCACATGGATGGAGAAAATAGGCAGAAGCTGGATCCAATGGACAGTCAAGTCTGCGGAGGACCCAGCTTTTACTTATGGATATAGGGCAAGAAATGAAGAAGAAAGGGAACGTAAAGAAAAGGAAAGTAAAGAAATAAATGGAAAGGAAGCCCTGGAAACGGAGTTAAGAGGACAGATAGCAGCAGCAGACTTAGATACTCAGCCAGCATGATCAGAAAAGTCACCAGATAATAAAGGTAGAAAAAAAATCATTTTATTTTCATTTTAGTGTTTGAAATATGTCCAATTTGAGAACTTACATCTGTTGTCTTATTTTGCACTGGGTATACTGGAGCTGTAACAGCTTACAGAAATTATTTATGATGAAAAACAATCACGTTATTTTGTTCTCCTATACTAGTATAATATTTTCAATGATGTCTGTTGATATGCGCCATAGCTGGTATAAGGGGTGTGGTTAATGTGGATTTGGCTATCATAGGGGTGGGGCCATATGTGGTGACCCCGCCCATAATGAGTACCGGACCTTTTTTTCTACAAAAAAAGCACTGATCCTATTCTACATAAAGATTAAAGTGGTAGTGCTTGTTCATTAATGGCAAAGAGGTTAATCAGTTCAGTGAAATATTTCAGTTATGTCTAGGTCGTGTAAAGTCTTATTATTTAGTATTTAAGAAAGCTTTGCTGGAATTTTGAGGCTTTTTCTTTTAATTTCAGTGTTTTCTCATGGTAACTAGTGGAGTTAATATTTTTTTTTAGATTTAGAGCCCTGTTTACTAAGCCACGTTATAGGCACATTAGCGTCTTTAATGCACATTAATCGTGTGTGCGCCTACAATACCCCTATAGGCGTCTACAAGGTTAGCGTGAACGCTAATTGTAGGCACATTAAAAACACTAATGTGCCTTAGTAAACAGGGCCCTTAGTTTTCTAAGGTGACTGATAAGCGCTACACAAATGATAACTAAAAAAATACATTTAGGCCATTTACAATACAAATTGCTTAAAAAAAAATCATATAACAAATAATCATTAAATCAGTTGTCATCCGATAGAAAAAAGTAAATGGAAACACTCACATTTTCAAGGAACGAAGGAATACCTTCACGGACCACCAGCTTACAACTACATGGTTGTTCCTGCTAAACCGGAAGTATTTATATTACTTCCCGTGCATACTACTTCCCAATCAGTAGGGCAAAGATTTAAAGGGCAGTACTCTCGCTGTGATCATATGAGCCTTAAAGAAACGCTTTCCACTCTACTCTGTTATTTAAACCTTCTGGTATTAAGGATTTTAATCTATAGATCCAACGTTGTTCTCTTTGTATTAGCTGGCGATTACGATCCCCTCCTCTAATGTTTATTGGAATGTGATCCAATATTAAACATTTCAGATCTTCAAATTTATGAGCATGCTGTTTACAGTGTTGAACTAGGGGGGCGTCCAAGCGTGAATGTTTCAGATTATGTTTGTGATCACTTAATCTAATCTTCAAGGATCGTGTCGTCTTACCCACATATATTTTACGACATGGGCATATCACTATATATACCACATGATTAGACTCGCAGTCTGTAGCATGCTGTAGGTGATACTCTCGTCCATCGACTGGATTTTGGAACGTTCGTGTCCTTATCATCAGAGGACAAAATATACATTTCATACATGGTTGATGCCCTGAGTTCCTTTCACTCAGAACTCGTGGTCTATCTTGTAACATTTCTTTCAAATTTAATCCTCTAGAATATGCCACTCTGAGTTCTTTTTTCTTAAATACAGGATGCAGTTGTAAAATCTTCCAATGTTTTTTCATAATTCGAACTGTATTTACTGTACCTTGCATAAATTTTAATACACAAGTTAGTAAATGACTAGTGTCTTCTTTGTCTCGTTTATGAAATAAATGTTCCCTATGATTATATTTTGCCCTAGAATAAGCCCGTTTAACTAACTGATGAGGATAGTCTCTGGCTGCAAATTTCTGTTTCATTTGTTTGGCATGAATTTTAAATTCAGACAAATCGGAACAAATTCTGCGTGCTCTTAAAAATTGTGCAAACGGAAGACTTTCCCTGGTGCTCTGTGGATGATGACTTGTAAAATGTAACAACGTGTTACGATCTGTAGATTTCACATATAAAGAAGTACTTAATATGCCTTGCTGTTGTTTAACCAAAACATCCAAAAAATTAATTTGAGTGGCCGATTGTTGTTTAGTAAAGCTGATATTTTGATCTCTAGTATTCAACCAATTGTGAAATTGATCTAACTCATCTTGATTTCCACTCCATGCAACAAAAATATCATCAATATATCTATGCCAGCTGATGACATGATTTGCCCAAGGATTACGATGTAGCCATTGATCTTCAAAATCCATCATGTATAAACATGCTGTGGAAGGGGCACAAGTAGCTCCCATCGCAACTCCTTTCTTTTGCAGATAAAATTGATCTTTAAACAGGAAGAAATTTTTTGTTAAAGCGATTTTTGCTAGACTCATCAAGAATGAAGTTGGAACTTGATGGGGGCGCTGCCTACTCGCTAAACGTTCTTCTAAAATCTTTAAACATTTTAATAGTGGTAATGATGTATAAAGAGATACAATATCAAATGTCACCAGTGTTATTGTATGATTCTTTATCTCAATGGTTTCTAGAATCTTCAAAAAGTGTGTACTGTCTCTAATATATGTTTTACCTTGTTGTACTAGAGGCTGTAGATGCCAATCTATAAATTGTGATAATGGTTCTAGTATCGAATCTACTGACGCCACAATGGGTCTGCCCGGTGGAGTTATAAGGTTTTTATGTATCTTCGGGACAGTATAAAAATAAGGAACTAATGGATATTTTTTATTCAAAAACGCAAACTCGTGCTGAGTCAAAAATCCTCTCTCTACACCTATTTTACTGGTGTTGAAGATTAACTCTTGTAAGGCTATTGTTGGATCTTGAGGTAACAACTCATAAGTGGATACATCTGCTAATTGAGTTAATATTTCAGTTTCATAGTATATTCTATCTAACACTACCACCGCTCCACCTTTGTCTGCTCTTCTGATGATAATATTATCATCTAATTGTAGTGCTTGAAGCGCAAACTTTTGACACTTCGTTAGATTATGAGGAGATCTATGCAAATTTGTATATTTTAATACATCCTCTAAAACTAATTGTTTATAAGCAGCTAGCAAAGGGTCTAATGATCCCGGTGGGGACCACATGGACTTATTCTTCAGAATAGATCTATCTACTTGTGATTCTTTATCGCTGAAAAACAACTTCAAATTCAACGTTCTTATAAATCTTTCTATATCAATCCGAAATTGGAAGAAATCAAAGTTTTTTGTTGGAACAAATGTCAATCCTTTGCTTAATACCTCTTTTTCCATATCTGTTAAACATCTAGACGATAAGTTGAAAATTATATTATCCATTGATCTTGAGAACGTGTTTGAGGTCTGTACTGTTGAAATCCCCTGCGTGTCCTCCCTCTTTGACGCCTCCTTTGGCTTCGTCCTCGCTCTAAAAAATCTTGGCGTGCTCTGGATTCTTCAGTTGATCCTATAGAGGAGGAAGAGCACGACTCTGACTGTGCCATTCTTGTCTCTATCGATCTTCCCGATGTATCTATATCTTTTATAAACATCCATCTATAAACTGTATTGTTTTTATAGTCTTTTTCATCCCGTGAGAATTTTTTTACTTTCACTTTTAATAATTGCTGTTTAAATTTTTCAATATTATCTTTGAGTTCAGAGTGCTGCTGTTCAAAAAGGTCTTCTCCTAATTTTGTTTTTACAGCTCTTATCGCTTCTTCAATTTTTATTTTCTGTTCTTGTAGTTCTCGTTTGCTTCGTTCGATAATAAGTAGCATTAGGTCTAAAGAACATCTATTTAAGATTTTATTCCATTTCTCAACAAATTCTACATCGGTTTTGAAGATCTGTGGACCCACGTTCATTCTTAAACCTCGTGGAATCCACTCCTGTTGGCAATAGTCAATTAAAGTTGCTCCATTAACCTCCAATTTGATAATCTCTTTATGTATTGAGTCTAGCAAAAATCGCTTTAACAAAAAATTTCTTCCTGTTTAAAGATCAATTTTATCTGCAAAAGAAAGGAGTTGCGATGGGAGCTACTTGTGCCCCTTCCACAGCATGTTTATACATGATGGATTTTGAAGATCAATGGCTACATCGTAATCCTTGGGCAAATCATGTCATCAGCTGGCATAGATATATTGATGATATTTTTGTTGCATGGAGTGGAAATCAAGATGAGTTAGATCAATTTCACAATTGGTTGAATACTAGAGATCAAAATATCAGCTTTACTAAACAACAATCGGCCACTCAAATTAATTTTTTGGATGTTTTGGTTAAACAACAGCAAGGCATATTAAGTACTTCTTTATATGTGAAATCTACAGATCGTAACACGTTGTTACATTTTACAAGTCATCATCCACAGAGCACCAGGGAAAGTCTTCCGTTTGCACAATTTTTAAGAGCACGCAGAATTTGTTCCGATTTGTCTGAATTTAAAATTCATGCCAAACAAATGAAACAGAAATTTGCAGCCAGAGACTATCCTCATCAGTTAGTTAAACGGGCTTATTCTAGGGCAAAATATAATCATAGGGAACATTTATTTCATAAACGAGACAAAGAAGACACTAGTCATTTACTAACTTGTGTATTAAAATTTATGCAAGGTACAGTAAATACAGTTCGAATTATGAAAAAACATTGGAAGATTTTACAACTGCATCCTGTATTTAAGAAAAAAGAACTCAGAGTGGCATATTCTAGAGGATTAAATTTGAAAGAAATGTTACAAGATAGACCACGAGTTCTGAGTGAAAGGAACTCAGGGCATCAACCATGTATGAAATGTATATTTTGTCCTCTGATGATAAGGACACGAACGTTCCAAAATCCAGTCGATGGACGAGAGTATCACCTACAGCATGCTACAGACTGCGAGTCTAATCATGTGGTATATATAGTGATATGCCCATGTCGTAAAATATATGTGGGTAAGACGACACGATCCTTGAAGATTAGATTAAGTGATCACAAACATAATCTGAAACATTCACGCTTGGACGCCCCCCTAGTTCAACACTGTAAACAGCATGCTCATAAATTTGAAGATCTGAAATGTTTAATATTGGATCACATTCCAATAAACATTAGAGGAGGGGATCGTAATCGCCAGCTAATACAAAGAGAACAACGTTGGATCTATAGATTAAGATCCTTAATACCAGAAGGTTTAAATAACAGAGTAGAGTGGAAAGCGTTTCTTTAAGGCTCATATGATCACAGCGAGAGTACTGCCCTTTAAATCTTTGCCCTACTGATTGGGAAGTAGTATGCACGGGAAGTAATATAAATACTTCCGGTTTAGCAGGAACAACCATGTAGTTGTAAGCTGGTGGTCCGTGAAGTTATTCCTTCGTTCCTTGAAAATGTGAGTTTTTCCATTTACTTTTTTCTATCGGATGACAACTGATTTAATGATTATTTGTTATATGGTTGTAGGTGCGGAGAAGGGCCAGTTTGTCCGGCTCCTTAAGAAGCTACGAGCTAAGCGGGAGCTCGCCGTTGGGCTTGGACTAGTTGAATTTGCCCTAGCACAAACCACAGCTAAGTACTATTTGAGCAATAGTTGCATAACAAATGAATGTATTAAAATGAGCTAGAGGTTTTTATGACTGATGAGGATTCTCGCCAGCGTGTACTGAACGCCAGACACGCAGAGCAGAGCGGTCAGCTAGTTTAATATTGAATGTAAACAGCTGTGACCGGGAGTCTGAAGTCTTTTCCTCTATTACTGATTGCAGTTGCCATACTGGAGTAAACACTTGTTCCCATTCGTATATTGTAGCAGTGCATCGTAAGAACAAGTACCAAAGAGATTGTTAAAAAAAAATCACCAATTTTAACAAGCACCTGAATGAAACAGCAATGCTTTATACAGTCACTTCAAGATGGCTCGCATAAAACTGGAATTTAGCAGTGTTTATGGTTATGTATCAAACAATATACGGGGGCGGGGGGGGGGGGCATGTGTGCATGCTCCAGCATTACAGTTAATACAAATTTCTTTCCTAATTGAAGAAAAAACATTAACTATCCCATATGTATACTACAGAGCTCTGCAAACTTGTTAATCATCTAGTCAACTATTATACAAACTGAGCAGTACAAAGACACTTCAGTGCACTGTATTTGCTCCCCTCGAGACAGCTGCTTTCAATAGCAACCCATCCCATATTCTGAGATCCAATTATTTACTATCCAGCTTTGCAGCAATTCCTCTCCCAGCAGGCAGCCCACAGAACTAGGCTTCAGTTCTCCACTTTCTTTTTAACATGAGCAAATGCTTAAAAATAATGCAATCCTTTTCCTCCCCCCCCAACAAAATCGGTCCTTGGTTGTTATTCCAGTTAGTTTCGTATACCATCATTTCTCAAATTAAAGAGATGCAGTGTGTTTTTTCCAAGTGCTTCAGTGTGAATGAAAAATATATTTAAAGCTTCCAGTCCAACGTATCAAGCAACACTAAATTTAATTGGATAAAAGATAACGCTCCCAAAACAGCACAGTTTTAGAGCTTGATTCAATCACATATTGTTTTAAAAAAAATTCTCAGCAGTGGAGGATAGAAAATCCACTCTTGTGGCTGATGACTGCATCTCATAATTACTTAGGCAAATGAGATAGAAAGAGCGTCAAATATGTAGTGTGAAATAGATGGTGTGGTGGCACTGAATACGTTATTTTTTGAGCCAATCTGCTATTACAGGATAAACATTAAATCAAGCACTACCATCTGCAGGAATTATTCCTGGAGAATGTGCTGCACAGAGACCTCAAAGCCAATCAAGAAACTATTCATGGAAACGGCAAACAATCTTAACCTTTACAAAAATAAGAGCTTATACAATCTTCAAGCTTGAGAAAGCAAAGAAAGACACAATCCAGTAGAGATGGATTGAGAACAAGGTCTATGGAGGGTCTCTGCTGCAATCCACAGGGTCATTACCCAAGTGATATACAGTCAGCACCTTTTGAAAGGCTGCCACTGCTTTTCTTAGATCCAGCAGCCTATGCAAGGCTGCCCCTGCTCCTTCCTCTCAGATTAGCACACAGGACTCTTATTCCAGATACCACTAGGCCTTGAACCTAGAAGAGTCTAGAACAACTCTGGGCACGTGCAAGTGCTCCCTTCCTCTGTGACAATTGCTCCTCCCCCTCAGTTCATACCATAGCTTAGTTAACGTTAACCGTAAATGGAGGTGGGAGGGACTATGTGGATGATTTATTCTCTCAGATCTGCTATTATGCTAAGTCATGCACAAAATTTCACAGGCCAGATCTATATGCTTCATTGATGCTCTGACCTTAAGAAGTTTAAAAATCTTTTCAAAACAAAACTGTTTGTTTATGCATTTTGGTAATTATACATGAATCTGCTGTTTGGTGCTGATTAATGTTTTTGTATTGTGGTTGATTATGAATGTTTTTATGTGGTATATAAGTTATAGTTATAGGTGCTATATAAGTTTTTAAAATAAATAACTAATAAATAAATAACAATGTGCAAAAGCCAAAAACACTGGCATTTTTGTGCATTTTTGGCTATTCTGCATGTTTTTACACATGTGGGCCCCCATCATAGGCACCTGTATAGGAGGTTTGTGAAAGAACCCAGAATGGCAGACAGGAGTAGGAGCTATCAATATAGATAATAAGGCTAATATTGGTAGGCACTAGGATGGTAACCAAGGCAGGAAGCTGTAGAGAGCTCTCCGTTTGCTACAGTTGGTAATTCCCTACCCACTGTCTTTGATAAGTTGAAACAATAATCAAACCAAGGTTTTTTTCAAATCAAGAAGGGCATGGAGAAGGGCCAACCACACAAAATAACAGGAAAATAAATTTAAAAAAAATTTTGTGAGTAGGAGAAATTCTCAGAGTAATAACTCACCCAAGCAGAGTGTCACTGTGAGGTCAAAGACACTTTCTAGAGGGTGGATACATTTTCTCAATCACTGAAAATCTCCAAATGTGCTTACAAGCACACCCTGTGCTCCCAATATAATACCAAAACCTGGTGTGAATAACCAGATCTCACTTGTATCCTAATGCAAAACTAAACAAAATAATCAGACCAAATACATTTCCTTCTTGATAAAAAAAACATACTCACTCTCAAACCACCCAATAACCATTACACTCTATCATGCTATTACCTCTAAACAATTATAGATCTATAACAAGGATATAAAAATATATATCACTTTCATTCAGAATCATGCTAGAACTTAAGCATTAAAATGTGTCTCTAAATTAAACTAAGAAAGGAGAGGAGTAAACTGCTCTCATAAGTACATAAATAATGCCACACTGGGAAAAGACCAAGGGTCCATCGAGCCCAGCATCCTGTCCACGACAGAAGCCAATCCAATAAAGTTCACTCAATGTTCAATGCGCAATATTCAATGTTGAATACTAATCCTGCATTAGAGGTAATAGCATGATAGAGTGTAAGTTTGATCATGTGACACCCCCCCCCCCCTCATGATAGCAGCACACTGGCTCCCTCTACCTCACTACATTGTCTACAAATCCACTCCTGGTATTCAAAACCCAACTGTCTGGGGACCCCCATATCTCTTTTATTAACCCCTTACTCTACATCAAGAGTTCTTAAGTCCTCATTTCAAAACCAGTTAAGAGTGCCCACATTCCTAAAGATTGTTCATGAACACACTAGATAAACAATCTTTTTAATTCAAAGTCCAGAACAATGGAGCCACCTACCATAGTATCTTTGCCAATTGATGCCCCTACAAAACTAAGTCTGATCTTAAAACCTTCCTATTCACAAATGCTTATGCTTAAATTCTCTATTCAACCTGGAATGAGCCTGAATAACTTAGCTCCCTTCCCTTTTTGTACTGTCCATTTATTGGAATTGTAGTTTGACCCTCCTTGCCTGCCATTTGTGTCCTGTCCTTCTCTTAGTGGTGTAGGGTGGGGTGGGGGAGAGACTAGCAAATAAGATCTGAATACTCCTAATGTGTAACATAAAACCTCAACCAAAGGTTCTCAAGACGGCCATGGTCTGCCTAAAAAAAAAAAAAAAGTCTAATCTGATCCTGAGGATCTACTATCTGAAAAATCATCATCTTCGTCTTCAAAAGGGGTATGAATGTTGGACTACTCTTTAATGAGCAATGGATAAATTGTCCCACTGGCATAATCCTTTTCATCACATTGGAATTTCTTAACCTTAGATTCCTGCAAAGTTTGTCGAAACTGGTCAAATTGTTTGTTACATTTGTACCCCGCATTTTCCCACTCATGGTAGGCTCAATGCAGCTTACATATTGTCTATAGGTACTTATTTGTACCTGGGGCAATGGAGGGTTAACTGACTTGCCCAGAGTCACAAGGAGCTGCCTGTGCCTGAAGTGGGAATTGAACTCAGTTCCTCAGTTCCCCAGGACCAAAGTCCACCACCCTAACCACTAGGCCACTCCTCCACTCCATCAATTTCCATCAATTTCTCCATCAGTGAAGAACTGTCTCATCAGGTAACAGTGAATGTCATGAAAAATGAGTTTAATAAAATCTTGGAAACTCTACATCAACAGGAGACAGTGGATCTGTTCAGTAAACAACAAGAGGAATTGAAGAAGAAAATTGACCAGTTTCAACAAGCTTTACAGGAATCTAAGATTAAGAAATTCGAATGTGATGAAAAGGATTATGCCAGTGGGACAATTTATTTATGGCTTTTTATTTGTCCCCCTTTTGAAGAGTCATCTGGATTAATGCAATGCACTGTACGCCAGGTGTAAAGAACAGACAATCAAAAAACTCCAAACTGCCCAGAATACAGCCGCCAGACTCATATTTAGAAAACCTAAATATGAAAGTTCAAAACCACTAAGAGAGAAACTTCACTGGCTTCCACTGAAGGAACGCATTGCGTTCAAGATCTGCACAATTGTACACAAAATCATTCAGGCAGATGCCCCAATCTACATGCTAAACCTCGTGGACCTACCGCCCAGAAACGCCACAAGATCATCTCGCAAATTTCTTAACCTGCACTACCCCAGCTGCAAAGGACTGAAGTACAAACTGATGCATGCCACTACCTTCTTGTACATGATCACACAGTTATGGAATGCATTACCCACAGACTTGAAAGCAATCAACGAAACAATATCTTTCGAAAATTGCTGAAAACATTCCTCTTCAACAAGGCCTACAATGAGCACCCACAACCTCATTAACACACCTCACCAACCCTCTCAACTATGAAAGCTTACCTTATACAGCTATCCAATTCACTCCCTCTCTTCTTCCCTCTTCCCTTCTTGATCGCTACACACTACTAACTGTATCTGATATCCTGATATGACAATGTCAACAAATCTATGTAAGCCACATTGAGCCTGCAAATAGGTGGGGGAATGTGGGATACAAATGTAAAAAAAAAAAAAAAAAAAAATTAAATAAATAAATAAATAAATAAGATAATGATTTTTCAGATAGTTCCTCAGGATCAGATGGGCCTTGAAATCAGAAATTGCTCATGGCTAGAGTGAGGCTTCTCCACAATATGTTTTCTCCAAATGACGACCATAATTTATCAATAGTGGTCTGCATAGCACTGAAAAACTGAGCTATACATCCGCTTTAAGACTGCTTTTCATTTTTCTGGCCATTTCTTATGGCGAAGGTCTCTTAGAATTCATTGCAGGGTCTGATGTGATCATTTATATAAACTATTTTAAGCCATAGCCGAATGCTCTATTTGGTTCCATCTTCAAAATCTAAAATACTTTTCTTGAGCAAAAAATAATTATGTAGAAAATTGCCTTAAGTGTTTCCTGGTTAAAAGTAATAAATAATTATTAAAGTTGCTTGAATTAATTTTCAACATGCAGTTCCCTTTCCACATAAGTGTTTACCAAGCAAATCAATGAAAATATATTTAATAAAGGCAGAAATTACATGATGCTTGCACATACAAATGCAGAGCTAAAGCTTCACAGTGGGTTACACTGAAAATTTTGTCACCATTTGGTATGGGTGGCAAGATGATTTGACTACACTGCTTGGCTATAGCAAAGTGACCTCAGGAAGAAAGTCAAACTGTTGGGCAATCTCCTTTAGTCCAAAGTGTGGTGATAGGAGCTAGCAAGAGTGAATACCAGAACTAGAGTACTATTGACAGAGTCAACAAAATAGACAAGCCAGGCCAAATGGTTCATACTTACCAATGCCAATACTGCAGGGAACCAAAGTTTTTCTAATTATATCTAGGCATCCATGTCCGATTCTCCTTCCATCCATGTCCAGCGAATCACTCTTTGCTGACCTCCCCTCTCATCCATGTCCAGTATGTCTCCTCTCTCCCCTACCCTCCCCTCTCATCCATGTCCAGCGATTCTCCTCTGCCCCCTGTCCTCCCCTGCCCTCCTCTCCCATCCATGTCCAACAATTCTCTCTTCACTGCCCTCCCTTCCCATCTATGTCCAGCATGTCTCCTCTCTTCTCTGCCCTCCCCTCCCATCCATGTCCAGCGATTCTCCTCTCTCCCCCTGTCCTCCCCTCCCCTCCATGTCCAGTGATTCTCTTTTGGCCCCTATCCTCCCCCTCCCTTCCATGTCCACTGACTCACCCCAGCCTCCACCTGCCCCCGAGATTGTTCAAATCCCAGCCCCACCTGCCCGCTCTCAGCTCCCTGACTTTCTGTTCGTGCACCCGTGCTCCCCTTAACTCTCTACTGCCTCAGGTACAACTTAGGGGCCCTTTTACTAAAATGTGTCAAATAATGGGGTTAGCACATTTCAATTCAAGACTGTCTTGCACGCTAAACCCATAATTAATACATCAGTAAAATAAGGCTTTCATTTTTTATTTGCAGGTTATGCACTAATGATGTCATTAGTGAGTGGTACCTGCAAATAATTAATATGGAAGCTAAGTACTACCGCATTATGTCTGCATTATTCAGGTAGTATGCGCTAATAATAATGCACTGATTTACTACTACTACTACTTAACATTTCTATTTATTTATGTATATACTGCCTAGACCTAAGCGGTTTACAAGTTTCTGTTTCAGGTACTGGTACTGTCCCCCTAATGGAAGACTGGGGTAATGGAAGGCTAAGTGACTTGACCAGGGTCACACAGAGCTGCAGAGGGAATTGAACCCGGTTCCCCAGGATCTCAATCCACTGCTGACCTTTAGGCAGCAGCAGGAACTGAACCCAATTCCCCAGGTCCGCAACCCGTCGCAGTAACCATTAGGCCACTCCTCCACTCCATAATTTAATGCTTCTATGTCCATTCCCTGCCCATGGAACACCCCCTCTGAAAAAATACTTAAATCAAAAATAATGTGCACTTAGCACACGGGAAATGGCAAGTTACTACAAAATGTTTTCAGGCTTAATGCCCTTAAAGGGCCCCATAGATTGTAAGCCCTCTAGGGACAGGGAAATATCTATTGTACCAGAATGTAATTCACCTTGAGCTACTCCTCAAGACATGAACTAAATGTAAAATTCCTTCCCTTTAATTTGTTTAAGGAAAGCCAGCAAAGTACTTGAACAGAAAAGAGACCATATTTTAAAGCTGGAAACTGCTCTCTGTGCTCCAGGAAATACAACACCATCTTAAAAGGGACGCTAATGGCCATCAAAACTTGCATTTTAAAATATTTATTAGCCCAGTGAAAATTATCATCTCTTCTTGTCTTGTTGATTTTCTTTTATCAAATGATTTTTTTTTTTTGGGGGGGGGGGGGGGTCAGCTAACATAATATTCTCTGTTTTCTAGATATTAAAAATTTCAAATACTCTATCGATTCTGCTAAAAGTTAGATTGCTGCTCGATTGTCTCATTAAAATCACCAGCTACAGCAAGAACACAAACTGAATATATCACGTTCCATTTGTTTTGTATAGTATCTATATAAAATAGGTAATTTAACAAATGAGCAGAACAATTCATGCCTGTAAGTCTGAAATTAGCCTCAAGGAGGCAATCCAAAGATCTGTTTTTCACAGCGAGTTAACACGAGGGATATTCTGTTTCTCTTGTTATATCTTTTGATGTCTGCAATACATTCCCTTTTGTCTCAGGCTTTGCAACAGGATACTTATTCATCCGAATTCACAGTTCAGTCAGACAATTATCTTACAACAAAATTCTCAACCACAAACACTGCCATTACTTAAATATTAGCCTGCATTCCTTCTGAAGACAAAGACAGAGGTTAGAAAGGAATAGAGTTGCAGCTATTGAGAAATTTCATCTGAATTTGTGGTCTTAAGCGACTACAGACTGTGAGCACCACCTAGTGGAAATCTCCAGATAATCATCATTTTTCCCCAAGAGGACTGGGGGAAGGACTAGAGGAGAAGCTTTAAAAAAAATACAATACAAATATCAATTAAAAAGGAAAGAAAATCAACAAAATGTTTCAGGAACCCAGTTTTCATCATAACTGTGTGAATTATCCGACGATTTTGATCTATTCTCAGACTGCACTACATTTTCTAGGAACAGCGTCAGATACAACCAATCACGGTGACAGACTGACAAGACCACTAAGAGAATTACAGTACTTCCCCCCACCCCCCTTACAGCCTTTCCTTGTTGGAAGGAAGGGATGGGAAACTTTCCTTTTGGTTTATTCACCAAAACCCTGAATCCCTCTAGTCCTTTAATGTATGGATAGACTTAGCTCTAAAGCTCATTTCAGAATTGCTTAAGGTTATAAGTAGGGACCCTGACTACTGTGACACAATTCACTAGTAAAGGACATTTTGTTCTTCTCATTCACTGCCACCGATGAATAAAAATAAATGTCTTCCCTCTGACTGCTCTTTCAAACACATCATCAGCACAGCAGGTCATTAGAATGACCTAAAGTTGAAGCATGCATCCATCACTAGCCTACTGACCAAAAATAAAAATATCTATAAAAATTGTTTAAAAAAAAGAAAATTTTTTCCTGTAAATCAGAATTCTAGCCACCTTCATAATTAAACATGCATGTTATTGCCTCCCCCCCCCCCCCCCCCGAAACACACCTTGTTCTCTATTTACAGTAATTTTAAGCCGAGGTGTTCCTGTATTTCAGTGTTGTGCATGTTCAGGGTTTATGTACAGTGGGGGAAATAAGTATTTGATCCCTTGCTGATTTTGTAAGTGTGCCCACTGACAAAGACATGAGCAGCCCATAATTGAAGGGTAGGTTATTGGTAACAGTGAGAGATAGCACATCACAAATTAAATCCGGAAAATCACATTGTGGAAAGTATATGAATTTATTTGCATTCTGCAGAGGGAAATAAGTATTTGATCCCTCTGGCAAACAAGACCTAATACTTGGTGGCAAAACCCTTGTTGGCAAGCACAGCGGTCAGACGTCTTCTGTAGTTGATGATGAGGTTTGCACACATGTCAGGAGGAATTTTGGTCCACTCCTCTTTGCAGATCATCTCTAAATCATTAAGAGTTCTGGGCTGTCGCTTGGCAACTCGTAGCTTCAGCTCCCTCCATAAGTTTTCAATGGGATTAAGGTCTGGTGACTGGCTAGGCCACTCCATGACCCTAATGTGCTTCTTCCTGAGCCACTCCTTTGTTGCCTTGGCTGTATGTTTTGGGTCATTGTCGTGCTGGAAGACCCAGCCACGACCCATTTTTAAGGCCCTGGCGGAGGGAAGGAGGTTGTCACTCAGAATTGTACGGTACATGGCCCCATCCATTCTCCCATTGATGCGGTGAAGTAGTCCTGTGCCCTTAGCAGAGAAACACCCCCAAAACATAACATTTCCACCTCCATGCTTGACAGTGGGGACGGTGTTCTTTGGGTCATAGGCAGCATTTCTCTTCCTCCAAACACGGCGAGTTGAGTTCATGCCAAAGAGCTCAATTTTTGTCTCATCTGACCACAGCACCTTCTGCCAATCACTCTCGGCATCATCCAGGTGTTCACTGGCAAACTTCAGACGGGCCGTCACATGTGCCTTCCGGAGCAGGGGGACCTTGCGGGCACTGCAGGATTGCAATCCGTTATGTCGTAATGTGTTACCAATGGTTTTCGTGGTGACAGTGGTCCCAGCTGCCTTGAGATCATTGACAAGTTCCCCCCTTGTAGTTGTAGGCTGATTTCTAACCTTCCTCATGATCAAGGATACCCCACGAGGTGAGATTTTGCGTGGAGCCCCAGATCTTTGTCGATTGACAGTCATTTTGTACTTCTTCCATTTTCTTACTATGGCACCAACAGTTGTCTCCTTCTCGCCCAGCGTCTTACTGATGGTTTTGTAGCCCATTCCAGCCTTGTGCAGGTGTATGATCTTGTCCCTGACATCCTTAGACAGCTCCTTGCTCTTGGCCATTTTGTAGAGGTTAGAGTCTGACTGATTCACTGAGTCTGTGGACAGGTGTCTTTCATACAGGTGACCATTGCCGACAGCTGTCTGTCATGCAGGTAACGAGTTGATTTGGAGCATCTACCTGGTCTGTAGGGGCCAGATCTCTTACTGGTTGGTGGGGGATCAAATACTTATTTCCCTCTGCAGAATGCAAATAAATTCATATACTTTCCACAATGTGATTTTCCGGATTTAATTTGTGATGTGCTATCTCTCACTGTTACCAATAACCTACCCTTCAATTATGGGCTGCTCATGTCTTTGTCAGTGGGCACACTTACAAAATCAGCAAGGGATCAAATACTTATTTCCCCCACTGTATTATACTGGTCCCTCCCCTTCGTGGGCGTAGAGGTAAATTGCATTAACATATATTATGAAGGCGATATTCAGAGCTCTTTCTGCAGTTAAAACAAGCAATTTACTCATGAAAGCTGAGCTTTAAGCTCTGCTTTCTGCATGACAGAGTACCCACAATTCTCAACAATGGGTACACACCCACCCAAGCACACTGTGGAGGCATTGCTTAGAGTGGAAAACGATGGGTGTTTGAGATTATCAAAACAAGTGTTGTTTCAGATGGAAAAGCTACACACAGAGATAGCACCCCACCAAAAGAGAGGCCAACCCACCACAATATAAAGAGAAATGCACCCGTGAGTGGGTATAGGAGCCAAGACTAATGCAATTTATGTCTAACATACAAATAATTTAATTCAAATTAAATCAGAACAATGGCAGTGTCAATACAGGGGTCTGTAAATCAATTTGCCAAACCAGTATGCTTGAAACAGCTTCCCAGAGGGATAAGACTGCCAGTCCCTCTGGGAAGCTGTTTCAAGTATATTGTGCTGTGACATTTTTGAAGATGTTGATTGATGGCTGAATTGCTACTGAAGAGTCTTTTCATCTCTAAGTATGTTTCTTTTCATTTGGATTTGTGATCTAGTTTTGGCAAATTGATTTACAGACTCCTGATGCAAGCCATATCACTGAAACATGTCAGTTTGTTTGTAAACTTAATTTCGCTGGATCCTCTTGTGGACATCGGTACTTACAGGGCCAGTCTTAGGCAGTGGCAACAGGGGCAGATGCACAGGGCCCTGCACTCCTAGGGGCCCTACAGCCCCAGCACACCCCCCTCTCAGAATCCCCCCCACCCCATACCTTAACACAGGTCCATGTTTCTGCATATTAAGCAGCAGGTAGCAGCAGCAGCAGCGATTTGCATAGCCTGCCAGTCACCGAGCCCAGAGCCTGCTCTCTGCTGCACTCCATCCTTGTGGAAACAGGAAGTGACATCAAGTTGACAGCCTATGCAAATTGCTACTGCTGCCTGCTGCTTTCTATGTGGAAATACGGATGCATATTAAGATATGGGGAGGGGTGGTGTTTCTGAGACAGGAAGGACATGCCGGGGTGATGGAGGCGGGGACAACTGCTAAGGCCAACCCTGGGTACTTACATTGCCATTGTTCTAATTTTAATTTTTTAAACTATTGAAATAAATTGCATTTATCTTCACTCCTGCGAGTATTCTTTGCATCCACTCTGGTATGTCACACATAGATAACAAGTTTAACATGTGCCCTTTCGGCCAGATTAGGGAGGCTTTGTTACATCCCGATGATCAGTTCCCCCGCGCTGTTCTGAACAGTGGCGTAAAAATGCTGCTGGAACAGCGCAGGGAATTATCTCCATAATGATCAACACTAATACATGCAAATATAGGCGCATTATCAATGTTGACCTTAGGGGGAAAGTGCGGGCGGAAGTACCTGGGCATATGCTTATGGCAAAATCCTCCCGCAAAGAGGTTTTGACAGATCCGGGCTAAAGCCTGGACCTCTCAAACCTAAAGCCCTGGTAGTCCGGTGGACCTTCAGACCCCCATCCCCTCCCTCCACAAGGACCTGGAGGTCGAGTGGACCCCTAGACCCCTCCCCTTCTCACACACATAACCCCCACCCCACCAAATACATAGAAACATGGTGGTCCACTGAGACCCTTACCAGGACCCCCACCCATGGGCTAGCCTTTTGGTCTAGCAGTAGGCTCGTTCTCCCCACAAAAACCCCTCATACCTTAAAGCAGGCGGGATTAGCACGCCCTCCCCACCTCCTCCTGAGGGTGCCTCCTCAAAATGGTGGAGCCCTGCCCTGCCCGGTGCATCCTCGGATGTGCTGGTGGCCCAGCCCAACGCATCCTAGGATGCACTAGGCAGGGCGCCGTCATTTTGAGGAGGTACCCTTAGGAGGAGGGAGGGAGTGTTAGTCCCTCCTCCTGCTTTAAGCTAAGAGGGGGTTTGGGGGCAGCAGACCCACCGCTAGACCATCAGGCAAGCCTATGGGTGGGGGGAGGTCCTGGTAAGCATCCCACTGGACCACCAGGTTTCTATGTATTCAGTGGGGGGGAGGGGTTATGTGTTTGGGGTCCACCGGACCTCCAGGCCTTTGTGTTTGAGGGGGGTCAGGAGGTCCAACGGACCTCATGTTTGGGGGTGTGGGACGCCTGGAGGTACTGCAAAGCATGCTAAACAGGGTCTCCCCATTCCTCCCCAGCGCCCAGCTCTGAGCTGGTGTAGATTTTGCCTCAGGAACAGCACCTTTATTTGGTGAGCTGCCCGCTGAGCATTGAGAAGGAATACTGATGACCCTGTTTAGCATGCATTTGCATGCTCATTGTGTTCAGAGTTGACGACCTCATTATTTCACGCACTCACCAGCTCTGAACATTCGGCAATAGCAAATGCGGGCGCCAGTGCGGAGTTATGGCGCCCGCATCTGCTTCTGAGTTCAGGCAGTAAAACAGAATGTGTCCATTTGATTTTCAAAATTTACCCAGGGCATTTAGTCAACACATGGCTACCTGTATTTACTGGGTGCAATATTCACACACACACTTTGCAGATTTTTAAAGGAAACAACCTGGGTAGGTTCCCTTTTAACATGGATCATAACATACATGAGCCAAAGGCGCCCAAATATATTGCTAACAAGATGAGCTATTCAAAACTGCCCCATATGAGTCAATTTTCAAAAGGAATCTAGCAAGGTAAATAGTTATTTTCTCAGAAAAGCCAGAGGTACACATATGTTTTCACAGTATGTGCATTTTTAGCACATAGGAGACTCTAGGGCCAGCCCAGTAGTAAATGCTTTGCTGCCTTATTTGAATCTTCTGCTTTACACAAGTCAGCTAGGGCTATACATTCTACAGAGGCAGTGCTAACTGGCCTGGAGAAGGGAAAGAGTCAGTCAATGCCCAAGAGACAGATGTTTTGTATACAGTATTTGATCTTGTGCTGCAAGCTTGCACGATAAGTACTGCATTATACTTAACCAGCCTTACTGTATTTGGATATATGCCAACTTTAATAGTCATGTAATGATTATAAACAGAAACAGTAAGTGATTAGCCGATGTGAGAACAGGAGCGACGTTAATACAGTCTAGCACTGAGCATGTCCTACACTTCACGTTATTCTATTATAAGCATCTATTCTTCTGAACAAGAGATGTTACTTCTGAGTTATAGAAGATCTTGTTGCATTTTGAGCTCCATTTGGACTGAGGCATTAGACTCTGGTTCAAACACTGCTCAACAGTGCCACCTTGTGGTTGGATTCAGGTCTATAATTGCACTACTCCAGAAGGCGCTCCCCCAGCTGAGGGTTGTTATTAGGTTTCCAATGAGCAGATTACCGGGTCAATATATTAACTCTTGGAATTTCCTACAAGTTAGTGGCCTCTTCAGGGTAAGGTTTGCTACATGTGCCAATTAGCTCTATTTTTTTATTGGGATTAACTACCTTTATGAAGAGATTTACCAAAGGCAGTGTACAGAAGGTACAGTTTATCATTTATCTTTTATGTATTTATTTAGATTTATTTACTGAGTTTTTGATGAAATTTCACCCAAGGCATTGTAAGTAGACATAGGTAGCAAACGATTTCAGCAGCAAAGAGACATTTATATACCAGTACATGCTATGACATAGTATGCTACTTCCAACATCAACACAAAACATTTGTAGACAGCACAGGGGGTAAGAGTTGAAATATGTAAGAGCACAGGTACAAATCAAAGTAGGATATACACAAAAAGTAGCACATATGAGTTGTTTTGTTGGGCAGACTGGATGGACAGTGCAGGTCTTTTTCTGCCATCATCTATTATGTTACTATGTAATAACAGTGTAAACAGATAAGCTTGACTAATTTAAGGAAAATTGTGCATTGGATCATAAGACAGTCCTGCTGCAATAAGTGCAGCTGATGTTACTCCTTGTGTGTGTGATTAGCTAGTTAGTTGCTTCTTCCATTGAAGACTTAAAAGAAGAAACAGGCTCTCACCTGCTTCATAAAATAGAAGTATGCTTGTGCCTAATGCAAGCCTTTCTGGGACTGGGTGCTATTTCAGAGAAGGCTCATTGGCAGGTGTCACATTGCATGATTTCCTTTGGAGATAGCATGGTTAGTGATACTGCTTGGGAGGACTTCAGCAATCTCGGAGGTGCATAGGGGTAGATCCTGGTCTTCAAATACTCTAGCCTTTAAGTCCCTTTAAGATCAGAGATCGTTTTTTTTTTTTTTTAATTTAGCCCTATATTATACTGGTAGCCAGTGGGGTTTTTGTATAAGTAGTGTGATGTGATTACATCACGACTTTCTATCAGTCACGCTGCAGTATGCTGAATCTGTTGGAACAGGTGCAAGTCCTTCATAGTCACACCGATGCAGGGCAGATTACAGTAGTCATGATAGCCTACATGTGTATGGTACAATTAGTTCCCCAGATGATCCATGAAGCAGCCATTTACGGCATCTAGAAGTTTTATCTTTGCAGCATGTCACAATGAGATATTTAGCCAAACAATTACGGAGTAACTGAAATCTCCCATTATCGGTATGCTAACGAATTTGTTAAATGTTAACAGCAATTAGGAAGGCTGTGTCCTTTCACCCTTTCCAGACGGATGTAGTATACCTCCCTCCACCACCACCAAACAATGCTCCTTCCACTTCACACATACAATTTCTATCCATATTGATTCCACATCATATGTTGTTTCCTGAAAAACTTTTATCCTGTTGGAATCTATGCTATCCTTAAAATGTAAACCCATCCACCTATCAATTTGATCCACACAGACAATTTGATATAATCTGTACCATGTTGTCCCATTGGTTGTCCTTCTAGAATGTTTGGCAGTAACTGAAGAGTTAAGAGTTAGACATACTATAACTCTCTCATATTATTTTTTTAAACTTCTAGCAATGCAGTTGATGGAGGCAATTTATTGTCATTTCTCTCTGTTAGTCATTTGAACACGCCTGAGCTATATAGAACCTTTTGATTTATGACCTCACAGGTTGCCACTTTGAACCTCCAGTTTGCTTCCCAAACATTATTATACTTGGAGCTATCTGTCCTTAGGGCTTGGTACACATTTGACAGTATACTATAATGTACACAGCTATGGCCGATGCAAGAGTGAGAGCCTTAGGTAAACTTTCAGCCATATGTTCCCCCCCCCCCCCCCCCCCACCGCCCACATTCTTCAGTTTAGAAACAGAGAAAAATGAAGGCAGATTAAAACCATATGGCCTATCCAGTCTGCTCATGCATACCATCCACTATCCTTTCTTCTTCCTTAGAGATCCTATATACGTGTCTCAAGCTTTCTTGAATTCAGATACAGTCTGTGTCTCAACCGCTTTCACCAGGAGGCTGTTTCACATATTCAACACCCTTTCCATGAAGAACTATTTCTTTATGTTACTTCCGCCTCTTTCACCTTTATCCTTATGTCCCCTCATTTCAGAGCTTCCTTTTAACTGAAAGTATCTTGCCAACTGGCATTTATGACACAGAGGTATTTAAATGTCTCTATATTTCCCTTCTCTTGCCTTTCTTCCAAAGTATACATATTGAGATCTTTGAGGCCCCTAACCTTCCCCTCCCCCAAATACATCAACTTTGATATATATATATATGTGTGTGTGTGTGGTGGTGTGGGGGGGGGAGTATATATAATCACACACGCACACACATGTAATAAGGACAATTTCCAACAGTCATTTGCCCAGGTAAATGGGATGTTGGAAAATTATTCCCCCTTTTTGCAGGTAACAGTACACTTTAATAATTCTTTGAGTTTGTGAGGCTGTCAGGGTCTGTTTTATTCTGAATACATCTGCTCTTTGCTGCCCCCTGGAGCAACTGCCCTAGGTGGCTGCCTAGTCTTGCCGAATGGTGAGCCAGCCCTGTATACATCACCAGTCCCTTAGATATAGCCTTTGTTGTCCTGTTGCACATTACACAGCAAATTCCCAAGTGCAACGTCATTATTGTTAGTACTCTGACCCAAGTCAAACTGACTATACTAAAGCCCAAGGAGTTAAAGTGAACTTGGGAGATCTCCAGTAACTACTGACTGACACCTCCTCTCTGGAACACATGGCAAAAAGTACACCAATTGTTTTCCCAGAAATATCAGGAACTTGGATCAGTTTCTTCTATTTGGAAGCAAGAGTTTTTTTAATGCTCATGCAAATACATGATCTATTTTGTTTGGCAAGCTGAAATGTTAAAATTCTTTGTACTAATATGTTAGGCTTTCTTATTTGGCAATTAGAAGACAGTCCAAACAAAATGTTAATTCTTGGTTTTAAATTAATTCTGGCCTTTATGCAGCACAGACGTTGAACACATCTTTACAATGTAACACAGTAAATGATGGCAAATAAAAGACCCACACGGTTCATTCTGTATGCTCACAAGGCGGCCAGAGCTGCACCCACCACTCCATACAGGTTATAGTCATTAATGCTTAAAACACTGCTTGGCAAGTTTCCATCAAGCCAACCACATATAGGCAATTATACAATGTAGTCTTGGTTAAAACCATATATTAATCCCAAGTATTGTGAATAGTATTTAACCTGCTAAGATGTCTTCCTCTCCCCCTTGAATTCACAGCACCCTCACTCGTTGCATGTGATAATAAGTGATACACAATATTGGAGTTGCCCAATCTTCATCTGTCTTTTGCCATTTGCGGGACACAGATCTCAAAATAGTCTGTCCAGCATCGGCCTTAGTTCCCCCTAGTCTTGCCCAATTAACACCTCAACAGCCATGTTGAGGTGTTTTGCTGGGCAAAAGTAATGGGAATAACATCCTCTTTCTATTTAGGCATCCTACATGCTACTGTCACTTTGCATCTGGACTATTGCAACGTAGTTTATGCAGGCCTTCCACAATCATCCCTAAAACATCATCAGTCAGTCCAGAATATGGCTATTAGGCTCCTCTGTAGGGCCAGGAAGTATGACCAAAGTGTCACCTCTATTATATCAACATCATTGGCTTCCAATTCAATATCATTTCAAGTATGAGATTCTTACACTTGTCTATAATGCACTTCACATTGGTTCCCTACCATACTTGGCCTCACTTTTGGTTCCGTACCATCCTGCTTATTATCTCTGTTCTTCATCTGAACTACTACCTACTGCCTTTGTCCAAGGTGTATCTAGACTTTACTAGTTTCATGGCTTTCTTCTGCTTCTCCTTCTCTCTCTCTCTCCTTTTCTCTAGTATATACATATTCAAGTCCTCCAGTCTCTTTTCATGTGATTTTAGCACAAACCTTGTACCTTTTTCGACGTCTTCCTCTGAACTGCATCAAGTCATTTTATGTCTTTGAAGAGCCTCAGTGCATACTGCTCTTTTGGATTTCTATACCCTAAGTGCATCACCTTGCACTTCTTTGCATTAAATTTTAACTGCCAAACATTTGATCAGTCTTCTCATTTTTTAGATCACTTATCATGTTGTCTATTCCCTCTGGGGTGTCCACTCTATTGCAAATCTTGGTGTTATCCACAAAAAGGCAAACTTTTTCTAACCTTCAGCAATATTGCGTCAAATATGTTGAACAGAGTCAGTCCCAGTACCAATCCATGAGGAACGCCATTACTTTTTTTTTGTTACATTTGTACCCCGCGCTTTCCCACCCATGGCAGGCTCAATGCGGCTTACATGAGGCAATGGAGGGTTAAGTGACTTGCCCAGAGTCACAAGGAGCTGCCTGTGCCTTGAGTGGGAATCGAACTTACCTTTATATCCTCTGATTAAACTCCATCTACCATCACCCTCTGCTGTCTGTCAGACAAACAGTTTTCAATCCAAATCACCACTGTTTTCTAACTTTAGCCCACTGAGTTTATTTATGAGCCTCTTAATACAAAATGTGTCAAAGACCTTATTGAAATCCAAGCAGACTACATCCAGCATGTGTCCACTTTCCAATTCTCTGGTCACCAAAGAAAAATCAGACTAGTTTGGCGTGCTTTTCTTTTGGTGAAACCATGCTTCCTCAGATCTTGTAGCCCACTAGATTCCAGGAAACTCACTATCCTTTCCTTGCGCAGGTCCTCCATTACTTTTCCAATTATACAAGTAAGACATCTTCTCTGTCTCTGCTTTTGTGAAGAGGGACCACATCCACTCTTCTCCAATTACACGGAACCTCCCCATCTCTACGGATTTATTAAACAAATCTTTTAGAAAAGCTGCCATAACTTTTCTGAACTCCCTCAAGATTCTGGGATGGATCCCATCCAGCTCCATGGCTTTGTCTACTTTCAGTTTTTCAAGTTGATTATAAATGCTTTCTTTTGTAACCGGTATAATATCAACTTCATTTTCATATGTACCTTTATCAGCTGACTGAGGATTTTCTTCAATGAAGGCAGAACAAAAGTTAAGCACATCTGCTTTATCCTCATGATTCTCCCCACATAGCGCTTCATAGCATTTTTCAGTCTTACAATTCCATTTTTACCCTTCCTCCATTCACTAATATACCTGAAAAAGTCTAGTCACCAATCCTTATGTTTATTATAATCATGTTTCATCAAACTCCTTCTTCATAACTATTAATTATTCTCAAATGCCTGAGTCAATAAAAAGGTTTTTAAATTTGTTTTGAATTTTCATGGGTCTGCTTCACCTCACCCCAAATTATTTTAAGGTAAGCTATTCTACAGACAGTGCATTAATCTGTAAAGTGGGTGCTAATGTAATTGACCACATAACTGACCAGAATATCGGGATGTATGAGTGCACATATACATGTGAATGCACAGAAATGATCCTTTTCGAGTCCAATCTCCAGAGGCCCTACTTACGTGTGGCATCAACATCCTATGGTTGTCAAAGGACCTTAAAGCTCTATTTGGTGTACAAGGTGAATAAGAATGTATTATAAACTATCTTCAGGAGCTTAAAATTTATCCTGGAGGAAACTGGGGGCCAGTGGTAGTACTTATATAAAAGGTATGATATCACCATATTTGTGAGCATTGTCTAATATTCCAATTGACACATTTTGTAATGTTTGTAATTGCTTTATATTTAACACCTGCATAACATTACCATAATCTGACATCAACAATGCATATATTAATGTGGCATATATTAATGCGTATAAGGAAGCATCATCAAAGCAATGTTTCACTGACCTTAACTGTAGCAGAGTTTAAGCTTGGTTTAAAAAAAAAAGTTTGGACAAGTTCCTGGAGGAAAAGTCCATAATCTGCTACTGAGATAGACATGGGGAAGCCACTGCTTGCCCTGGGATTGGTAGCATGGAATGCTGCTACTATTTGAGTTTCTGCCAGGTACTCGTGACCTGGATTGACCACTGTTGGAAACAGGATACTGGGCTAGATGGGCCACTGGTCTGACATAGTATGGCTATTCTTATGTCCTTATGTAGAAACCTTTTTTTTTTTAAATTAAATTTGAAACTCATTTTGATTCTTTTAGTTTTATCCAGTGCCCCTTCTATGTTTCTCTTCCTGCATCCTTTCTTATTTTATGACTGCCACATATTTTGCATTTATTTTGTTGGCCACTCATTGGTGAACCATCCTGGTTTCCTTTTTGTTCCCTCTTGTTCTTGTTTACCTTCCTTACATAAAGATTTGATGACAGTGTCTAAATAGAAAACTGTTCTGCAAAATGATGACATAGTTCATACTCTTTTTTTATTCCTACTTATTCTCCACCTGGAATGCAGCCAAAGGAACAATGTTACATTTTGACTGCACATATCAACAGCTGGATACCAGCTCAGCCTTCCTAAAGTTTACAAGCTACAGTTCATCTCCAAGTTGTGGTTCAGTCTAAAAAACTACTTCCACTTTCACCTGAACTCAACAAAAAGGGTGCCAAATTAAATTAAAATAGACAGACATGACTAAAAATCACCAGGTCCAGGAGTGATGTTCTCCCAACTGCTTTTATAGGAAGTGCCAAACTGATTCATCCACCTGTAGTACACCAGAGTTGCATTTTTCACTTTTTACTACTTTTTCAAGAAAAAATAAAATAAAATGAAGCACATACATAAATTATACTATCATATAATTTACATAGAAAACTGTGTGCCCTGCCTATACTTAGACTCCATCCAGGGGGACTAATCCACTCCTACTGGAATTGAAATCCTTTTCATGCACCTCTCTGACTCCACTTACAAGTTATTCCCCTTATCCTGTAACTTCTGTTACTCTACATTATCTATCTATATGCTCTCGCTTTCACCCTATGCCGTCTATTAAGATGTTTTCTTGTGTATTATGTCAATGTTGTAAGTAGTATACTGTGCCATAATGAGCTACATTCTATATATGGTGCCAAAAAAAGCACTATTTTATAAACCACGCTTGAAGTTAGGCATGGTTTATAGAACAGTGCTTATGACTGGGAGTCACCTAACTTTAGGCATGGCCATTTGCACCAACTGAAAAATGTGCATGCCTAAGGGGTCCTTTTACTAAGCTGTGGTAAAAAGTGGCCTGCAGTAGTGTAGGAGCATGTATTGGGCATGCGCCGGGCCAGTTTTGACCATATCTCCAAACATTTTTTTTTAATGGGAAGGGAAAAGGGCCTGCAGTAAAAATGAAACCAGCGCGTGCCCAAAACCGGCCTGAGCCCTTAATGCTACTCATTGATCTAGCAGTAGAGGCTCACATGCTACACGTGCGGTGACCGGTTGGTGTGCCCCAAGTATCGATTACTGCCAGAACCAGTGTGCATAGGAGGAAATAAATAATTAATCCAGGTGTTATAGGTGTGTGCCAAATCTGAAATTACCACCAGAAGGGTGTACTGGCCTGGCAGTAGTCTCATTTTGGCACGGGCGTAGAGCCCACCGTGCCTTAGTAAAAGGGCCCCTAAATTAGGTTCATATCCCCCCCTTCTTTTAGAACACGCTTAAATGCTAGGATCACCCCTGTTCCATCCAGGACCTTCCCATTTCCACATCCCTTTTTTCAGATCACCTGTAAAATTTAGACACAGATCCCACGCTTAAATTTACGTGCGTAAAGTCCAATTAAATTTAATTAGTGCCAATAATTGCCCAGTTAAATTTCCCAATTTTTGGTAACTTTTATGGAATTAGAGGGAATATGTACTGTTATTTGAATATATTTTTCTGTTGATATTGTCTATTGCCTATGTCCAGATTGATCTTGATGTACATCGCATTGGGTGAATTTCTTCGAAAAGGTGGTAAATAAATCCTAATAGATGAAAATAAAATAACTGTGCTATTGCATTTAGGTACCTTTTTATAGAATAGTGTGTTGCCAGAATATTGGTATTTACATGTATATGTGCACTCACACATCCTAATATTCTGGCCATTTATGTGCTCAATTACATTAGCGCCCACTTTACAGATTTACCCCCTATCTCCTAGATTCTATATAGCATGCCTAGAGATCTGCATTGTAATCTAAGCGGATTCAACAACACGTGTAACTTAATTGGCTTAAGCTAATTAGCACTGATAACAGCACTTAAGCAATAATTGGCAATAATTAGAATTTACTTGCAAAATTCGCTAAGCGTGTTTTGCAACGTACTGCGCCTAACTTCTACCACACGCAGACAAAAAGGGGCATGGATATGGGTGGGAAAATGGGAATTCCATAGGCATTCTGAAATTTACGTGCATAGTTATAGAATATGGCCTTCTGCACCGAAATCTAAGTGCTAGAATTAACACCATGTTTTCATTGGTATAAATGGATGCGCATAATTTTAGGCACTGGGATATCAACTAAGCATATTCTATATACTATGCCTAAATCTAGGCGCCGCTTATAGAATACACGCATGCGGAAATGTTTTCTGCGTGGAATTTTTAGACGCCAAATATAAAATCCCCCCCCCCCCCCCCCAATATGCCTAGCCCACACCAGTCAATCCAGAGTGGAAAACATAGGTCATTTTACGGCTGCAAAAACTCTTATCCTTTAAGTAAGCAAGTATGAGAGCTATAAATTGCTTTCCAAACTATTCTCCAGGGACCTAATCTTATGAAAGATTATATAGTCCAATTTGCTTCCCAAGAATAATGCATATGTATCACAGCAAGTGAGAGAGAGACTGTAGAAACCAGGGGTCTGAGAACAGTCTCACCATAAACAGCTTTGGTTAATTTGTAGGAGGAATTTAATTAGTTCCACATTGTTATTCTTCAGCCACAAATTAGTAACCCAGCATAAGGTAAAAACCTCACTGTGATGTAAATGGGTGAACAAGATAAAAATAAAATAACTAGAGTTAAAAAGAGAGAGAGAGAGAGAGAGAGAGAGAGAGAGAGAGAGAGAGAGAGAGAGAGAGAGAGAGAGAGAGAGAGAGAGAGAGAGGTGTATTTTCAAAGCACAAAGCTATATAGTAATCTATGGAACCTTGTAATTCTAAGTGCTTTGAAACTAAGCCCTATAGTGACTGAGAAGAGGAAATAAGTTTTCACAGTGGTATCACTGTAAAAATCAGGTTATTCAGAGCAGGTTGAAAGCAGCATTCTAGCAGTTTCCTTTACTCTCTACCTGTTGGAATTACCTGGTTCCAAGAACTCTGACACAGAATTTATCATTGCAGCATAGTTATAATTCTCCTTGTAGTTGTAGGATTAAGTCCACATACAAGCATGAACAGCCGGAACTAGAAGTTGAGGACAGCACCCTGATGCAGCCAAAGGCGAAGCATGGCCCATGTTGCCAGCGGGTCCATTATAAAATTAAGATAAATGGCGTTGAGCTTATATATGAAATGTATAAGAAAATTTTTTAAAGAGGATTTGACACCCCCCCCCCCCCCCGCCCCAACTACTGAACTTAAGTTGAACTGGTGTATTTGATTTTAAGAAGAGCAGAATATCTATCCTGCATCACATTTACGTGACATCACACAGGAAGCAACCAAGCCCCAGTGTATCCTTCTATGCGTTCAATTGCCCAGGGCAAGAAAATTAAATGTTCAGCTTCATTTTATTGACAGTTTTATGTTTTTATTTGTACAGTTTTGAGTTACACACTATAGACTTGACCTAATGCAACACTTTACATTTTCCAATACCACTTTATCCCCATTAGAATTTGGCTTAAATTAATTTTGATAATATAGCTCATTCTAATTGTTAAATGTGCTAACATCATGTCAGTTACATTATAGCTATTAAAACTGAATATGAAGCCTCAAAAAAATAATAAAATCAAACAGCTAAACAAGCTAATATGCTAACAGTTCATTATCATGCATTTCTAAAAGTAAAATAAGTCATTTAATTAGAACAGGTCCCTTTAGTAGGAAAAGAAAATAATATAAACCTATTTGAGGGTTTTTTGTTTTTTTTAATATAAGGACTCAAACAGCTGTGTTTTTTTATAAAAGTGCTCCACAAAAGCTGCAGAAAATCACAGCTAAAATGAAGCTACTTGGGAGCAGGTATAAAATGTCCATGCATCAAGTACATATGAAAAATTATATCGCTGTCTGTGCTGAACCCCAAATTTACCCTAGAACATACCTACACCTGAGTTGGGTTTATGCATGAAGAACACCTGGGCTTTGGTTTTTTTATTTTTTATTTTGAGGGTGGGGGAGCTCCACCCCAACTCTACTTCCAGCATCTCTCCTTTTCTTCCCTTCTCTACCATTCCATAGTCCAGCATCCCCCCCCCCTCCCCCCCATATCCTTCCATGGCATCCAGCATCACTCTATTCCTTATTCCTCAATCCCCTTTCTGTGATGTCCAGCATCTCTTTCTTTCTCTACTTCTCAACCCTTACTCCCACCCTGTGGTCTCCAGCATCTCTCCCCTTCTTTTTAACAAAGTGTTCAGCATCTTACCTCCCTTTCCCCAGGGCAACAATGCTACAATCAGCATTATACAAGACATATTGAAACTGGCTGGCACAGAGACTTGAGCATCCACACATGTTCAAGGCCTGCTGGTCCACTCTCCCTAGGTTTAACATTAGAATCTAAGAAAAACCATACAGAGTCAAATCAAGCCCTATTGAGCTCAGCATCCTCTCTCTCTCTGACAGTGGCCAGTTCAGGTCGAAAGTACCTAGCAGATTCTAAAAACTAGATCTATTTTTTCATAACTAATTTCCAATTAAAAATGGCTTTCCCAAGTCTACCTGGCTAATAATTAATTATGAACTTTTCCTCCAAGCCTCTTGATCCCCACTATGTTGGTCACCTAAGTTTATTTATTTATTTACTCACCCAATGACAAAGCAAGAGATGGCCGTTCCCAAGAAGGCATACATTAAGATCGACCCCAAGTTGCGAAAAAAATGTCGCTGAGGAATAAAATGAGTTATAGATTTCAAAATCATAAATCTTACATTTAAACTATCAAATTTATGTCATTAGCAAGCAAATAAGGCTGCCGTATTTTGAGATGTTGCACACTTTTCAGAAGTTTTTCATCATATCCCACATAGAGCACATTGCAAAAGTCAAAACACTCTTAATATAACTAAGTAACCTCATTTTCTAAAATAATTACTTACTAATGCTGCAACCTGTTTTTCCATGGAGTCCAACAGGACTCCTAATACCTTGAAATAAGATTCCACTACAAATTCTCTTCCCTGCATAAACAATTTACCATTAAATTTTCAGGCACAGGGGTGCCAAGCCAGAGAATTTTACTCTTTTCCTTGTTCAATCTGAAATGATATAATGAGGCTCAAGTCTCAACATTAATAAGATGTTAAAACAATCAGCAAAAAAGGGATTCTCCATATACCACCTTTCTGTACACTTTGCATGCAGGGTACTGGATTCTTTGAGTACAATCTGAAACCAATGTCCTGCGCATATGTGTGGCTACCACTTCTGCTGCCTTCATGTTTTTGTTAAGAGTGGAGAATTGATAAGAGAAGGGAGAGGAATGGGGATCTGCCATTTCCTTATCTGGTCACATGAATTTCTAACACTTTTTAACCCATTGTACTTAGAGTTATTCTCAGGGCCGGCCCAAAGGTATCCAATGCCCTAGGTAAACTTTCCGTTGTATACCCATACCCTCCCATCTCTACCAAGGTTTGGTTCATAGCTCAAGCCTCCCAGCCCCTGTGGTCCAGCATTTTTTTCTTTACTTCTCTCCCCCTTGGCCCCTATCATCTGTCTCTTCCACCCCCAACACCCCCTCCACCATGATCCCTCCACCCTGAAGTATTCAGGCCTCACCTTCCTTCCTCTGAGGACGTGACACAGCAGTTGGGAGTTACAGAAGATGTAAAAGTGGCCAGTGTGGGGCTTTGAGCATCTGAACATGCTCGTTCCTGCCACCTCCTATCTTCCTGTCTCAGAGAGGAGGTGGGAGTTAGCAGGCTTTCAGCAAGAATGGAAGCTCAATGCTCAAGATGTATAGGGTTGTACACTATACATCTTCTATAGCTGCCAATTGCTGCATCACTGCCCCCAAGGAAGAGAGGCGAGGCCTGAACACCTTGGGATAAAGGATAAAGAGTAAAGGGTCACATATTTGATATATCGCCTTTCCGTGGGACAGTAGAGGAAGGGAGGGTGGGCGGGAAAGAAAGAGAGAGAACCTGGAAACTAAGTTAAGATGCTGTATAAAAGTTTGGGAAGCACTGAGCTAGAGGCTAGCGGGGACAGGCCTAGAGACAAGAAAATGGAGGGTGTGTGTGTTTTGAGGAATGTTTGAGGACAGGAAGAGAAAACTGTTAGCCCATGTCCTGCTTTGCTTCCCCCTCAACCCTCCCAGCTAATCCACAACAATCTCAATGGGATCAGAACTCAAACTTTCCAGATAAGTACACTGGGTCCTATAGGAGTATGTGACATAACTGGAAGGTCCTCCCACCCCCTTTATTTATTTATTTTATATGTAGATTTAAATCCGGCATTTTTTTTTAAAGGAGCAATACATCAGTCTCGGATTATCCTAATTAATCAGCATAAAGGCAATAAAATTCTTTCATAGGTTTTCCTTTACAGGAACATTATCTTACCTTTTTTAAGCTATACCCAGCATGAAATATGACGGGAGGCAGTAATACATTGAAGAAGACTTCAGAGTCAAATGTCATCTGTCAGGAAAAATAGAGATGGTAAAAATCAAGAACTGGTATTTCATTTATTAATAGGATTTATTTACCACTTCTTTGAAGAAGTTCATTCAAGGTGATGTACAGCAAGAAGAAATCAAACACAGGCAATAGACAATTACAACTACAACAGCACAATTATTCAAACAACAATACAAGGTATAGCATAGTATGTCACATTACAACATCAACACAGTACACAATAAAACATTATAACAGACAGCATATCATATAAGCAAAGTTAGATAAGACAGACTAAAAGGAGTTAGAAAAATAAGTGGACAAATGATGCAATACACTATTCTACAGTGGAAAGGGGTTATGCATTCACAATTGGACCATCCTAGAGAGCAGTAAAAGCAACCCAGAAAAAGAGAAAAATACTTAAATAACAATTTTTTTAAAAACCCACATTGTAATCTTGTACAGTTTGTACTTCTAGAGCTGGTTATCTCTGAAGGTACTAAAATTAAAGCAAACTAGAGCTCATCTACCCACAAACATCAGAACTTATGCATGAAGAACATGTACATGAGATAACGCTGTAAAAATTTACCCATAGGCCTTTCAGCTGAAACATTTCTTCCCACACTTCTCTATGGAAAAGACATTAATACTTATATGCCCTAATTCTCCACTGTATGCAAATATCTCATGCATATTCATTGTGGGAATCATGAAATCCTGACTGGCTATGTGTGTCCCGAGGACTGGGTTGAGAACCTCTGCTCTGTAACAAGGCTTGTTTTACCCAAATTACCAAAATGAGGCTTGGCTTCTTTGCAATGTGAAAACAAGGTTTTGCTTCTCCGTCACACTTTGCACGTGCAGCATTTCAGCTGTTCCTGCGTTTTCACTAGAGACAGTTTTCATTACGTATGCAGACTAAATGATTTTCTCCCGGTAAGTTTATCTTTACTTCTATTTTCACTTTTCAGATAAGGTCTTCAGTATACATTTCCCAATGTGGCCTTTAGTGTTCTGCCTTCATATGTGGTTAAGAACAACAATACGATTTCTTACAGTTCAGGCACGGTCAGATCCTGAGCTTTTGTCTTTTTGTGTTTTGTTTTTTTTTAGCACTACAGAATACCATTTATCACTGAGGGCCCCTTTTACAAAATGGTGGTACCCGTACCACCACTTTGCTATACATCATTTTGGCACTACCACTGGGCTACCTCAGGAGCCTGGTGGTAGTGCCTGCCCCCAGCGCGCATTTCTGGCACTTAAAAAATATTTTTTTTATTTTTAGCACCAAGGGCTTACCCGACGGTAATCAAGCATCCTCATGCACTGCCTGGTTACTGCCAGAATAGCACTGGAGCCCTTACTGCCTCCTAAATAGGTGGGGGTAAGGGCTCCCCCAGGAAATGGCCAAGCAGCAAGACCATTTTTAAATCCTTGTCTGCACATTTCTCATTCATGACTTGAGTTCTCTTCATCACGTCACTTGATGATCATATTTTATCATCGTCATTAGCCACAAGACTCCTGATGTAGGCCATCCGGCCAAAACACAACGTTGTGTCGAGTCATTTTTAATGTGGAATTGTGTTATTATTATTTGTTTGAATATTATTAAATTTTATTTTAAACTTAACTTCAGGTCCAATTATTGGATAGCCTGGCTCATATTCCCACCTTTTTGTTACACAAGCAGCAAGTGGTTCATTTACCGCACGGCTGTTTCCTTTTTTTTTTTTAAATAAAAAGCCTTTTACCCGCTGTAAAAATATGGTACAAGCTGAGGCCTACAACCAAGCCAAGGGGTTGCTGGAAAAGCTTGGCCCGGCCTAACTGGTAAAAGGAGGCCTCTGTGCACGACAAATCAAAGCGCTGATGCTACCACAGGGCCCCTCTTACCGCAGCTTTGTAAAAAGGGGCCCTTAGTATTCCCCTCATTAATTTAGGCTTAGAAATCACACAGTCATCTTTTCCAGTGTGCACTTTGTTTTGCAGCCACAATTACTAGCTTTTATTTTTTACGACAATCGATTTTTATTTTACGCCGTTGATATTTTAGGTGGATACTTCCCCCCACCCCACCCCATTTTTTTTTTTTTGCTCAACATTCTAACTCAAAACTTTCTTTTCATCAGTGCTCAAATTTAAGGTCTATTGCAAATGTCGATTTTCCAATGGTTTGTTTGTTTTATGACTACTGCATTCATTAATACGCATTGTTGATGTCTTTACTAAGAACCAACCATGAATTCATTAGCTCCCCTTTGATAACATCAACAAGCAGAATCATATTTATGTGGCTTTAAACAGCATTTCATATGTTCCATCGGATGGCTGTCCTAACAACAAGTAAAGTATTTCTTGTTGATGCATTGTATCTCGGGATTGCTAAAACGTAGTGCAAAGCATTGCAGGTTGTACAGAATTCTGCAGTAGAGATGATTTTGGGGATTACACCGGTTGCTAGTGGAGTACAGGATTGCTCACAACATTTTGACATTGGTGTATAAGGCAATTTTTGATGTACCATTATATTTGAAGCAGGTTATTCGGTTGTATAAACCATCGAGAATGTTAAGATCTGATGGAGTGATACAGCTGGTTGCGCCATCTTTGAAGGGTATTCACTATGCAGATACAAAGTGGGGGGCTGCTTTTTTTCAGTACAAGGGCCCATGTTATTGAACAAAATTGCCAGGCTTTCTGCATCTGAATTCGTCAATGCAGGAGTTCAAAAGGGCGCCATTTCCTGAGTGATATTTTATGTAGTATGATGTCCTTGGTTTTACTGAGCAGATTAAGAAACCAGAGAAGTATTTTACTGCAGTAGTTTAAAATTGTGTTGTATGTTATATTTGTTGATAATTATGTATGTCTTTAAATTGTTGAACTGCTTAGGTTGAAGTGGGTTTAAACGGAGATAAACACCTACCGGCAGAATTATATTTACAGAATCCTGCTGGTAGAATTTATTTTTTTTCTGACTAGTAATCAATTTTTTCTTCCCTTAAGATGCCTGTTTGGTGGAACTATTATCTTTATTTTGATATGGTCACACAGCAGTTAAGGCCACACTAATGCATATACACTTTTCATGTTATATTTGCATTTCTGTATAAATGCCAAAAATATACAGTTATTTTTGCTTTTGATTTCTGTACCATTGCTAAAAATATGCAGTTCCCTGCTTTTTAACAATAGTTTTCAAGTTGTATTTAAAATCACAATTGTTATTTTATTGCTTATTGTAGAATGTTTCCTGTTTTTATTTTGAAGAATGCTCTTTAGATCTTGTCAGCAAGAAGGTCAGCTATGTGGGATTATTTATATATATATATATTCATTTATTTGTTTGTTACATTTGTATCCCACATTTTCCCACCTATTTGCAGGCTCAATGTGGCTTACATAATACCGTAGAGGCAATTGCCATTTCCGGTACTGAAACAAATACAGAGAGTTGTAGTAGACGAATAAGGTTCATGTGTTATAGGCACATTGGGGAATCGTAGATTGGAAGAATTGCATAGAATCTATTATGAGCTTTGGTTTCGCTGTATTGCGAGGTTAGGCACTTGGGTTGGGTCGGATGGGTATGCCTTTTTGAACAGGTTGGTTTTTAGTGCTTTCCAGAAGGTCAGGTGGTCATACATGGTTTTCATAGCTTTTGGTAGTGTGCTCCACAGTTGTGTGCTTATGTAGGAGAAGCTGGATGCATAGGTTGATTTGTATTTGAGTTCTTTACAGCTTGGGTAGTGGAGGTTTAGGCATGTTCGTGTTGATCTGATTGTATTTCTTATTGGTAGGTCTATGAGGTCTGTCATGTATCCCGGGGTTGCACCGTAGATGATTTTATGGACCAAGGTGCAGATTTTGAAAGCGATACATTCTTTGATTGGTAGCCAGTGTAGTTTTTCTCTGAGTGGTTTGGCGCTTTCATATCGTGCTTTGCCAAATATAAGCCTGTCTGCTGTATTTTGAGCGGTCTGAAGTTTCTTTATGAGTTGTTCTTTGCATATATATATATATATATAGATAGATATAGATAGATATAAATAGATAGATATACACATACACACTCATATTTTCTGTGCATGTGCAGTCTATTTATTCCTGTGGATTCCTTAGCTTCAAACACCAGTATGAAACATATATTTTTACTCATTATCCATCCCTCCATTCATGTGAACAGATGAACACATGTGCACATGAATGTATACGTTCAAATGTGGTGTTATGTGCACACAAATTGACACATATATATTTTTCGTATGCTGTTTTGGCTTACTTTGTTTTTTTTAGCCATATAACTGTTATATTCAAGAGAAAGATGTGTAAAGCAAATCACAGGCAATTGTGAATAGTCTTTTTAATTAATATATTTTAATTATCCATAATGGGGGGATTCTATATATGGTGCCTAAAAAAAATCTGTGCAGAAAACATTTCCACCTAAGTGTATTCTATAAGCGGCACCTAGATTTAGATGCTTTGAAGAAACAGTGTGTTTTAAGAATGTAAAATGTATTGGATATTTTCCTGCATTGTTCTGAAGTGTATTTATATTTATTTATTGCATTTGTATCCCACATTCCCCCCACCTATTTGCAGGCTCAATGTGGCTTACACAGATTTGTTAACATTGTCATTTCAGGATATCAGATACAGTTAGTAACGTGTAGCGATCCTGTTTGGCCAGCAGATGGTGCATGTTTATGCTTAAAGCTGTTACAGAGGACTGTCTTCTCTTTCTTTTTTTGGCACACAGATACTAGGAAGTGTCTGTAGTGATGTAACCAGTTTTATTTGAATCTTGATTGTTCTAGGCACGGATTGGCCTGGAGTTTGAAATTACCCAGTAGTGCTGACTGCTGCTTCAGTCTTAGCCTGGAAGAAAAGGGAGACCGATCTCTTTGCTAGGGATCTGTGAACAATTATATGTCCTGATCTTCCCAGGTACTGTTTAGCCAGTATACAAATGTCTGGTTAGTGTTATAATTGATCCATATTTCAGTTACCCATTACTGTATCCTAATTGCACATTTATTTTGTTCATTGCTCCAGTGTGAGAATAAACACATTTGTTTGTTCGTTCTGCCTGGACTGATAAAGAATCCTGGTGGTTTGTGTGTTGGGTCTATGAGTGCTTTCTGGGAAATGTGGGGCCACTAGGAATGTGGCTCCAGTAACCTATAAGTCACTGGGGATAATTTGAGAGTGTGAGACTCACGCAGAGGCGATTGTGACCCAGTCAGTGGGAGGAAGGTACTAGTGTAGAGCACAAGCAGCACATGCAGGCTGACCTGAGCTGTGCTGTGGATAGACCCTCTAAGTGGCCACAGGGTAACCCCAGGTGGGTGATTTAGGCGTTTTGTGACAGGCGTGGTATATAGAATATGCTTAACTGATATCCCAGCACCTAAAACTACGTGTGTCCATTTACACCAACAAAACATGACGTAAATTCCGGTGCACTGGGCCATAATCTATAACTACATGCATAAATTTTGGAACACCCATGAAAATCCCATTTCCCCGTCCATAACCATACCCCTTTTTGCTTGTGCATGTTAGAAGTTAGGCGCACTACATTACAGAATACGCTTAGTGAGCTGTGTGCATAAATTCTATTTCTTGCCAAATACTGCTCATTATTGCTTGTTAAATGCTATTAACGCTGATTGGCTTGTTAAGCCAATTAAGTCATGCGCTTTGTTATAAAATACGCTTGGATTTCATTGCGGAACGCTAGGTGCACTGTATAGAATCCGAGGGAATGTTTTTCATATTTATGTATTTCATGTACAATTTTAATTTTTTTTTATATATATATATTTTGTTTGTTTGACTTGGCATATTTATGCACTTTTTACAGACCCGAGACAGGCTTTTTCAGGCCAAAATATAGTCCCGTGTCGGGTTTACTTTGCTCTTCAATAAACTATATATCCCTGAGAATGCTCCCGTTGTATATGTGATTGAATGTTGGAAGACTCATCCATTTGCTTTACTGTGTGACTGTTCCTATGGGTCATGGGCAGGTTATACACTTACACGTTAAACTTACAGAATACTGCAAGTAGTGAATGTGGTAAAAGCTTTACTGAGAAGAATACACTGACCAAGCATCAGAAAATCCACACAGGAGAAAAGCCATTTAAATGTAGTTAGTTAAATCTAGATTGAAAGCCCACCTGTTTAACATTGCTTTTGACTTGTAACCACTCGCCTCCACCTACCCTCCTCTCCTCTTTCCTCTACACATTAATTGATTTGCTTGCTTTATTTTTGTCTATTAGATTGTAAGCTCTTTGAGCAGGGACTGTCTGTCTTCTATGTTTGTGCAGCGCTGCGTACGCTTTGTAGCGCTATAAAAATGCTAAATAGTAGTAGTAGTAGTAGTAGTAGTAGTAGTAATACTCAGGTACATCTCCTGATTAGATCTTAACTGGCAAATAGGCTGGTACTAAGACATTCTCTCCCCTGTTTATTAAGCTGTGAGGCAATGCCGACACAGCCCATTCAAAGTGAATGGGCTGTGTTGGCATTAGTGCATGTCAGCCACTAACATGGCTTAGTAAACTGGGGGGGGGGGGGGGGTCTGTCTTTTAATGTATTCAGCCTTTTGAAAGACCACCCTTCAGGCCTAAAAGAGAAGCAAAACAATTTACAAATGCATTACCTCTCATAACTATAGAAGTCAAAAAGTTTAACCTTACTCTTTGTATACAAACTACAAAATTTCTTGTTAATTTGTCTGCTAAGCAGGTATAAAATACATTGTAGTAGTCTAAATGTTCTAAAGTATGTGTTTAATTTCAAAGCTCATCCCAATTCCGCCACTGGTAATGCCTTTTCAAATGTATGCCTCTACAGGCTGTGCGCATAACCTTTCGTACATATAACAATTTTGCAGAGACCATTTCTGCAGAAATGCTTTAGCCAATTATCTTACCCATATGAAGGCATGGAACTACATCTAGGGATGTGCATTTCATTTTTTTAAATGAAAACAGGAAAAAAAAATCTGACCATTTCTTTTATTTCCTTGCAAAACAGCAAAAGTAGAGGCTGACAAATGCACAAACCAATAGGGAGATAATATCAAAAACCAGTTTATTCAGAATATTCATATCAAGGACCCGATTAACTTGCATACATAAAGGAATTATTCAAGCCTATCAGCTTCTTCTCAGAGAAAGTTGATTGTGACCCCTGAGGCAGGCGCTTTGGCGCCGAAACACGGACCGTGTCGGGTCCTTGATATGAGATATTATCTCCCTATTGGTTTGCGCATTTGTCAGCCCCTACTTTTGCTGTTTTGCTTTGACTTTCCGTGGAGGCTCCTCCTGTCTTCTTTTATTTCCTTGCATCATCAATAGTACAAGCTATTGTTGACATCGCCCCCAAAATGACAATTTTTTTAAAACCCCCAAATGAATGGTCAAATCTCATGACCTGCTCACTCCTAATACAGGGGTTCTTTTTCGAAGCTGTGGCAAAAGGGGGCCTGCGCTGGCGTCGGTGCACGTTTTTGATGCGCACCGAGACCCTTTTTACCGTAACGGGTAAAAGGGAGGTCTTTATTTTTTTTAAAGAAATGGTCGTGTGGCAAGTGAAGCACTTGCCGCGCTGCTATTTCGGGAGGAAGCACTTTTGGGGGGGGGGCATTTCGGTGGGGAGCACTCATTGAGGTAGCGGTAAGGGCTCTCACGCTAACCTAGAGGTAACTGGATTACTGCTGTGTACACACCGGCGCTACAAAAATATTTTTGTAGCCCCGTGAAATGGCACACTCTCAACCGCTTTGTAAAAGGACCCCATAGATAATTAACGGATGTACATTTAATTAAAGTTGCAGAATTTACTGTGAGAGGCAGTACTCAAAGACATAGAATAACTGTGTTCAAAATTTTAAAAAAGAAAAAGATTGGATATTTCAGAAAGAACTTGTCTATTAATAACTATTAGCTAAGTAGGCATGGGAATGCCACCCCTTGCTGCAAGGACCTGGGTGTGAATAACAGATGATGATAGACCTACATAGAGGGACCTGGTGGGTATTTCTTCCAAACAACCTGGACTGGCAGAGCCAGGAGTGGCCTGTTCCAGTATGGCATTTCTCATATTCTTATGATCAGGCACAAATGATAGATAAATGCAGATAAGAAATAGGATGCTTTGAGTACTTTTACCTTTTGCAACATCACATCACTGTGGTGACTGTTGACATTTTGCTGGCTGATCTCCCTCTGGTACTGGTACTCGTAGACATGGTCTGTGATATTCACAAGTAGTGTTGATGGGTTGCTTTGTAGTCTCTCACAGCTATAGGCAGTCCCATTGTCAAGATCCAACGGTATTGTAGCATATCGTATAATTAACCCCATTACAAGACCTGGAGATTTCAGAATATGGAAGAAGAGAGACAAGTACATGGAATACAAATCTCTATAATGATCTGGTATACAGAATTCATTTGACTCAAATGATATGTGTAGAGTTCTGTCCATTACCACCAACTTCTATACAGCTGGACAACCAACTTTTTCCACTTAGGTGAAAGTCTATATATGGCGCTGAAAAAAAATTGCACTTAGTACTATTCTTTGATCCTTGCCTAGAGTTAGGGAAGGAGCAAAAACAGGGCTTTGGGGTCTCTGGTTTGGCTGGTGGGGCCACGGGGATCCCCAAGCCCTGCCAGCAGAAACCTTCCTCCGGCACTGTTCTCTGCTGCATTGCCTGACTTGTGGCTGCTTTGCCCCTCACTTTGCGCGTGCTCACCAGGCAATGCGGTGAACAGCCCTGGAGGAAGGCTTTTGCTGGTGGGACTTGGGGACCCCTGCCAGCCAAGGTATGTGGAGTTGTAGCAGGAGGCAGGGAAGTGGGGCAAAATGTGCCCAGTTTTTGTGGTCTAGCTATGCGGCGGTCTGGGGGAGGCGGCGGCAGCAGTGGTCCTGGGGGAGGGGCCTGGCAGCAGCAGCCCTGCCCCGGCTCAGTCTCTCGGCCAGGGGCATAGCCAGACACCCAATTTTGGGTGGGCCTGGGCCCAAGATGGGTAGGCAGAAGAACTTCACCCTGTCCCACAAGTGATCTGGCCTCTCCCTCTCTCGCCTGCATGCCATATGGTCTCTCAAACATCCCCCTCCCCTATACCTTTTAAATAGCAGATTTTCACTGTCAGCAAGCAGCAAATAATACACACTGCTCATGTTGGCTCCACAGCCTTCCCTCTGATGCAACTTTCTGCTTTCGCATAGGCGGGAATACATCAAAGGGAAGGCTGGTATGCAGGAAGGACAGGAATTTTTGGCTGGTGGGGCTTGGGAATCCCTACCAGACACTTCATAGATGTGCTGCTACTGGGTGGGCCTGAGCCCAAAGTAGGTGGGTCTGGGCCCATCCGGGCCCACCCTTGGCTATGCCACTGCTCTCAGCAGCCCTGGGTAGGTCAGAGGCATGCCCAGGACTTGCATGCACATGTTATAGATACATGTAGTTATGCACCTAACTGCTACAGTTAGGCACAAACACTTACAACAGCCTTTGAGCTGACCTAAGTGCTTGAGCCTAAAGCTAGGCATATCAACGCGGACTTACACTAGTACTTTGTAATGGAAATTCCATGTGGAACTTCCATTACAGAACCAACGCTTAGCACTCAAATGTTTGGTGCCTAGCTTTTGGTGACTTTTCTTGAATCTACCCCATGTGCCTCTGGTACGAGCTATAGGAATGATGCTAAGAAAAACAATTCTAGCTGGTCCTGAACACATTTTCTTATGGATTCCACGTCAGATGTGCTAAATTGCAGCGGTCTCAGCCAGTTGGGTTTTCAGGATATCCACAACGAATATGCAAGATATAGATTTGAACATGGTGGAGGTAGCACACGCAAATATCATGCATATTTGCTGCGAATACAAGAAAACAAACAAATAAAAAGGCAGGTGATCCACAAGACCTAAGATAGGTAACAAAACAGCAGATCAATGAGAATTGTCCAAATTCCTAATTTATTTACCACACCAAAGCATAAAACACATGAATAATTAAAAGCCCAACATGGCCATGTTTCGCCCTCTCAAGGGCTTCATCAGGGGCTATTAAAAACTGTTAATAAATACATTTAAAAATGCTGGTATAAATCATAAGAATATTTAAAAACAAATAAACCACAAGACTTGTCTGAACTAAAACAGGCAACTATGAGACATCGGTATAATACACAAAAGCATAATATAAATAACTAATAAATAACATGGTCATGTTGAGCTTTTACTTATGTGTTTTATGCTTTGGTGTGGTGAATAAATTTGAAATTTGGACAATTCTCATCGATCTGCTCTTTTGTTGCCTATTCACTGTGGATATCCTGAAACTTGACCATGGGCTCCCCAGGACAGGTTTGGGCCTCCAGCTATACTGAATTATACATGCAATAAGGATGTAAAGAATAACTGACATGTTATGACACATTATAATTCTGTAATTCCATCAAAAACATCTGTAAATAGCATTGTAAATCTTTTGTAATGCCATCAGAAAAACACTACATCATATGCAATCTGTTTACTTGTTTCTTTTTTTCTATTCAAGTCTCATTCAGTACACAGCTGTGCTGATATAATGTCAGAATAATATGGAAGCAATATTCAAAGTATTTTACAAGAGAAAACATGTTTACTCATATAAAATAATGTTCTATTTACTGCCCCCTACCTGCAAGTAAAAGAAGGTTAAATCAGGTCAGAGAGGCAAAATATATGGACAGACTGCATTTTTCAGTCTCCTGACTTTTTCTAGTGCATATCATCAGCCTCATTCAATGCAGGAGCAAAGTAGGCTAGTACTTGGTTCATGGCACATGGCCTGTGTGTTCAGTTGGGATTTTCAAAAAAAGGGAAACTCTAAGGAATTTCCCTTTGAAAATAAGTGTGTAAACGTACCCCAGGGTTATAAGTTTCTACAGAGAGACTCATTATATTGTCTTCTATATGACTTTAAGATGTTATATTGGTAGTTTATCAGAACTGGAGAATTTGAGTAGCCAGAAGTTAAAAATCATTATGAAAAAGCTTTATAGAACTGAATCTTTTTTCCTGGATACAAATTTTCATGGGTACTTTAAGGACCTGATGTACAAAGTAATTTTTTTTTCCAATTTCATCTATGAAAATTATGACCCGTTTTCTGGTTTAAACTTACTATACACTGTCTTTGGCAGAAAGATCGTTAATAAATCAAAATAAGTCAGTCAGGCCCTATAAGTGATCATTTTTTAAAAATATTAAAAAACTGTACAGAAAAGTAGCAAATGTTATCTAGTTAGAATGTAAAATGTGCTTTATTGTGCAAATTTTATGAAGAATAATTTTTTTTTTAAGGATAGGCTTTCAGTGGTAGAATTGTAATGTGTTTTGAGACAAGGGGCAGTTAAAGTGTCATTTCCCCGTGTGTTCTGTCATTGCTTCCCTTCTATCAGATAAAATGAAAAGAATTCTCAATGATCTGCAAGATGTTGCCTATTGGAGAACTTCTCACTACCCTTGGGAAGCATTAAGAGTTGTTTCCAGTTAAGGCTGCCTAGAGACACAGAGCCAGGCCTGCCCCCTCCACCCTCCCCCCCCCCCCCACCCATTGGCCACCAACACCCTTCCACCCCTTACCTTCCTGCGTCTGCTCATCATTCAGTCTGTCACTCTCCTGTTCCTTGTGCCGGGACCCGGGTTATCGCATTAACGCAATCACCTGGGTCCCAACATACAATAGCAGGAGAGAGACAAATCGAGGGAGCAGAACCTTCTGCCTGCCTCCGGAAGCCTTGCCAGCGCCTGGCCCGGGGAATCTTGCCCCTTCCCCCGCTCAGTGGCCCTGTTTCCAGATCTGCCTTGTGGTTTGACTGCTAACAGGCTTCTAGCTAGGTCTTACAGAACTCCAGCTTTCACTTTTGAGGAAATTTGTATGCAAAGACACTTCTGTGCACCAGCATTATGGCCATCTGAGCTGGCTGTGCATTTGTACTGCCTTGTAATCCTGAATAACCTTCTCTATTCATCACTTGTCTGGTAACAACTGCTAGACCAAGGCCACTTCCTGGAGCTATACAGTATATCTATCAAATCAGAGGCCAGGGTCAAAGAAAAGGCAACAAACAGATTTCCTGCAAAATCTTGAGAAGAAAGCAAAAATCAGGAATGCAAGACACATTTGGTTTGCATAATTTTCACTCTTCTTTCTGTGCTCCAGATGTGAAAGATTTCTAATAAGCACACAGAGATCTCAATTTTGAGCATATACTAAAAACATTACATGTTATTTTTATAGCATATTAATCCCCCTGGCAATATCCTGGCATATTGTTCCACTGGGGCATTGATGCTCCTTGGTGATACTTGGAAAAAAGTTTCAGCAAAATAGTATGTTGTCAAAAATCTTCATGTTATCAGAAAGAAATAAAGCAGAAAGCGGTGCTAGATTAAAGTATGTTTTGAATGCATTTATGTTGCTCCTGCTGCACACTTGAGTATATTTTGTTCAGCCAGAAATTCAGTGGATGTTTCATGTCAGGAGGCACCACTGAACCAGGATAGTTCTCACAGAGATGAAAACAAGCTCTGGTTAAACATTCTTGAGGAATTTAGGGCAATTATAAGGCAAAACAACTGACCTAATGGTTATCCCAATGGTTTTCAACCCAGTCCTCAAGACACACCCAGAGCATCATCAGGTTTTTAGGATACATACAATGAATTTGCATACATGTTGTTGTTTTAATCCTACTTACCCCACTTTAAAAGTGAGATTGTAAACCGCTAAGATGCTTTATAATGATACTGCAGTAAATCAAATAAACTTGATGACCTGAAAACCTGAGTACTGGGTTGTGAACCCCTGGGGTAGAGTACTGGACTGGGAAGGTGATCCTGTTGCTAAGACTGCCACTCACTGTGACCCAAGACAAACTGTCGGCCTCCCACAGCCACAGAGAGCATTTAGGGTAAGGGTATGGGTAATGGGATTTGTTGTACCACAGTTCTGTGTACAATCAAGGTGGTTTACTTTTACTATACACAGGTACTTCCTTTGTCCCTGGTGGGCTCAGAAGCTAAGTATCGTACCTAGGGCAATGGAGGGTTACGTGACTTGCCCAGAGTCACATGGAGGGCTACTAGGCTCATAGGAGCCAACTTTTCAAAATGATTGGGGATGCTGAAATTTATTTTATTTACAGTTGGTGCATACCCTCCTCCTCCATCCCCCTCCCTCTCCTCTGAGTTCCAGGCCCCCCTCCCTCCGAGTTCCAGGCCCCCTCCCTCTCCTCATATATCCTTGCAATATATCCAGCTGCAAACTATGCCAAAACATTTCACAGGAATCTTTCACGTGCTCATCTTCCAATGTGGTATACAGGGGCGTATCTGCGTGGGGCCACAGGGGCCTGGGCCCCCGCAGATTTCGCCCTGGACCCCCCTACCACAGACCCTCTCCACCTCCCCCTCCCGCCCGCCCGCCACCAACCCGTCGCCGATCTTTGCTGGCGGGGGACCCCAAGCCCCTGCCAGCCGAAGTCCTCTCTTCCGTGCAGGATGCAAGTTTCAACGCTTCCTGTTCTTCTGAGTCTGACGTCCTGCACGTACAACGTGCAGAACGTCAGACTCAGAATTTGGAATTCAGTCTGACGTCCTGCGCGTTGTACGTGCAGGACGTCAGACTCAGAAGAACAGGAAGCGTTGAAACTTGCAGCGGCGCAGCCTGCATGGAAGAGAGGACCTCGGCTGGCGGGGGGTTGGGGTCCCCCGCCAGCAAAGGTAAGTGACAGCAGCGGGGGAGGGTGTCATTGGTGGCGAGGGGGGGTTAAAATGTGCCCCCTCCCTCTGGCTCTGGCCCCCCCTACCGCCCGAGTCCAGATACGCCCCTGGTGGTATATATCATGCAGTGTAAAAAATGCAACGAAGGCTGCAACATTGGAGAAACAAGTCAGATGCTAAAGAAGAGATTTAATTTACATAGACACCATATGAAAAATGCTAGTACCAATAAAGATGTCTCGCCTGTGGGGCAGCACTTTTCAAAACCAGAACACTGTACCAGTGATTTCATGATAAGAATCCTTAAAGGGAACTTTAAAACAATACAGGAATGTAAGACCTTTGAAGTCAGAATGATTAAATATTTTGACACCCACCAGGCAGGACTTAAAGATCTGGGTTTTCTAGCCCATTATAAACCATAAAATTGTACTGCTTTGAAAATCGTACTGCTTTGTCACCCTCCTGTCTCCATGCATATCTCACAAGCAACCACACGAAGAGCGGAAGAAACCAAAAGGACCAGACTGGAGACCGCAAATAGTAAGAGCACCAAAATAGTTTTATTTTGGGTACTAATAAAACTATTTTGGTGCTCTTACTATTTGCGGTCTCCAGTCTGGTCCTTTTGGTTTCTTCCACTCTTCTTGTGGTTGCTTGTGTGCTTTGCGGAGGATTTGGACCCTCTTTTGGTTTGTCCATGCATATCTCACCTGTCCCTCTTCCTGTCTCTCATCTATCCACCCCCATCCTGTTAGACTGTCACTGGAATGCTTTGATATTTCACTTATATATACTGTCATCTACCAACATTTGCTTATTTCCGATCTGACAAAGAAATGTATCAATCAATAAAAAAGGTATCATCTTATTTTCTTTTCCATGTTTTATTTTGTTTTATTTCTATTGCTATTCAGAGCAATTCACAGCTCACTAGTAATGCCAGCTACCGAGAGTGTTCATTCCGGGTCCTACGATGAGCTTATTGCTCTAAGTTCATGTGCGTGTGTGTGTGTGGGGGGGGGGGGGGGGGGGTTGCCATTGCCTATCTGTCCTAAGTGTAAGGTGTTGGAAAATACCTTATATCACGCTTTTTGGGACTGTGTGGCAGGAAAACGTTTTTGGGTCACTTTTTTTGGACCCTTTATTTCACGAACAAGTCCCAAAAAAGTGCCCTAAATGACTAGATGACCACCGGAGGGAATCGGGGATGACCACCCCTGACTCCCCCAGTGGTCGCTAACCCCCTCCCACCAAAACCCCCCCAACTTTAACAACTTTTTTTTCTAGCCTGTATGCCAGCCTCAAATGCCATACCCAGCTCCATGACAGCAGTATGCAGGTCCCTGGAGCAGTTGTTAGTGGGTGCAGTGGACTTCAGCCAGGTGGCCCAGGCCCATCCCCCCCTACCTGTTACACTTGTGGTAGTAAATGGGAACGCTCCAAACTGCCCCAAATCCCACTGTACCCACATCTAGGTGCCCCCCTTCAGCCATAAGGGCTATGGTAATGGTGTAGAGTTGTGGGCAGTGGGTTTTGGGGGGGGGGGGGTTTGGGGGGCTCAGCACCCAAGGGAAGGGAGCTATAGACTTGGGAGGTATTTAATTTTTTTTTTTTACTTGTTACATGTGCTCCCTAGGGTGCCTGGTTGGTGTCCTGGCATGTGAGGGGGACCAGTGCACTATGAATCCTGGCCCCTCCCATGACCAAATGCCTTGGATTTGTTCGTCTTTGAGCTGGGCGCCTTCGCTTTCCATTATCGCTGAAAAATGAAACCGCCCAGCTCAAATCCGCACAAATCTGATGCATTTGCCCGGCACAAACCTTATTATAAAAAAAAAAAAAAAAGCCCATTTTTTTCGAAAATACGGTCTGTCCCGCCCCTTCATGTACCCGTTCTTGGAGATAGACTCCTGGTTTGTTTTGTTTGCATTTTTGTGGAAGGTGTGGATCTCCTTTTCTCTCAGTTCCACAAGCTGATGGAAACACCATCAGGGGAGGCACATGCTCCCTACCCTCAGCAGTCACTACATGTTTATCCATAGAGCCACTCATAGGCATACTCATAATTACAGAGCTTTAAACTGAGTTTTCCTTTTCATTCCCATCATCATCAAAGATCTTGCTGCTCCTCCTTGCTCCTTGGAGCTCAAAGGGGCTCCCAAGGGGCCTTGCATGCCCCTTAAGGCATGCCCCTTTGACCACGCCATGTGGCCACCACAAGCACTGCTGGCATTTTAAGATGTTCTAGGACTCTTTCTGATGACCTGGCTTGGCCACTGTTGGAAACAGGATACTGGACTAGATGTACCATTGGTCTGACCCAGTATGGCTACTCTTCTGTTCTTATGTACTCTGATGTTCTTATGTACATCAGTCCCAAGCACTGCCTCTCCAGAATCAGCTTTAATCCTTTGGGAGGAAATCCCTAGCACACTCCAGCTCTTCAGCACAGCCACCTGCTCCTCTTGTGAGTACATAGCCCCCCAGGGCTTTTCAAACAAAAGGAAAATTACGTCTACGTTGGAGATAAGTAAGACGTGGCAGGACCTTTGAAAATGATAGGTACAGAAACTAATCTCCAAACTCACCTATGCCTTGAGGCTACAAAAAGCTGTAAAAGCTTGTCTCATAAAAAGAGCTTGATAAACATAAATTCTGTTATAGTTTGTCGCTTCACCCTAATTCTATGAACTTGCCGTCCAATTTTACACTTAGGACTAAATTCAATAAATGGTACCTAAACAATTGGTGCCAAAAAATAGCGCTTAACTCTATTCTATAGATGGCGCTCAAAGTTAGGCGACGTTTATAAAATAGCGCATAGTGCTGGAAACTGCAAGTACTTCTAGGCACAACCATGTATACCAACAAAACCCTGGTGCAAATCCTTGTGTCTAAATTAGGTGTGGATTCCCCTTTATTCTATAACAGCGTTCATAAATTGTGGAATGCCCCCGATCTGCTCATGGCCCTTCCATGGCCATGCCCCCTCTTTGGATCTGCGCATAAAATTTACATGCACAAATTTAAAATGCCAACACACACCGATGACTAGTAGGGTCCAATTATTGGCACTAATTGGTTCATTATTTAATTCAATTGCGCACGCCCAAATTTGGATGTGCAATTTTTAGAACCATTTATAGAATGAGAGTTTCTGTGCGAATTTGTGCACACAAGTTTCAGAATACTGTCAGTTCTGCACATAACAATAATAGTTAGCTACTAATTGACGATCAGTTATTGGCTATAATTGGTGCTAAGTGGCACTAATTAGTAGTTATATACATAACTGCTCTTAGGAGTCTGCAAATTGCGCACTGAGCAACTGCTGTTATATGAGTGCACATCATCCCAGCACCTAACTTTAGGTGATCTATAGAGGATCACCCCCTACATGTGCTGCCTTACCAGCAATTTGGATGCGTGAGCTCATCTCATCAGGATATGGGATTTTAAGATGTTTGGCATTTGAAGTCACTACTCTTTTTGGAATCAAAGACCTGATCCACAAGTGTTGCTTTAATACCTAGGTAATTCTACTGCTGATTCTACATGTTGGGTTGAAAAAAAAAAGTGTTGCGTGCTCAATGCCACTAGAAGAGACTCTTGTATCTTTAATCTGAGTCTGCATAGACCATTTTCACTCTTTCCCCCCCTGATTTATTATAAATGTTTTCACCATTAAACAACCATAAAATGTTAACAGTAAGTAGCAGCACTGTGAGGACTCGTGTCAAGAATTTTATGACTTTTCATGTGACATCATGTGTGCCCCAAGGCTTCATTTTACAGTTCCGATTGTTTTATTTGTGTACTGTAAACCATTTTGGTTTGATTACAAGAGAAATGAACTGGCATTCAAGTGAAATAAAACAATAAATGAAACTTTCATTCTTTAGGGCCTCTTATCAAGTCATACTAGCGGTTCCTCTGCAGCAATGCTGACAAAGTCCATTCAATGAAGTTCTGAAAAGAGCCAGGAAACAAAAGGCTTGCTCTCTGATACCCCCTAGACACAGAAGTCTCAAACTTGGACCTTTACAAGAAGAAATTATTTCAGAACACTGCTTACTGCCTGCTAAGCATTTACAAACAAACCTTTTCCAGAAGAGGAACGCTGGTAGAACTAGAGGACATGAATTTAGTTTGCAGGGGGCCGACACATAAATAACATCAGGAAGTACTTTTTCACGGAGAGGGTCGCAGATGCCTAGAATGCCCTCCCGCGAGAGGTGGTGGAGATGAAATCAGGAACAGAATTCAAAAATGTGTGAGATAAGCATAAAAGAATCCTATATGGAGATAATGCTCTCCAATTTGTCCAGTGTGCTGCGGCAGCCAAAAAAGTAAACTGGATGATAGGAATTATTAGGAAAGGGATGGTTAAGACAAAGAATACTATAATGCCTCTGTATCGCTCCATGATGCGACCTCACCTTGAGTGTTCTGTTCAGTGCTGGTCACCGTATCTCAAAAAAGATATAGCGGAGTTAAAAAAGCTTCAAAGAAGAGGAGTGACCAAAATGATTAAAAAAAAAAAAAAAAGAGATGGAACTTCTCTCATATGAGGAAAGGCTAAAGAGGTTTGGGCTCTCCAGCTTAGAAAAGAGATGGCTGAGGGGAGATATGACCGAGGTTTACAAAATCCTGTGTGGTATAGAATGAGTAGAAGTGAATTGATTTTTTTACTTGTTCCAAAAGGACAAAGACTAGGGGACACTCAAAGAAGTTACATGGAAATACTTTAAAAACAAATAGGAGGAAATATTTTTTTACTCAACGAATAGTTAAGCTGTGGAAGTTTTTGTCAGAGGATGTAGTAACAGTGGTTAGCTTATCTGGGTTTAAAAAAAGGTTTGGACAAGTTCCTGGAGGAAAAGTCCATAGTCTGCTGTTGAGACAGACATGGGGGAAGCTACTACTTGCCCTGGAATTGGCAGCATGGAATGTTACCACCATCTGGGTTTCTGCCAGGTACTTGTGACCTGGCTTGGCCACTGTTGGAAACAGGATACTGGGTAGATAGACCATTGGTCTGACCCAGTATAGCTATTCTTATGATCTTATGTTCTTAACACCAGTAATTGAGAAGCAAAGCCAGTGCTGGACAGACTTCTATAGTCTGTGCCCTTTAAAATGGCTGGACAGATTCAGCTTCAGTAGTTGGAGAACAAGGCCAGTGCCCCTATCATGGCTGGAAAGATTTGAATGGGCTAAAGTGGGCTTTGATGACAGCTTCATTAGTTGGAGAATAAGGCTAGTGTCAGGCATACTTCTACGATCTTTCCATTTTCAGGGCAAAGGACAAATGAAGATCAAGTATGCATATGTAGTATCACATCATACCTTATGCTATGAGTTTTATTTTGCTGTGCAGACTAGATGGAACATACAGGTCTCTCTATCTGTCATCATCTACTATGTTATTATATTTACATTAAAATACCTGGCAGCAACTCTAGCAGGAGAAAATCAGACATGCAGAGTTGTTAACTTTATTGCCAGTTTAAACATGTACATGGCAGGGGCGTAGCTACGGGTGGGCCTGGGTGGGCCCAGGCCCACCCAATCTTAGCTCAGGCCCGCCCAAGCAACGACGACTGGAACGGCGACTTTTACCTGAAGTCGCAACGACGAACGGGCAGGCAGCGCTGCGGTAGTAAAAGCAACAAGGAGACTGGTTTGACTCTCCGTCATTCACTTCCCTCTCTCTGCGTCCCGCCCGAAAGGAAATGACGTCAGAGGAAGGCGGGACGCAGAGGGAGGGAAGTGAAGGACGGAGAGTCGAACCAGTCTCCTTGTTGCTTTTACTACCGCAGCGCTGCATGCCTGTTCGTCGCTGCGACTTCGGGAGTAGACTGAAACGGAAGTTGGCTTGGAGATGCTGTGAAGGGGGAGGGGGGACACGCTGGATGGAGGGGATGGACAGAAACAGGATGGGCAGGGGAGAGAGGTGAATTGCTGGACAACAGGGATGGATGGAGGGGAAAGGGGAGAGGAAATTTGCTGGAGATGGATGGCTAGAGGAGAGGGCAGGGGAGAATGGAGAGTTGCTGGACATGGAGCGGAGGGCAGGGGAAAGAAGAAAATTGCTGGACATGAATGGATGGTAAGGGGAGAGTGGAAATTTGCTGGAGCTGGATGGCTGGAGGAGAGGGCAGGGGAGAATGGAGAGTTGCTGGACATGGAGCGGAGGGCAGGGGAAAGAAGAAAATTGCTGGACATGAATGGATGGAGCGGAAAGGGGAGAGAGGAAATTTGCTGGAGATGGATGGCTGGAGGAGAGGGCAGGGGAGAATGGAGAGTTGCTGGACATGGAGCGGAGGGCAGGGGAAAGAAGAAAATTGCTGGACATGAATGGATGGAGTGGAAAGGGGAGAGTGGAAATTTGCTGGAGCTGGATGGCTGGAGGAGAGGGCAGGGGAGAATGGAGAGTTGCTGGACAAGGAGCGGAGGGCAGGGGAAAGAAGAAAATTGCTAGACATGAATGGATGGAGCGGAAAGGGGAGAGAGGAAATTTGCTGGAGATGGATGGCTGGAGGAGAGGGCAGGGGAGAATGGAGAGTTGCTGGACATGGAGCGGAGGGCAGGGGAAAGAAGAAAATTGCTGGACATGAATGGATGGAGCGGAAAGGGGAGAGAGGAAATTTGCTGGAGGAGAGGGCAGGGGAGAATGGAGAGTTGCTGGACATGGAGCGGAGGGCAGGGGAAAGAAGAAAATTGCTGGACATGAATGGATGGAGCGGAAAGGGGAGAGTGGAAATTTGCTGGAGATGCATGGCTGGAGGAGAGGGCAGGGGAGAATGGAGAGTTGCTGGACATGGAGCGGAGGGCAGGGGAAAGAAGAAAATTGCTGGACATGAATGGATGGAGCGGAAAGGGGAGAGAGGAAATTTGCTGAAGATGGATGGCTGGAGGAGAGGGCAGGGGAGAATGGAGAGTTGCTGGACATGGAGCGGAGGGCAGGGGAAAGAAGAAAATTGCTGGACATGAATGGATGGAGCGGAAAGGGGAGAGAGGAAATTTGCTGGAGATGGATGGCTGGAGGAGAGGGCAGGGGAGAATGGAGAGTTGCTGGACGAATGGATGGAGGGAGGGGAGAGAAGTCAGGAAGGAGGTGCACATGGATAGAGGGGATGGAAGAGAGGAGAAATGCTGGACATGGATGGAGTGGAGGGCAGGGAAGAGAGGAGAAATGTTGGACAAGGATGGAGGTAAGGAAAGACAAAGGAAGGAGATGCACATGGATGGAGGGGAAGGGAGAGAGGAGAAATGCTGGACATGGATGGAGGGAAGGGAAGACAGTGGAAGTAGATGCACATGGATGGAGGGGAGTGAGGAGAAATGCTGGATATGGATGGAGGGAAAACTGCTGAGTTTAAGGGCTGGTTTGGAACACGTTGAGGGCAGATACTGAAACTCGAGGAAGGATAGGGGCAGGGCTACAGATGGTAGACAGGACGCATAAGGACACAGGAGTATGGTGGACAAGGTGAGTGAAAAAATATCAAATGGAAAGAAGACACTGCGTAAAACAGAAGACACTGGGACCAAAGTGAATAGATCAGACAACAAAGGTAGAAAAAAGTATTTTATTCAAAATTTATTAATTTGAATATGTCATCTTTTGGAAATGTGCATCTGTGATATTTTGCATGTAAGTTTCAATTTTTCTGGTATTGCTGCATGCTGAGTCTGACTTCTTGAGTTAACTTTCCAGTTCAGTATTTTGCCTTCATATTTTTTGATCCTTAGTTCCTTGTGTCATGTCTGTTGTGTCATGTGTTTTTCAAGTGTGATCAAAGTGCAGTATTCTGCTAGCATGTAGTATTCGCAGCCCTTTTTGTTTTGCTTTTTTTCACGAGGTAGTGTATTGGTGTTTTAGAGCCTAGTGTAATTACAGTTCTGCCTTTTCAAGCATAATGTTGTAGCTCATCCTGTCCTTGGAATTAGTGCTGTTATGGTTTTAAAGATATGAGTGTGTTTTTGCACAAGTTTGTGTATAGCATTTTGCAGTGGAGAGATTGTGGGATAATGTAATTATATTTAAAAATATCAATTTTTCCATTAAGTATGTATGTGGTTATACTGATGCAGGGCAGCTGTTGGGCAGACTACTTAGAAATCCATCATCAAGTGAATTCTTAGGCATTATTTTGTAGGATCCCAAGAGACACTACTCATACTTATATAGACAGTGCGTGCCCACCCATATTAGCTCTGGGCCCACCCAAAATCTCAGGTCTGGCTACGCCACTGGTACATGGGTAGGCTAATGCACATCCTTTATACCAGGGTTGTCTAACCTTGGTCCTTGAGGGCTGCAATCCAGTCAGGTTTTTAGGATTTCCTAAAGATCTATTTGCATCCACGACTTCCATTGTATGCAAACAGGTCTCATGCATATTCATTGGGGAAATCTCGAGAACCCGACCTGGCAAGGGCCAAAGTTGGACACCCCTGTTTTATACCATCATTTTAGATGTATGTACATGTTTTTTAAAATCCTGTCTTGCCCCCATACTCTGCATTCAGGCCACATGCACATACCCTGTCCTTGCCATTCAAATTTTTTCATCTATGTTAGCCTATTGACCTGTCAAGTCTTCATGGTCAAATACATGTATTCCATCCTGAAGAAGTTAAAAGTGTCCATAGAATGTTCTTTCATCACTCAACCTATCCTTTTTAGAAAGTATCAAGAACCTCTACAATGAAACTAAACACCTGCAGGCTCGCTTGTTTGCAGGCCTTGGGTCTTGCGGACATGTGACGCTGGAGAGGATCATCTGAGGATCAAGTCAAAATAGTGGTAGATCATTATTCAATGCTGAACACATGCTCTGGTGCCACCTCTAAGGTACCCGCTATCACAAGAATGGACTTTTAAGAAAATAAGTTTCCTAAAAAGAGATGATATTTTTGTCTACCTCCCTGTCAAACTCATGTGACAGAGTAGCTAAAACTTCATATAGCAACCTAGTCAACCCCAATATTTGACTGAATTCAGGACACACAACCAGTATCCCAGTCTCCAGATAGTATACTGTAGAGCTGCCCTCCCTATCCTTCCTAAAACAAAGGCAAAGGAAATCAGAGAGCACGTAACTCGAGAAAAGTATCATGAACCTATAACAAAAATGAAAGGATGGATAATGAAATCAATATGAGTGAAAGGAAATCTGGTATTAAAAGAGCTGACATCCTTGCTTCAATATATAAATACGAGGTCAAAAGTGAAACCCATATTTATACCAATATTATGTTATCAGTACCAAACGTGGACTAACATCAATGCATGATATTAGGAGTGCAACCCAAAGGAAGGGTGTCTAAAATGAAGAGATACAGTACAGAACAGGTTTGCATTGCAATCTACAGTATCTTGGACCACATCAGCTTACACAGGGCTCCTTTTACTAAGCTACGTAGGCGCCTATGCATGCCCAACGTGCTCCAAAATGGATTTACCGCCCGACTACCGCGTGGCTGTTGCGGTAATTTCATTTTTGGTGCAAGTCCACTACACGTGTCTGAAAAATAATTTTTATTTACGGACGCATAGGTCCTTACTGCCCAAATTCTTTAGGTCTATGGCTGGCGGTAAGGTCAGAGACCCAAAATGGACGTGCGGCAATTTTGATTTTGTCGCACGTCCATTTTTTTTGGTTGGGGGGGGGGAAGCCTTTTTTACAGGTGCGCTGAAAAATTATTCAGCAAGCCCAAAACCCGCTGAAAAATTATTCAGCAAGCCCAAAACCCGCGCCACCACCACCGCAGGCCATTTTTCAGCACGACTTTGTAAAAGGACCCCCCAGTTTGGCATCCCATAAGAGTGCCTTGGAATAAATATCCTTTGAGATTTTAAATGCAGTGTCAGAATGATAAGAAAGCCAGGAAGATTGATATCTTTTACATAAATGTATATATTTTTATTTTAAGATTTATTTACCACCTTAAAATCTAGGTAGTTTCCAAAATTACACACATAATAAAAAAAAAAAAAAAAAAGACACAGAAGATACAAAATAATCCAATTATTACCCACCAAATTAATATCAGATATTGTGGAATCAACATCTAGATCATATAACCATTCCTTGAAACCTACTAGGAAGTGGGTGGGAAAAGAAGTGACTTGTAATAAAGATGTATTATCTTTTGTTTTGGCTAGAATGTGCAAAGACTGCACCTACTGTCTGAAGTATATTGATCATCTGCTTTAAGCTATCAGTAAAGAAATGAAAGACTCTGTGGGGACTGGTCTTCAGATTAGCAGAATAGAATTGCCCTGTTCCCCACCAATAAACTCTTCAAACGTGTGCTCCTCCCTACAGATAAGAACACTCTAGCCTGTCTCAAGACCTTGTACAATAAAACTGCCATTAGGTTCTGAAAATGTGCCACAGATTTTCAGAAACTTTGCCACAGGATCTCTCCCTCTGTTAAACTGTGTGCTGCATAAAATTATTCCCCTAAAGGCAAAGACATTTTTACAAGTACATGACAATATACGTGTGTAAAATGACTCATAAATTACTCCATGTGATAAATTCTGCACAATGATAAGAACATGCACACTTTTGTACAACATTGGTGTAGGTGTGTTCAGGACAAAGTCTGGGCGTAGCACAGGCAACACCTGCCATTTATGCCCACATTTAACATGAAGAAAAGAAAGACCCTGCTCAAAAGAGCTTAGAATCTAAATCAGGACAGACAGACAGGACAAATAAGGGATAAGGGTAGGACAGACAGATAGGACACATAGGGAAGGGACTATTGAAGAGAGGAAGACAAGATAAAGGTTACGAGCAGGTGACAAGTTAGGAATTAAAAGCAGCATCAAACAGGTAGGCCTTTAGCCCGGATTTGAAGGCGGCTCAGGGAGTCTATTCCAGGCATAAGGTGCGGAAAGATAAAGAGAACGGAGTCTGGAGTTAGCGATGGAGGAGAAGGGTACAATTAGGAGAGATTTGCCTAGTGAACGGAGTTCCTGGGAAGGAGTGTAGGGAGAGATGAAGGTGGAGAGGTAGTGAGGGGCAGCAGAGTGCATACACGTATAGGTTAATAAGAGGAGCTTGAACTGTATAGGGAAACGGATAGGGAGCCAGTGAAATGACTTCAGAAGAGGGCTGATTTAAAACAGGAACATTTACGCCTGCTCTTAAACAGGGGGCGATGTCTGTAGCTTCATTTTAGCTGTGACTTCAGATGTTTTTTTTTTTGTTTTTTTGGGAGGGGGCATAGGCGCCTGTGCCTTTTTACAAAATAGGTGCCTCCTTGACTTCCAAACCAAGGCAAACTGTTATAAAACTACCTTCACAGTATAGCACTAGCCGAGTATAGCAGGCTAACAAGTATCTAGGTCGGTGCTTGACAATCTTTCTGCAGCTGTGACCCCTATGATTGTGGCCAAATAAAATTAAGGGCAGAATAGTGATGCACCAATGGTAAGCCCAACAGGTGGTGACCCCAAATACAGGTTTTGTGAACCTTTTGGGGCCCCAACCCACAGTATGGGAAGCTCTGGTCTAAGTCATTTCCAATTCTTACCAACCATAAAAGAATGGAAAGCTCAGATCTACACTATGGGCCCTGTTTACTAAGCTCACTAAGGAGCTCATTTTCAAAAAGATAAAAAAAAAGTCCAAAAAGTGTCATAAATCTGCATTTGGATGTTTTTCTCACAAAATGTCCAAACTGGTATTTTTAAAACCAATTTTAGATGCTTTTCTATGAAGTCCATCAGAAGTGCGTTCAAATCACAAGGGGGCATGTCAGGGGTGTGTTAAAGGCGGGATCTGGGCTTTCCAAACACTTGGACGTTTTTCAGCCATAATGGAACAAAACAAAACCGTCCAGGACTAAAACTAAGATGTTCTGAGCTACACCTGTTTTTATAACAAATAAGGCACAAAAGGGTGCCCTAAATGACCAGATGACCACTGGAGGCAATCAGGGGGTGACCTCCCCAATACCCCACCCCCAGTGGTCACTAACCCCATCTCACCCTACAAAAACGAGAATACAAATATGATTTAGCAAACTCTATGACAGCCTCAGATGTTAGAGCCAGGTCCATTAGAGCAGCATGCAGGCCCTGGAGTATGTAGTGGTCAGTGCAGTGTAGGGCACCATGGCATGGGGGACTCTGGTCCCCATCTCCCTGTACCTGTCACATTTGTGGTGGAAACTGTGAACCCTCCAAAACTCACCAGAACCCCCACTGTACCCACATATAGATGCCCCCTTCAACCATAAGGGGTGTGGGCAGTGGGTTTTGGGGGGCTCAGAAGGCAAGATAAGTAACAACGAGATGTGTACCTGGGAGCATGTTTTTGAAGCCCACTGCAGTGCCCCCTAGAGTGCTTCATTTATCCCCTAGAATATCTGGGAGACCAGTCTACTAAAAATGCTGGCCCCTCCTACATCCCAATGGCTTGATTTTCTACCTTTTTCACTTGGACTTTTTTTTTTTTTTTTTTTAATGGACCAAAAAACAAAACATCCAAAGCACAAAACCAGTATTTTCAAAAACAAAAAAGATAGATGTTTTTCTTTTTGGAAAATGAATTTCTCTCTCTTATTCAGATTTTGGATGTTTTTGGGTTTTTTTTTCAAAACTTCTAAAGTCGGGCTTATTGAAAATGCCCCTCCACGTCACTTGAAGCTTGTTAGATGAACTGGCAGTGCTTTGGCAGTGACTGCATTCCTTTTCTATTGTAAACGATTGTAAAAAAAAAACCAAAAACCTTTATTGATGGCATAGTTAGGGCTTCTGTTGTTTTCTTTGAGCATTTCAGGTAGCACAAAATGCTGCTACTCGTCTACTCACAGGTTTTTCAAGTTTTTGCATATATTTCATCCAATTCTAATTAAACTTCTTTGTCTTCTATTTTCTGGTAGGTGCAATATAAAATCATAACCTCTCATAAGGCTTTGCATGGTGGCATTCCATTAACACTAGTGACTTCATTATATGTTTATTATCTGAGACCATTACGTTCAAAATTGAAGTTTCATCGTTCAGATATCTTTTTCTTTAGAATTACAGTTGACATCCAGTCATGCCTCTAACATTTTTGAAGGCCTTTTTAGGCAGGCCTTTAGCCAGTTAAAATAGTAACAAAAGTAAGATAGTCTGATAAATGATCCATACTTGCCAGTATGTTATAGATGGATTGCTGCATAGTGGTATGTATTTATCCTCGAGCATATCTAAATCTCTTTACTTAATTGTACATATATTTTAATCATATGTTTTTAATTGTAACCTGCATAGGACTGTAAGATAGTGCGGAATATAAATTCTTCCCGGATTTGATAAATAGTCTGCAACATATTAACAACAACATCAGAATACCACATTCTATTCTCCACACTGCCCTTCACTTTTAAATACTGTTGAAAAATAAAATAAGAAGCTACAATTTCATGTTGGCTCCCTGTAGCTTGATACATTGCTGGTGATAAGGATGAAAGCACTACAATGTGTTCAGCCTCTCAGTTCTCTCCTTGGCAAAAAAAAAAAAAAAAAAGGAAATAGAGTCTACATACACAACAACCACATTCAGTATTTTCTGTCAGCTAAAGATAAAGTTGTTATTCTGTTCTGTGCTAGATTATGGGACCTTCAACAGCAGCCACATAAAGCTCACCTATAGCGGCTTTCTGTTCTAAACTAGATAATATTCAGAAACTGGGCACTTCCAGAGTTTCCTTTCAATATTTGAACACAGTGGCATCAATTAAGACGAGCAGGCTCTGAAAAATTAATCCTTCCTACACCGGCTCAGTAACAACGTGGCACACTGCCACGCAGAACACTGGTGGTCAATTCTCAGGCTCAGTTTCTATTCTTTAGTTTGGCCGGGACCAGGGATATTGTGAAGGCAGCATTCCTGGCTCCAGGGGGTAAGAAAGTCTCTGCCATGGAAGACCCCTACAGGCTGGAACTAGGATGCATTTGTACCAGATCCTGGATGAAATCGTAGTCTGCAGGGCCTGGCCAAGGACCATCATTGCAATAGCTGAGCTAGGTGTGGGTTATAAAGAGGGGAGCCAGTCAGTCCTGTGGTTCAGTAGTAGTACTATGGAAAGTCCCTAGTTCGGTTCCAAGGTTGGCCGGGGCTGGGGGTTTGTAGAGACGGCATTCAGAACCCTGGAAAAGGGAAGTCATAGTTATCACTCGGCTGTGACAGCGGTTGGATTCAGGGCCCATGATTGCAGGTTTTCAGAAGGAATCTTGGTACATGGTCCCCAGCCTAGGACTGTCATTGCAAAGACCAGACTAATGCATTGTTTGAGGGAAAGAGTATTAAGGAACTAGTAAAAAAAGCCCCGTTTCTGATGCAAATGAAACGGGGGCTAGCAAGGTTTTCTTCAGAGTGTGCATGTGGGAGTGTGTGTCCCTGCCCTCTGCCCTCTCTCCCTCCCTCTCCCCCCTTGGAGTCCAGTCCTTCAGTGTTAAGTTTCCTGCTGTTCTGTGTTACAGAGAGAGTGAGGGCATCTCTCTCCCCTCCCCCTCTGAGTCCTTCACTGTTACAGAGAGAGGGATTTCGTGCTGTGCTGTTTTCCTTCACTCATGGGAAAACCGGATATCTCTGGCGCTTCACACTTCCGGCTGGAGGCTTCATAGAACGTTGGTCTTGCCTTTTATATATATAGATATGAACTGGGGGGGGGGGGGAATCCTCCGATAGCTGTGAATGAAGGTTCATCACATCCCAGCCACAGTTCTAACTGAGGTGGAAATACAGAGCAGCAGGAAAAAGAGCAAATTAAAGAGAAATATGGTGAAAACCTGGGCAGTTGCAAATGGAAGCTTACAGCACTATAATCCAAGAGATAACTCAATAAGGGGCAGAATAAGCTTTCCAGGTCAAATGAAAAAAAAAAAAACAACCCAAAACAATTCTTCCTGAATTAGTCCTAAAAGAAATATTTTTAAATTGTTTTTTATTCTTTAGGGTTTATTCTTTGGAGCATTCTATTGTATTACAGTCCACTACATGACAGTCAAAATTCTTCATCACGCATGATTGTTTCTTCCATCATTAAGACAAAAATTAAAAAAAAAACTTCAGAATGGATCATGGTGCGTCTCCTCCAATTTTTTAAAACTAATTTACTAATCTGCCACAGAAGTATGCATTTTCAGTCTTAATGGGATCAATGATAATGTTAAAATACAAGACGTACATACAGTTTTGTGTGTGTGAGCCCACCAGATACTGACAATCAATATTTCCAGGGCAGTAGTGGAGCATTGAAACATTGAGAATCTCAGAGAATGTTAAGATGTCCACTAGCCTAATGATTTAGAAAACAGAAGGATGATTTTATAGGTCTCTAAAGACAAAAACTCTTCTAGTGTTAGAGCACGCTTCTAAAAATATTTATGGGCCAGTCATGCTAATGAACCATTGTGACAGAAGGAGAAGAAAAATGATAAACAAATAAAATGGTTGAATTGTAAACTACGATGGCTTCCATTCTTACCATTTTTGCTTGGACTGTTTGTTACAGGTATGCATCAATTTTTTATTTTGTTTTTATTTGAAGGGGGTGGGGGAAGAGCCAAAAAGTTTTAAAATAAACAAAAGTAACAAAACATATCAGGTATCAGCTGGTCCTTGTTGAGCACTCCCCAAAAACTTCTAAATTTAACCCTCCACCCCAAGCTTGTGGCCATCTTCCTATCCTTATCCCATCTGAGGGCCTTCAAGAAGCAGGAGCGATCACCAATCACTGTTGCCCCAAATAATTTCTGGTTTTTAAAAGAGAGAGAATGTAATCAGATGTATTATTTCTAACTAAAATCTGGACAATAAGTATGTTCTCAATGAAATGAATTGACTATACACCGTATTTGGTCTTGATAAAGCCAACCAGATGATCAATGAGGAATAATGAATTAGATGAGTAATATCTGGGAATAATCAGGTTAATACCATGTTTTCTTTTTTGTTTACTGTTTAATTGATCTCCTTGTCTTATCTCACTCTCCCTATTGTTCTTCACTTTGTGGTCTAAGAGAGAGAAAGATTGTTTATAATCTATATATCTAGTTGGGATTGTTTTCTTCTTATCTTGTATTAATGTGCAGTCATCTCTGTATTACTGTTTGCAAGTGACCCTTGTAAAATGAAAAATTATAAATAAATGATTTAAAAAAAAAATTAAAAACAAAAAACCAATCACTGTTGCCCTGCCGGTGCTCTCTCTATAATGGTGTGATCCTCAATATATCCTTAAAACAGATCTTTGCTACTTTTAGGGAATTCATGAATAGCAGCAAAATTGTAAAAATGTGCAATACATTTGTCCAACGGGCTAGATTTACTAAACATTTTTCTCACAGATGCTTAGTGCCTAATTCAAGGTCTTTGCTATACACATAAAATAGGAAAATCTTTATTTCATCTCAGAGTTCCACACTTCCCCTTCCCTAAGCCATTTTACTTATTGCAATATCCCTACACACACCCATACCTGTACATATTCTCCTACATACTTTTCTATCCATAACCTTTAGAGAACCTTAATTCAGTGGTTCCCAAACTTTTTCGGGTCAAGGCACCCCCTAGGTGCCACATTTCCTCGATGCTGTTGGGGGTGGGGAGGTCTCCCCTCTCCACCCTCAACAGCATCGAGTCCTACCTTTGTTCACAGGGATGCTCGAACTCCGCCAGCTGAAGAAGTCTACTGCCCGAGGCCTGAGCTCCATGCTGCTTGCACAGCAAGCAAATCAATGGCATGCTTCAGCCACCAACATCAGAATTCCCACACACATGCCCTCCTCTTCCCCCTTTTCCCCGCCCATTTCTAACATCTCCCCTCTCTTCTCTTTCCATCAATGCCAGGCATCTCTCCCGTCTTCCCTTCCTTCTTGCCTAGCATGTCTCCCAGGTTTTCCCTTCACTTTCCTTCCTCTCCAGCATCTCCCCCAATCTCTCATTCCACCTTCCCTCCTCTCCAGCATCTCCCCCAATCTCTCATTCCACCTTCCCTCCTCTCCAGCATCTCCCCCTGCTTTCCTTTCACCTTCACTTCTCTGTGCCCAGCATGTAACCCCAATCTTTTTACACCCTCCTCCATGCCCAGCATGACCCACCATTTTCCCTCCATGCCCAGCATGTCCCCAATCTCCCCTTCCACCATATCCAGAATGTTGCCCTCAATCTCCCCTTCCCACCTTCCTTTGTGCCCAGCATGTTTCCTCAATCTCCTCTCCCACATTCCTCCATGTCCATAATGACACCCTGATCTCCCTTCCCACCTTCCTCCATGCCCTGCATGTCCTCTAATCTCCCCTTGTATGTGCCTCATGCCCAGTATGCCCCTCCTATCTCCCTTTCCCACCTTCCTCTGTGCTCAGTGTGATCCCCCCTCCCCCAATCTCCCTATGCATCTTGATCTTTTGTGCAGCATGTCCCCCCAGTCTTCCCTTGTCTGATTGAAAATGACAGTATGGGGCCTCAGAGCTCCGGTGCATGCTAGGCCTCTTTCAGTCCTGCCCCCTCTGACACAGCTTCGGAAGTCAGAGGGAGGTGGGACTGACAGACACTGAGTAAGCATATGAATGAGTTCCAACTCATTGACTCTGATTGCCTCGGGCTGCACATACTGTAGCGGGACATGTTTATCCACTCCTACCCTAGCTGAGATATTTAACCATCTCTCTGACCTCAACTTTATTCAAATCAATCACCTTACTTTCTAATGCTTCCTACTTTCTTACTCATCTATATGTTACAACTTTGCCTTACCCTTCACTATAAATTATAATGTTCTAGTACATATTGTGTTGTCATTGCAAGTAGTATACCATGCGATACTTTGTATTGTTGTTCGAATATTTTTACTGCTCTAATTGCCTCCTGCTCATGTTTGATCTATTCTAACTGTACATCGCCTTGAGTGAATTCCTTCAAAAAGGCAGTAAATAAATCCTAATAAATAAATAAAACTAGACTGTGTGATGCTATTTTCTTTGCGCAACTTCCATCCCGGTCTCTGGGGGTGGGGTTGGGGATGAGGATGGTGTTCTTTTCCTAAGCTGGGGGGGGGGGGAATATGCCGCAGCACCCCTGAGAGTTTTCAGAGGCACACTGGGGGGCCGCGGCACACAGTTTGGAAACCACTGCCTTAATTCATTCTTCTTTAGTTTTACTTACTGTATAAAATGACTACTGATAGACAATCCAAGTTTGCAATGATGTTTTCAGCGAAAGAGTAAGGATGGTACTGTAGCAAGCAGCTTCCCTCTCTCTTCCCCCCAATCCCGTCTCCTCAAATAAAAAATGCCAAAATTTGCATGTGGTGCATTTAAGTTGTAAAATACCAAATAGAGAAGCTAACAAGGGTAAAACAGCACAGCAGCACTTGTCAATTCTTAAGAAATGATGCATAATATTGCAAAGAAAGTCACATACTCCAATAGAACACTGAATAAAAGTTTTTCTACTTTTTGCACTCTGCGCTTTTATTTCTCAGTCATGCATATTTTAGCCTCTTCTTTTAATCTGTTCTTCTGTTTTCATACCATCTTCTTCCTCATGTGCATCCCCCTCTCTTATCTACTATCTTCTCTGCCTTGGTATCTCACCCTCCAACAGGTCTTCACTTATCTCCTCCTTTCTCCTCTTTTCAATTCCACACCTCTTCTTGTCTCTTGCTTTTCAACATCTCCCCACCCCTCATTTTCTGACTCCTCCTTTCTCACTATCCAAACTCTCTCTCACCAATACTCCCCCCAGCTCTCCATCTTCCCATTCACTAGATTTACCAAGTCTTCTCTCAGTCCCATTTCTTGGCTTCCCCAACCTGCCACTGTTGCAATAACACTTACTTCTGGCAACGAAATGAGGACAGTAAAAGTGCTCTGCTCACTGCCACCCCTATTCCCTCCAACCCCTCCCTGACATGTGTTTCTTATCTTAAGGAAACAAGTGACTTTTAAGGGAGGAATCTGGACAATGAACACTACTATCTCACTGTCCCCTTGCTCTGCCGGTTCTGCTCTCGCGCTCATCCTGCTGTCGATATCACTTCCACGAACTAGAAGCTGGGAGGGAAAGCAAGGGGCCAGGGATCGGCGCTGTCTGTTCAAATATTCAGTTCCACAGGAACCTAAACTTAATTTTAGTACTATAGTTTCTGCCACCCTAGATCATAAAACTGTACAGTGATCTTTATCAGAATAATGATATACTACTACTACTACTATTTAGCATTTCTATAGCGCTACAAGGGATACGCAGCGCTGCACAAACATAGACGAAAGACAGTCCCTGCTCAAAGAGCTTACAATCTAATAGACAAAAAATAAAGTAAGCAAATCAAATCAATTAATGTGTACAGGAAGGAGGAGAGGAGGGTAGGTGGAGGCGAGTGGTTACAAGTGGTTACGAGTCAAAAGCAATGTTAAAGAGGTGGGCTTTCAGTCTAGATTTAAAGGTGGCCAAGGATGGGGCAAGACGTAGGGGCTCAGGAAGTTTATTCCAGGCGTAGGGTGCAGCGAGACAGAAGGCGCGAAGTCTGGAGTTGGCAGCAGTGGAGAAGGGAACAGATAAGAAGGGTTTATCCATGGAGCGGAGTGCACGGGAAGGAGTGTAGGGAAGGACGAGTGTGGAGAGATACTGGGGAGCAGCAGAGTGAGTACATTTATAGGTTAGTAGAAGAAGTTTGACAGGATGCGAAAACGGATAGGGAGCCAGTGAAGCGACTTGAGGAGAGGGGTAGTATGAGTAAAGCGACCCTTGCGGAAGACGAGACGGGCAGCAGAGTTTTGAACCGACTGGAGAGGGGAGAGGTGACTAAGTGGGAGGCCAGCAAGAAGCAGATTGCAGTAGTCTAAACGAGAGGTGACAAGGGTGTGGATGAGGGTTTTGAATTCTAACATATCATTGGCAGCGATCATGGAGAGCAGTGGCAGGAAAGGGGTTCAAAGTTCAGGTGAAATACATGGACTATGGGAATCTATATGCTCATCTACCTAAATCTGTAAAAATCACAAATGGGCAGACTGGAAGGCCATTATGGCCTTTTTCTGCCATTATTTACTACTAGAGCTGCATTTCTGAAGTAGGCTATGAAAACTGGAAGGCTGTTTATAGCTGTTCTTCATGCTGTTTTAAATGCTTTAATTTGTAATTTTTCCAAAGAAACCTGTTTATTGTCCTTGCCTCTAGTAGGTCATCTCTCCTTTGCCCAGGGGTTCTCAACCCAGTGCTCTGGACACACCCAGTCTGGTTTTCAAGATATCCACACTGAATATTATGTAAGTATTGCCATACTGTGAAAGACCAAAGGTCCATCAAGCCCAGTATCCTGTTTCCAACAGTGGCCAATCCAGGTCACAAATACCTGGCAAGATCCCAAAAGAGTACAAAACATTTTATACTGCTTATCCCAGAAATAGTGGATTTTCCCCAAGTCCATTTAATAATGGTCTATGGACTTTTCCTTTTTTAAACCTTTTTAAAACTCTGCTAAGCTAACCGCCTTTACCACATTCTCTGGCAACGAATTCCAGAGTTTAATTACACATTGAATGAAGAACGAATTTCTCAGATTCGTTTTAAATTTACTACATTGTAGCTTCATCGCATGCCCCCTAGTCCTAGTATTTTTGGAAAGCATAAACAGATGCTTCACATCTACCCATTCAACTCCACTCATTATTTTATAGACCTCTATCACATCTCCCCTCAGCCGCCTTTTCTCCAAGCTGAAGAGCCCTAACCGCTTTGGCCTTTCCTCATAGGGAAGTCGTCCCATCCCCTTTACCATTTTCGTCGCCTTTCTCTGCACCTTTTCTAATTCCACTATATCTTTTTTGAGATGCGGTGACCAGAATTCAACGTAATATTTGAGGTGCGGTTGCACCATGGAGTGATACAAAGGCATTATAACATCCTCATTTTTGTTTTCCATTCTTTCCTAATAATACCTAACATTCTATTTGCTTTCTTAGCCGCAGCAGCACACTGAGCAGAAGGTTTCAACGTGACGACACCTAGATCCCTTTCTTGGTCCGTGACTCCTAACATGGAACCTTGCATGATGTAACTATAATTCGGGTTCCTCTTTCCCACATGCCTCACTTTGCACTTGCTCATATTAAACGTCATCTGCCATTTAGACACCCAGTCTCCCAGTCTTGTAAGGTCCTCTTGTAATTTTTCACAATCCTCCCGCAATTTAACGACTTTGAATAACTTTGTGTCATCTGCAAATTAAATTACCTCACTAGTTACTCCCATCTCTAGGTCATTTATAAATATGTTAAAAAGCAACGGTCTCAGCACAGACCCCTGGGGAACCCCACTAACTACCCTTCTCCATTGAGAATACTAATCATTTAACCCTACTCTCTGTTTTCTATCTTTTAACCAGTTTTTAATCCACAATAGAACACTACCTCCTATTCCATGACTCTCCAATTTCCTCTTGAGTCTTTCATGAGGTACTTTGTCAAACGCCTTCTGAAAATCCAGATACACAATATCAACCGGCTCCTCTTTATCCACGTTTGTTCACCCCTTCAAAAAAATGTAGTAGATTGGTGAGGCAAGATTTCCCTTCACTAAATCCATGTTGACTTTGTCTCATTAATTCATGCTTTTGAATATGCATAATTTTGTCTATAATTTCCTGGATCTCCTCTGGAACCTTTTTAAAAATTGGCATTACATTGGCCACCCTCCAATCTTCCGGTACCACGCTCAATTTTAAGGATAAATTACATATTACTAACAATAGCTCCGCAAGCTCATTTTTCAGTTCTATCAGTACTCTGGGATGAATACCATCCGGTCCAGGAGATTTGCTACTCTTCAGTTTGTAGAACTGCCCCATTACATCCTCCAGGTTTACAGAGAATTCATTATGCACTGCATCCATTGTATGCAAGTTTACCTCATGTACATTCACTGTGGGTATCCTGAAAACCTGATTGGACTGGGTTGAGAATCCCTGTCCTAGTCTAACCTCATCACCTCTGTTTTTGACGCCCCACCACACTATCTCAGACTCAGCTTTAGTTTCATCATTCTCCCTTTCAATTCCCCGTCCTTACCCCGAAGGCACACTGGGCCAGATTCAACAAATAGCACTCAAATTTAGACACTGGGAAAAATCCACGCTAAGTGCTATTCTATAAAAAGTGCTCCAGGTTGAGCACCCTTAACAGAATAATGCTCCGAACGGATTCCTGCACCCAACTTTAGGCATGAGGGCTTATGCCAGCTGCATCCTGGCATATATTCTTGACATGTCCAAGTTGGGCGCATAACCCCAGTATTCTATAACTTTGCACCTAAATATTTGGAATGCTCTTGACCCACCCATGCCCCTCTTATGGCCACACCCCCTTTCATATTGCAAAAAAGACTTCCAGCACACAGCATTATAGAATAGCACATAGGCAGATGACAGTGTAAATCCAAGTTAGTGCCAATTAACATCAACTGGTTGTTAGTACCCAATTGACTAATTAATTTACGCACACATCTGGGCTCTGTGCCCAAATTTGGGCAACCTATATGAATTCCAGAGATCTGTCTGTCAACCACCAAAGCACCATCCTCTCTTACTCTCTCTCCTAATATCTAGCAAGCAGCAACTCTCATACCCATGGGGCTTCAAGCATCCATTACTGGCTCCTCTTGCCACTGTAGTATGTCATTTATGGCCATAATGGACCCAAGTACATTATATAAATAGATCAGAAGCGTGAACTACTAACTCCCATTGCCTTTGTTCTGTCAATTGCTGTTTGGTGACAGTCTTGTCTATATTGCGCATCTTACAGGGACTCATTTCTTTCCTCTGACTTGTGTTTTAATGACTGTCTAGTAACTTGCACACAACCCAATCATATTAGCACACCGAGAGGGGCATTTTCACTATGACATCTAAGTCAGACTTTGGACGTTTTGCGCTAAACATCCCAAAATCTGAATAGGAAATATAGCCATTTTCAAAAGAGCAAAAACATCTATTTTTTTTTCAATAATGGCCACATGATTTTTCAGCCTTCCCTCCACCCCAGGTCCATTCTCTTTCTCCCTCTCTACTGCCCTCCCTCCATCCTTCTCTCCCTATTTCCCCTTCCTCTCTGCACCCACCAACTCTTCCTTCACTTTTAGCCCCAACTGTGGTTCTCTCTCAACCCCCTCCCCAAGGTTTCTCCCTTCCCCTCCCCCATAGCGCTCTCAAGCCCCTTGCAACTCTCTGAAGGCCCCCCCTCCCTTGTGGCTCTCTCAAGGCCCCATCCCCCCACTGTGGCTCTCTCAGACCCCCTCCTCCCCCTGCAGCACTCTCGGGCCCCCCATGGCTCTCCCAAGCCCCCTCCCCATTGTACACCCCTGTGGCTCACACTCCTCCCGCACACCCGCATCAACATCTTCTGCTTTTCTTCCCTCCCCTCCCTGACCTCATTGCGGGTCCCCTTCCTCCCCCCCTCTTGGACCTGACCACAGGTCTCCCTCCTCCTTCCCCCACCACACCACACCTGCACCCTCCCCAGTACCTTTTGAAAATGCAAGCCTTTGACCCTGCAGGCCAGTGGCAGCCATACTGAAAGGCTGCCTGAGGCCTACACGGGCCTCTCTCTCTGACCTGGCCCGCCCCTTCCGCGAACAAGAAGTTTGCAGAAGGGGCGTAAACACGATTAATATACAGCCCTAATATATATAATCATATATTTAGCGTTGCTGAATATCTGTATTTAGTGCACTGCCAGCTATACATATACAGGGTAATTCTATGTGGAGGGACATTTTTGATATGCCAACTAAGTCCGAATTGAGACATTTTGCCAAAAATGTTTCAAATAAACGTACAGCTCACAGACATAATCAAACCAGAAAAATGTCTACATTTCTGGTTCAATTATGGCATTGAGCTAGATGTTTTTATGTCCAACATGTCCATCTGTAAGTACCATTGTCAAAAAAATGTTCCAGGGAAAAATGTTGAAAAAAACAAGCTATAGGGATGCTTGTCTGGCAGCACTCCTAGTAAACTGGCCAGACAGATATCCCAGCAGTGCAGAGGAGCAGCCTAATGGTCAGTGCAGTAATTTCACATAAAGGGACCCAGGTTCAAATCCCACCTAAACCCTTTGTATTTTATGGTGAGCCCTCCAGGAACAGAGAAAGCCTACTGTACCTAAAGGTCCACCACTACAATAGCTCTCCATCTTGAAGGTCACATATATTTAGGAACAGGAGGTATTTCTATGTTCTAGGAGGGCTCACATGTCCACTGCACTGACCACAAGTTCACTCTTCACTTTCTTGCTGCTTTTTTTTAGAAATGGTCATAATATATGGAGCTGTCATAGCCTAGTATCTACTGTTGCAGCTTGGGGGGGGGGGGGGGGGGGGGGGAAGGTGTCATTGACCACTGGCCAGCTAGTCAGGGTACCTTTTGTGACTTAGTCATTGACTGAAATAGATCTAGGTTTAGATTTTAAAAAATGTATTTTTCTTTTTTTTTTTTTGCACTGGACCTTTTTTTCTGTTCCATTATCACTGAAAAATGCCTAACAGGCTTATTTTCGAAATCGGAAAATGGGCATTCTTCTCCTAAGGTCACCCAAATCGGCATAATCGAAAGCCGATTTTGGGCATCCCCAACTGCTTTCTGTCGTGGGGACGACCAAAGTTCCCGGAGGCATAGCGAAGGCGGGACTTGGGCGTGCCTAACACACGGGCGTCCTCGACCCATAATCGAAAAAAGAAGGGCGTCCCTGACAAGCACTTGGATGACTTTACTTGGCCCTTTTTTTGTTACAACCAAGCCACGAAAAGGTGCCTGAACTGACCAGATGACCACCGGAGGGAAAAGGGGATGACCTCCCCTTACTCCCCCAGTGGTCACTAACCCCCTCCCACCCTCAAAAAAACTTTTTAAAATATTTTTTGCCAGTTTCTATACCAGCCTCAAATGTCATACTCAGGTCCATCGCAGCAGTATGCAGGTCCCTGGAGCAGTTTTAGTGGGTGCAGTGCACTTCAGACAGGCTGACCCAGGCCCATCCCCCCCTACCTTTACACTTGTGGTGGTAAATGCGAGCCCTCCAAAACCCACTGTACCCACATCTAGGTGCCCCCTTCACCCATAAGGGATATGGTAGTGGTGTACAGTTGTGGGTAGTGGGTTGGGGGGGTTGGGGGGCTCAGCACACACGGTAAGGGAACTATGCACCTGGGAGCAATTTATGAAGTCCACTGCAGTGCCCCCTAGGGTGCCCGGTTGGTGTCCTGGCATGTCAGGGGGACCAGTGCACTATGAATGCTGGCTCCTCCCACGACCAAAGGGCTTGGATTTGGTCATTTCCGAGATGGGCATCCTGTCCTCAGCTTCCATTATTGCCAAAAATCAGAAACGACCATCTCTAAGGTCGACCTAAATTTCCAGATTTGGGCGTCCCCGACCGTATTATCGAAATGAAAGATGAACGCCCATCTTGTTTCCCTGCCCCTTCACGGGGATATCCTGTGAGGCGTCCTCAGAAAAACTTGGGTGTTCCTTTTGATTATGCCCCTCTAAGTGTTCTAGTGTGTAAAAGCAAAGGGCCATTCAAACGGGTGGGTCATGCCCATTCCGACTATTTCAGTGTGCACTTCATTGAATACCTTAAGATGCTCACATTTACACCTGCCATACATCCAACGTAAACGGTGATGCCTAAATTTAGGTGCCTAATTGCCGACTTATGCTACTATTCTATGACACATTGGGCACACAGATTTGCTGGTACAGAATAATAGCTTGGCACCTAGATTTGGGGTGCCTTTTACTGCCCTTTATAAAATTGCCATGATAGTTTGCATCTCCAGCCACTATACATATAGTCAGTGGCGTACCAAGGGGGGGGGGGGGCGGTGGGGCGGTCCGCCCCGGGTGCCAGTGGGTGGGGGGTGCTCCGCTCCCGCCGCCTCCCGTGGCCGTTCCCGCGGCGCCGCACATTTAAAAAACCGGCGAAGCAGCGTCGCAGGCAGCGCCTCGTGCCCTGCTTGTAAAAAAAAATCAAATCTCCTTCCTCCTTCTCCTCCTCCTCGTCTTGACGTCTTGACATCGACTCGGGCTTTCCAATCAATTTGGAAGGCCCGAGTCGACGTCAAGACGAGGAGAAGGAAGGAGATTTGATTTTTTTTTACAAGCAGGGCACGAGGCACTGCCTGCGACGCTGCTTCGCCGATTTTAATGGGACTGAGGTGGGGAAGGAGAGGGGTGAAAGGGACTCGGATGGGGGTGTTCAGAGGGGAGAATGGGACTGGGGTGGGGGTCTCAGACAGGGGATCTCAGAGGGGAGAAGGGAAGGGGAGGGGAGAAGGGGACTGGGGTGGGGGTCTCAGAGGGGAAAAACGGAAGGGGAGAAGGGGACAAGGGAAGGGGAGGGGAGAAGGGAACTGGGGTGGGGGTCTCAGAGGGGAAATGAGGAGGGGAGAAGGGGACTGGGGTGGGGATCTCAGACAGGGGAGGGGAGAAGGGGACAAGGGGACTGGGGTGGGGATCTCAGAGGGGAGAAGGGGACTGGGGTGGGGTCTCAGACAGAAGGGGAGGGGAGAAGGGGGCTGGAACTGGGGACTGAAAAAAGGGGCAGAGAGAGGGGACAGATCCTAGATGGAAGGGGGAGCGAGAGGGAGGGCAGACCCTGGATGGATGGGAGAGGGAGGGCAAATGGTGGATTGAAGGGGCAGAGAGAAAGGGCAGGCAGTGGATGGAAGGGACGGCAGAGAGGGCAGACACTGGATGGCAGAGAGAGAGAGAGAGAGAGAGAGAGAGAGAGAGAGAGAGAGAGAATGAAGACAGATGCTGGATGGAAGGAAGATGGTGAAAAGAAGATGAGGAAAGCAGAAACCAGAGACAACAAACTGTAAATAAAATATTTTTTTTTATTTTTTTTTGCTTTAGGATAAAGTATTGTAGATGTGTTAAATGTTTATAATAGAACATGTAAATAAGGTAATCTTTTTATTGGACTAATTTTAATACATTTTGACTAACTTTCGGAGAACAAAACCCCCTTCCTCAGGTCAGGATAGGATACTGTAACAGCACTATACTGTACTGACCCGAGGACGGAGGTTTTGGCCTCTGAAAGCTAAATGTATTAGTCCAATAAAATGGTATTATTTTACTTTCTATATTTGTTTTATTTCTATTTGTTAATTTGTAAAGTGGTGATTGGTACTTGTTAGGTTTTTTTTTCAAATTTACATCTGCTGTCTTTATATTTTGCACAGTACTAGGGGACAGTTTTTGTTTCTGTGGTGTTGCATTGTATGCAGAGTCTGGCATTGGGGGTTCAGTTTAATTTTTGTCTAAATAGAAAGTTTATGATTACTTATTCTATAGTGGATTAGGGTGTATTGGTGTTTGTGAAAAAGACATGGCTTTCAGTTGGCATTGACTGTGCAGGATCTACGATCTGTACTATTCTGTCTGGTTTCGTTTTACAATAGGTGAATTGATGTTCTAGTGCTCACTGTAGTGTTTAAGATGCTTTCCTTTTCCTTGTGTGACTCGTAGAAATGACTGCTTATGGTATGGTAGAATTGCTCTATAGGTCCTGAGTGTTTTGTATTCTCGGCATGCCTAGTACTGGATTTGGGGGGGGGGGGGTGTTAAAAAATGACCGGCCCCGGATGTCAACTACCCTAGGTACGCCACTGCATATAGTCTATGCCAGTGGTTCCCAAACCTGGTCCTGGAGGCACCCCAGCTACTCAGGTTTTCAAGATATCCGCAATGAATATTCATGAGAGAGATTTGCATGCAGTGGAGGCAGTACATGCAAATCGCTCTCATGAATATTCATTGTGCTTATCTTGAAAACCTGACTGGCTGGGGTGCCTCCAGTACCAGGTCTGGGAACCACTGGTCTAGATAATTACTCTAGGACTGCTAGTTACAGTGATTTTCACTGGCACTATCTGTATAGTGCCTCTTAAACAAATTAGTGGTTTAAGGAGTTATATATATCTATCAGCTGCTGGTAAATGTACAACTTATTTTAAGCACGGACCCAGATATTTCCTCTACTGAGTTATGTCTTGTAACAGGCCTCAGCTATCATTTTATTTGTGTGGGTTTGCTTTATTTTGATCTCTTAGAGCACATAAAAATTCTAAATTGATTTTAAACAAGTGTGACTGTAGCATTTGCTTTCTCTGCAGGTATAGTCACACATCTCCTCTAGTTTAATGAACACCACCATTACGCAAGAAAAAAAACAGTTAATGTGACTGGACTGTGTACAACAGGGATGGACTGACCATTCGGGCAACCGGGCAGTGTCCGAGGGCCCAGAGGCTCTGCCCGGATACCCGCCGCATACTACATCCCTCCCTGATCCTACCTTTAAAGGCACGCCGCTGATGATCTAGTGGTCTCTGCCGGGGGGGGGGGGGGGGGGGGACATCTTCTTTCCTGCCCGGCATCGCTGTACTCTAAAAATGGCAGCCGAGATTCCCTGTGGAAATTTCACGAGACTGTCGAGACCACGGGAAGTCTTGGTCGCCATTTTGAAAACACGGAAGCGTCGCAGGCAGGGGACTAGCGGCAACGCAGCGGGCAGGAAAGAACCTGCTCCCCCCCTGCAGAGACCACTAGACCACCAGGGCCCTTCAGGTAGGACTGGGGCAGCAGGCCCATCGGCTGCAGCGGTAGGGGGGTAGTAGCGCAGTGGTGGGGGGGGGGGGTGTCAAGGCAGTGGGCCCAGACCATCCTCAGTCTGCCCCTGGTGTACAAGTTCCTGGAAAAAGTCATCAAGACTCATGTCAGAGGAAGGAAATGAGTCCCTATAAGAGGCTTAATAGAGACAAGACCATAGGCATAGTTTGACTGTTTCATTTGGGGGGGCAAAGAATGGGCGGAGCATATTAGCATATCATTTGCATATATACATATGCAAATGAATATGCTAATATGGAGGAAGGAAATGAAATTTACAGGCAAAATATCACAGATGCACATTTCAAAAAGCTGACACATTTCAATTAATAAATTATGAATAAAATACTTTTATTTACCTTTGTTGTCTGATCATTTAGTTTTTCTATTCACTTTGATCCCAGTGTCTTCTGTTTTATGCAGTGTCTTCTTTCCAGTAGGCTTCCCTCTGCTCCCCACCCTCCCAGTCCCATCCATCTTCTGTTCCTTCCCTCTGCTCCCCACCCCTCCCAGTCCAATCCATCTCCTGGTCCTTCCCTCTGCTCCCAACGCTCCCAGTCCCATCCATTTTCTGTTCCTTCCCTCTGCTCCCCACCCCTCCCAGTCCAATCCATCTCCTGGTCCTTCCCTCTGCTCCCAACGCTCCCAGTCCCATCCATCTTCTGTTCCTTCCCTCTGCTCCCCACCCCTCCCAGTCCAATCCATCTCCTGGTCCTTCCCTCTGCTCCCAACGCTCCCAGTCCCATCCATCTTCTGTTCCTTCCCTCTGCTCACCATCCCTCCGTCCCATCCATCTTCCCTCTGCTCCCCCCCCCCCCCCGCGAGGTCCAAGATGGTGACTCCGTCTACCCCTCTCTCTTCCTCCCTCCCTCCGGCGCAGGCAGCAGTTTTTTCCAGCGTTCCTGGCAGCGGTAGCGATGTACACGCTGCCTTCGGTCTGCCCCGGAAACCTTCTCTTAAAGTTCCTGTTCCCACCTATGCGGGAACAGGAACTTGAAGAGAAGGCTTCGGGGCAGAGCCAGAGGCAGCGTGTACAACGCTACCGCTGCCAGGAACGCTGGAAAAAACTGCTGCCTGCGCCGGAGGGAGGAAGAGAGAGGGGTAGACGGACACGCTCCTCTCCGTCCGCTTGGCTTCCCTGCCCTCTCTGTCTGCGTCCCGCCCGAAAGGAAATGACGTCAGAGGAAGGCGGGACCCAGACAGAGAGGGCAGGGAAGCCAAGCAGATGGAGAGGAGCGCGTGCCTGCATGTGTTTTTTTTTTTTTTTTAACTAATGGCGCGGCGGCGCCTCGCATCGTTTGGGGGGGCATTGCCCCCCCTCGCCCCCCCCCCAGTCTACGCCTAGACTGTTACCAAACAGCTCCCTAGGCAGTTGATGAGGTAATGTGAGCAAGACCCCATCAAAAATTGTGGTTGGCTTGGGAGCACAGGTCCCCCTCAATGACACAAATGCAAAAGATCTTACATTTTGCCACTATACTGACAGTTGTTAAACCCCCACCAGTCTAGCACTCCAGGAAAGTGCGGTGTTCCCCATTCCTTTCAACTTTCCTGACAGCAGATGAATGAGTGTTGTGATATATTGATGGTCTTCACTATTTTTGTTCTGAACTGCAACACAGCAGGTCTAATACTTGGATTACAGTTTTTTCTCAATACAAGTTTTACAGACTATAGAATATAAATTATACAAGGCCGTGTTTGAAGCCTGAACACAACTGTCTTCAGTTAAATTATAGACAGTGTGAGCTGCCTAGTCTGAAAGCACAGGAAATGCATGGTAACCCCACCCTCAGCAAGGGCATCCAACCCAAAAAGGACCCAAGGACCACTGAGACTGAGCTGCCCTACAAACGTCTAACCACTCAAAACATATTACAACAGCATGCTGCTGTTTTGAGTCTGGCCTGCCAATGTGTGTTCTTCTCATCATCTCAGGCTCCTATATGAGCTAATAAATTATTCAGTGATTATCCTTACCAAGAATTGATCTATGTAAGTGCAAGTCTAGTACATTTTCAAATCTCATATACTGTAAAATGCCAAGTTCATATTTCCAAATGCTGGGAAAGGTCATTTTAAATTATTTTCATGTGTTTATTATACACATAAGACCTTAATCCTGGTCATAGAGAACAACTGTGGGGCTAATTCATTAAGTCCATTTATAGCGTGCATGCTAAACCATTCAACATGGTACAATTTTAAGTAGCCCACAGAGACTTTCCCCACACATCACTTTTAGCTAATTTTCAAAGGACAACTGTACTGGCAGTTTCCTTTGAAAAACAACTAATGGTAAAATGTGTGTTTGAGTGTCTCTAGACACCTGGAAATTGCTATTTCGTGCATGTGGCTTGGGGAGGGGGAGAGTGGAGGGGGAGGAGGAAGAGGGTCAGAAGGGAGCAGGGACAAGGAAAGATATGCTAAACAGTGACTGTGCTAATGCAGTAGTTCCCAAATCTGGTCCTGGAGGCACCTCAGCAAGTCAGGTTTTCAGGATATCAGCAAAGAATATTCATGAGTGAGATTTGCATGCAGTGGAAGCAGTGTATGCAAATCTCTCTCATGAATATTCATTGTGGATATCCTGAAAACCTGACCTGGCTGGGGTGCCTCTAGGACCAGGTTTGGGAACCATTGTGCTAATGAAAATGTCAAGTACATGCATAGCTCTATTTTTCTGACCCAACACACACCCAAAGAAACACTCTTTCAATGTAACTTTCAGACAGGCCTATTAACCTATATAGTGCAAATTTCAAAGCCATTTTCAAAGACAAAGTGAGCAAATACATGTAAAATGTGCAATCAGGATGATCATAGACTGATTAGCTATTATGATCTTATTCAGGAAGAGTTACTAATTTACAAGGGCAATTGGATCTCAGTAAATTTATCATCCATTTGAGAGGTAGTAGGGCCTACCAAGGAGGTATGATAACAGGAGATGGCATGAGCCTATCTGGCCCATTATGTGAGCTGAAGCCAGTAGGCGGAGCTTGTCATCCTATCAATTTCATTGTTTGGGGTGTACCCAAGATGACAGCAGCTGCATGAGGGAGAATTAAAATTTCCTTGGGTGGCGTGGCTGGAGACCAGCTTCAGCCATGTGAAATCATGCCGTCTCCTGTTTTCAAATCTCCTTGGTGTCTACACACTAAGCTTAACTGCTACTTTCTCCTCAACAGCAGCAATTGCTGGCTTCTTGTTCCTGTTGCTTTACCACCATTCCCACTACTGCATCCTTAATATAAAAATTTTAGGCACAAAATGGTCAAGCCAGAGGCTTTTAAACCAAAGAAGTCTCTCTCAAACAAGTTGCTTTTCTTGCCCCTTTCTGTTCTCTAGTAATTAAAGCATGCAGCCACATTCTTGAAGATGGCCCCTAGATGAACTAGCTGCCTAGTGCCAACTATTATCAAAATTATATAAATTCAACATTTACCAAAACCACAATCTCCAGCAAACTGTCTAATGTGTTTTGAGTCGAAGGAGCTAAAAGTCTGCCAAAAAGATATCATTTTGTCAGACTTTTAGCTCCTTCAACTCAAAACACATTAGACAATTTGCTGGATAGATAGATAGATATAGATATATTTGCACATCTCCAGTTGTAAAGGGGAGAGAGCAAGCAAGCCATGTGAGGCGGAGGGGATGAGGAGCTAGTGGAATACTAAAAGAAATGCAGGAAGAATGAAAGTTTTGAGCTCAACGTTTTATGTAAGTATGGTCCCTTGAATTTTGGTAAGCACATGATCACGTTTAGATGAAGACTGCAGCCATATCCTTGCATAAAAATAACAAAAACATCAGACAACTGATTCAAGCTATTATAAGCTCACGGTACTATAGGACCTCAAGGAAGTAACCGAGATCCAGCCTCCTCCCACAAAACAAATTATGAGTTGTTGTTTAAAACGTTGAGCAAGTTCCGGACAGCAGTTTGTATAATATAAATTAGCTCCCTTTGAGCCACACTGCTAAGTCTCCCCCCCCCCCCCCCCCCGAAAATGGAAAACATAATTTAGTACATCTGGCCTTTTGTCATCATACAGTAGATATGTGCTTCCTTTCCCTCAGTGTACTTTATTAATGCTGACATCGGCAGATCTGTCAATACCCTGAGTCTGCGTAAGAGCAGACTTAAACCATTTCCGCCTGCCCTACTTCACATTACAAAGGATGCACTATGTTTACTGCTTCTTTTAAATGACTGCATCACTTGCTCACCAAGGGCTCCTCCAGCCCTGGCACTGCGTTTGCAGAGGCTGCAACGTGCTAGAAGCACTTGCCGTTTCCAAACTCACCGTAGACCATTGCTCCGCCAGTTTCGTGCAGGAACCGAAACCGATGATTTTTGAACAGCCAAATTGTTAGAATCGTAAGAATGAGCAAAAAGTTGAAAACAAGCAGTTCCAGAGCCCCCTGGTGATAAAACTGCTTCGCATCTTTCACACTCCTGTGCTTCATGGGGCCAAATCCAGTTCAAAACTCCCTTTAAAATGACCAGCAAAACTCGTCCTGCAAGAAGAGATTGGAGTTTAATATTTATCTGGCATCGGATACCGACTCCCTAAATCCCATACAGTGGATCTACACACGCATGGTGAAACGCCCACTCTCCCTTCAGCCCCACCTTACCATAGCCGCTCGGAACTCTGGGAGCTGTAGTCCAACCGGAGAAAGCTCGTGGCTGACTCCCACAGCGTTCTTCAGCCCTGGGAACTACAGTAACCGCAACAGCTTCATTAGCTCAGGTGACAGGTAAAGCGTATTGTCAGGGAGACCAGGTAGAGCAAGAGAAGCTGTAGGGGGAAATAATAAAAGCCGGATTCTTCGGATCCTCCCGGTTTTGGGCAATATCTCAGAAATACTATCTTAAAATAGCATGTAGGACCATCCATGTAGACCTAGTGCCTACAGGCTCTCAGCCAACAGCGACTATGTTCCAATTACTAAGGAAAGAGGAGAAAAAAACAAACAAACAAAAGCGCTGCAATAGTTGGAGCTTGCTTTAAAGTACAGGGCAGCAGAGCCTTTCCCAGCCCGAGCCAGAAAAAAGGGTCCGATTTCAAAGGAAAATAAAACAAAAACAAAAGTACTGCAGCAACTAGAGCTCTTAACTCTGAAGAATACAGGGCAGCAGAGTCTTTCCCAGCCCGAGTTGGATAGTAAAAATATGCACTAATCATTCTGGAACAACAATACACAACACAACCTCCAACTGTAATGCTTGTTTTTCATTTTAAAGAAATAAACTAAGACATATCCAAGAAACTCAATGACTATTCCAGTTAACTTGCCAACCACTGTAAAACACAGTATCATACAACCTTGTAAATGTAATAGAATCAAAGTAATCTCTAACCACTGTTAAATGTAAGGCACCTTGAACGAAACTCGTTTTTGGATAATTGTGGAATACAAGTATGAATAAACAAACAAAAACAAATAAAATACAACCCAGAAAAAACAAATCTCAATTTCAAATGAAAGGGGGAGGGAGAGTGCAGCAACTGGAGCTCCTTGTTTTGAACAGTAGAGGGCAGTAGAGCCTTCCCCAGCCCTAGCAAGGGAAGAGGGTCAGATAAATTGATTTCCTGTGAGCATTGTTCTCCAATACAAGGCAGGGGGGGCAATGGCAGCCCCTGGAGACCTCTAGGATGCCCCCCCCCCCATTGTCATTCAAGGGTTTGTTTATTTTTTTGCTACTTTCAGCCTTCTACCCAAGTTGGGGGGGGGGGAGGTGGCTGAATGTCTCTTGCTGGGATGGGGCTGGGGGGGGGGAGGTGGCTGAATGTCAGAAATGGGGAAGTGGATTGGGGATGATAAGGCATTTTTCAATAGAAGACAAGAATGAATTTAGAAATGCCCATCTCCTGGAGTATACCCCCAATGAAAAAGTTCAAAAGTGGGCAGAAGTGATAGGTATCATCCGTACATGCTGGTAAGCAGTGTCATGGACTGGGTGACAAAAGAACTGGATGAAGGACGTGCGCTAGATGTAATCTACTTGGACTTCAGCAAAGCCTTTGATACGGTCCCCCACAGAAGACTCGTGAATAAGCTGAAAGGGTTGAACTTAGGACCGAAAGTGGTGAACTGGATAAGAAACTGGTTGACCGACAGGTGGCAGAGGGCGGTGGTAAATGGAATCCACTTGGAGGAAAAAAAGGTGAGCAGTGGAGTTCCTCAGGGGTTGGTGCTGGGGCCTATTCTGTTCAATATATTTGTGGGAGATATTGCTGAAGGGTTGGAAGGAAAGGTATGCCTTTTTGCGGATGACACGAAAATAGCCAATAGAGTGGATACCCTGGAGGCAGTAGGAACAATGAGAAGGGATCTCTGAACCTTAGAAGAATGGTCGAGGGTCTGGCAGTTAAAATTTAATCTTCACACCAGTATATAATGCCACACCTTCTAGTATTATCCAAATGTTCTTTAGATCTGATGTTGTTGACAGTTGATAAATTAAATGGACTAATTAAAGAACAACAAGAAGAGTTATCAGCAGCACAGACATCTCTAAAATCCTCATTATCAACACAGGAATTCGACCAACAATTCCAACAGCATGAGAACCAAATTTAAAAATATGCACAAGAGATCCGGGCTCAAAAAGTGGCCAAGTTCAAGCGTGACAAAATGGACTATACAAAGGGATATGTGTTCCCATGGATGGATATGGGAAGAAAACCAAGATGCCCCAGAAGAAATAAAAAGGTAGCTTTCAACACCTCTAGTGGGTCATCGAGTGAAGACAATGGATCCTCGGGACCAGATGAGTTAGTACCAACTGAAACGAATGCCCCACAGCAACCTTTTTTTTACCGTCCAATCATCCTCCCATTCAGTCACTACCCGAGCAAGTCCCTTTCAAGCAACTCAGAGCCAGACGTCAAAAGACCAACAGACAGTAGGTTTTAACCTGTCTTCGAAACAACTCACGCGTGCTTAACAACAAGTATTAAGTTTGGGTTTATCTTTTGTACCTACCCATCGATACGATTGATATCAGACCAGGCGACACTTACATCGCTTCTTCAGAACTTTAAAATTACGCCTTTATTTTGATGACTTTCAACACAACGAGGAACTACAGAGCGGTGGTGACACATCATTCATGAGTAAACACCAATTACCTTCAATATGGTTACCCCTGGGACCCTCGGATCACACAATAGAGATGTTTTCCCAATTAGTATTGAGAGATGTAGCAGCCTTAGAACATGTCAGGCATAACCCTGTAGACAACTTGACAAAAGAACAGTGGCGAGCTTTAGTGGATCTCCAACAGGATCCTTCAATAGTAATTCTAAGAGCTGATAAGGGGGGTGCAATAGTGGTACAGGACAAGCAGCAATATACACGGGAAGCCCAGTGCCAACTTTCAGACACCCTTTACTATAGGCCCTTATCAACTAACCCGACTAAGCGGTTTCAATTAGAACTACGTAGCCTACTTCTATCCGCCAATCAAAAAGAGGTCATTACTTTGAGGGAATTCAAATATCTCTATAAATCTTTCCCAGTAGTACCACAGATATATTTTATACCTAAAATCCACAGATCGTTGAAGGACCCCCCCCCCAGGGAGACCTGTGGTGTCTGTCAGGCAATCTTTATATGAACCATTATCGCAATATTTAGATCATTTTTGGCAACCAAGTCTTCAGGAAATACCTCATATTTAAGGGATTCCACACATTTACTTCAAGTTTTGAACAAACCCAGTACCAACTCGGAACAAATTACATCTTGGTAACACTGGATATTCAAGCCCTATACTCTAACATCCCCCAACAAGGAGCTTTAGATACTTTAGAATTCTACATTCATAGGCTGGAAATATCTGCAGATAAAAAGTGATTTTTGATGGAAATAGGACAGTTGGTTCGACAAAGAAATTATTTTTGTTTTGAAGAATCTTTCTACCTGCAGACAAAAGGGGTTGCCATGGGGGCCACGGTGGCCCCCACGGTGGCATGCCTATATATCGTAGAGTTTGAAAAGGCATATGTATACCCCACGAGATACAATTCACACATCAAAATATGATGCCGCTTTATAGATAAGATATTACTGGTCTGGAGTGGTACCATTATAGAAATGGAAGAGTTTTTGCAGTTTCACAACATTTGCGACCCCAATATAAAATTTACGTCGCACATTGGGCATCATAGCATGGACTTCCTAGATGTACATATAACATTACAAAGAGCAATTATCAACTAACCTGACTAAGCGGTTTCAATTAGAACTACGTAGCCTACTTCTATCCGCCAATCAAAAAGGGGTCATTACTTTGAGGGAATTCAAATATCTCTATAAATCTTTCCCAGTAGTACCACGGATATGTTTTATACATAAAATCCACAAATCATTGAAGATGTACATATAACATTCCAAAGAGCAGTTCAGCCAAGTACCGTACCACCCTACTATTGTCTTGCAAGTACCTTCCCCTGATTAAGAGCAACCTCCCCCCTCTGGGCCAACCTACCAACAATCAAAGACAGCCAGTTGCATATGCGACACCTCCCTGTTAACTACCTTGAAAGTGCGCCGAAATTCCCCCTCCCTCTACCTCCCCTCTGTCTCTAGCCAAAACCAGAAAAAGGAGCCTGATGATATTTTGGGCAAGGAGGGTGAGAAGCAATTAGTTGCTATGAGACAGATTAAAGGAGGATCCTGATTCATCTCCTCTGCTCTCTAACTTATCATCGAAACCGGACCCAATACTGATCTCAACAGCTGAAAGGCAAGCTAAATTAACACAAAAGACTAGAACACCAGATTTCACACCAAGGAACAAAGTCCTATCACACATCCAATCATCAGAACACGGTCTTATTAGTAGCCACAGGGAATATATACCATAATGAATACCTTCAAACTACTCCTAATAATCTACTCATTAACACTGATCCACTTAACACTAACCACCCCACTTGCAGAAAGCAACATCATACCCATACTACACAATCATCATAGATTGATCAAATACACCACACCTAATCAAACTGACAACAACGTAAACAAAGGAAGAACACTAACATGCGAACAACCACAACAGAAGGGAAAGAAGGGCCCAAACAAACTCACCTTAACATAGAAATGACAACTAATAAAAGTCCACACACCACCAAATATAGAAGACCCATTCCAAACAATCTAAGTGGGCTACGTCAACGCCAGATCCGCTGTAAATAAAACAGCAATACTAACAGACTGGATCATGTCAGAAAACCTTGACCTACTCTTCATCAATGAAACCATTACCAAAAGGACCCTATAATCCTAGATCTGTGCCCTCCAGGATACAAAATCACACACTGGACCAGAAAAGAAAAGAGAGGCAGAGGCATAGCACTAATCTATTGATCCCACTTTACCACCGAAACCACTGCCGAGTCCATAACACCTCAACTTGAAATTGCCTCAATCAGAATCCACAATAAAAGCCTATGCGATCATTTGAATTGTGTCTTGTTTTACAGACCTCCAGGTAATTGGAATGAAGGCCAGGCTAACTTCATGGACTTCATTTCAAACACATGTGTAACCAACTCCAATATACTAGTATCAGGAGATATCAACCTTCACTTAGAAGACCCGAACTCTATCAACGCACGAGAATGCAAGGAATTCCTCTGTTTATGGGATCTCAAATGGCCACAAATGCAAGCAACCCACGTCAAAGGGCACACATTCGATCTCATCTCACACAAGCTTTCAACAGACCAGGACCTAACAATAAAAGATACTAAATGGACAGAAACACCCTGGACCGACCACTACAAACTAAACGTATCCCTACATTGGTGGAAGAAGGGCTTACAATGAATACAAGAACACACATCCTACAGCACAAGAGGTCAAGTAGACACGAAAACATTCTGGCAACTGATATACAATAACGAATGGACAGCACAAACAGACTCCATATACTACCTCATAGAATGGGATAAAAGATGCAAAAGCATACTAGATGAAATTGCACCCTTATGAACAAGAACCTCACGCAAGCATAACTCGACACCATGGTTCAACAATGAACTGAAAAAGCTAAAAACACAATCCAGGAAACTCGAACTAGCACAGAGTAAAACAAAAGATGAACATACACTCAACACATGGAAACAAATACAAAGAAAATACAAATACAAAATAAGACAGACCAAAAGATCATACTATAAAACTAAAATAGGGACAGATTACAAAGACACGAAGAAATTATACCAACTCGTGAACAAACTCCTAGACACCAATTTGGTCACTACCATGAACACAGACATCCCATCTGCAGATAAACTTGCAAAGTATTTCAATGAAAAAATTGTAAATCTATGCAACACGCTACCTCAGAACAACAGCGACATTGAAAACTTCCTTAATGAGTTGGACCGAACCATTGGAGAATATCCGGCAGACCAGACCTGGTTAAACTTCGCCCTCCTTACCGTCAAAACAGTTACCCAGGCGATTAGTAGGTTCTCCAACACTCACTGTAAACTAGACACCTGTCCCAGCTACCTAATGAAATCCACCCCTGACCGTTTCATAGCAGACCTCACATCCCACCTAAATTACATGCTTCAGCAAGGCCTCTTCCCTAAGTAAAATGGCAATATCCTACTCACCCTGATACCAAAAGATACCAAGAAAAAAACAAATGAAATCACTAACTACCGTCCAGTAGCATCTATCCCGTTGGTGGTCAAACTGATGGAAAGCATAGTAACCAAACAACATACAGATGATATAAACAAATTCTCAATATTACACGAATAACAGTCAGGTTTTCACCCCTCCACAGCACTGAAACAGTATTACTCACTCTTCTAGCCAAATTCAAGCAGGAAATAGCAATAGGCAAAAATATCCTTCTCCTCCAATTCGACATGTCTAGTGCATTCAACATGGTAAACCATAATATATTAATAAGATTACTAGATAAATTCGGGATTGGTGGAAACATACTTAGCTGGATCAAGGGATTCCTAACCACAAGAACATATCAAGTAAAATCAAATTCAAACATATCATCACCGTGGAAAGCAGACTGTGGAGTACCACAAGGATCACCGTTATCACCGATCCTATTCAACCTAATGATGACCCAACTTGCCAAGTCCTTATCCAACCAAGGCCTTAACCCTTTCATATATGCAGACGATGTCCCAATATACATTCCTTACAAAACCAAACTGACAGAAATCACCAATGAAATCAAGCTCAGCTTGAACATCATGGATTCATGGGCAAATGCATTTCAACTAAAACTCAAAAAGAAAAAACACACTGAGGGGCATAATCGAACGGCGCCGGCCAAATAGATGGCCGGCCATCTATTTGGCCAGCACTGCAAAGAGCAGTACCGAACCGTATTATCGAAAAAGATGGCCGGCCATCTTTCGTTTCGATAATACGGTTGGGGCCAGCCAAATGTCAGAGATGGCCGGGTTTGAGATGGCCGGCATCGGTTTTCGCCGATAATGGAAACTGAGGCCGGCGATTTCAACCCCGGCCAAATCCAAGGCATTTGGTCATGGGAGGGGCCAGCATTTGTAGTGCACTGGTCCCCCTGACATGCCAGGACACCAACCGGGCACCCTAGGGGGCACTGCATTGGACTTCAAAAATTGCTCCCAGATGCATACCTCCCTTACCTTAGGTGCTGAGCCCCCCAAATCCCCCCCAAAACCCACTCCCTACAATTGTACACCACTACCATACCCCTTATGGGTGAAGGGGGGCACCTAGATGTGGGTACAGTGGGTTTTGGGGGGGGAGGTTTGGAGGGCTCACATTTACCACCACAAGTGGAACAGGTAGGGGGGGGATGGGCCTGGGTCCACCTGCCTGAAGTGCACTGCACCCACAAAACAACTGCTCCAGGGACCTGCATACTGCTGTCACAGAGATGGGTATGACATTTGAGGCTGGCATAGAGGCTGGCAAAAATATATATATTTTTTGGGGTGGGAAGGGGTTGGTGAACATTGGGGGAGTAAGGGGAGGTCATCCCCGATTCCCTCCGGTGGTCATTTGGGGTACCTTTTTGCAGCTTGGTCCTGAAAAAAAAGGGACCAAGTGAAGCCGGCGAAATGCTCGTCAAGGCCGGCTTTCTTTTTTCCATTATCGGGCGAAGCTGGCCATCTCAAAGCACGCCCCCATCCCACCCCTGTCCTGCCTTCGCTGCCCTACTGAAACGCCCCCTTGAAGTTTGGCCGGCTCCGCGACAGAAAGCAGTTGGCGCCGGCCAAAATCGGCTTTCGATTATATCGATTTGGCCGGCTTTAGGAGATTGCCGGCCATCTCCCGATTTGTGTCGGAAGATGGCCGGTGATCTCCTTCGAAAATAAGCTGGATTGTCTCATCCTCTCATCCCAACACAGCGCGGACAACCCCACAAGTATCAACACCCCAGACCACACCCTCCCTATCTCAGAGAGCCTGAAAATCCTCGGCGTTACAATGGACTGTAACTTAACACTAGAGAGCCAAGTGGCATCCACAACAAAGAAAATGTTCCACGCAATGTGGAAACTCAAACGCGTGACACAATTCTTCCCGAGGGAAACATTTTGCAACCTGATACAATCAATGGTACTAAGCCACGTAGACTACTGCAATGGAATTTATGCAGGATGCAAAGAACAAACCTTAAAGAAACTTCAGACTGCTCAAAACACGGAAGCTAGGATTATATTTGGAAAAACGCGATTTGAAAGTGCAAAACCCCTCCGCGAAAAACTATACTGGCTCCCAATCAAAGAATATATCGCCTTCAAAATCTGCACCCTGGTTCACATAATCATCTATGGTGAAGCCCCGAGATACATGACATACTTGATCGACTTACCAATTAGAAACACATCAGAATCAACACGAACATACCTAAATCTGCACTACCCAAGCTGCAGTTAAATACAAATCAACTTACGCATCCAGTTTTTCCCATATAAAGCACACAACTGTGGAACGCATTACCAAAAGCCTTGAAAATGACATACAACCAACTAAACTTCTGGAAATCACTAAAAACTAACCTGTTTAAAAAGGCATACCCTATCGATCCAACTTAAATGCCTGATCTCTGCAACACAACCAAACTAAAGCACGTAATAGACATAACACAACTCTTCCGCTCTACGATTCCCTAATGTGGCTGTGCCACATGAACGTTATCTTACCACAACATCACTTTGTATTTGTTCTCACCGGAGTCTGCAAACACCTCTCCGGTACTACGTAAGCCACATTGAGCCTACAAATAGGTGGGAAAATGTGGGATACAAATGTAACAAATAAATAAAATAAATAAATAAAGACAAGATAGCTACATCCCTATTCAGAAAACCCACGGATTGGAATACCATATTACACTACTCCAGTTGTCACCCTCTACCGTTGAAGAATGGGATCCCAATGGGGCAATTTCTTCGTATTAAACGTTTGTGCAGTGAAGAGGATTCTTTCAAACAACATGCCCATCAGATGGTCAACAAATTTAAACAATGTGGCTACCTTCATAGAGTGATCAAGAATTCCCACAAAAGAGCACAGAATTCCCACAGGCAATGGTTATTGGCGCCTCGACCCACTGATGCGAGCACAAACCATAGTGCATTACAGTGCATCTTACCCTATTCCTCCAAAGATACTAAAATCACGAAAATCATCCACAAATACTGGCCAATATTACAGCTTCATCCCCAGTTTAGGGATAGACCGCAGGTCGCATATAGAAGGGCTAGGAACATGGGGGAGGTACTGTCTATTTTTAGGTATATTAGTTCCAAGTTTGATCAAGAGGAATGGGGGCATAAGCGCTGTCTAAACTGTATTTACTGCACACATGCTATGGAAGTAAATTTTGTCATCAGTCCTGCCAATGGAAAATGATTTTATTTAAGAACAAAAACTGATTGTAACACGGCACAAGTAGTGTATGCCATCCAATGCCCTTACCAGAAATTGTACATAGGGCAAACCAAATGTAAAGTCAAACAACGTATGGGAGAACATCTTAGTAACTTACGTTTGAAAAAAATGGAAGCACCATTAGTAGCACACTGGACTTCCCAAGGTCTTCTATAATCAGACGTAAAATATGTCATTTTGGCCCAAGTGCAGATGTGATGGGGTGGGGGGAGAGATATAACTGCATCATTAATCCAGCTAGAACAAAAATTCATTCATCGATGGGACACGGTACAACCAAAAGGACTCAACAAGGTAATAGAGTGGTTAACACCCTGACAAAAGCAACACAATTGATGTAATTAAAAGGACTATTGTCAGCTGAGTTTCTATATATAAATAGCTGTCTTCAGAGCATGCGCTAGGCTCCTGAAAGCAGGGAGGAACTTGATATGGTTTCGCTCCTGGTAAGACCGTAAAAGACATAATTCAAAAAAATATAATTCAAGAAAAGTTTGGACACATTGTAGTTTAGAATGTATTTAGGACTGAGCAAGCTGTACTAGGAGAAAAGAGAGCAATTATGTGCCATTTTTCTGTGTTCTGCAGTTTTGTAGATACGTTCCCTTGAAGACGCCGCCACGGTGAAATGTGGCCCTACGTCGGGAATAACAATGGGAAATTGATTTTAAACACTTTGAGCACCAACACGTGGGTGTGTATTGATCAGCAACAGCACAACAAGACCCTGCTCCGGACAGAATACACCTAAGAGGTAAGTGCTACTCCTACTTATAATATTCTAAGGACTGTGATTTCCAGCTATACGTTCTTTTAAAAGAGGTAGGCAGGCAGGCTGGAACAGTGCTGTGATGGTTTAGGGTTGTTGTGCTGCATGCTGTTACCATATACCACGGTAATTTAGCACAATAGCAAACACTGAGCACTGCATATTAAAAAATCTTGGATTAACCAATCCCTATTAGCATACTTTGCTCGTTTGTATGCCTTACTGATCACTTTTCTAGGATAATGTCTCGCGCAAATCACTGCATCATTGTTTTAGCATGTTGCTGAAAGTTTTGGTGTTCCGAACAGAGTCTCTTCACCCTGAGGAACTGCCCTGTGGGAATACTTTCTCATAATTTTTTAGGATGATAACTTGCAAAGTGTAATAAGGAATTTCTGTCTGTATCCTTCCTATATAGAGATGTTTTGAATTCACCATCCTGTATATATATGGAAATATCTAAAAATGTATTGTCTGTGAATCACTCTCCATATGAAATATAATATTTTCATCACAATTATTGATATATTGTAGAAATTCCCTTAACTGTAATTCAGTGCCTGTCCAAATGAGATGGAGATCATCAATGAATCGCTTCCAGCTTACAATGTATTGTGCATACCAGGAACAGAATATGAACTTGGTCTCATATTGAGCCATGTACAAGCAGGCTATAGTAGGGGCTACCGTGGCCCCCATTGCCATAGGCACCGACTCCGTGGGTGCTGTGGGTGCTCAAGCACCCCCAATAATTTGGCAGTGGCACGTGACGACAGTGACATGACCGCTCCCTCCCTGCACTGTCCGTTCCGACTCCTGACTCCTTGCCCTGCTGGCTGCACCATTGTCTGTGCTGTCCGTCCACCCACTCGCTCCGCCTCCTACCTGGCTCCTTCCTTCAATGCTCCGGACTGACTCTCCGTGTGCAGACACTGCCTTCGTTCGCCATCGGAAGCTTTCCCTCTGGCTCTGCATAGGCGGGATGATCAATCAATCATCACCATGCTGCAACAGAGAGGCAGAGCACAGAGGAGCTTCCGGTCCCGAAGCGGAGCCACCATCGCGAAGCCGAAGAAGCCCGAACTTAGGCAGTGATGGGGTGGGCCGGTGGCACCACGCGTGACGGCGTGATAATGTCCTCGGTCCTCCTGTCCTGTCTCTCCCGAGTCCCGGGCCAGCTCCCGCTCCAGTCCCTGATGCTCCCTGCCATGGCCCACCCTGCACAGATTCATTGTTCAACTTCCTGTCCCGCATAGGCGGGAATCGTGGGATGCTGCAGCCTGCAGACAGCAGAGGGAGAGCTCGGGAGCATGAAGGCAGCTGCTGTGTGGTCAGTGGTGTGCTTACTAGCGGTCCGGATTGAAGGGCAGAGACTGAGAGTGAGCCAGAGAGGACGAGGTACAGGGAAAGGTGCCAGCCCAGCCCCAGATGACGTAGGTAAGGTTATTTATTTAGGTGTGTAGACATATAAATCTGCATTACAGTGTGTTAAGCCTAAAGCTTAATGTAGTTCAGTAGAAGGGCCCCCTAGTCTAAATAGCTTGTACGAAGGTGGTTATTGGTGAATTTATTATAAAAGAATAATAGTATGTTTGCTGATTCATAATCCAGTGTGAGCATTTGAACCCAATAATTTCACAGAACCCATATCCCTGTGGTGCTGGTGAGGCTGGAAATCGCAGTGCTTTCTCAGGAGGGAGCCTGGAACTGGGAGGGATGGAGGGGGGGCTGGAATGTGGGGGGAGGGGGGAGAAGAGGGTGCGGGGGTGCGGTGGGGAATGCACCACCTGTAAAAAAAAAAATTTCAGCACCCCCAATCATTTTGAAAAGTTGGCTCCTATGCCCATTGCTACTCCTTTCACTTGTAAATAATGCGATTTGTTATATTTAAAGAAATTGTTTTTAATAATCAGAGTAGTCATGTCCATTATCAATTGTTTATGGGACGTGGTTAATGATATACATTCTATATATTTTGCTACCACGCTTATAGCTCTCTGTTGGAGTATGCTGGTGTTTCTTTGGGAACTTTAATTTGATTTAATATACGTATTAGGTGTGTAATGAATCATTGATTATAAAACTGTGTGCAGTAACAGATGTTTAATACAGTGTACCATACTTTTACAAAAATATTAATACCTACACAGGTCTCACTACAGTAACTTGAAGGTTTCTTGCAAGTGTAGTGCAGTGATTTCAAACCTTTTCATCTCTTGGCACATTTAGAAGACAAAAAAATTGTCAAGGCACACCACTGGAATTTAACCCATCCCTACCCATCCCCGCTAAGATCCATTCCATCCCCACCCATCCCCGCAAGTAATCTCCTCCATCCTAACCCGTACATGTAACATTCAGAAGTAGCTATTTCATTTAATTATGCTAATGAAATAAATTATAGCACCAATATACCTGCTACTAGGAAACTGGGACATGATGAACTGTTACAGATTCCTACACAGACACCACATGCCAGCAGAATCCTTCATCTCAGTTGCAGATGCTGAACATGATTCGCACCTGAAACAAAATAGGGAACCACAAAAAACATGCAGACAAAAACTGAAAGCAGAGATATTAGACTCTGCATATTGTGCAACACCAGAGAAATAGAAAGAAATGCATGTCCTCCTATACAGTGCAAAATAAAGCCGCCAGATGTAAATTCTTAACACCGATATAATTCAGTCACTAAACTGAAAATACAATCATTTTTCCTACCTTTGAAGTCTGGTGATTTTATTATTCCAATCTGGTGATTTTATTATTCAAATCATCTTGTTCCCAATCTTTAGTTTTGCTTTCCACTGTCTCTGCTCTTAACTCTGTTTCAAGGGCCTATTTTCCATTTGCTATTTCTTTTCTCACCTCCTGCCCTATGTCTGGCATTGATCTTTTATGTTCAGCTTTCTTCAATTTCTCTGCCTCCTTCTCAAACCCATCTTGTTTTCCCTCTCTCTTCTGTATAGCATAAAGGCCTTGAAAAGGTGCAAACCATACATATTTCTAGTTTTTATTATAAGCTGTTTTGCCCTCCTTGAGCTGAGAACAGACTTAAGAGAGTTATAAATGTGATTTTTCTGGTAAATACCTTTCTGAGGCTGTAGAAATTTGTGGTTTGACATTTTGGCCTGTGCTAACTTGCAATAAGTTGCTGGTCAGAAGCTAAGAGCCAGAGACTCCTATGACTAAGGACACCTGCTGTATCCAGATAAACAATCAGAGGGAGAAGTAAGGGGTGTGGGTAACACTGTAGGTTAAACTAAAGGGTGGAGGGGGCTGGTATGATGACTGGGCATACCAAGGACATTAGGGGGCTCATTTTCAAAACAGTTGCCTTCCAAAGTTCCATAGAAAAGTTAGCCTTCCAAAGTTCAATAGAAACCTATGGAACTTTGGAAGGCTAAGTGCTTTGAAAATATGCCTCTAGGTCAACTCATATTGTGACAAAGTCACGTCCAGGATAGTTGGGTTAAGGCAGTTTCAGTCTGAACTACAAGTCCCAGAAGGCATTGCAGGCAAGGAGCCAGGGGGTGAGATGAGGAACCCGGACTGGACTTCTAGCTGCAATAGGGGAAGACAAGGGAATAAGCTGACAGGATGTGTAGATTGGCTGCCCCTAGGGGGAAAGAGAGCTAGGAAACCCTGTGTGCAGGAGCTCCTCATTAGGCTAATGCTCAACTCAGCTGGTATGGGGGAAAGAGAGCTAGGAAACCCTGTGTGCAGGAGCTCCTCATTAGGCTCATGCTCAACTCAGCTGGTATGGGGGTGTAGAGAAGCTAATGAGTGGAGAATGATGGGTTGTGAAGGCAGAAGCCAGGGATTGATTAGGCAGGTGGGAAGGAGTCTCAGCAGTTCAGTTCAGGGAGAGCAGCAAGGAAGGCGAGAGGCAGTTGCAGGCTGAAAACCCTTGGGCAGGGAGGTCCCTAAAGTGCTGAAGTCTGAGAAGTATTTGCAGGCTGAAAACCCTTGGGCAGGGAGGTCCCTAAAGTACTGAACTCTTGGAAGTATTTGCAGGCTGAAAATCCTTGGGTAAGAAGGGGTCCCTAAAGTATTGACCTTACTAGTGAAGCTGTTGCAGGGGGAATCCCTTGGGTGTGAGAAGTCCCTAAAATATGGAACTCATTATGAGGGTGAAGAGAATAGAAAGTATAACTGCTGCTTGGTGATTTACTTATGATGATGAATTGAAGGGGCTGCTGCTGGCTGGAATTGAACTAATGTTTATGGTGCACTGGATAAAGAGCCTAGACTGAAGCTGACTGTAGCCTATATTGAATCCTGACATGTGCTAAGAGCCTTTGGCTTAAAGGGGACTACTGGCCACACACTTTCAGGTGGCTTATGTGTGTTTAAGAGTGACGGTGAATGCTGCTGTTGGGCTGTGTACTAGAAACCTGCATGGAATAAAGTCCTTGAGTTTGAAGTTACTGGTGGATATCTGTTTCTTCATTGTACCGGGAGCCGGGTGGTTAGAGGAGATTGTTCTATCCCTGGCTGCACAAGAGAGGCGCCTGGTTACAATATCAAATAAAAACGTATGCTTATATGCATGAGAGGCCCTAACTGCCAAATATAATAAGGGAATAAATGATATAATTTGATACATGTTGGAACATGATATGTCATAACAGGAAACAGAATATTCTGTGAAGGTGCATATTCATTAGGTAGGAAGGGAAGAAAGGAAGAAAAAAGTATTTAACAGGAAACAGAATGGAGGATGACGAGCCTCAATGTGCCTACACTAGCAGGTGGACATATTGACAGCTCCCAGGGAAAACTCTGTTTTTATTTGCTACATATTATACTGTATTGGGAGTTTATTTGTTACTATTCAATAATTACTGATTGGCTTCTTTGACAATTTGAATAAACATTTACTATGTCTAATAGTTATTTAGTAGCCAGAATTTTTCTTGCCTGGAGTTCTGCCTGGGGGAGTAATGATTTACTTGAGGATCCAACCCCCCCCCCACCCAGGAGACCTTCAGAAGGTTACTTCTGTCCCAGAGGCAAGTCAGAAGTATACACTTCCCTTCATGTGCAGCCTGTTTCCCCTCTTCCCTTCCCTTTATGTGCAGCATTTCACACATTTTCCACTGTGGTATTGTCTCTCCACCTCCACACCCTCATTCCCTCCCACGGATTCAATACCTTTTCCTACTTTCCTCCTCCCACTCCCGTTCCCTCCCACAGGTCCAATATCTTTTGCTACCTTCTTCCTATCACCCCTCAGGCCTCTCTCTCCTCTCTGCCATGATTCTACGAACTTCGTGGTTGCCAGCAGCTATTGGAACAGGCCTTCCTCTGGCTGTCCTGAGGCTTTCCTTCTGCCGTGTCCCTCTCATGCAGCAAAAGGAAGTCACATCAGAAGGAAGGAACCTGGGGCTGGCCAGAGGAAAGCTTGTTCTAATAGCCCGCCAGCAACTGTGAAGTTTGTAGAATTGCAGCGGAGAGTGGGGTGAGAGGAGGAAGATAGTGAGGTGACGCCGATGATCTGGAAAGGATTCCTGCGGGATCCCCGCAGACCTGGAAGGGATTCTTGCGGCCTCCACAACACCCCTGTGGAGCAGCCACCGCACACTGGTTGAAAAACGCTAGTGTAGTGTGTGAGATATTCAGTCCTACTTTGCTTTCTTATTTGAAAGATTGTCCACTAGGGGGCTCTATTGACCCATCAAAAATATATCTCCTGTATTGTGTTAATTTTATTTTCCATTTCTTATTTGAACATTTTGACCAAAATAAAGGAAACTGACCACAGAGTCAGCAGCAGATAGAAATATGTGTTGTCACATACCCAAGAATTTTAAGAGAGAGGCAAAACAAGTCTTATCTGTCTTATGATAAGAAAGGATCTTGCAGTAAACAAAAAAGGAAAATGAGGATTAACAATTATATCAAGTAATTTCCTATATTTTAATTAGAACAGAATTCTTCTACAGTACAGTAAAGACTTCTACAATATGATTTTTTAAGAAATATCTAACTGGTGAGTTGGAATGTACCCCTAATAATAGAATAGCACGCAGCAAGATGTGCGCAAATTCTAATTGTTGTCAATTAATGCCAATACTTGATTGTTAGGGCCCAATTGGCATTAATCATCTTGATACTCAATTAAATTATGTAAACAAATTGAATGCATGCCCAAATTTGTGCATGAAACTGTGGGCGCCATATATAGAATCTGGGGGAGTAACTGCAGAACGAACATTAACTGCCAAACGCTTTCCATGCCCACTCTCTGCCCATGCAATGTCCCTGACATTCAAAGCACTTATCACCCAGTTTACTGCGCATTAACTGTGAAAATACCACAACTCCTCTTCATATGGCTCTGCGCTAACAGTTAATACTGCGTAAACTGGGCTCTAACCCCCGGATTCTATAAAGCGTGCCTAGAGATTCGTGCTGAAATCCAGGTGGATTCTATAACAATACACATAACTTAATTGGCTTAACAAGCTAATTAGCATTGATAACAAGCAATAATGAGCACTAATTGGTAATAGTTAGAATTTATATGCACAACTCCTTAAGTGTATTCTGTAATGCACCACGCCTAACTTCTAACGCGTGTAGACAAAAAGGGGGCATGGTTATGGGCAGGGAGATGGACGTTTTATGGGTGTTCTGAAATTTACACATGTATTTATAGAATATGGCCCTCTGTGCCTAAATCTACGTGCTGGGATTTGCGCCATGTTTTTGTTGGTGTAAATGGATGTGCATAGTTTTAGGTGCTGGGATATTAACTAAGCATATTCTATATACCGTGCCTAAATCTAGGTGCCACTTATAGAACACACTTAGGAGAAAATGTTTTCCATGTGGATTTTTTTAGATGCCATATATAGAATCCTCCTCTAAGGGCTCAATTAAAGTGTCAGACTTGTGAGTTCTTGTACCAAGTAGAGCGCTGCTTAACCCGGTACTCGGACTAAGTTCTGCTTGGCAGCTGGACAACCCGGGGATTCACCTGTGCTGACCGCCGTTCCCCAGAGGTTGAGCCCTTAGGTGCGGGTGGCCTGCAGGACTTACGGGACAGAGCTGGAAACGGGGTGATGAATGTATCGACCAGGCAGGCAGCAGGTCAAGAGAGTAATCCAGGTACAAGCGGCAGTCAGTAGGCAGGCGGCAGGTCAAGAGAGTAATCCAGGTACTAGCGGCAGTCAGTAGGCAGGCGGCAGGCAAGAGAGTAATCCAGGTACAGGTGAAAGTCAGTAGGCAGGTGGCAGGCAAGAGAGTAATCCAGATGCAGGCAAAAGTCAGTAGGCAGGCGGCAGGCAGAAGGGTAATCCAGGTACAGGTGAAAGTCAGTAGGCAGGCGGCAGGCAAGAGAGTAATCCAGATGCAGGCAAAAGTCAGTAGGCAGGCGGCAGGCAGAAGGGTAATCCAGGTACAGGCAAAAGTCAACAGGCAGGCGGCAGGCAAGAGAGTAAGCCAGATGCAGGCGAAAGTCAGTAGGCAGGCAGCAGGCAGAAGGGTAATCCAGGTACAGGCAAAGTCAGCAACGAGGGACCAGTAGATAAGAAGCAGACTACAGAGTTAGAAACACCTACCAAAGTAGAAGCTGAAGCATGGAGTCCAGGGAGAGCTCAGCTGATAAAGTGCTGGCATCTGACATCAGCAGGGAGAAGGGGCACATCCATAGGACAAGAGCAGGGGAAGGAGGAACCAGAAGACCAATAGGAGAGAAGCAAGGGAAGCCAGGCAGAGGAAGAGCAGACCCAGGTGGGTGGAAACAAAGCAATTAAGGAGACTGCAGCCACCGCTCTCTGAACAAACCCAGAGAGGACTACACATACATGGCTTAGGCAGTGCCAGTCACGTGTGCATGTCGACGGGACCCCGCGCAGCCTGAGGACTCCGCTTGCATTGAGGTAGGGGACATGACATAAAGATCACTAAAAGTTAGGCAGCAAAACACTGAGCTCTAAGAACGTATTCCATAATGGCACATTTGCACGCCAAATCTGTTCTACAAATACTAGTGTAAGTCCACAGTAATGCACCCAACTCTAGCTGCGACCATTTATGCCATGTCTAAGGTTGGTGTAAATGGTGGTCCTAAGGGGCCCTTTTACTAAGACACGAAGGTCCTACATGTGTTCAATGTGCATCAAATTAGAACTACTGCCCGGCTACCGCATGCCCCGGGCAGCAATTCTAATTTTAACGTGTATCCAAAACATGCGGCAGAAAATAATTTCTATTTTCTACTGCATGGCGCTAACCGGGTGGTAATCCCACGCTGACAATTACCGCCCGGTTAACGTGTGAGACCTTACCGCTAAGTCAACGGGTGGCGGTACGGTCTCAGACCCAAATTGGACGTGCGTTGATTTTTATTTTGTCGCATGTCCATTTTTGGCCAAAAAATGCCTTTTTTGCAGGCACACTGAAAATGGATCTGCACGCATCCAATACACATGCCTACACCAGTGCAGGCCATTTTTTGGTGTGCCAAAGTAAAAAGGCCCCTAAATATGGCAGCTGAATACTTGAACGGTATTAATATAGAAACAAATATTTTCCAGAGAAGGGATAATGGTAAAACTAAAGGACATGAATCGAGGTTGTGGGGTGGTAGACTTAGGAGTATTGTCAGAAAATTCTTTTTCATGGAGAGGGTGGTTGATGCCTGGAATACCCTCCCGAGGGAAGTGGTGGGAAAAAAAAGCTGTGGTGAAATTCAAAAAGGCGTGGGATGAACACAGAGGATCTCTAATTAGAAAATGAATGATATAAAAAACAAAACTTAAAGGGTTGCATATGTGTTTGTATGTCAAGTAGTGCTTAGATGGTGACTCTGGCTGTATCAACTAAGGCCGGTGGTGGGCTGGCTTGTACGGTCTGCGTCCTGCATATAGCAATCCAATTTAGGATATGCTGGAGAAAGCTTCAGAGGAAACTCCAGTAATTTGGAATGTGAGGGCCGTGCTGGGCAGATTTTTACAGTCTATGTCCCACAAATGACATGACCAGGGGGACTTCTATGGTCTAAGTCCCAGAAACACCAAAGAAAGACCACGATCAAGTATATAATATCACATTCATTGTTGATTTAATCTTGAATTGAGAACGAATGTGACTGTTGGGCAGACTGGATGGACCATTCAGGTCTTTATCTGCCGACACTTACTATGTTACTATGATACATAAAAGCAAGTGCTCTACAAAACACATGCAAGGTTAGTCGGAACACCCATGATGCGCCCATTCCCCTCCCACATTAATGCCCCCTTTGCGGTTGTGCATGAGAGACATTAGCCATTCAGTTTACAGAATCGGGATGAAAGTCAGTTATGCACACAACTGCTAATTAGTGCATATTAGCACTAAGTATTGGTAATGTCCAATTAAGTGCCAATTTAGCACTAATTAGCTAATTATGTTACACGCGTAACTGACCCTAGTCTATAGTGCCCAAGTTGAAATAGAGTGTCAGTGGGGAAAGGGAGATCTGAATCTTGGTTTTCCTGGTTTTCAGTGTTGACAACTCTTTTTCAACATGGGCACCTCACTTTGGGGCCCGTTTCCTAAAGCACATTAAGTACTTACCCCCAAATTCTAGCTACATCTGACTGAACATAAGAGCACCATTAATACCAAGAAGAAATTGTCGCCATTAGCAATGCATTGTGATTTGGGACAATATGTATTTGATTCTTTGTGCTGTGTTGTATTGCAGAGAGTAGAACCGATACAGAGGGGAGGAGATAGAAGACGTATCTTACTATAATTAGAGCAAAAGTGGATTTTCCATTTGAAGACACTAGAACCTGAAGGTTTAAATTCAAAGATAGAATGGTGTCATTTTTATTAAGAATTTCTCTGATGTAGCTGTGCGCGGAGCTTTCTGTGAAAGGCTGCCCGGCATTAAAAGCGTCTGACGTCATTTGATATATCTGGGCGCTATTTTTTGACACTGAGAAGAGCCAAGTTTAACAGCCATGGAGTGGAGTAAGGTATATGATTACGGTGATTATGGAAGTATTACTAGCGGAATGATGTTCTGATCCCTTCTTTCTTTTTATATGTTTAAAACAGCCTGTGTTCCACGAACCCTGACGAAGCTATCAAAACTTTGGCCACTGTTGGCCATGGAATGGTGATAGGAGTCTGTTCATCTTTAAAGCTAAGTAAAAAGTTTATTTGGACTATATTTAAAGAAAACTTTTTGAGAGGTTTTTTAGCCTATGATGACAGTGAGAACTCCTAATCAATCAGCTTTTTTTGCCAAGAAGGAGTCTGTTGAGGCTTTTCCTCTCTATTTTTAGAACAACTGAAAAAAAAAAATTAAATAGTACTCAGTTGAAGAGGATTACCTCTAAGTTGCCTGTGATATAAGCTATCCTCGGAGGTTCCCTAAATACTTTTTGTAGAGGCCACTTGCTAATGGTGCCATTAGCGCACAGCCATTAAAACAAATTAGTGTGTGAGCACTTACCAACACCTATTTTGTAGGCGGTAAAGGCTCATGTGCTAATCACATGTTAATCACTGCACGGTGCGCTAATTAATCAGTGCTGGCACTCCCGCTCTCTGCCCCCAACATGCCCCCTGTGCAATAAATTGGAAATATAAACCACACGCTAAAATCAGACTTACCACAGGGCCTCCCGTGATAAGCCCTTTTAAGCTGCAGTAAGCACACACTAGTATTTACCAAAGCTTAGTAAACTATTTTATCTGTAGATAAGTTACACCTTTGCTTATAACAAAGTCAGACAAAAAAAGAGGACAAAGTCCTCCCGTAAAACAATACAGAGAAAAGAAGAAACGGGAGGAGCCAAGCCCACAACTTAGGATGGTACAAAATGGCTCAATTTATTTGACTGAAGGTAAGAACAATAAGCACTAAACAATAAACAGTCTTCTAGGAACAATATCCGATATGAGTGTGCAATAAAAGTGGTGTACAGAAAGTACTTCATAATTAAAAAAAAAACATTGCAGTATTTCAGCAAAAATTGTCTTTGTTAAGGATCGTAATATGAAGAACTCTAACAACATGTACTCTACCACACGACACTGCGGATTTATCACTAGAGAGCTGAAAAATGATGAGAAAAACTACTAAGCATTGATGGCATCTGTAGACTGTTTATTGCTTATTGCTTTTACCTTCAGTCAAATAAATTGAGCCATTTCGCATCATCCTGACTTATGGGCTTGACTCCTTCAGTTCCTTTTTTTCTTCTGCCTTTGCTTATAGCCTATGTTGTGTATTAAAATGCTTTAATGAATATTTATTTATTTACTAGTAAAAAAGGCCAGTTTCTGACACAAATGAAATGGGCGCTAGCAAGGTTTTCCTCGGAGTGTGTGTGTTTGAGAGAGTGTATGTGAGAGTGACTGTGTGTGTGAGAGAGAGTGACTGTGTGAGTGTGTATATGTGTGAGAGAGAGAGAGAGTGAGTCTGGGTGCGAGTGTGTCTGTGAGAGAGAGTGTGTGTGTGTGAGAATGAGAGTGTGTGCAAGTGCGTATGTGAGACACAGTGTGAGAGAGAGTGTGTTTCACACAGATACAGTGTGTGCGAGAGAGAGAGAGTGTGTGTGAGACACAGACTCTCTGTGAGACTCAGTGTATGAGACCAAGAGAGTGTGTGAGTGACTGTGTGACACATAGAGAGTGAATGTGATACAGTGTGAGACATAGAGTGTGTGAGAGACAGTGTGTGAGAGTGAGAGAGAGAAAGAAAGACATTGACTGTGAGAGAGAGAGAGTGTGTGTGTGACAGAGATACCTCCACCCCCCTCTCTGGTGTCAGGCCCCCCTCCCTCCCTCTCTCTGGTGTCTGAGCATTACTGTGCTGGACGCTGAGCTCTGGCTGTGCTTCAAGGAACTGAATCCTATTTAATAGAATGCACCTCCAACATTCTGAAGCCGAGAAACTTCGTGTGGTTGGTCACTTCTGCTTGTGACGAACCCGGAAGTACGTGATGTCAATTCAGGAGATGGATACAGAGAGCAGGAATGCCTCAGCCATGCAGTCAGCTTCAGAATGTTGGAGGTGCGTTTTATTATATAGGATTTGTTTAACATATATCTAAGCATCTGGGCAGAATACAATAAAACATGCAGAACAAAAACATCACAAACAATAAAACAGTCCCCCACAATACCTTACAAGCATAGGCGTAGACTGGAGGGAGCGAGGGGGGGCAATGCCCCCCCCAAACGATGACAAGGCGCCACCGCGCCATTAGTTAAAAAAAAAAACACATGCAGGCACGCGCTCCTCTCCATCCGCTTGGCTTCCCTGCCCTCTCTGTCTGCGTCCCGCCTTCCTCTGACGTCAGAGGAAGGCAGGACGCAGACAGAGAGGGCAGGGAAGCCAAGCGGACGGAGAGGAGCGTCTCCGTCTACCCCTCTCTCTTCCTCCCTCCCTCCGGCGCAGGCAGCAGTCTTTTTCAGCGTTCCTGGCAGCGGTAGCGATGTACACGCTGCCTTCGGCTCTGCCCCAAAGCCTTCTCTTCAAGTTCCTGTTCCCGCATAGGTGGGAACAGGAACTTGAAGAGAAGGCTTCCGGGGCAGAGCCGAAGGCAGCGTGTACATCGCTACCGCTGCCAGGAATGCTGAAAAAGCTGAAGACTGTTGCCTGCGCCAGAGGGAGGGAGGAAGAGAGGGGGTAAACGGAGTCACGATCTTGGACCTCGCTGGGGGGGGGGGCAGTAGAAGGAAGATGGATGGAACTGGGAGGGGTGGGGAGCAGAGGGAAGATGGATGGTACTGGGAGGGGTGGGGAGCAGAGGGAAGGAGCAAGAGATGGATGGGACTGGGAGGGGTGGGGAGCAGAGGGATGGACCAGGAGATGGATGGGATTGGGAGAGGTCAGGCACAGCAGAGGGAAGGAGCAGAAGATGGATGGGACGGAGGGATGGTGAGCAGAGGGAAGGAACAGAAGATGGATGGGACTGGGAGGGGTGGGGAGCAGAGGGAAGGAGCAAGAGATGGTTGGGACTGGGAGGGGTGGGGAGCAGAGGGAAGGAGCAAGAGATGGATGGGACTGGGAGGGGTGGGGAGCAGAGGGATGGACCAGGAGATGGATGGGATTGGGAGAGGTCAGGCACAGCAGAGGGAAGGAGCAGAAGATGGATGGGACGGAGGAATGGTGAGCATAAGGAAGGAACAGAAGATGGATGGGACTGGGAGGGGTGGGGAGCAGAGGGAAGGAGCAAGAGATGGATGGGACTGGGAGGGTGGGGAGCAGAGGGAAGGAGCAAGAGATGGATGGGACTGGGAGGGGTGGGGAGCAGAGGGAAGGAGCAAGAGATGGATGGGACTGGGAGGGTGGGGAGCAGAGGGAAGGAGCAAGAGATGGATGGGACTGGGAGGGGTGGGGAGCAGAGGGAAGGAGCAAGAGATGGATGGGACTGGGAGGGTGGGGAGCAGAGGGAAGCCTACTGGAAAGAAGACACTGCATAAAACAGAAGACACTGGGACCAAAGCGAATAGAAAAACTAAATGATCAGACAACAAAGGTAGATAAAAGTATTTTATTCATAATTTATTAATTGAAATGTGTCAGCTTTTTGAAATGTGCATCTGTGATATTTTGCCTGTAAATTTCAATTCCTTCCTCCATATTAGCATATTCATTTGCATATGTATATATGCAAATGATATGCTAATATGCTCCGCCCATTCTTTGCCCCCCCCAAATGAAACAGTCAAACTACGCCTATGCTTACAAGCATTCAAAAGCACCCCAAACATCTTCAAGTAAAGGCCTTGCAAAATAGAAAAGTTTTCAACTGCTTTTTAAACAAAGATGATGAGATCTGATACAAAGCAAAAGGAAGAGCATTCCACAAACAAGGTCCAACAACAAAAACACGCATGAGCGGACCTGAAGAAGCAACCCCTGACCCTGAGATCTCAAAACCCTGTTGGGAAAATACACCTGCAAACCTTGGACCAAAGCCAAGGGAACACAAACATGAAGCACTTTAAAGACCAACAAAAGGATCTTAAATTCAATATGTTGCACACTGGGCAGCCAATGTAACATCTCTAACTGAGGTGTAATGTGCTCCACCTTGCTAACATCTATGAGCAACCATGCTGCAGAACTTTGTGCAACTTGTAAAGCCCGCAAAGTTGTATGTGGAAGACTACACAAAAGGGCATTACAGTAATCAAAATGGGACAATACATAACTGTACAGCTTAGAAAGCACAGCCTTAACCACTGCCTAAAAGATAAATGTTGCCTAAATATGGTATTAACAATGGAAGTAGCATATTGAGTCTTATTTTCAAAGCACTTAGCCTCCCAAAGTTCCATAGAAACCTATGGAACTTAGCCTCCCAAAGTGCTTTGAAAATATGCCTCATTATGTTATACTAGTAAAAAAGGCCCGTTTCTGACACAAATGAAACAGGTGCTAGCAAGGTTTTCCTCGGAGTGTGTATGTTTGAGAGAGCGTATGTGAGAGTGACTGTGTGAGAGAGAGAGAGTGAATGTGCGAGTGTGTGTGTGTGAGAGAGAGAGAGAGTGAGTCTGGGTGTGAGTGTGTCTCTTAGAGAGAGAGAGTGTGTGTGTGAGAATGAGAGTGTGTGCAAGTGCGTATGTGTCACGTCTGTGGCCGTGACCACCCACAGACTTACCTTGTTCCTGGGGGTCAGCTTCCTAGCTGGCTCCTGTTTCTTCTGTCTGTCCTTTCTGAGCTAGCTCTGGCTCTCTGTGCTGGCTGCATCCAGCAGCATCACACTAATTGCCTCACTATACTGCACCTGTGGGTGATGCCTGGGTTAGCTCTCTCTCTCTCTCTCTGTGTGCTGGCTGCTTCCAGCATGACGCTAATTGCTTCACTACTCTACACCTGGGTGTGGGAAGCCTCTCTGTGTTTCACTGTGCTTTCTGCCTGCTCTGTGGTTTGTGCCTGAACAGCCTCCGTAGTTACTTAGAGATTGCTGCAGCTGTGTCTCTGGTGTTGAAGGGCTTTATTAATCACTTAGAGACTGCAGCCTCTGCCTTTGCATCGTATATGGTCCCTGGTATGCTAGAGTGCTCTGTGCACTGCTACATTGTCCAGTTCTGTGTGATTGCCTAGTGTTTGACTAGTTAGCTTGGGCACAGCCTTGCTTGGTAGCCTGTGTACAGCTTACTAGTTCTGTGTTTGCTCTGTGTGAGTTCCTAGTGTTTGCCTAGTTAGCTTGGGCACTGCTCTGCTTGTTAGCTTGTGTACAGCTTCTAGGTCTCCTGAGTTTAGCCTCTGGTTTTCCCCGGTGGGGTTTCCTTGGTTTCTGGAGCTCCAGCCCTAGTCTTGCTATTGGTTCTGACTCTTGCCTGTACCTATCTACTGCTCTGCTAGCCGCCTGCCCAGAGAATCCTGCTTTGAACCTGACCACGCCTGTCTCTGCCTATTGCCTAAAATCAGATATTCTCTGCCAGCCACCTGTCTCTGCCTATTGCCTGTACTCAGATCTTCTCTGCCAGCCACCTGTCTCGGACTATTGCCTGAACCCGGACATTCCCTGCCTGCCTGTCTCACGTTAGCCTAGGTACCTGGGAGCACGGCTGGATCCTGACTCCGGTTGTTCCTGTTGCTGGTTCCAGTTCTGGTTTTCCTGCAAGCCCTACCGGCTGCTTGAACCTGAGGGCTCAACCCTTGGGGAAAGGCAGCTAAGCGTAGGTGAAGCCTACTCCAGTGTGTTCCGGTCTGGTGCGTTCCAGTCCCAAGTGTTCCAGTGTAGGACTCCAGTCCGGGGTTCCAGTCCAGCCTTGTCTCTTCTTTGCTCCGAAGGTGATCTTGCCTGCCACTGCCGCTCCTCGGCCGTGGTCCAAGGACTCAGGTACCCAGGGTTCCCGGGGAAGAAGCCTGACAGAATGCCAAGGTCCTCGAGAACACGACAGAATGTGAGACACAGTGAGAGAGAGAGAGTGTGTTTCACACAGATACAGTGTGTGCGAGAGAGAGAGAGTGTGTGTGAGACTCAGACTCTCTGTGAGACTAAGTGTATGAGACCAAGAGAGTGTGTGACACATAGAGAGTAAATGTGATACAGTGTGAGACATAGAGTGTGTGAGAGACAGTGTGTGAGAGTGAGAGAGAGAGAGAGAAAGACATTGACTGTGTGAGAGAGAGAGTGTGTGTGTGTGAGAGAGAGAGTGTGTGTATGTGTGTGTAACAGAGATACCCCCCTCTCTCTCTGGTGTCTGAGCGTTACTGTGGAGGACGCTGAGCTCTGGCTGTGCTTCAAGGAACTGATCAATCCTATTTAATAGAATGCACCTCCAACATTCTGAAGCCGAGAAACCTCGTGTGGTTGGTCACGAACCCGGAAGAACGTGATGTCAATTCAGGAGATGGATACAGAGAGCAGGAATGCCTCAGCCATACAGTCAGCTTCAGAATGTTGGAGGTGCGTTTTATTATATAGGATGAATTTTTTATTGTTATTTAAATATGTTTACTGCTGTAATTGTCTATTATTTATGTACTTATTTATTGGGATTTATTAACTGCCTTTATAAAGATATTCACTATGCCCACCTTAATTAGGGGGAATGTGTACTTTTAGTTATATTGAGGAAGGGCAGTTTTCAGACGGCAAATTTATGTACATATAGGGGTGAATTCTATAAGTGGTGCCTAATAAAATCAGCGCCAAAAAACCCTGCGTAAGTGCTATTCGATAAGCAACGCCTAAAGTTAGACATGGTTTATAGAACAGCGCTTAAGTGCAGGGGTCACACGTAAATTTAGGTGCATCCATTTGCGTCAACAAAAATGTGGAGCAAATGCCTGCACCTAAATTTACATGTGGAACCCCCTTATTCTATAATTACACGGGTAACTGGAATCCACGCTCATGCTCTGCCCCGAAACACCCATGACGCTCCCATTTTCATGCCCTCTTTTCCTGAACTTGCATAAAATTTAGGCATGAATCATGCACTTAAATTTACATGCATACATGTTAATTGAGTTCAATTAGTGCCAATAATTGCTTTGCTAAAAAGCCATTGGCTTATTATTCAATTAAATTGCACACACAATTTTGGTATGTGCCCAAATTTGCACGCTCAATTGTTAGCGCTTTTTATAGAATTAGGGTGATAATACTATTTGCCCATCTAAACAGCTCTTAAGCTTGGTTTCCTCATAATCTTGAACACCTTCACATTTCTCACAATAGATGCCACAGTGATGACACCAAAGCTCTTGAAATGTTAAGTCTTAAAAAGCCACTCTTTCCAGGAGGTTAAACCTAAAGTATGCTTCACCTCTGTTGTCTAGATCTATGTGCTCATTAAAATGTTTCTGTCAAAGCCTGAGAAAGCTTAATTACTATTGTTGAGGGTACTTATATCCACCAGTTTATTCAGTTTCTTGTACTAGTGAACAGTCTACTGAACACTAATGATAGCTTTGCTGTCCTTCAGCTTTGTATTTAAATTCTGCAGAAGACTAAGGTTAGCTTTCACAATCACAAGCTCTCAGTAGTGATCAAAGGGATAACATTTTCATGTCTAAAGAATAACTTTGATGGGTTGAATATCCATCTTCTAATGGTTTGAAAGAATTTTTTTCAGTGCTTTTGGATATGATGTTCATTAGGCAGATAGTCACAGTGGAACCTTTATCATATATAATAAAATATTTGCAGACCTCTTTATACTAATGTAACAATAAGAAAGCAAAGATGGAAAATATTACTATTACTACTACTACTTAGCATTTCTATAGCGCTGCCAGGGTTACGCAGCGCTGTTGTTTTAAGGGATATTTATTAGGGATGAACGCCCAGAAAATTTTGTTTTTGTGTTCATTTTTTTAAAACACTTTTAAGCAAATATTGTTAAGAAAGCACATTATGAGCATATACTGTACCACCCGATAATAAAAGTGATTTAAATCACTTTGGGGGCTGCTCAAATACCGATAGTCATCATCAATTAACCAGGCAGTGCCGCTGAATATCAGCTCTGACTGACCATATTTGAAGTGGTCAAATCAAGAACGGTACTGGGGGAGGCCCAGTTAGCTATGTGTGTCCTGGCTGAATATCAGCCAAGACCATCATAAGTTTTGAAATTGTGTTCAGCCCCTCTGATCCCACAAAGTACCATGAGGCTGCCACTAGAAGTCATGGCAACTATTTTGCTGTGGCAGCTGCTAGGGGCAGGAGTGAGTGGGATTCACTCCTGTCCCCACTGGACCACCAGGGATCTTAGGTAGGCTCGGGGGAACCTATCATGACTGAAGAATGGGAGGGGGGTTTCTATCCTTGCTGGGGAGAGGGGAATTGGAGACACTGAACACAATTTCAAAAGTTAGATGGGTCCCAGACCAGAAGCGTAAGCAGACCATGATTTTTTTTTTTTGGGGGGGGGGGCCTGGGCACATTTTGTCCCACCTCCCCACCGGTCTCCGCTCTCTGCCCTCACTACAACCCCACATACCTGGGCTGCTGGAGGTCCCCAAGACATGCCAGCAGAAGCTTTCCTGTGGCAATACTTGGCACCGCGCTGCCTGCTCTGCTTTCCTGGTCTGGTGCACATGCTTAGTTTTAGTGAAGGTTTAGAGGGAAGCAGGGCAGGCTTCATGGTGGTGAATATTTTCACAGGAAATCTTTGGGGGCCCAAATCCAAATTGGGGGGGGGGGGGCCAGGCCCACAAGGCCCCCTATGGCTACACCATTGTCACAGACGATATTCAACTGGGGTCTGCAAAACTGTCTGCTGACCGCCACTGGCTAAATATTGGCGAGATAGCACACAATTTTCTTAGAGTGTGCACTATCCATTGGATTCTGTACAGATCATCCAAAGTTGGGTAAACAAGTTTGGGTGCAGATCCGCGTGTAAACTAATTAGCCAATTAGGCAATAATTATCAATTACTGGTGTTGAGCACTTAATTGGCAGTAATTAGGACCTATGTGTGGATCTACCCTCCACCCTATTTTATAACATGCATGCCTAAATTTTATAGTGCACAACTCCAAAGGGGGCATGGCCGTGGGAGGGGCATGGATGGATCAGGGGTGTTCCCAGAAATTAGACGCGATGTTATAGAATAGCTGCATTTGCGTGCCTAAGTGCCATCAGTTAGATGAAAGCATTTAGACCAGATTTTGGCAGATGTAAATGCTCGCAATCAAAGTTAGGTGTGAAATGTGAACTATGCTAATATTTTGTAAAGGTCATTCAGCGCAGAACATTCTTTACAGAATACGGGTTTACAGTGGATCATCCTGGAGCCTAACTTTGGGTGTCATTTATTGAATTTTCCCCTATATGACATAGTGCACACTCTTTCCTAATAAGCATACATGTGCAAACCAGTCTGTATATGCACATCTTTGAACATTGCAAAACAATATGCATATCCACACCTTTGCACATGTGCAAACCAGTTTGCCTATTGTGGTAAGCACAGTACATGCTCTGCCCTGAGAAGGCCACCAGAGCGAGCTCTCCTAGTAAAAGGCTGGTGTAATGACCAGAAAGGGCCACTAGAGGGAGCTCCATCTTACAGGTGCCAGCCAAAGACCAGAAAGTTTGCGGGGAATGATCTGCCCTTTTTTAGGATTAAGGACAGGAGGGCCCATTACAGAGGTGAAAGAGGCATTTCCATTTTAACTGGTGGACCTAGTTAAGAAGATTCTAGGCCCTTTTAGAAGTAGGAGGAGGGTCCCAGAAATAAGTGGACAAGCTATTAAAAGCCCCATAAAAAGGCACTTTTCAGGTGGAGGAGGTGAGAAGGGAAGGGGACCTTGAAGAAGAAGGAAACCTGCTGAATGACTGGTGAGCAGAGACCAGCAGGATAGACCAAACCAGGCTGGAAATCCTGGGACATGGATTCCAAAGAAAAGCATCCATAAAGACCTAAGGAACAAGGTACTTACCTAAATGCCAAGAAGATAGGAAGGATAAAGGACTATGATATGGACCACAGTGTGGAGATAACACTGTATCCTTTGAACTAAGACTGGGATATTAACAGCTGAAGGTGGAGGACAGAACTGTAAAGTTATGGAGAATGTTAAAATCCTGTCTAGGGGTGGAGGCTGTTTAACTGAGACTACTACTACTACTACTACTACTATTTAGCATTTCTATAGCGCTACAAGGCATACGCAGCGCTGCACAAACATCTTCCCAAGGAGGGCTCATTTGGAAGAGTGTTTTATGACTTATCTGTGTAAAGAAGTCCCCCCCACAGAGTGGTAAGAAAAGCTAAAGGAAGCTAACTTGAATAATGGAATCTGAAAGCCGCCTAATTTGCATATTATCCTCAGCCTGATAACCAGTGTGTTGAACTGTATGAAATGAGCCAGATGACTGAGGAGAAGTACCAGAACTGTTGTATAACCTTTGAAAGACCTTCCCACATGTGTTAGGAGTGAATAACTGGGGGTATACAGAAGTCACCTTAAGGTTAAAGAGGAGCCCTAACCTTGACACTTATTGTATTAGCTGCTACAGAGATAAGTTGTCTTTGAATAATTTCATAGAAGAAAACTCTAGTTAGCACTGGAGAAGTTGGTGGAGTGAGCCAGTGGTTGCAGAGGTGTTATCACAGTATGCACACTTTTGCACATGTGCAAAACAATATGCATATGCACATGTTTGCACATGTGTGTACTATGGGGCCCTTTTGTTAAAGGGCAGTAGGGCTACCATGTGGGTAGTATATGCTAAAACAGCACAACTGTGGGTTGCGCTGAGGAAACTTGTGGTATTGCTGTGATCAGCACATGCTGATCCCCATGGTAGAAAATAGAAATTATTTTCTTGAACAGGGGGCGGGGAGTAGGCATGCCCTGTGCTAATTGGGTAGCATAAGCACATTACCACGTGCTACCCGATTTGTGCAGGAGTACTAGCATGGGAGCCCTTACTGCTTCCTAAATAGGTGACTGTAAGGGCTCCGGGCAGTAATGGCCACACCCCAATGTGGCTAATCGCAGAGCTGGACTCTTTCTAATGCAGCTTAGTAAAAGGACCCCTATGTACAAAAGGCAGTCCATCCCTAATATTTTTCAACATCTACTAGGTAGATATAGAAGTTTCATATGTAACTTGATTGCATTAGATGAATTTTGAAATATGTATTACATTCTTAGTATAAGCTAATAGTTAGAAAAGGCCTAGGGTAACTGAATGGACAGGTTATATTTGACTTATCTCATAGATTGTGATATACTCTAGGACAGGGGTAGGCAACTCCGGTCCTCGAGAGCTACAGGCAGGTCAGGTTTTCAGGATATCTACAATGAATATGCAGGAGATAGATTTGCAAGCACTGCCTCCATGGTATGCAAATCTATCTCCTGCATATTCATTGTGGATATCCTGAAAACCTGACCTGCCTGCGGCTCTCGAGGACCGGAGTTGCCTACCCCTGCTCTAGGAGGAACTGTGTGGCTTTCTAGGAAAACAAATCATTAGGGCCTCTGTTGGCTTGATATGATGCATCTGGGTTCTGATTTACCTCACTGGGGCCAGCTCAGAGGGCTTAGAGTGTAACTGCCTTGTATCTGGACTGGTTCTTTGCTAGATCAATGTTTAGTGTCTTGTGTCTTATATTCCTGAGCCTTGTTCCTGATTCAAGATTCCTTGTCATAATGTTCCTGGATTCCAGTCCTGTTCTGATTTAACTTGTTTGATTGCCCTCCATAGACTATTGCAAGGTATAGTACCATTTAACTTGGTACATTAAAGCTGAAGTGTCATTAACCTTACTTTTGAGTTACTGTAGGCTTTGTACTCTTTTGCTTATCCCTTGAAGCCGCATATATCACATCTGGGGCCCTGACATATACGTAGTTCTGGTTAGCTCAGCTCAACTCAGACTGATTCAGACGTTTCCATGTTTCTCATATGTTTATTGTAAGCCTATTTTTGTAGCGTTGTGCTGTTGTCCTTTGCCTGAATTGTCTTAGGGGCAGATAAAATATCAGTTATTAGGCATCAAGCAAATACCTTGATAAAATTGCAGAACGAACTAGGCTCTCAGCTGTGAATTTGAATGTGCCACTTCTCTAGGCGTTACTCCACGTCTGGCAACTGCTAAGGTGTAAAATATAGGGCTTCCTATTACAAGCATGTAATTTAATCACAAAATTAAAAAGAGAAACAGTAAACTTTCATCCCATCTCCTGAGAACATTTTTGCCTGTATAGAAATTAATGCTTTGTGCTTAGACATAATTTAAAAGATATGCATATGTGTCATTTGGTTTTCCTGTCCCTTTATAGGCAAGCATAGGAAAGGAACTCAAAATATACATGTGGAGGCTAATTCTGTATAGGCTTGGTAGTTTATTTTTCTCTTACATTTTACCCTGCACTTTCCCACTCATAGCAGGTTCAATGTGGCTTACATATTATATACAGGTACTTATTTGTACCTGGGGCAATGGAGGGTTAAGTGACTTGCCCAGAGTCACAAGGAGCTGCCTGTGCCTGCAGTGGGAATTGAACCCAGTTCCCCAGGACCAAAGTCCACCACTCTAACCACTAGGCCACACCTCCTTTGGGTCTGAAAACCTGACTGATTAAATTTATTTACTACATTTATATCCCGCCTTTATCTAAGGCAAGTAACAATATTCACATACATAGTCTTGAACATGTAACAGTTGCTAAGTATGTTAAGCTAACACATGATCTCTAGGCTGGTCCTAACCAAGAAAAAAAAACAAAGAAAGAGAGAGGGGTCAATCAGCTAATTCTTCATGTAGCCAAAAGGGCTTTCACAAACAGATGTGTTTTTAGCAGCCGAATGTCTTCATATGATCTCAGGTATCCGGGTAGAGCATTCCACGTGGATGAAGCAGCAATAGAGAAGGCCCGCAGTTTTGTCTCAATGTAATTATATAGTTTAGCGGGAGGTAAACAGGCTTATGGGATGTCTTGGATCTTAGTGTTCATTTTGGTTTATATGATTGCAGGGTATTTCAAAAATAGGCTGGAACGTTCCCAAATAAGCGTTGATGAGGCAATACAAGAGTCTTGAATTGAACTCTGTATGCTACCGGAAGCCAGTGTAATTTTTTTTAATGTTGGAGTAATGTGTTCGGACCTTGAGATTCCAGTGATCAGTCGTTCAGCTGCATTTTGGATGACTTGCAAAGCTTGGATTCGGGATGATGATATTCCCAGAAATACAGAGTTACAGTAATCAATCTTTGTCAGTACCAAGCTCTGTACAATCGTCGGAAAATCAGATGGTGTTACCATACCTTTCAGCTGAAAGGGAAAAAAGGAGGCTGAAATCACATGGTCTGTGTTTGTGCATTGTCAGATTGGTATCCAGGAAGACTCCCAAACTATAGACAAAGGGCTTCATAATTACTTTTTTGCCCTGATATTCAAACATTGCTGGTGGTGATGAGTCCAGAGTCCTACGTACATACATTATTTCTGTCTTTGCAACATTTAAAGACATCTTAGCCTGTCTCATCCAATCCACAATTTCGTCAAACACATTCTTCAGTTGTACAGTTAGATCCTGATCATGTTTGTTAACAGGGATAATGAATTGTACATCATCTGCATATATTCTATACGATATGTGTTGATCTTGGAAGACAGCCCCTAAAGACACCATAAATAAGTTAAACAGTACTGCCAAGAAGGTTGAACCTTGCGGTACACCAGGCATGATTCAGAACCTAGTGGAAACTATGTCCTGTACTTTGACATGAAATCTTCTTCTCTGCAAGTACGAGAGAAACCAGGATAGGACCTGTCCACCAATACCAAAATCTGACAACTTGTTGAGTAGGAGCTGATGGTCAATAGTGTCAAATGCTGATGCAATATCGAGTGTGACAATGCAGAAATTAATCTTCCGGTCCATTCCAATCCTTAATTCATCCAGCATTGATAGTAGCAAAAGTTTCATACTATGGTTTGGTCGAAAGCCATATTGAGAGTCGTTTAATAAGTGATTTTCATCTACAAACTTCATTAGTTGGTGCAACACAGATTTCTCAATAATTTTTGCTAAGAACAGTATGACTGAAATTGGTCTGTAGTTGTTCATTATGCTTACATCAAGTGATGATTTTTTTTAGTAATGGTTTAACAGTCGCCTCTTTAAGCGAGTCCACCAGTATACCTTCTTGCAATGATTTATTCTCTAGATTTTTCAAAAGGGAACAATTATCTCCGGCATTGATCTAAATATTATCAAAGAGCAGGGATGTATATGAGCTCTGGTGGTCGATAGGCTCTTCACCAGTTTCTCTATCATGTTGTCATCCACCATGTGGAACGAATTCCAAGTATTCTCCATTACTTATTCATAACTAGATGGTAATGTGCCTCTGTATTTTATAAACTATGAGGAAAGGGCTGCACAGCTTATTAAATATGTATATCTTCATCCCCAAGGTACAAGTGTACCGGCCAAAAGTATGTAGGTTTGAGTGCATCCACTTTATATGATGTGGGCGTTGATGGGCAGGCATGGTGATACAACAAAATAGCATGCAGGGCAGATAACTTCAGCTGAACCAGCTGATGGTGAACTAATGTTTCTGCATCCAGCCCAGGGAAGGGATGAGCTGTCCATGTGCCAGGCTTGAGCCCTGCTCCAAAATTGTCACAAATCAATGGGTTTCTTTCCTGAAAGATGGAAGAGTCTACCAGGGACTGCATGCAGAAGCTACAGGAAAGTGATGAGGTAGGAGGGGGAAGGGATAGTGGAAAAGGATAAAAGCTACATCTGATTTGAGACCCTGGGATGCTGAACTATTGAGGTCCTACACAAAACTATAGTAACATAGTAAGGCCCTGCTTACTAAGCCGTGTTATAGGCACGCTAATATTTTTAACATGCGTTAACTATGTATGTGTATTAACCATGTACGTGCCTACAATATCCCTATAGGTGCCTACATGATTAGCCTGCGCGCTAAGTGTAGGTGTGCTAAAAAAAATAACACACCTTAGTAAACAGGGCCCTAAGTGACGGCAAACAAAGATCTGAATGGTCCATCTAGTCTGCCCAACAGTCACATTCATTCTCAATTCACGGTTAAATCAACAATGAACATGATATTATATACTAAACCAAGGTCTTTCTTTGTTGTTTCTGGGACATAGACAGTAGAAGTCCACCCAGCTTTGTACTTATATTCCAACTACTGGAGTTGCCATCAAAACCCACTCCAGTCTATCCGAATCCATCTTGTCATTTGCGGGACACAGACCATAAAAATCTGCCTAGCATGGTCCTCGCATTCCAAATTACTGGAATTTCAGTCAAAGCTCTCTATAACCCATCCTAAACTGGATTGCTACATGCAGGACACAGACTGTATAAGCCAGCCCAGCACTGGCCTTAGTTGATACAGTATGTGTATCTGAAGATGAGCCTGCCCGTCACAGGAACCTGGACTGGATTCTAATATAAATAAAATACATTATTTTTTTTCTCTGTCTGAGTTCCTGACTTATTCTAATAACTTTTTAGTTCCTAACCCTAACTATGAGAGAGAGCAGTTCCTCTTCCAGGAATTGGCTGAATTTGAGGATCACAGCTGGTCAAACCACTCACACACACAATCACACTGGATTCACACAGTCCTATGAGGTTTTGTTTAAATTAAATCTTTACTTTACTTTTCTAATGTCAGATAATTTATTTATCTGTCTAGGTCAGAATTTAAATATTAAACTATTTGATTTCAATAAATTATTTCTAAAATATCTTTATAACTCAGAAGATATCCTTTAGAAACAATATCATATCAGTTCCTACTTCAGTTACTTCAACTCACCAAAGGGTTATTAAAATTAAATGCTTTCCAGCACTTTTCAGAATAAAATATTTCTTTTCAAATAATATTCTAATTATTATTTACCTTAACTACTATCAATAAATTCAACATAAACTTGTGGAGCATAGCTTTTCTTTCTCAGGAGCAAAATCAGAACCTCTTAAATACAGAACAAACCTCTTTATAAACTTAGTATTCTCAGTTAAAGTATTGTCAATCACTCTTTCATTATTTCACTCAAGCTTTATCAATTATTCCTTCCTTTCAGACCTCACAAACAGACACATTAGGATGCAGGTCTTCTCTTATCAAGATCTTCCGTTGCTCTCTCCCTAACTGTCACTAGTTAGGTCCCTAACTTTAGTAGTGCAGCCAATCAGAAAGCTGCATTTGAGAACAGATTTCCATATTGTCATTCCATTGTACATTTTAGGTTAAAAACAGTATATAAAACCTTCGTTTTTGGATTTAAATTACACAACACAGATCAGAGCAATGCACTAACATTTGTTCTATAAAAAATTCCATTCAAATTGACCCCAAATAGCCAAACTAGAATATCATAAAATTGGACTAATTTGCATAAAATGTAAGCATATCTAACCACATAGCAAGCAAGTATAAGCTCCCAGGACCTGAATTCCAGCATTAAAATGCATGCAAACACTTTTAAAATGTATTTTTATTACTTTTAAAACTTTCAGGTGTCAGCGCAGGTCTCCTTTAATGGTACTGTGCTGCGTGCGTCTGGTAGCACTATACAAATGCTAATAATAATAATGTGCCAGAATTTGCGCTGTTTCAATGTTACCTTGGCAACCAGGACACTTCCAAACACCCCCTGTACTTCCCATCAAACTATGGGGCAAAATTAATTATAAATGCGCCATAGGCACGTGCCTCGCGCATGCGCAATTGCGCATAACCCCTGATTTCGCCAACATCTTTATTTTTATAATTTGACCCTTCCATGGGTCACAACAAGTCCCCTTTTAATATTTTTAATATTTAATTGGTGGCACAGTGTTCCCCTATGCTCTGTTTCAATAACAGAGTCATCGGATTGGAACGGAGCGTCGCTGATGACGTCAGCGCATTTTCTAATGTTGCACCCCCATCTACAGCGTTCCCCGGTCTCCTATAGGCCACAGGGAGCCCGGGGCTTTTCCTGCTAGGTCCGCCCTGCCTCCTTTCATCCTGCGGCGGTCCAGAAACAACGTGGATCAAGGCGGACCTGCCCCCTGGCACCAAATGCATCCTGGAGACTCCCCACAGCTCCCAGGGGTCAGGTAAATAACAAAAATATAATTTTATATACTGGTTACATTATGTATATAGAGGATGACGGGCAGAGGAAGTGTGGTTTGTGTGTATATATATCAGTGGTATGTTGAAAACATGATTATTAAAACATGGGCATCTTATGATTCCAAATCACTTTAAACTTTGGTTATCTGGACCTCAGGAAGCATAGATAAAATTTCAGTGTTGAGCTTAAGGAGCAGTTTATAAACACTGTATCTCCAATTATCTTGCTTTTAAGCTATCTCTTTCTTACTCTGAATATCATTTCCCAGTTTGTGAAAATAGTTATTTACTCTGTCATGAAATGCTTGCAACCTTTGGCCAACCCCAAATAAAATGTTAGCAATCACTTCAATTATTTTGTGTTTTAGAGCAGTTATTGACCCTGCCATGAGACATTGCTTGTAGCCAACCTCAAACAAAGTGGCAGTAATCGCTTCCATTTAGTTATTAACTCTGACATGAGATGCAGTTTGTGGCCAATTCCAAACACTTGTGGAATTGCCACAAAAACAAAAATAACCTGATCAAGCACTTTCAGCTTTATTTTCTTTTCAACGTCTATTTTTTCACAACCACAGCACTGTTTCATACCTGAGTCACTTCAGGTAAGAACATAAGAATTGCCATACTGGGTCACACTAAAGCACTGTAGAAACTACAGTAGCAATCTCTTCATACGGAAATTTAATATACATGAACCAAATAATAGACTCAGAGAAGACAATAATTCTGGGATGCTAAGGACAAATTGCTGCAGTGAACTTAAACACTGTTCCATGTTTCAGCCTGAAAATGAAAGAATGCAGACCTTCTTGGTTCAGTGACTCTGAAAAAATATGTCATATCAGATAAGAGGGGCCCAGCCCGGTTAGATATAACCCTTACATGTCCTTGCCCTGCCATCTGCTGACTGTTTCTATATGAAGGATTGGTCACCAAAAGGACATATTCTGATTTGTCAGTATGTGACAGGGAACTTTGACAAAGCCAATCACTGTGAGACGTTACAATCCTTTGCTTTGCATACTGAGTTATCAGGCGCCAACAGTGACTTGAAAAAGATGAGACAAGACAAAGGAGCAGTGCTGTCCTGAAGGTTCCTGAAATTCATGTTGCTACCTGACTCCCCACCTTTGATTTCTCTCCTTGTTCACTGTTAAGAAAGTTTTCTCTCTGCGTGCTCATTGATGTCAGCTCTATGAGTAAAGGGGGCATGGAGCACCTCTAATATTGAAGAAGCTCCTTCATTATATCCAGGGAGGGTTAATTTATGTTGTGTTTAGTTCCCCCAATCGTGTTGAAAAGTTGTCTATGGCTGACACATAATATTCCCTGCACACATTCCTAAAGGCTGGTGTGTCTCTCAGAGGAGAAAACGCTAGACCCATGCCCTGGGCAATTCTCCAGTGATGCTGTGCCAGGAACATATGAGATGGGTTTAATCCATGTAAAAGGGAATGGTTAGAGAGAGAGCATATTTTCTTTTAAGTTTCAATTTCAAATAATATCTTTGTGCTGCCTCCATTTGTAATATGAATAGAGTATATTGTCTGTATATATATTAAGTGCTGTCATGCAGTGGACAACAAGTTCCTATAGTTTTGTAGTTCTCCTGTAATTGGACCTTCCTGAGCACATGTGCTCTGTTCCCAGTGCCTTGTGGTCTTTCTCTATTGACTTGCCCCAAGGAGGTTTAATTGACAGGAGTGGAAGTGAACCTATCTAGTCTACTGTAAGCAAGGAAGCCAATTAGGTTAATCTTTGTTTCCACTCCCCCCCCCCCTTCACGCAGCCATCATCTCTAGTACATTCAAAACAAAGCAAGCAAACCTAGGAGCTGCTGCATCTATGCTGTCGATCTTTATTGTTGGTCCATCTGTAACAAGTCAAGCTGTTTCAGTTGGATAGGCAATGCCTTAAAAGGTGGAGGACAATAGATTTCTTTCTTTCTTTCTTTCGTTCTTTCTTTTTACTTATTGGACAGCTTTTTAATTTGTTTGAAAGCTTCCCATATGTAGATATAGATATCATGAAATAACAATTGAATATCACTAAAATAGTTTAAAAAATTATTATAGCTAGTAGAAACAGCTATTTTAAACTCTGTATTTTGTGCTCATTTTTCTATGCAAAAAAATAAATACACTGCATACAATACAGATGGCCAAATTTCAGTGAGGATATCCTGTTTCCTGATGGGTTCGTATTAACTGTTGTTGTAATCTGCCTTGGGAAGCCTGGTGTTATAAAAATGATGGAATATATTGAAATTAAATGGAAGTAGAATTAAACTCTCCTTTCATTGGGGCATATAGAATCACATCTTCATCTGTTTTGTAGAAGTTTATCTTTTAGATACACAAATGGATTATTCTGTTTTGAACATGTTTCAGAGGCAAGTGGTTTTAGAAGTCAAAATAAAAAGAAATATTTTGTTTTATGCAGATCTCTTTTGTTTAAACATAAATGGGCTATAAGCCCCTAATGCAGCCCATTGGTTTTCTTATATTTTGTTCTTGTGATAACCTATACTGTGCCAAAACTGAAAACTCCTATCTCTAGCTGGTCGATAATAAAAGGAACACTATCCACCCTAAAAAGTTGTTTTGTGGCTGTACACGAGGAATTGTGATATTGAATAAATAAGTGTATGTTTGTGTCCCTAGTCATGCATCCTAAATTTATATAATCCTTTCAAGAAATCCAGTTAATCTTTTAACTTATTAGTGGAGCATAACCACAGAGGCATGGAATAGTCGCATTTTCAATATGGTAATACGAGGGCCCAGCTAAGGAACAGATTATTTTGAGTTAGTCTTCACTGGACCAAACTTGCTTTCCTTGCACCATCACTATCCAGCAGGTAGGCAGTGTCTTAAAAGGTGGAGGATAAAGGATTTTTTTACATTTATATTACACATTATCCCAAGCAAAGTCAGGTTCAATGTGGCTTACATTTGAAAATACAGTGAGACAGAATAATAGAATTCAGTTATATCATAGGAACAAATGGATGGATATGTCTGAAACATTTAACAAAGTTGAGACTAGCATATATACCCAACCGGGCATTTAAAATTTTGTTCTTTTATGATACCACTTGTTCAGAAATCCAGAACCATTAGTATAGGCTCACATTCACACGCCAGAACAGGCATCCATCACATTGCAAAAGTAGACAACTTCTACAGAGTACAGCCAAAATTTAAATTTTATTTCATTTCTATCTTCCATTTCTATCTACTGTTATTTACCAATATTTGCTTATTTCTGATATGACGAAGAAGGGCTACCTTCGAAAGCTAATCCAAAAATGTATTATTAGTCCAATAATAAAGGTATCATCTTATTTTCTTTTCTATGTTTTATTTTAATCTATTTCTATTGATTACCTTTAAAAGTGGACTAACACAGATACCACATTTCTATCTTCCAAAATTCCAGACACTAGATGTATAGATCCATATGCTGCACAAGCTGGCATGTTTGAAAATATAGTGAGATTAATAAAAATGCTACCAGCAATAAATAATGACAACTTGGATGCAGCAGCTCATAGGTTTACTTGTTTTATTTTGAGTGTACAGGGATGACAACTGCGTGGAGCAGGGGAAACTTAAATTGACCTAATTGGCTTCAACGTTCTGACGTCACTTGGAGGGGCATAATGGAACAGAAACGCCTATCTCCATGGGCGTTAATCTCCGAGAACGGGTCCGTGAAGGGGCGGACCGAACCGTATTATCGATAAAAAATAGACGCCCATGTTTTATTCGCCAATGTGTGAGCTGGGCGTTTTTGCTTTTCAGCGATAATGGAAAGGGAAAGTGCCCAGCTCAAAAACGAATAAATCCAAGGCATTTGTTCGTGGGAGGGGCCAGGATTCGTAGTGCACTGGTCCCCCTCACATGCCAGGACACCAACCGGGCACCCTAGGGGGCACTTTTACAAAAACAAATAAACAGGTAAAAGAGCTCCCAGGTGCATAGCACCCTTCCATTGTGTGTTGAGCTCCCCAAATCCCCCTCAAAACCCACTGCCCACAAGTCTACACCATTACTATAGCCCTAAGGGGTGAAGAGGGGCACCTACATGTGGGTACAGTGGGTTTGGGGGGGTTGGACGACTAATAAGCATTAAGCAGCACAATTGTAACAGGTAGGGGGGATGGGCCTGGGTCCACCTGCCTGACGTCCACTGCACCCCCTAACAACTGCTCCAGGGACCTGCATACTGCTGCCTGGGAGGAGGGTATGACATTTGAGGGTGAAAATAAAAAGTTGTGAAACATCATTTTTTTGTGGTGGGAGGGGGTTAGTGACCACTGGGGGAGTCAGGGGAGGTCATCCCCGATTCCCTCTGGGGGTAATCTGGTCATTTAGGGCACTTTTGGGGGGCCTTATTCGTGAAAAAACAGGGTCCAGGAAAAGTGCCCTAAATTCTAGAAACAAACGCATCCATTATCGGCGAAGGGCGCCCATCTCTGTTCGGGTGATAACCACGCCCCAGTTCCGCCTTCGACACGCCTTCGACACGCCCCCGTCCACTTTGTCCGCATCCGCGACGGAGTGCAGTTGAAAGCGTCCCAAATTTGGCTTTTGATTATACCGCGTTATTCGTTTTTGTGAGATAAACGCCCATCTCCCGATTTAGGTCGGAACTTGGGCGTTTTTCTCGTTCGATTATAAGCTGGTTGGTCTCCTGTCTATTAAACCTCTTTGGCTTGTCCTGTCTCCAAGTATGCTGGGTAAGGAGCCTACTTTCGCCTCCCTCATCATGTCTGAGAAAAAGCAGAATGTTGATTTAAGTAGGAGCTGCCTTTGCTGTGATCTGACTGCCCAGCTTTTCAAGTTCCATGTAAATTCATTGTGTTTTTACAAAAAAAACATATTTACAACATTACCAGTCAGCTGTGTAGTTGAATCCCCAGCTTCTCTTGCCTGGGAAGACTGGTTAAGAATGGACTCAGGGGCCCTTTTACTAAGCTGCATAGGTGCCTATGCATGCCCAATGCATGCCAAATTGGAGTTACCGCATGACCCTTGTGGTAATTTCAATTTTGGCACGCGTCCACTACACAAGTCTGAGAAATATATTTTTATCTACATGCGTCAAGTGGCATTTGATGTGTTTAGACCATTATCGCCCAGTTACTGCATGAGACCTTACTGCTAGGTCAATGACTTGCGGTAAGATCTTAGACCCAAAATGGACGCGCGGCAATTTCCATTTTGCCGCATGTCTGTTTTCAGCAAAAAAATTTTTTAAGGCATTTTTTTTGTAGGTGCGCTAAAAAAATCATTCTGTACGTGCCCAAAACATGCGTCTACACTACCGCAGGCCATTTTTCAGCGCACCTTAGTATAAGGACCCCTCAGTTTGCAGAAGGCAACAACTCTTATTCGACTACATCTTGATAGTAAGTCTTGTTTTTCATTGTCCTTTGATTAATTGCATTAAAGAATAATTAGATCAAGAGTTTGAGTCTACCTGGTGATGTTCAAAACTGGTTTAACTGCTCTGTTGATGACAGAGACATAACAAGTATCAAACTTGTTTAAAAAATACCATTCAAAGACTGGAAAAATAACAACTCAATAATGGAAAAAAATGAAAAAGAAAAAAACATCTAATTGTCCTTCCAAGGATGCATGAGACCACAATATTTAGGTAAATGAGAGGAAAGGAAACAAGTGAAGTTATACACAAAATGACAGGGGTGGATGGGGGTGGAGAAGAAATACAATGGCAATAGCGTAAGTCCAGGCTATTATATTAATGCATTATTGCAGTCTGATTGTTTCCTATAAAGAGTGGTGCCCATTCCCTCCAAGGTCTTGCAAACTGCCATCAAGAAAATCGATCCTCTTTTATTATAGGTCATCACAAACTGTAAATTATTGTCCAAGTTATTCAATCAAGTTATGAAACTTGGTAGAGCTTCCTCTGCGCTCTTCCAGATGAAAAAGAAATCCTTCAAAAATCGTTTCCAATGAGAATATATTGAACCATATAGATGGATATAACTTTTCTTCCTCCAACAAAGCTACATAGAGGGTTGCGCTTCTATAGTAGACTTCAAATATCAAGCCTTATTACTGAAACAGAGACTTTTTTTTGACATTCAAAGCAGGACATCCCAATTCTGACTTGGATGTTCTTCGAAAATGCCCTCCACTCTCCCCTGAATAATGTGTATTATTTTGAAACATCTAAGTTGAATCAAGAGAAGCAAACCATCCTGTAGAATCAACTTTAGGTGTTACTGTATTTTTAGAAACATCTGGAAACAGGAGTATTGCTTGTTTTTCGCTCAAGTTTAGGACTCCATCATGGGTTTATATTTCTGATATCAAAACTCTGAATTTTGATACTAAAGTTAGAATAATTCCTGACGTTTGTAAGATAATTCCAAACCATAGGAAATTGCTTCTTGCTTTGAACCAAGAAGCCTTGGTGGCTAGGATGTGAAAGTTTTTCTTAGATTTCCATGTAAATGCATAATTCAGTTGCGAGAAGCCTCCTTTATATTTTATGAGTATCTAATTTTTGAACATTCATTCAGAGTAGAAATCAAACATGACAACTCCTACCTCTACAGATTGAGTTTAGGAAATTTAAATACATGGTCTAGTGATAGTATGTAGTTTTCTTTTTTTTTTTGTTTTGTGTTCTTATGGAATATTTCTGATTTTATTTTTTTTTCTTGAATCTTGGATCCTTCTTGTTATGGCTTACAATTTTCATTTTCTGATGTAAGAGCTTATGTTACTTGCTATACACTTTATATCTCCTGTTTATAATATTATTAAATTTGGAAAATTGCTCTCTCAAGATTGTATTGTCTTGATGTAATTGAAAATTTAACAACGATAAAGTAAAAATAAAAAATGACAATATTTCAGAATGAATTCAAATTATAATCAATTTATGTTTTAATATGATAATAACCAACTATTTCATATTTGAAGGAGAAATGTATACTTCTGCTATGATTACTGATATATTAATTTTAATATACATTACAGCAACAGGTGGAAATGGGAAAAAATGAAATGGCTGTGTGGTAAGTGCTCCTTCCGAAATGGTCATGTGGCAAGTTTGCCACATGACCATTTCGGAGGGAGCACTTACCACCACCCATTGAGGTGGTGGTAATGGTTCCCGATCTAACCCAGCAGTAACTGGCCAGCATGTGGCACTTCCCAATTTACTGCTGGATAACCTTGAATTATCTAATTACCGCTGGCACAGAAAATGGCGCACGCTGGGGGCAGAACTACTGTCGACATCCACGTTGGGCTGCCGTGTGCTAACCCTTTAGTAAAAGGGCCCCAAAGTGAATGGGCTGTGTCAGCATTAGCACACAGCAGTCTCTAGCGCAAGCTTAGCAAACAGGGGGTAAACTAATAGAGACACTGCTAGTCATATAAATTGCATCAGTCACTGTTTTTAGGGCAGGCATGTTATAATTTATCCTTTAACTATTGAACGATACAACACAAAACTTGCAGTTACTTTTGGAGGCCCATTCATCTATATTATCATCAATTCATGCTTCTGAAAATTAAATTGAGTTGTGCCATTTTATTTATAGATATAATTAGGATAATGAATCAACTGATGTACTGGTGAAGGTTTTTTAAGCTCAATTATTTTTTTCAAATTCATCTAGAGCAGGGAAACTCTGAAGCTTTACAAGTTAAGATGGTGAATCAATTTATTAGAACATATATTTATAACAATTTGATTTCAATGTATTATATATATCTTTCAGACATGGTGAATTATTGTTATTTCAGTCATGAAACCACACACAGCACTTAGCTGTCAGTTAAGAAAAAACATGGGAAAGATTTCTTTAAAATGGCTGCGACGCTTGCTAACAGCTTTGGCTGATCACAGCAAGCTTAGCATTGCAATTCTCCTGATTAACATACATCAGTAAGCACAAATAATGCTTGCTACATTCTAAAGCTATTAACAAGAGAAACTAAGTACTGATGGCATGTCTATCAGATTAAATGCGTTTGTTGATTCCATGTATAATATGGCTTTAGAATCCTGACAGTGCCTACAAGAAGAGTGCTGGGCAGACTTCTACAGTCTGTGCCCTGAGAATGGCAAGGACAATTCAAACTCGGGTACACATATGAAGTATCACATACCATGTAAAATGAGTTTGTTTTGTTGGGCAGACTGGATGGACCATACAGGTCTTTATCTACCGTCATTTACTATAGTAACAAAAGCCCACACAATGATATTTTCTTTAATTAAAGCAAATGTCAGTGGCATATTTATTTCTGAGAAAAGAGGACATTTCTCTGGAAAACGTGAACATTATTTTGCTTGTGCTTTGGTGATTTAAAGCTTGGGATAAAAGAGAAATTGTATGTTCATTGATATAAGACAGTTTACATTTAAAAAAGAGCCGGAATTAAGGTGAGCGGTTGAGTAGTGTATTCCCAAACTTTTCAGAAAGCTTTTAACCTACAGTGGTGGAAATAAGTATTTGATCCCCTGCTGAATTTGTAACGTTTGCCCACTGACAAGACATGAGCAGCCCATAATTGAAGGGTAGGTTATTGGTAACAGTGAGCAGATAAGCACATCACAAATTAAATCCGGAAATACATTGTGGAAGTATATGAATTTATTTTGCATTCTGCAGAGGAAATAAGTATTTTGAATTCCCCCCACCAACCCAGTAAGAGATCTGGCCCCTACAGACAGCGTAGATGCTCCAAATCACATCTCGTTACCTGCATGACAGACAGCTGTCGGCAATGGTCACCTGTATGAAAGACACCTGTCCACCAGGACTCAGTGAATCAGTCCAGACTCTAACCTCTACAAATGGCCAAGAGCAAGGAGCTGTCTAAGGATGTCAGGGACAAGATTCACACCTGCACAAGGCTGGAATGGGCTACAAAACCATCAGTAAGACGCTGGGCGAGAAGGAGACAACTGTTGGTGCCATAGTAAGAAAATGGAAGAAGTACAAAATGACTGTCAATCGACAAAGATCTTGGGCTCCACGCAAAAATCTCACCTCGTGGGGTATCCTTGATCATGAGGAAGGTTAGAAATCAGCCTACAACTACAAGGGGGAACTTGTCAATGATCTCAAGGCAGCTGGGACCACTGTCACCACGAAAACCATTGGTAACACATACGACATAACGGATTGCATACCTGCAGTGCCCGCAAGGTCCCCCTGCTCCGGAAGGCAACATGTGACGGCCCGTCTGAAGTTTGCAGTGAACACTGGATGATGCCGAGAGTGATTGGGAGAAGGTGCTGTGGTCAGATGAGACAAAAATTGAGCTCTTTGCATGAACTCAACTCGCCGTGTTTGGAGGAAGAGAAATGCTGCCTATGACCCAAAGAACACCGTCCCCACTGTCAAGCATGGAGGTGGAAATGTTATGTTTTGGGGGTGTTTCTCTGCTAAGGGCACAGGACTACTTCACCGCATCAATGGGAGAATGGATGGTCCATGTACCGTACAATTCTGAGTGACAACCTCCTTCCCTCCGCCAGGGCCTTAAAAATGGGTCGTGGCTGGGTCTTCCAGCACGACAATGACCCAAAACATACAGCCAAGGCAACAAAGGAGTGGCTCAGGAAGAAGCACATTAGGGTCATGGACTGGCCTAGCCAGTCACCAGACCTTAATCCCATTGAAAACTTATGGAGGGAGCTGAAGCTGCGAGTTGCCAAGCGACAGCCCAGAACTCTTAATGATTTAGAGATGATCTGCAAAGAGGAGTGGACCAAAATTCCTCCTGACATGTGTGCAAACCTCATCATCAACTACAGAAGACGTCTGACCGCTGTGCTTGCCAACAAGGGTTTCTGCCACAAGATTAGGTCTTGTTTGGCCAGAGGGATTAAATACTTATTTCCATATCATCAAGCTGATCAATCCATAGACTGGTGGGTTGGTCCATTACCAGCAGGTGGAGATAGAGAGCAAACTTTTGCCTCCCTATATGTGGTCATGTGCTGCCGGAAACTCCTCAGTATGTTCTCTAGCGCAGCAGGTGGTGGTCACACACAGCAGCAGCTCTGGCTAGGCCTCCAAGCCTAATTTTTAGGTTTTGTTGAGTGCCTGGGGTTGAGGGCTCTTTTGAGCAAGTGCAAACCTGGTGGTGCCAGGTCCCTCCTTTTCTCCCCCCTCCCGCTGGCTCCGTTTAAAAAAAAAAAAAAAAAAAATTTTGAACGTCCTTAAAGGCGTTTATTTTTGACGTTATTTAAGCGTCTATTGCAGCTACTCACTGGGAACCAGGTCGTTACAACTCGGAGCGGACAGCAGGTAATTTTTACTTTCTATATGCGGGCAGGGGGTTCCCCGATTCTTCTCTCCGTGGCATATGGCGTCGGAGGGCGATGGGCGCAAAGGGTCGCTCCCCGGGCGCTTGAGCGCTTCTAGAGGGGATGCGGGGGTCTTCAAGCCTGATTCGCCCTTGTTGGGTGACAGTTTCGTGAACGATGAATATGTTACCGGTCCTTCCTCCGGGTTGCTGGCGGTTTTTCCCGCCATAAACGCCCATCCCCCGCTACCTCGCCCTCCGCCTCTTGGCCGGCCACGCGGCTCGGACGGCTTCTTCTTGGGCCGCCCTTGAGGTTGGAGACATTGCATGCCTATGAACGCCCTTAATTTGGGCGACGGCACAGAAGCGGCTAAGTTAAGAGCCGTTCTTCCCGCGCGGCTCCTTCGCGGAGTTTCGCGCCGGACGCCATTTGGATGCGCAGCATGTCTCTCCCCACGCTATTGCGAGCGCCGGTTGAGGGTCGTCTAGGGCTGTTGCCCAGACTGCGGAAGTGCACAGTTCTGGGGGTATTCCCCCGAGTTGTGTTTTGCTGCTGCATCAGGCCTTCCTCATGCACAACGCTGCCCCTGCTCCCTCGTCTGGCTAAGAGGTTGAGGTTCCCAGAGCGTAAACAGCCTCGGGTTGATTCCCAGGGCCTTGGAGGAATTTGTCTCCTCCGATGTAGATGAGGGCAGCGTGTCTGAGTCTTCCCAACGGTCCTTTGCGGATTCCTTGGAGGAGAGGACTCCGCTTCGGATGGAGCGGATGACCCCTCTGCAGCGCGGCTTTTTAGCCCAGAGGATTTGCCCAACCTGTTGTTACAGGCCATGGACACTTTGAAGATTTCCTCTCCGGAGGACGTCTCTCCCTCAGCCCCTGTTGGCTCTGCCATTATGCTGGGGACGAAGCGCCCGCCTAGAACCTTCCACGTGCATGATGCCATGCACACCTTAATTTCGGCTCAATGGGATGTCCCAGAAGCGAGCCTTAAAGTGGCTAGGGCTATGTCCCGCCTCTATCCTTTGGCTGTGAGTGAACGTGAGGCCTATCTGTGGCCTACCGTGGATTCTTTAATCACTGCGGTGACTAAGAAAACGGCGTTGCCGGTGGAAGGTGGCACGGCCCTAAAGGACGCCCAAGACAGAAGATTGGAGGCGGCCTTAAGGTCGTCCTTTGAGGCGGCTGCTTTAAGTTTGCAGGCCTCAGTTTGCGGCTCCTATGTGGCCAGGGCGTGCCTGACTATGGTGCAGCGGGCTTCCCCCTCGGATCATTCCTTGAGGGCTGATTGGCCGGCCCTGGAATCGGGCTTAGCCTATATGGCAGACTTGCTGTATGATGTCTTGAGGGCCTCAGCGAAAGGCATGGCTCAGACAATCTCTGCGCGGCGGTGGCTTTGGCTGAAACATTGGTCTGCTGACCACGCCTCTAAATCCCGCCTGGCTAGATTGCCTTTTAAAGGCAAGCTGCTCTTTGGGGTCGAGCTGGACAAAATCGTGACCGATCTCGGCACGTCTAAGGGCAAGAAATTACCAGAGGTCAGGGCTCGGGCTAGTACTCGTCCCGGTACCTCCAGAGGACGGTTGCAGGAAGCCCGTCGGTACCGCCCGGGCAAGTCGGGCTCTGCCCCCTCTTCCTTCAAGAGGAATTTCTCCCCCAAGCAGCATTCCTTTCGCAGAGACCGCCGTCCCGGAGGTGCTCCCTCTGGTCCTCCCCCAGGGTCTCGTACCCAATGACGGGGTCTTGGTCCACGCCCCAGTGCAGATTGGAGGACGGCTGTCCTCGTTTCTGGGCGAGTGGACCACAATAACTTCAGACGCGTGGGTGCTGGAAGTCATCAGAGACGGCTACAAACTAGAGTTCTGCCGACCCTTAAAAGACGGGTTTGTACTCTCTCCCTGCAAGTCTCCGGTCAAAGCTGTGGCAGTGCAGCAGACCTTGGACAATCTGATCCGCCTGGGCGCGGTCGTTCCGGTGCCAGAAAGTCAGCTTGGCAAGGGACGTTACTCCATTTACTTTGTGGTACCAAAGAAAGGAGGTTCTGTCCGGCCTATCCTCGACCTCAAAGGGGTCAATCGGGCCTTGAAAGTGCGGCACTTTCGCATGGAGACTCTCCGCTCTGTTATAGCGGCAGTGAAGGCAGGAGAGTTCCTGGCATCCTTGGACATCAAGGAAGCGTACCTGCATATTCCCATCTGGCCTCCTCATCAACGCTTTCTGCGTTTTGCAGTCCTGGGACGACACTTCCAGTTCTGAGCCCTCCCTTTCGGGTTGGCTACTGCTCCGCGGACCTTTTCCAAAGTAATGGTGGTCATCGCGGCCTTCCTACGAAAGGAAGGGGTACAAGTCCATCCTTATCTGGACGACTGGTTGATCCGAGCCCCCTCTTATGCAGAGTGCGGCAAAGCTGTGGACCGGGTAGTTACTCTTTTGAGCTCCCTGGGATGGATCATCAACTGGGAGAAGAGCCAGCTGCGCCCGACTCAGTCCCTGGAGTACCTGGGAGTTCGATTCGACACCCAAGTGGGCAGAGTGTTCCTGCCAGACAATCGGATTGTCAAACTTCAGGCTCAGGTGGACCAGTTCCTAGTAGCCTCTCCCCTTCGGGCTTGGGACTATGTGCAGCTGTTGGGCTCTATGACGGCCACGATGGAAGTTGTGCCCTGGGCCAGGGCTCATATGAGACCGCTTCAACTCTCTTTGCTGCAGCGCTGGACTCCGATGTCGGAGGATTATGCTGTGCGCCTTCCCTTGGACCCAGCAGTGCGCAAGGCGCTGAGCTGGTGGATGCAGACGGACAAGTTGTCTGCGGGAATGCCTCTGGTGACCCCAGAGTGGATTGTCGTCACGACGGACGCCTCGTTGTCGGGCTGGGGAGCCCACTGCTTGGGAAGGACAGCGCAGGGGCTCTGGTCTCCTGCAGAGGCAAAGTGGTCTATCAACCTCCTGGAACTCAGAGCCATTCGGTTGGCGCTTTTGGAGTTCATCCCGGTACTGGTGTTGAAGCCTGTACGGGTCCTGTCGGACAATGCCACGGCTGTGGCCTATGTCAACCGCCAGGGAGGTACCAAGAGCACCCCTCTAGCCAAGGAGGCTATGAATCTTTGCCAGTGGGCGGAAGTGAACCTGGAGCAGCTTTCAGCAGCCCACATTGCCGGAGTCATGAATGTCAAGGCGGACTTTCTCAGTCGCCATACCTTGGAGCCCGGAGAGTGGCAGCTATCTGCTCAGGCGTTCTTGGACATCACGAAGCGCTGGGGCCAGCCGAGCCTAGATCTGATGGCGTCATCGGCCAATTGCCAAGTGCCGCGCTTTTTCAGCAGAGGACGGGACCCTCGATCCCTGGGAGTAGATGCTCTTCTCCAACAGTGGCCGACACAAGAGCTTCTCTATGTGTTCCCGCCCTGGCCCATGTTGGGCAGGGTGCTAGACCGGGTGGCAAAGCATCCCGGCAGGGTAATCCTGGTGGGTCCGGATTGGCCCCAGGCGTCCCTGGTATGCGGATTTGATCAGGCTCTCAGTCGACGATCCTCTGCGGCTGTCAGTGGAGCAGGGCCTGTTACATCAGGGTCCCGTGGTGATGGAGGATCCCTCCCCCTTTGGTCTTACGGCCTGGCTATTGAGCGGCAGCGTCTGAGGAAGAAGGGCTTCTCAGACAAGGTCATCGCCACTATGCTGAGAGCGAGGAAGCGCTCTACTTCTACTGCTTACGCCAGGGTTTGGCGTATCTTTGCAGCGTGGTGTGAAGCAGGCTCACTTTCTCCCTTCACTGCTCCAATTTCTTCAGTGTTGGCGTTCCTGCAAGAAGGTCTGGAGAAAGGCCTGTCGCTCAGTTCCCTTAAAGTCCAGGTAGCGGCTCTAGCTTGCTTCAGGGGCCGCCTGAAGGGTGCTTCCCTGGCTTCGCAGCCAGATGTGGTGCGCTTTCTCAAGGGAGTTAATCACCTGCGCCCTCCTCTGCACTCAGTGGTGCCTGCGTGGAATCTCAACCTGGTACTAAGAGCATTGCAGAAGCCGCCTTTTGAACCCTTGTCGAGGGCATCTCTGAAAGACCTGACGTTGAAAGCAGTCTTTTTGGTGGCTATCACTTCAGCCAGAAGAGTTTCCGAGCTCCAGGCGCTCTCATGTCGAGAGCCTTTTCTGCAGTTCACTGAGGCAGGAGTGACTATTCGCACAGTGCCTTCCTTCCTGCCCAAGATTGTTTCTCGCTTCCATGTGAATCAGCAGCTCTGTCTCCCTTCCTTTCGTAGGGAGGACTACCCAGAGGAGTACTCTGCTCTTAAATATCTGGATGTGAGACGAGTCATCATCAGATACTTGGAAGTGACCAATGATTTCCGGAAATCGGATCATCTGTTTGTCCTGTTTGCAGGTCCTCGTAAGGGTCTGCAGGCTGCTAAGCCTACAGTGGCAAGATGAGTCAAGGAAGCCATTGCAGCGGCTTATGTGGCCGCGGGGAAGGTGCCGCCTATCCAGCTGAAGGCTCACTCCACGAGAGCTCAGGCGGCCTCGATGGCAGAGGCCGGATCCGTCTCCTTGGAAGAGATATGCAAGGCGGCAACTTGGGCTTCGGCTCATACATTCTCCAAGCATTACCGTTTGACTGTGGCTGCACGGGCGGAGGCCCGGTTTTGGAGCTTCAGTGTTGAGGTCAGGGATTTCAATGTCCCGCCCTGGGTGAGTACTGCTTCGGTACATCCCACCAGTCTATGGATTGATCAGCTTGATGATATGGAAGGTAAAATTATGTATAATCATACCTGATAATTTTCTTTCCATTAATCATAGCTGATCAATCCATAGCCCCTCCCAGATATCTGTACTGTTTTTATTCTGGTTGCATTTCAGGTTCAAGTTTAGTCTTCAGTTACTTCAGAAAGACTTCGTGTTCAAGTTTTTTCACTGGATTCTTCAAGAGTTAAGACGAGTTTGTGTTACAGTGAGCTGCTGCATTCCTCTCCCCTCCGTTTTACGGGGCTGGATTGAGACTTAAAATTCTGCCGGCACTCCCTCCCGCTTCGTGCGGCTGTAGGGCAGCTTTGTACCCCTCCCGCTTCGGCGGTGTTAGGGTCAGTCAGCTCCTCCCGCGGTTGCGGTTGCAGGATAAGCCAGATCCCCCCGCATCGGCGGGTGTGGTGTCCCTCCCCCGCTCCGCGGGGATGAGCTGGACGGATTCCCCTCCCCCACTTGTGTGGGGATGAGCTGGGTTAATTCCCCTCCCCCGTTTCGGCGGGTGGTGAGCTGGGCAGAGTGTCCCTTCGTGGGTGTAATTCTCTAAGTGCTGAGTCCTGCGGATGGAGCTTTGATATCGACATACTGAGGAGTTTCCGGCAGCACATGACCACATATAGGGAGGCAAAAGTTTGCTCTCTATCTCCACCTGCTGGTAGATGGACACAACCCACCAGTCTATGGATTGATCAGCTATGATTAATGGAAAGAAAATTATCAGGTATGATTATACATAATTTTACCTTCCCTCTGCAGAATGCAAATAAATTCATATACTTTCCACAATGTGATTTTCCGGATTTAATTTGTGATGTGCTATCTCTCACTGTTACCAATAACCTACCCTTCAATTATGGGCTGCTCATGTCTTTGTCAGTGGGCAAACTTACAAAATCAGCAAGGGATCAAATACTTATTTCCACCACTGTAGTTCCTCATGAGAGATTCCTGAGAAAATGAAAAAGTAATGAAATAGGAGGCAATGAGGGGCATAATCGAACGAAAACGTCTATCTCCATGGGCGTTTATCTCCGAGAACGGGTCCGTGAAGGGGCGGACCGAACCGTATTTTCGAAAAAAATAGACGTCCATGTTTTATTCGACAATTTGTGAGCTGGGCGTTTTTTGTTTTTCAGCGATAATGGAAAATGAAAGCGCCCAGCTCAAAAACGAATAAATCCAAGGCATTTGTTTGTGGGAGGGGCCAGGATTCGTAGTGCACTGGTCCCCCTCACATGCCAGGACACCAACCGGGCACCCTAGGGGGCACTTTTACAAAAACAAAAAAAAAAGGTAAAAGAGCTCCCAGGTGCATAGCACCCTTCCCTTGTGTGTTGAGCCCCCAAATCCCCCTCAAAACCCACTGCCCACAAGTCTACACCATTACTATAGCCCTAAGGGGTGAAGGGGGGCACCTACATGTGGGTACAGTGGGTTTGGGGGGGTTGGATGACTAAGCATTAAGCAGCACAATTGTAACAGGTAGGGGGGGATGGGCCTGGGTCCACCTGCCTGAAGTCCACTGCACCCCCTAACAACTGCTCCAGGGACCTGCATACTGCTGCCAGGGAGGTGGATATGACATTTGAGGGTGAAAATAAAAAGTTGTGAAACATCATTTTTTGTGGTGGAAAGGGGTTAGTGACCACTGGGGGAGTCAGGGGAGGTCATCCCCAATTCCCTCTGGTGTAATCTGGTCATTTAGGGCACTTTTTGGGGCCTTATTTGTGAAAAAAACAGGGTCCAGGAAAAGTGCCCTAAATTCTAGCTACAAACGCATACTTTTTTTCCATTATCGGCGAAAGGCGCCCATCTCTGTTTGGGTGATAACCATGCCACAGTCCCGCCTTCACCATGCCTCCGACATGCTCCCGTCAACTTTGTACGCTTCCGCGATGGAGTGCAGTTGAAAAACGTCCAAGTTCGGCTTTCGATTATACCGCGTTATTCGTTTTTGTGAGATAAACGTCCATCTCCCGATTAGGTCGGAACTTGGGCGTTTTTCTCGTTCGATTATAAGCAGGAATGTTCTGCTGTGGATTAGTAATTGATTATTGGACAGAAAACAGAGGGTAGAGTTAAATGGCCATTTTTCTCAATGGAGGAGGGTGAATAGTGGAGTGCCACAGGGAACAGTATTCTCAATGGAGAAGGGTAGATAGTGGGGTTCCCTAGGGGCCTTTGCTGGGACTGCTACTTTTTAACAAATTTATAAATGATCTAGAGATGGAAGTAGTAACTAGTGAGGTTATTAAATTTGCTGACGAGAGATCCAAGATGGCGCCTAAAACAAGATGTTCTGAGCTCCTGAGAAATTCAGAAGAAGCCAAACACTAAAGAGCATTCCCCATATGGTATGATGGGAAAACAAAAAGGGAAAGCCAGGGGTCTTACCTCCTCCAACCTGGCTTTGACTCCCTGTGGGCACCAGGCAACTTTAGAAAATTTGGGGGTGACAGCGCTTGAAGAGCGGAGGCTTGCCTCGATGGGGTCCGCGTCAGAAGATGCGGACCATAGCATAGAGGGAGTCTCATTGAGCCCTCCCTCGAACATAGCTCCCCTGCGACCTGGAAGAGAACTGGCACCGTCGGAGATACAGCAAGCGGAGATGAATGTTGTATCATGCTTGCTGAAGGAGGACCTCACGACGCCTTGACCCTGAGTGGATTGACAATGGAGACGATGCAGGGAACGCTGCTCTCCTCTTCTTCTGCTCAAGGCTTAACTTCTAGTGGGAATGGAGGTTCGTTAAGGCCAGCTGTGGTAACAATGGAGTCGTTGTGGGACGCTATACAAGCTTTGAGGTTCACTTTTACATCAATTTCTAACTCCTATAAAGGAGAAATTATGGAACTGAAACAGACTAGCCAAATCTGTCCAAAAATATTCAAGATCAAGTTAATCAAATAATAGCTTTAAGGTAGAAGTGTTCAATTACATAATGTTACCTCAACACTTATAAAAGAGAAGGATATTCAAGCTCGAAAACTTGAATTCCTGGAAAATCAAGGTGCAGGAATAATTTGAGGTTTATAAACTTCCCAAAAATCACTCTTAATACCAGCCTTGGATATGTTAAAAATATTTTGGAGAAATATTAGGAATACATATCTAATATCTAAATTTAATAAAAGGTATTGTGACCAGGGGCGTATCTGCGTGGGGCCACAGGGGCCTGGGCCCCCCCCCGCATATTTTGCCCCGGACCCCCCTACCGCCGTCACCTACCCCCGAGGTCCGCTTCCTCCTGCCGGCTTTTTAAAATATTGCTTCAGCTGGCGGGGGACCCCCAACCCCCCCGCCAGCCCAGCCGCGGTCTTCTTTAACTTCTTCATCCTTGTCGTGCTGAAAGCTGCATGCATCCTTAGTTCTAGTTGGACCACCCCACACCTATTGGTTTTGGCACAGTATAACGCATCACAAGAATAAATATAAGAAACTAAAGGATTGCATTAGGGGCTTATAGCCCATTAGTTATATTTAAACAGGGCCGTGCTGACACGGTAAGCGAGGTAAGCAATGCAGGGGGGCGCCGACCTCTAGAGGGCGCCACTCACTTGCAAAACCTTTTACCTGAAGTTGTGATTCTCCTCTCTCCCCTGCACTGAAGTGAAGGTAGCCCAGCAATGCTGAGAGAGACACGCTGCTCTGCTAAAGCTGCTTCAAAGAGTACAACCAGCAGCTATTTATGGCTTTGGTGTGTGAACAACTTTCATTCAGGGTGAGCTGGAACAACATTCATATTAAAGAGAACAGGTTTGGAGGCAGGTGTGCAAGTGAGACTGGGGAGAAATAAAAAATAAATAGTGTAATTGTTATCTGTAAGTGGTTCAAAGTTTTTGTTTTTTGAGCATGTACACTGAAAGGAGGGCATGACTGCAATGATGTGTACATAATTATCATAGCTACAGCTAAAATCCATTTAATTGGCTGAGGAAGTTTAGCTGACGTATAGTGTAGAATAGCTGGTAAGTAAAAATCTGATTGCTTTTTTTGTGTGTTTGTTTTTATATAAAACATTCTGCTTGGATAGGGAGAGTTTGTGATATTTGAAAATACATTTTGCTTTAATGAAATTGCTAAACTTTAGAGTCAGAGACTTATCAATGAGGGATACATACAGTGGAAAGGAAGCCCTGGAAACACAGTTAAGAGGACAGATACCAACTGATAGTCTGCAGGGGGGCACCAGAGACCCTTGGCACGGCCCTGTATTTAAACAAAAGAGATCTACGTGAAACAAAATATTTATTTTTATTTTGACTTCTAAACCACTTGCCCCTGAAACATGTTCAAAAACAGAATCCATTTGTGCATCTAAAAGGTAAACTTCTACAGAACAGAAGAAGATGTGATTCCATGTGCTCCAATGAGACTTTAATTTTACTTCCAATCTTTATAACACCAGGCTTCCCAATTACAACGGTTAAAATGAACCCATCAGGAAACAGGGCATTTGAAATTTCACGATCTGTATTGTATTGAACAGTGTAGAAAAATGGCACAAAGTGCAGAGTTTATAACTGCTGTTTCTACCAGCTACAATAATTTTTGAAGCTCTTTTAGTGATATATGAGAAGATTTCATGTAAATAAGTAAAAAAAAAAAAAATATATATATATATAGTTTTTTGTCCGCCACCTTTAAGGCATTGCCTGTCTAAATGGAACCACTTTAGATTTTTTTACAGATGGACCAGGCATATGCAGTCTGTCTTTATTTCTAATTATCTTTTGCTACCATTTACTTTTATTTTTGTGTACTAAACCCGCGCCGCGACAAGCTCTGCCTACTGGCTTCAATTCATACAATAGACTGGATAGGCTCAATCACGTCGTCTGTCTCCTGTTTTATCCAACCTCCTTTGCAGAAAGCACTCATTATAACATATCAGCCTTCTTTTCATTGGTTGTTAAGGGCGGTCCGCTCTTTAAACCCTTCCCCATCAATCTCGTACATTCTCTCAATGGGCGAAGACAGGGATTTGGGGTTTACCAATCACAATGTGGCAAAAAGGTGGAGTTTGACATAGAATGCCATCAACGCGGGCATGCGCTTCTGAGATGCGTTGATGCCGTTTCCATGGGCTGACGTCATCAAAAGGCGACTAAAAGCACTGGGCGACCTGCTTTTCGGTTGACTTGTTAGCGGTATATTGGGGGAATAATAGAAAATCGTATGGCCGCGTCTAATGGGTGCAACGTGCCGGCGCTGGTAAGCCAAAAGGAGAACTGAACCGCTGTAATTACTACTTTGTTTAATCAAACATGGCGGAAAGCTTGGCTACAATGGCGCCCAGCCGCGAGTTCTTTTGTCACGTTACCCACTTGCTCCGCCCCGTTGCCCCTCCCCCAAATCCCCTGCAAGTTCTTCCCCTCTGCTGCCAAATAATAGCCGCTGAACTCTGCTGGAGAGAATTAGAACGAAGCGAGTCCTTTTCATTCCTTCACAAGTATTGGTTGGCTGTTTGGACTTCGTGTGGTTGCGTCGCGCGCCAGCACTTACCCGGTTTATCTCATGTCTCAGAATCTCGAGCGAAGCCTGCACGTTTGCGGCGAAAGCGTGGGGGATTCCCAGCGAAGCGGGAGAGCATGTTGGCTTAACTGGGCCAGAGGACTTTCAGCCTAGAAGTGGCCCCCGTAGTGGCTTCAGTGGCCTCTGGCCACCAGGTCACTCGTTGCTGTATGAGGAAAAGGAGGCGGCCCCCAGCCAACACCTGAAGAGAAACTGCGCGTCGTTGTTAAGCCCCCCCCCCCCCCCTTCACCCAGAGAAGACGAAAGTGGTGGAGACCATGCTGCGGTTTGTTTCTTTGAAGTTAGGTCGTTTGTACCGCTACGTAAAGTTGGTCTTTCTGGTTAGCCTGCTGGTAGTTATGCTCATCAACACCCATTCCCTGTTCGCCTCCTTCCAGAAGAACGAGCTGCTGGACCGTCGCTTCATTAGCCTCAATAAGTGCCCGGCTTGCTTCGGGACCAGTTGGTGTCGGAAGTTCATGAACGGGCAGCTGTCTTTCGAGACCTGGGGCCGGCTGCGCGTCCTGGACTTCTTTAATGTGAAGAACGTGTATTTCGCGCAATATGGCGAGCCCAGGGAAGGCAGCCGGCGCGTTGTCCTGAAACGCCTGGGCTCGAACCAGGAGTTGGCGGACATAGACCAGAAGATCTGCAAGCGGGCGACGGGGAGGCCACGCTGCGATCTCATTCAGGCGATGTACAAGACTGAATTTGCCCGCTTGAACGGGGACGTGCGGCTGCTCACGCCGGAGGTGGTGGAGGGGTGGTCGGACTTGGTACACTGCCCTTCACAAAGGCTGCTGGACAGGGTGGTCCGTAGGTATGCGGAGACCAAGGACTCGGGTAGCTTCCTTCTTAAAAACCTGAAGGACACGGAGCGTATGCAGCTCTTAATGACACTGGCTTTTAACCCAGAGCCCTTAGTCTTACAGGTATGTACAGAGTAATAAAAAGTATACCCGTTCGTAGATTGTATTTCTTGTTTGGATTGAAAAAGGGCGCTCTTGAAATGAAGTAGCTTGTACTCCTCTTTTAAGCTGCAGGTTCTTCGTCAGTTTTTCTTTTAACATTTTCTTAGTAGAAGGAGAAAAAAAGGCTTTTTTTTTTTAAAGTTCGGATACTTGAAACTGCTATATAGAAACCTGTTAGAGCACAATACTGAAGTCGTACATAAAGGGCTATTCCGATTGTTCTATACACAGTTTTGATGCAGCTATATATGTGTTCTGTACCTAGCAATACTTGATTTTACATAAGAACCAGATGTATAAAATGTAAGGCCAGGCTTTGTATACTTATTTCCAAAAAGTAAGTGTTTGTTCATCCAGGAATAGGATCAAATTCCTTTTTTTTTCTTTGTCATTTTCTTGAACTCTATTGTTTGAAAGCTTTTGCTGTTTGTCTTCGTTCCTAAAATATTAATGCTTTCTCTGTCATATATTTAACATGCTGGAATTTAAGTTGAAATACAAATAGTCAAATAGTAATTGATGTCTAAAATACTGTTCAGTGTAACTTTTCAAATTCTCCAATCTAATCTATGGCTTTTATTAATGACCTGAATGCTTATTATAACAGCTGACCAGAGAACTGAATGGTACAAAAGTCAAAGAATTGGTGGGTGAATTTATTTGCAGTGGAGGCTAGGACTTCTTTTCAAAGCCTGTCTGCTTGATCTTTAACTTTGTACCTTGTTTGAACTTTTTTTTTTTTAGCTGGTAGAATAAGCTATAATGCAGAACAAATTGAGTTTATGGCAGGTTAACCCAGGTTTCTAGATTGAAGATAAATCTTAGAGCAAAGCATCAAAGTTTTGAATTGATGGTCGTAAGTATTTTTGTCTCAGCCGAAAAGCTTTTTCCAACTGAAAGACAGAAGGGATTGTATACTTCTATGCCTGCATGCTCCCATGCTTTGGTTGCTTTTGACTGTAGCTGGTGTATATCTTGTTGCCTCTGTATCATGCATTTTCCCTGTGTGCCTGTTCTTCACTTTATAAGGATTAAGTCCAAGTTTCATAATGTGTTTCTGGTTTTCACTTTATGACGCTTGGACTTAATCTTTATAATGTCATGTATGTCTGAACTACCAACAATCAGCTGAGGTTTATAGGCTTTTAAATCTTTTTCTAAAGCTTTCTTTTGTCTCAGATTTGTTTTAAAATTTTCACTAGTACCTTTATTTTATGATGTGTTTTTATAGTTTTGTTTCCACCATTTTGTGTCTTTGCACTCCTTGAAAGATGAGGCTAAATGACGATCTCTTGACACTATAGTAGAATCATAAGTCTTATCTTCACTTGAAAATGCTATGACACATTTATTGGAAACTACTATACTTATTTTAAAGTTGTTTTTTTTTTGTTTTTTTAAACATAGCTACATTTGACATCTACTTGGCAGGTGTCTAAAAGCCCTTTCATAACAATTTCAATAACTTTTATTGCTGTATTTTCAAATGATAAGGACATTTTAACCAACTGCCTATTTTAGCCAGCCTTACTAGTATATATTTTTTAAATAAACTAGTTATATTTATGTTGTAACAGGAATGAGCCACCAGTATGTAGTATATACTGTGGCACTTGACCTGACACTCTACATTTATCATCACTGTACTTAAGACATATGAAAGCCACCTGCATTTGGAGGGCTTCCAAGAAATCATATTAGGGCTCTTTCACAAGTCTGTTCTGCAAAAATGCCCAGAGGTGAATAAACACTTTTAGTACTGGAAGATATTTGGGCCAACTTATGGGAGGTTTTTGTTTGCCAGATTTTAGTCCTGTGTGGGCTTTTGCATATGAGTGGGGAGTATAAGCCATAGGCTCCCAAATTGAGTCCTGATTTTGAGGTACATCAGGGCTTGACAAATTCCAGGCACCAGGTTTATTTATATGAAACCTAAATAGTGAATACTAGTATGTGGGGATTTTATGTTGCTGCTGTCGCCATCACAAAAGAGAGAGGCTATATCTAACTTTCATCCATTGCTGCTCTCACTGGGTCTAAGCCTCATGGTGCAGATCTTAAATCTCATGAGATAGCTTCATATGTTCTACCTCACACACACAGCTTAAACCTAACGAGCAGTGATGGATGAAAGCTAGATGCAGTATGTCTTTGGTGGCATAGTGATAAGCTGAGTTGGGATAGACTTGTGGGGACCTGACCATGGTGATACATGAAACAAAACCATATTCATCTCAAGCACTGCTATCAGGTGACATCAGCATTGGAGCTGGAGAGATGCCATTGGCTTTGCTAACCTGATGCATTGTAATATTGAAGGTCTGGGAAAGCAGTAACTCAGACTCTAAAAGAGCTAAGTTAGACCATGGTAGGTCGAGGTACTGTGAAAGATGTCTTGGCATTTAGAATGGCTTCTAAATTCAAAGAAAATTTGTCAAGGCCTAACCTAAGCTGTTATGGATTATAGCCATTTTGGTGGATGCCATATCAAAATATGCTTTGCAGGTCACCTATCCACCCCCATCCTGTTACAGTCACTGAAATGCTTTGATGTTTCACTTATATATACTGTCATCTACCAACATTTGTTTATTTCCGATCTGACAAAGAAAGACAACCTTCGAAAGCTAATCAAGAAATGTATTGTGTCCAATAAAAAAGGTATCTTATTTTCTTTTCCATGTTTTGTTTTTGTTTTATTTCTATTGATTACAGGTCTAATAAGAAATTTAATATGCTTTTTTAATTTGACAAAATATAAGGTGGGTTACAATAAGAAATGTAAAAACATACACACAATTGTGTTTTGTTTATGCTTGTAAATCTTTTACATTTTGTTGTTTACTGTTTTTATTGAATGTCTCTAGTGGAGAGTCATCTGGGGACCATCCTGAAAGTTCAGTTATGACTTAAGCAACTTTCTAAACATTATAGTGAGTACTGTGTTGGAGAATCAAACTGAGATCTTCAGGGTTTCCCAGCTCAGTGCTTCAGACACTGTGTATTCTTCCAGAGGGCTGAAATTTGCACACTGACTAACATCTTTTGCAGGTGTGAAGGTGAAACATTCAGTTCTAGTTGAATAAATTGTAGCATAACACCAAAAGTTTCTTCAATTAATTTGACTGTTTTAATGAAAATAACTATTACACACGCTATGTTACTGTTGGTCATCCTGTTACTGTTGCTTTTATGTGCTTTGTATGTACTCCAGTGCATGGCAAAATAGTACAGCATATTAAACAGAATAGTATTTGCAGTATTCTGGAAGTGTAAGTAAGAACTTTAACACTTGGCTCAGGCACTCCTAGCTCTCTAGTCCAGCATCTTCCTGCTTGGCCATGTGAACAATGGTGATTAGCACTGTAATAGAAATCATGAGATTACTAGCAAATATAAAATAATTTGCTAGCCATGTTTTAGTAGGTTGTTAAATGGCCACCAGGCTTCAGCTCTGCTGTTGAGATACCAAATACTAGATACAGCTGATAGAGAGATAATATACATTATCTCTAGGCTGAAAGAGAAAGTGGATAGACTCAGAAGTAACCTGAGGAAATACAGTACTTTTTCATAGAAAAGGTGGTGAAATTGTAGAATTTGTGGAAGTGGTAGAGACAAAAATAGTGTCAAACAGTATCTGAATTCAAGAGTACTTGGGACAAGTACATAGGATCTCTAAGGGAGTGATAGGGAGAATAGATGGTATGGATGGGTGGATAGGCCATATGGTCTTTATCTGCTACATTTTTCCTGTTTCTCTAATGGTTAGAACAGCAAGTTGAGAATCAGGGAAACCAGGATTCAAATCCCACTGCCACTCCTTGAGATTTTAAAAATGTCATTTAGTCTCCACAGCCTCAGGTACAAAACTTAAATTGTAAGCCTTCCAAGTACAAGGAAATACCTAGTGTAGCTGAATGTAACTTGCCTTGAGCTAGAGCTAATCAAAAATCCAGTGTTGGGCATACAGAACACTATAAATGTCACTCAGGACCTTGTAGAATAGTAGGAGACGTCCCTATTATGTGAACTATAGGATAGGATGAACCTCTTTTCTGTAGGATAAGGTACTTGGGCTGGCAGAAAATTACTAAATAGCAATTACTCTGGAGACATTTTTAGGGGATGAGTTTCTGCCAGACTGACTACCAATGAGAGGAAAAATACCACAAATGGGAATAAATTTTCTATCTATAGATCTATATTTTTGTAACATGGCAGTCTGCCATGTGTTGCGGGTATGTGGAGAGAGCTGTTACAGTTGCTGGAATCCAGGATGGCATTCCTGGCTAATGTTCTTTATGATCTACAGTCTAGTGTGCGTTACATCATGTTCTGGGTTCCATGGTGGTTTTCTGGAGGCAGCTCTGGCAGGCTGGATGGGCCATATAGTCTTTATCTTCCTTTATTTTTCTGTGTTTCTAGCTCATGAGCACATGACTGGATATTCTCCTTAAAAATGTTCTAGTTTATTTATTCCAGTGGCTTGATATACCGCACGGGGTCCAAACAGTCTACTTCGCAGTTTACAGTATGTAATAAAGTTTGGTGTAGAAATTATGGTTCCTTCAGTAATGGCAAGTTTTCCAGGTCCTGAGGCAGCAAAGCATTCCCATACCATAACACTGCCACCACTGTTTGACTGTGGAATGCTGTATTTGCTTTATACCAGACAGAATGGGACCCATGGGCCCCATCCCATATTTGGCACTTGACCGGTTATGATGAACCGTATAAAGATAGAACTGCATTTTATATGGCTATCTTAACTGGTTAAGTGCCCATTCACCCTCAGAATGTCCCCAAAATAGTTGGTTATGACTAGAACACTAACTGGGCATTTTCAGCGGCAGTATCCGGTTAACTGCTGAAAATGCTCATTTAGCCCCAGACAAGCAATTTTAAACGGCCAGGAGCCTCCCCTCTACCTTTCTTACAGTTTATACTTCATTATCAAACATTTACTCAGTTGTGAATGTGCCTCTGGGAGTGAGAAGATTTTATAATTTCATACCAAAAAGTACAAATATTCTATATTCTGCTACATGCCATAAAGTTCAGGGTGGATAATGTACAAAGAAGCCAGACATCTCTGGGAATCAAAAATTAAAACCTAAAATAATTTCCCTAAATATTTCTTAAAAAGGAATACTCTTAAAGCTTTTTGTAACCCTTTAGGGTCCAGAAAGCATAGCAACATAAAATTCCTCGTCAGACTACTTCCCTTTAAGAGCAGAATCAAATCCTTCAAATATATTTGTGTATTTCCATGAAATGTATTGTAAATCATGGTGCCCATATTAAACTGTAATCTAGCCTCAGTTGGTAGCCAATGTAATTGTACAAATAACTATAACAGAGTTAACTCCGTTATGTGGAGAGTAAATTAAGTGGGTTGCTGTATTTTGAATGGTCAAGAGTTTTTTTTTAAGCAAATATTTATGGCAGTTGTACATATAGAACATTACAATAATCAAGCTGGGACAGAAGCAAACTTTGCACCACCAGTTGGAAAGCTGTAAAATCCAGAAAGCCATTAAAATAGTGGTTTGCTAGAATTTAGATTAATATTGAGAATACATTTTTCCTATATATGAATGTGGACTCTTTAAGGGGTATAGACTGGTGAAAAGTTCTGTGTCAATAAATACATGGGTGGTATTTGAGCCACAAGAAAAGGCAGCAGAAGACCAGCCAAATCGGTCAGTGAGTTTTGTTTCTTGCTGTAAACTAAATGGGAGTATTCAGAGCTTGTCAAGTACTCTGGAGAAAAATCGGATGGTAGAGCTATTGCATAAGGCCTTTAATAGATAGAATGTTATTGCGGAAAGAATATAGGTTTTTACTAAGCTGCATTAGCTGTTAGTAGGACAGTTGGTGCGCTTTAATGTGTAATAGGGGGCAGAGAATGTCGAGGACTGCACCTTTTAGTTTACTCCTATTTAGGTGAAGGAAGCTACACTGTTAACTGAATCACATTTTCTTCATTAACTGTATGGGAAGATGCTGGGAATCTCTCCCAACAGTCAACATTCAGCTTTGCAGTTAGCACATAGTAATCTGGATTTGAGGTTTGACTTTCCTTTCCGAGTCTGAGCTCAATGGGAGTTGCAGGTACTCAAGTTGTCTCCCTAAGTGGACTTATAACTTTTATATCAGAAACAGTGGAAGGTAACATAACTTCCTCAAGGTTACAAGGAATATTGAAATAAATAAGATTTGAAACTTATATTTCTTGGTTATCAGCCCATAGCTCTAAGCACTAGGCAGCTAGGTAGTTCCTGCAAATTGTTAGTGAACTTTTAGTAAATAAGTCCTATAATGTGTTAAAGTAGGTATTAAGGTGCGGCCATTGTATCCTGTGGGCAAGGCATGCAAATACTTTTTTTGGTTTAAGGAGAATCAAAGAAAAAAATGTGGAGAAACCCACAAGCCACAAAACTAGTCCTCCAGTACCAACTCTCCTCTCATGTGGACCCCTGTACAAAAACATAGATGAAATGGATGTCTTCTTTCCCTTAGAGATCCTATGTGCTTGTCCCAAGCTTTTGTGAATTCGTTCCTCGATGTCGAGACAGGCTCGGGTTCGGGCTGCTCTTGGAGAACTTTTGTCCGATTACCGATGATGAGTGCTCATGGGAGGAAGAGGAACATGCCAGATACTTTTCTGAAGAAGAGTCCTATGGGGTCCCCTCTGATCCTACTCCGCTGATTGAAAGAATGTCTCCCCCTGAGAGTCTTTCTTTTTCCTCCTTCGGGAAATGTCTAAGGATATTCCCTTCCCTATGGAGGTTGTGAATGAGCCCAGGGCCAAGATGCTCGAGGTCTTGAACTATCCTTCTTCACCCACAGAGGTTGCAACAGCCCCTTGCATAACACACTCAGGGAAGTTCTTATGTGAAACTGGTCATTCCCTTTATCTAATCCAGTGGTCCCCAAAAAAGCTGAGTCCCAGTACAGAGTCCATGGAGAGCCAGTAATAGTGAAGGCCCAACTACCTCATGATTCCATGGTGGTGGACTCTGCTCTCAGAAGAGCCAATACTAGATACTATGCCTCGGTGCCCCCAGACAGAGAGTCTAGGACCTTGAATTCTTTTGGGAGAAAGACGTATTAGGCTGCTATGCTCGCAGCCAAGATCCAAACATACCAGCTCTACACGAGCATCCACTTGCGGAACCTTTTCACCAGGTGGTCAGGCAGCAGAAGGCGTGTCGCAAATTCCTGGCCAGGGGTACTTATTACACTTGATGTGGCATCCTGAGTAGCTGTTCAAGGTATAGTGATGCGCAGACTTTCATGGCTGCATGTCTCTGACCTGGATCATAAGACCCAGCAGCGAATGGCGGGTGTTCCTTGCCGGGGGGATAATCTTTTTGGCGAAAAAATAGAGGATATGGTCGATCAGATCAAGAAGCACCATGATGCTATGGATTCTCTCTCCCACCGGGCGTCTTCTGGTACCGCTTCCTCATCTAGGGGATTTTTTGGAGGGAAGAAGAGTGCTCCCTATTCCTATAATAGTCATAGGTACACTCCTGCTTCTCGGCAGCCTGTCCAGGCTCAGTCCCAGCACGCTCGTTCCTGTCAACGGCGTGCGATTAAGGCCCCTGCGGCTCCCCAGCAAAAGCAAGGGACAGGCTTTTGAGTGGCTCCAGTGCAGCATAGCCTCAGAAAAAGTGTCCGTGCCGGATGACTTGCCGGTCGGAGGGAGGTTGATATTTTTTCACCAAAGGTGGCCTCTTATAACCTCCAACAGGTGGGTTCTTCCAAATAGTCTGGTTAGGATACACTCTCAATCTGGAATCCATGCCCCAAATTGTCCACCGGGAGCTCAGTCCTTCAGCTCCCAGCACAAGCAGGCACTTGCAGAGGAACTCTCCGCCCTTCTAAAGGCCAATGCGGTCGAACCCGTTCCACCAGGGGAAGAAGGGCTGGGATTCTATTCCAGGTACTTCCTTGTTTAAAAGAAAACAGGGGGGATGCGTCCCATCCTAGACCTAAGGGCCCTGAACAAATTCCTAATCCGAGAAAAGTTCAGGATGGTTTCCCTGGGCACCCTTCTTCCCATGATTCAAGAAAACGATTGGCTATGCTCTCTGGACTTGAAGGATGCCTATACACACATCTCTACTCCCAGCTCACAGGAAGTATCTTCGATTTTGGTTGGGAACTCGGCACTTTCAGTACTGTGTCCTGCTCTTTGGCCTCGCGTCTGCGCCCAGGGTCTTCACAAAGTGCTTGGCAGTTGTCGCAGCATCGCTACGCAGACTGGGAGTGCACGTCTTCCCTTATCTCAACGATTGGCTGGTGAAGAGCACCTCGGAAGCAGGCGCTCTACAGTCCATGTGGATGACTATTCGAGTTCTAGAGCTACTGGGGTTCGTGATCAATTATCCCAAGTCCCACCTTGTCTCGGTTCAGAAATTGGAGTTCATTGGAGCTCTGTTGGACACACGGATGCTTCAAGCTTATCTTCCCCAGGCAAGGGCAGACAATCTCCTGGCCCTAATGTCCTTCACTCGAGCGTCTCAACAGATCGCAGCTTGGCAGATGTTGAGACTCTTTAGGGCACATGGCTTCCACAGTTCATGTAACTCCCATGGCACGCCTACATATGAGATCAGCTCAATGGACCCTAGCTTCCCAGTGGTGCCAGGCCACAGGGGATCTAGAGGATGTGATCCATCTCTCCACCGACTTTTGCAGTTCCCTTCAGAGGTGGGCCATTTGATCCAATTTGACCTTGGGACGTCCATTCCAAATTCCTCAGCCACAAAAGTGCTGATGACGGCTGCATCCTTCCTGGGGTGGGGAGCTCATGTAGATGGACTTCACACTCAAGGAGCTTGGCCCTTTCAGGAAAAGGATCTTCAGATCAACCTCCTGGAATTATGATAGATCTGGAATGCTCTCAAGGCTTTCAGAGATCGGCTGTCCAACCAAATCATTCTAATTCAGACAGACAATCAGTTTGCTATGTATTACACCAGCAAGCAGGGGGGCACCGGATCTCGCCCTCTGTGTCAGGAAGCCGTTCGGATGTGGCTTTGGGTGCACCATCACGGCATGTAACAAAAATAAAATGTTTCTCCAGGCCACGTATCTGGCAGGCGTAAACAACAGTTTGGCCGACAGGTTGAGCAGGATCATGCAACCTCACGAGTGGTCGCTAAACATGGCCGTTGTCTACAAGATCTTCTGAGAGTGGGGCACCCCCTCGGTGAATCTTTTTGCCACTCAGATCAATCACAGTCCCTCAATTCTGTTCCAGATTTCAGGCCCACGACAGACTAGTGTCAGATGCCTTTTTTCTACATTGGGGGACAGGCCTTCTGTATGCGTATCCTCCCATACCTCTAGTAGGGAAGACTTTGCTGAAACTCAAGCAAGACCATGGAACCATGATTTTGGCCCCGTCAGATCTGGTTCCTCTTCTTCTGGAGTTATCCTCCGAAGAACCGTGGAGATTGGAGTGTTTTCTGAACATCACCCAGAACAAGGGGTCGCTTCTACATCCCAATCTCCAGTCTCTGACTCTCACGGCCTGGATGTTGAGAGCTTAGAAATTGCCTCCTTCGATCTTTCAGAGGGTGTCTCCAGAGTCTTGCTTCCAGGAATGATTCCACGAAAAAGTGTTGTTCTTTCAAATGGAGGAGTTTTGCTGTCTGGTGTGACAGCAAGGCCCTAGATCCTTTTTGCTTGTCCTACACGGACCCTGCTTGAATACCTTCTACACTTACCAGAGTCTGGTCTCAAGACCAACTCCGTAAGAGTTCACCTTAGTGCAATTAGTGCTTATCAACGTGTAGAGGGTAAGCCTATCTCTGGATAGCCTTTAGTAGTTCGCTTTATGAGAGGTTTGCTTTTGTTAAAGCCCCCTGTCAAACCTCCACCAGTGTCATGGGATCTCAACGTCGTTCTCACCCAGCTGATGAAAGCTTCATTTGAGCCACTGAATTCCTGCCATCTGAAGTACTTGACCTGGAAGGTCATTTTCTTGGTGGCTGTTCTTCAGCTCGTAGAGTCAGTGAGCTCCAAGCCCTGGTAGTGCATGCACCTTTATATCAAGTTTCATCATAGGGTGAGTGCGGAGGACTAAGAGTAGTTCTTGCCAAAGGTGGTGTCGGAGTTTCATCTGAACCAGTCAATTGTCTTGCCAACATTCTTTCCCCATCTTCATACCTGCCCTGGTGAGGACAAGTTGCACACTTTGGACTGTAAGAGAGCATTGGCCTTTTATGTGGCGCGGACAAAGCCCTATAGACAGTCCGCCCAGTTTTTTTTTTTTTTTTTATCCCAACAGGAGGGGGAGTCTCCATCGGAAAACGCACAATCTCTAATTGGCTAGCGGATTGCATATCTTTTACTTATGCCCAAGCTGGGCTGACTCTGGAGCGCCATGTCACGGTTCATAATGTCAGAGCCATGGCTGCGTCAGTGGCTCACTTAGCTTCTGTTGAAGAGATTTGCAAGGCTGCAACGTGGTCATCAGTCCACACATTCACATCTCACTACTGTCTTCAGCAGGATACCTGACGCGACAGTCTGTTTGGGCAGTCGGTGCTGCAGAATCTGTTTGGGGTTTAGAATCCAGCTCCATCCTCCTAGGCCCATTTCTGTTCTGTTCCAGGCTGCACTCTCACTTAGTTCTGTTTCTTTTCAGGTCAATCTTTATTATGTTCTCGCCGTTGTGAGGCCCAATTGACCAATGTTTCTTGTTTTGAGTGAGCCTGGGGGCTAGAAATACCACAATCGTGAGAACAAGCAGCCTGCTTGTCCTCGGAGAAAGTGTAGATACATACCTGTAGCAGGTATTCTCTGAGGACAGCAGGCTGATTGTTCTCACAAACCCACCCTCCTCCCCTTTGAAGTTGTTCTAATTATCTTTTGCTTTTTATTAAACTGAGGAGGGCACACTCGCGCCGTGGGCGGGAAGCCATTTGCACATGCGCAGTTCGCTCTGCCCGCGCACTGGTGCATTTTAGAAATTTTTTTTCTTAGGGACTTACCAGTCTCCTGGTTTGTCGCGGACGATGATCCAATCGTGAGAACAATCAGCCTGCTGTCCTGAGAATACCTGCTACAGGTATGTATCTACACTTTTTCCACTCTATTGCTTCTACTCAACCAGTTCCTAAAGCAGTCTGTCATTTTAAGACCCATTCTGAGGGTACTCAGATTTTAGCAAAGTCTTTGACCCAGGTCCACACAAACAACTTATAAACTAAGTATGCCACATCTAGCACTCTCCCTCGATCCAACTTTTGGTCACCCAGTCAAATTAATTATGCTGTCTCTGGAGTTCATTGGATTCCATAAACCTCACTGTTTTCTGTTTTTAGAAGCATTTCCATTACTTTACTTACCATAGACATCAGACTAAGCAGCCTCTTCTGCTTTTCTCTAGATGGACATGATCCCCCGCTCTAGTAAACTATTAAAAAGATCAGCTGACAGAGCTGCCAGAACTTTCTTTAGTCTTGGATGCATACCATCAGGCCCCTTAACTTTATCCATCTTCTAGCTAGCTCCTCATGAACAGTCCTCTGAAAATTGTTCAGGGTCTACCACACTTCCTATTTGTGTTTCTTTTGCCATTCTACTCCCAGCCCTTCTTCATCTGTGAAAACGAAACATATTTAAGCAATTCTGTAATATCCTTATCAGCTTCTACATATTCCTCCCTTTGAACCTTGAGTCTCACAGTGCCACTTCTGCACTTCTGTTGCTAATGTTTCTTTAAACAAGAAGTCTTGTCCCCTCATTTTGTCATTGTCCCTCCTTAGTGTTTTTGGAGAGAAATGTGAGAGACTATTTTTGGCAGCCATCATTGACAGTTTAAAGACAGGCAGGCCCTATCTGTTTTACCTCGCATTGCAGGTAGGGAAAGATTGGGTGTCCTGTCACAATTATTGTTGATCTGTGTATGTTAGTCGGGCGCCCTTATGTAGCTTAGGTTTGCAGAACACTGCCTTTTTTTTTTTTTTTTTTTTTTAAATCAATGTTGTTTTATTGCATTGTTTCTTGGGAAATTGATTCCTGTAGTCATTTGACTTGTTTTTGTTTCGCTCTTTTTTTTTTTTTCTATATATACATTGTTCCCCTGTTAATATGCGTGTGAGACTTCAAAAATTGTCCACATTCCTGTTTTGGATAGTATTCATGAGGGCTTGCCATTATCTGAAATGAACGGTTCATCTGGCATTTGTAGTTTTAGATAAACAGTCATCATTTTGTATTCTGTAGTTGCGGAGCTTAGCTGGTGTATGAGGTCCTTTGTCTTTTTATGTGTCAGCTTGGTTCATTTATGCTAAGTTTTGAACACTTGGAATTTTTAAGGTTGCTGCTCTAGTATTGGCTTTGTTTTTTAGATCCCACTTTAATGAAACACATCTGATTTTGAAAATGACCTTTTCAATCTCTCATTCATCCCACTGCATTATGGGCTTATAGGATTTCATTACTAAAAACATTAATCGCTATCTAAACATTTACAGTAATATTAACTTCAAGCCTGAACTTAGAGGTATAATGGAAAAAGTGACTATTCCATTGGATAGACCTAGTAACCACTGGCTTATTGACAAGTGAAAGCTTAAACTCCCACTTCTGTGTTTTAGTGTAAGCATGTGTCCTTTTTCAAAGTCCTAATGAATTTTCAGCCTTTTCTTCTGCTGTATTCGGAATTGTTCTGGTCTAGCTCATTTTACATGCAATTCTGCTGCATTTATTTCATGACTGGCAGCATCACAATGCCTGTTACAGCCTTGGCACTAGACTGCTTCATATTTAAGACCATATTTCTAACTGAAGTACCTTGAACTATTCATTTAGGAACTGTAATATGAATACATTCTTTGGTTTTCCACTAACTCATAGGTTAGATTCACTGGGATCTGTTTATATCATTATAGGAAGTTTATTATCTTTTCTAGCTCCTCTTTCATTGCCTGTTATTGCCTGTGTTTAAACACTTTGAGGAGATTTGCATGGTTTGCAAATGTTCAGCATTAAATAAATCTACAGTATGTAGCAGAATGGTGTACATCTTGGAATGTTTCATAAGCTGTGTTGAAGATTTTGATTGAACTGTTTGTTCCCAGGTTAGAATCGTAGATCTATTGTATGAAAAATGGGTATATGTAACATTCTACATCTTGAATAGAAAGTTATTTTTAAAAACTGGACCAAAAAAGTATTGTAGGAAACTTTTTTTTTAATTATTTTTTATTGTAGAAGCATACTTTCCTTTACAGTCTTTGATTTTTGGAAGGCACTACTTATTTAGGCAGCAGCAAGGATAAAGGTATTGCTTTTGATTTTTGACCTGTTTTAATTCTCACAGCTAGATGTAGCATTAAATGGAATTTAAACAATTGCTTTCTGAGCCAGTCAAGTATTTGGCCTATACCCTTCTATGGTCATCGGAGTGCAAGGTAACCTTCATAGGAAACGCTAGACTTGCTGAAGAGGTTCCATACCATAATGAAAATATATTAGCCTTGAAGCTGATGGGGCTTAACCTGTCAGATAATGAAAAAAGTAGCTTACAATATGATAAATTTGATTTTTACTGTGCAGCTATATTTTTAAGAATCATAATTTAAAGTACATCAGAGATGTAATAAAACAAAGTGTTAACTTGAAAAACGTTTAAAACCCATATCCATAATTAAAACTGAAAAAAATGGGTATTTGCTAAGCTGCTGTAGCTGTTATTGCAGCAGTTATGCTAATGGAGAAACTGGGCTTGGAATGGACAGGAAATGCTGGGAGCCGTGCCTCATGGTGAATACAGAAGTGCTGATGCAGAAAATTTCCCATGAGCTAAACTGCGGGATTTACATGAAAGTTAATGGCCAAAGCAATGACGAAAGTGTGTGTTAACTTACATGGTTAAACGTCCACACACTGCATTAAAATGAATGCAAATGCAGTTCTTATCCCATTCTGAAAGAAAAAATAGATTTTGAGAATGCAAGAAGGTGCATATCTTTTATTTATTGTGTGTGTGAGGTCAGGGGCAGCATAAAAGAGTTGGTTGAGAGGAATGGATGTCTAGCAGCAACCTCTTTCTCTTCCCCCAACCCAATCCTAATGTCCTCAATAGCTTTCTGTATTAGTTCCCGGTAGTCTAGATGCCCCCTGCCTTCCAAAAAGAATGTCTTGGCATCTAGTGGCTTCCCTTCCCTGACTTAAAAAAAAAAGTGAAGCCCTTCTTTCTCCTCCCCCCCCCCCCCCCCCCCCCCAACAAGGTGTAACTTAGCAGAAGACAGGCGCATTTGCTTCTGCCTCTGGTGCCACCAACCCCATGCAGAGACTACCAAATAAGGGAAAATTCCCCTTGTATGGTAGACTGGCCCCACCCAACGCATTCTAGGATGCACTGCACGAGATTGGGTGCCACCATTTTTCAAGATATTAGCATCAGGGGCAGGAGCAAATGGGTATTGTTCCTGTCTTCTATTAAGACTTGCTTTGAGAGGTGGAAGGGTAAGTTAGACACCAGGTATTTGATTTAAAATGTCTGGAAGGGGAGGTTGGGTTTCGCACTAGACACTATAGAATACTATTTATCTAGTTGGAGGGGGTCATCTTGGGGTGGGAGGGCATCAGCATGGGGTGTCAAATGGGGTCGGGGGGTTGGATACATTGCCAGTGCAGAAAACGGGGTCAAGTTAAGGTACTCCCAATTTTGCCGGTGGCTTATTTACATTTTTTTTAAATATCTGATTTTAATGCTGCAGTAATTTGCATGCTCATTACTTACAGCATGCCAGTCCTCCATCAGCTCCCACAAATAGTTATTGTGCACTGGTGACAGTGTTATCAGACACTTAAGAGGTAGTGAGGGTAGTGGTTGATTCTTCGAAAAGACTTAAAAATTCTGGTCTACACCATATATACATAGGTTTAAGGATCTTCATTTTCCATTTATTTTCCTTGGGAATTCATTAGTGCTGGAGCAAAAATGCACCCCCCCCCCCCCCCCATATCAGTTTGTTACACAAGAGCTAGGACTTTAGAAATATGTATTAAGCAGATTAGAATTCCTATAACATGAATCTTTCAGACTTTAAAAGCCATCTAACTTCCAAAATTATTGGCAGGGCTAGATGGAAATCACAAATCTGCCCCAAGCCCCTGGCCTTTTCTTTCTGTTCTCTCCTTCCACTCTTAAGCAGTGGCTTACATCATCAATACATGGCTCCAAGCGCTGCTGAAAGAAGCGTAAAGCATAAACCTCCTGCTGTGATGCGGGCATGAAGTCAAGGCTACAGCATGAATATGTTTTTGCTACATATCTGACTTCGCTTGTGGATGCCCCAGTGTTGTTGGTGTTATGGTGGCAATGCTTATTCACAGATTTGCAGGATGAAAATATTTTTGGGGGGTGAAAAACTAATGATGATATATTAAGCCAGAGCATTGAGGAGAGGATTACAACCACTGCCTGTGCTCAGTCCCAGGTGGAGACATGACTGTGGGCCCTGGAAAGAAAACAAAGCATCAGTAGTAGTCCTGCCAGCTGAGGCTCATCCCTGCCACTGCACAACCTAGAAAGAGAAAAACCAGATGAGGGTAAGTATCAAGAGGCTGGGAAGGAGGTGGAATGTGAGCTGTGGGGAAGCAAAGTAGGAGATGGAAGTGCTGGGAAGGATGCAGAAAACAGAAGTGGGGAGCAAAATGTTAAAAAGGGGAGGAAACAATTTAAAATAAAACTTAGGAAAAATGTCCTTGAATCGTACCATTTTGGCTGAAATCCAGATTCCCAAGGTGCGTTATCCTTAGTGTGAAAAAGGAAAAAAAAAAAAAACAGGCAAACCTCACACAGCTTGGTATTTCTTGTCATTCTTTATTGTACATTATGAACTGTTTGCTTGTAACAAGTTTATAAAAGCAACAGTGAAATATAAACTTTGAAATTTAAAAGCCGTTTTCATTCAAAGTGAGTTTGTCCAGAATATAAATTTGTTGCAACTACTCAGTTTTAGACAACAAATGTATATTTCGGCCTTTAACAGTTAAAAATACTAGGCAAAAAATGTCATGTAAGTGGTGGTGGAAAATCTATAGAAACTTTGGGCAAAACCAAAGTTTTTGGTAGAGGGCCTGTTTTTCTACATTTTTAATGGTATTTTTTTCTTGTCATTTTTGTGTTTATGGATTATTTTAAATAATTCCTAGTTAGTATTATTGGCAACCCCTCCCAACAGGCACGGGCTAGTTGCAGTGACGAGTCCAAGTAGTAGGTTTGGTGTACCAGTTCCACAGCTCTAACTTTCTATTTTTCTACTGTTCAACTTCTATTACTTTGAGTAAGTATAAGAGAAATTTGATTAATTACAGAAACAGGATATTTTCTTTTTGTAGAAAATTAAGACAACCCCCTTTCCCCGTTTACTAAGCCGTGCTAGCAGCTGCCGTTTACTAATGTAGACAAGCCCATTCGCTAGCGTGGCTTAGTAAATTGGGAGGTAATAGACTACAGAATAATTTGTAAGTTTTAACTTTGTTTTTTTATTAAAACTTGATATACCGCTCTTATAGCAGCCATCAGAGTGGTTTACAATGTATATAATTGTAAATCTTAAATAGAGAAGAACTACAAATCTCATTGGATAGAAGAGAAGGAAGGGAAATGGGACTTGATATACCGCCTTTCTGAGGGTTTTGCAACTACATTCAAAGCGGTTTACATATATTCAGATACCAGGGAGGGGAGCTCAAGACTAGGATGCTTGCCCTCTGATCTGGCAACCAGGGGACTGATCCACATTTAATCATGACCTAAATGCATCAGTAAATGTGTTTTAAGGTCCTGTTTAAATTTACCAAAGTATCTTTCCAAATAAAGAGATGTGGGTAGGGCGTTCCAAAAGGAGGAGCCAATCACACTGAATATGCAGGAGTGGATGATAACGGCATTTTGAAGTTGGAGTTGGTATGTTTTTTTTCGGATTCTGACTCTACCCAAAACCTTTTCCAGTTCCACGCCTTCAACTCCACATCTCTGGTGACAGTAACTATTTTTAGGCAACTGGAGCATGGGAATCTTCTATTCCTAATACCATGAAATAGCTTCTTGTAACAGGCATGTTTCAAGAGTGTTAGGTTATGGTGGCAGTCATACATACACCAGTGTTTATCAGTCTTTGTGGCTGTGATCCCTAAATATACCAGAGGTATGGAATAATGTTGCGCTTATAGAAAGTCCACCCAAATCATGAACTCAAACATGGATTTTCTGACCCCATTTGGATACTCGACTTAGTGTGGAAAGCTCAACCATATGTTTTTTTTTTGTGTGTGTGTTTTTTAAATGTATGTATAAACAATTTGGCAAACATATCTGTGTCTGAGAAAATTAGTGATAATATATATGAGAATTGACTCAACAGTGGTCTTTATAATTTCTGCAAAAGTTTAGTATTAACCCATAAGGATGAGGGAAAGGTCTTCCAAAAGGAAGACTGGGGAGAAAATTTAGCTGCATTTTGTGAAAGTGAGACCACCAATTCACATCTATCTGTATTTGAATGTGTACATATCACTGCAATATTTTAACATGCTAGGCTGAAGCAATTCCTGAGAACATTGCTGCAATCCAAATCTCAGCCAGCCCACTTATGTAGAGTGGGCAGTAGGTTGTGGATAGCCCTATATTTCCTGAACACTTTTTTTTTTTTTTTTTTTTTTTTTTTGCTTTTGCTCATAGCTGATTGTGGAAGGGGGGATAAGGCAGTTGGCATAGCTCAAAAGGGCCACTAGTAGCTGAGTTTGTGAAGTGTGTGCACTTGGGCAGTTTTGGAGGTGGGGAGACGGGGACAGATGAGAGATGCCTGTTGCACACACTTTTTTGAACCAGTTTTCTATAATGTGGGTCTCTTGGTTTAAACCAGGGGTTCTCGGCCCAGTCTGAGACACACCCAGCCACTCAGGTTTTCAGGATATCAACAATGAATATGCAAGAGAGAGGTTTTGCATCACTACTTCCATTGTATGAAAACCTATCTGATGCATGCGCATTATGGATATTCTGTTTGGCTGGGTGTGTCTCAAGAATTGGGATGAGAACTCCTGGTTTGAACTGAAAAAATGGTTGCTGATGTGCTTTGTCTTATTTATTTAGATTTTTGCTCACACATTTTTCAGTAGTAGCTCAAGGTGAGTTACATTCAGGTACTCTGGATATTTCTCTGCCCCAGGAGGGCTCACAATCTAAGTTTGTACCTGAGGCAATGGAGGGTTAAGTGACTTGCCCAAGATCACAAGGAGTAGCAGTGGGATTTGAACCAGCCACCTCTGGATTGCAAGACCGGTGCTCTAACCACTAGGCCACTCCTCCACTCCACAAGGCTTGTTCTTCCTGTCACCAATTTGTGCCTGGAGTATCAGATCTTGCAGATCATTTACTCTATTCTTCCATATATAATTTAAACTAAAACCAGATTGATTTTACTACAAAATATAGAAAAGCCATAACACTGCTGTTTTAAGTCCATTTGCATATCTAGAAGTCTTTGTAATTTGTGTCTTTGAGGAACAGATTTTTATTTTATTCAAATCACTAAGTTTTTAGTCATGAAGCCTAATTTCTTGTGTGCAGAAAAAGCAGCCCTATATATATATATATATATATATATATATATATATCTCGAAGTATAGAAAATAAATTTAGCAGGTTAGGTGGTGGGTTTTTTTTTTAATAAAAACATTTTTGCCATAATATACCATGGAGCTTATTGATCACTCAGCTCTTTTGCTTGTAGCATGGAAAAGAGTGATCCTGCCATTATTGCTAATTCTCAGATATTTCACATTTGCTATTTGAGAAACTATGAGGCATATTTTCAAAGCACTTTGGGAGGCTAAGTTCCATAGGTTTCTATGGAACTTTGGGAGGCTAAGTGCTTTGAAAATGAGCCTCTATGTATTTTGGAGAGATTTGTTTTAGGTATAAGTATTTTATTTTCAGGGTGACTGACAAATTATTACAAAGCTTGCAATTATCTCTGGAAACTTGGGCCATATTTCTATATTGATGAGGCATAGTTGGGAGACAGTTTTTTTTTTTTTGTTAACACTAAGGCCCCAATGATTAAAATTAGTACAGAGATTTACACTTATATTCCTGTGCTAATCTTAATCGATAAGAACAAATCTAGCATTTGAAAACTGGCAGTAAAATTGCCCTTTTTTAAAATGTAAAAATCTAGTGTGTGTTTTATTCTTCTAGTGCTGAATCTTTTTATACCAGCTCAGAGTTGCAGTGTTGGTGCAAAAGTGTGATCTGAAATGAGGTGCAGCACTTCAGGGATCCTAGGTAATCTGAACAGGCTCAGTTGAACCCCAGGACTCTTTTTAAAAAAAAAAAAAAAAAAAAAAAAAAGGCCTCTAAATATTGGGAGGCAGGTGGGGGTTGGTGGTCCTCCCTGCTGGAGGGCTTCCCTTGATTGGGGTGCCCTAGAAGGGAGAATCTAGGGCCAGCATATCTTTTAGGTTGGGAGTGGCAGGGGTTAGTCTGGTATGCCGGCTTTTTAATATCCTTTCAGTGCACAAGACAATCCTCTCTTGTCACTGACAGAAAAGGAAGCATTTACTTGTGATGCAGCAGATGGCTGCATGTTACTGAGGCAGTTTTTGCTGTTTCTGAGAGCACACACTTAAATGCCATGCTGATTTGCATGCAATTAGTTTACTGTATATGCTAAACTTTTTTTTTAACTCAATGTGCTAAAGCTTAATACAGTTTTCCAGTGCACCACTTGTACCATAAACTCAGACCTTGATGCCATATAGGTGAAGAGGAGAGAGAACAATACATTAAATACCATCGCCATGTCCCTCCACCCCCCCCCCCCCCCCACCAATGCTAGTAAAGGTCTACCACATGTGGTCTGGAGAGTACCCAAAGCAGCGTTATCACTTAATGTCATTTAATTCCTGTGAACTAATTTGGAGAGGATTACCGGTTTTAAATAATATTTCCATGCTGGGTTATCTTTGCAGCTGCAATAAACTACACAAGTGGTGGGCTGAAAATGCATAAAACATAACATGTCTGGGGAACAAAAGCTTTCTGCAGGATGAAAAGCAAGAAATGTGGAGAGAGATTGTTTGTAGTTATGGAAACCATTTTTAGTATTTTTTGGCTTGGCAGTTGCCACTTCTGCTGCCTACTTTTCCTTTGGTGTCCTAGTTTAATTGCAAACAGCCCCTATAGTGGCAGCAGCTATAAGGACCTTTTTCACAGATCTCCAGGACTTTTACTAGTTTTAATCTACCCTTCTATTTTCTTTTTTAAAAACTTTTTCTACCTCTTCCATCTAGGCCAGTCATTCCCATGATAGTCCTTAACCATGGTCCAAACATTGCAGTTCCCTGCAGAACCTGGTAAGTGTGCATCATAAATCTACTAGCAATTATAACATGATAGAGGAGACCCCCCCTCCCCCGGCCCCCTTTGTGGAGCTATGAGCACTGCCTTTGTAATATCCTGAGCCAAAGTCAGTCTTTGGTGCACAAATTGTATTTGAGGGCTGAAATGATTTATAGTAGTAGTAAGCCTAGGTTTCTTGCCATGTGCACTGCCACAGACCTGCCCTCACTGAGTGATATGAAGAGTAGTGACAGAGGAGACTCATCTGTGGTGGGACAGGGTTGAGGATCCATTAACTTTTCTTGTTTTCAAGGGCTGCTTAATAGATGGTCCCTCACAAGCATTCCAGTGGCCACTGCCCATTCAAATTAGTTTTGCTAATGCTTAGGAGGCATGTCCTGTAAAAAGGCACTTAAAACACCGAATGCAAACAATTGTTTGCTTTCTAAAGTTGGCTAGTGCTGAAGTGTTTTTACTAATTATTTTAAGGGTAGTATACACCAGAAAGTTTCCTCCTTGCTCCTTTATAATTGCAAAGCTTGTTAAAGCAGCTAAAAGCATCTGGAAAGGCTGTTAGACGACAGCCAGGTGCATTATGTTGGTTATACTGCCTTTCCTGAACAAAGGAACAATATAAAGTGGTTTACAGCAAGAAAATACAATAAATCAAATACATCATAAGCAAAAAGCCCATGGCAGCTAGTGTCAGCTTAGTTCTGTCATCTTTTTGAGGATTTGCAGCTCTCTAATATTGTATATCCTCTAGGAGCATTTCAATCTAGCAGATTTTTTTTTTCTATTTTTTTTTTGTCAGCTGGGTTGAAATGTTTCTTTAATGACTAGTAATGAAGTCTTATTGTTGATTCAATAGCATTATATTGTCTATCTTGTATTTCTTGGTAGGGCTGCAGCAAGGTCTCATTCACGTAACATCTAAGGCCAAACTGACTCTCCCCCTCCTCAAAAAAAAAAAAAAAAAAAAATTCAGTGGCATTAGGTTTCTGTGGATATATAGTATTACCCAATTGTCTAGCCAGCATTGTGAAAGCTTGTCGGTACAGTTCTTTAGCCAAGTCTTCCAAAGCTATCTGAATTGTATTTTGAGGATTACTTAAATCTGTTTGTCCTTTTTCTAATGGTCTTTAGACAAAAAGTGTTTTGTTACTAAGTTTCTTTACAGAGGTGAGATTTAAATACAACTGCCAGATATATTTTAAAGAATGCTTTTTTTTTTTCCTTTGTGAAGTCTGCAAATGAAAACCCCTCTCCGATAACATCAGAAGGCATTCTCACAGTTTTGCATGGAAAATTGTTTTAGGATGAATAATTAGCATATCTGTTTACACGCCTCTCTTAATCTTTCATGTGGTTAGGTTTGTTACATAGGGAATGACAATGACATGCGGTTAATGATGGGGGACAAACTTTTTGTCCCCGTGTCATTCTATAAAAAGACTAGCTATAAACAGGTTGTTCCAACTAGATAGAACAGCATCTATAAAATGCTTGTGTTAATAAATAAAAACTTTAACGCATCTTACACAACTGACAACTGAATTCAGTGATTAAAAAAACAGCTGAAGCTGCTTCTGGATTTAAATGAAGCACTATTAAATGACATCATTTGTGTCTTGTGGCAACAAGAGTTTTGTCTGCTGATCGGATTCCTAGCATCTGCAATAATGTCCTTCTATCATGTTGCTCAAGCATCTGTTGCTTTAAACAGATTCATCCATTGTTGCTGACGTCAAGGAGCATTTCCAATACTAATTGACACTTATGTCAACAGTGTTGGCTCTCTTCTACAACAATGTCTGAAAGACAATCCAGTCATCTTTCCAGACGTAAAAACACAGGCAACTGATTCTTTGAAAAGGTTGTACCAAAACCAGATAGAAATGGAAGGCTGGAGTCCATCCCGAACAGAACTCCACACGTCACACCAGAATGCAAGAAACAATGGAGGCAACAGGAAATCTGGTGCACTTGTGTCCTTTTTAATAAAATTCTTCAAAGCGATATGAAAGACTACTACTACTTACCATTTCCCCCGTGTCGTTATCTATTGTTACTTTCTTTGACTTCAGGGCAGTTACTGTAGTTCCAACTTTTTCATGTCCTAGCAATCCTCCATTTGTTTAACTTTTTGTAGCACAAAATCATCGCTCCTTCTTCCCTTAGGACTGCCTCTGGCCAGCAGGAGAAGTTAGATGAGCAGTGTTTTTAATCTCCTATTTTTAGCTGCTGCCGCCTCTGGCTTTCCTGTGAAGTTGGTTGTATTGCTGGCCTCATACAGTTTTAGCTTCATTGGGACCTTGGCAGAGCAGGGGCAGCAGTAGACGACAGCTCCTATTGGTGGATGGGGGAGACGTGGGGGTGAGGGGTATGTAAAAAGAGGAGTATTTTGCTGCATGTTGTAGCTGCTGCTCTGAGCATTTCTGAAGCTCCATGATACTGGGACCCATGAGATCTGAATTGGCATATTGGTTGAGAACCTCTGATTCTAGAGGCCATTTTTCAGTCTCCCTATACTTCTACCTGTAAAGCTGTAAACTCATTGTCAAAAGGGGAGCTCCTGCAGAAACAGCATGCACATGCATCTCTGCACTGTGCAAGTGCATTCAGTATTTCACTTTCCCTGAGCCACCCTGACCCTTTCTCCACAGGTAAAAGTTTACAAATTTATAAGTGTGCATATTTTTGCCTGCCCTGGAAAAGAGGTGGGGGCACTTTTCAGAGGGCTTGTTTGTGCAGGTAAACCTAAATGTACCTGTGTAAAAGGTTTTGGGGGGTCAATATTCAAAAGGGTTTAACCAGGCAGGAGAAACTTCTGCCTGGTTAAACCCTGCTGAGCTTGGTTATGCCTGGCTAGTCAATGGCATTTAACCAGCTGGTATTGCTGATTGTGTCCTCTGCGAAAGCACTAACTGGCTAGGTTAGGGGTGGTCTGGGGGCGGAGAATGAGTGGAGCCAGCATTTAACCAGTTAGTGGCAATATTTAGTCCAACCATTCTTGTCCCATTGCCTCAATTGCATGCAAATCTAACTCATGAATATTCATTGTGTATATCCTGAAAACCTGATGGGACTAGGTGTGCGCCCTGAGGACTGGGTTGGGAATGGCTAATTTAGTTTAACTGGTTAAATGAGCCAATAATGATAGGACAGCTAAAAAAAAATCTGTCAGCTTTATCTGTCAAGTTAACTATGCACTGGTCCCAATATTGGCCGGTGCCTGGTTAACTTCCAGGTTGCCACACTAATACAGATATTCAGAGTTAGATCTCCATGTCCTGGCATTGAATATCTGGGGTTAACTCAGCCCATTACTGTGAGCAACTTACCAGCTGCCTACTGCTATGAACTGAATATTGACTTCTTTGGAAAATCATTTTTTTTATATACTTCAGTTATTTCTGGGATGTATGAACTGATAGCAGAGGTCTTACAGATGTTTTGCTGAACACAGACATTGGGCAGTTTAATAATCTCATTTATTTCATACCCTGCCTCCTAAAATATTGGCAAAACTGAAAGATCTTTCATGAAAACAGGAACGTTTCCAATGCTTTTCCATATCTGTGAAACATTTCATGCCTAGGGTTTTTTTTTTTAATTCAATAATGCTAAGGTCTTGGTGTAAATGAGGATATAAATGAAAATGTGAGATTTTCTTGTCATATATGTGGCAGTATTTTTAATTTTAATTTATTTGTTAGGATTTATTTAGACTTTTACCTACATTCAACTTATTCTTGCTCTACATCACCTTGGATGAAAGAGACACAACAGAAAAATAATCAAATAATGGAATAGTATGGTATTTCACCTGCCAACACGATGTGCAATAAAACATCTACAGCATAATGTGTATGCAAAGGTGGAACACATAGTAACATAGTAGGTGATGGCAGAAAAAGACCTGTACGGTCCATCTAGTTTCCCCAACAAGATAAACTCATATTTGCTACTTTATATGTATTCCTGACCTTGATTTGTATCTGCCATTTTCAGGGCAGAGACCGTAGAAGTCTGCCCAGCACTAGCCCTGCCTTCCAATCACTGGTGCTGCCACCCAATCTCAGCTACGGTTCTGAGGATCCATTCCTTCTGAACAGGGTTCCTTTATGTTTATCCCATGCATTTTTGAATTCCGTTACCGTTTTCATTTCCACCATCTCCTGCGGGAAGGCATTCCAAGTATCCACCACTTGCTCTGTGAAAAAATACTTCCTGACATTTTTCTTGTCTGCCCCCCCCCCCCCTCAACCTCATTTCATATCCTCTAGTTCTACTGCCTTCTCATCTCCAGAAAAGGTTCGTTTGCGGATTAATACCACATAGAGTAATAGGCAGGGGCATAGATATCAGTGAGCAAGCCCAGCAAAACACTTGAAGCCTAATAGGGGTTGCTTGAATTTGGAGCCCCTTCCTCTGCGCCAGGTCTGGCATCTTTCCCCCATCCCATACACTCGTGTGGGTCCAGCATCTGCCTACCTCTATTCCTTCTCCTCTGGTCCTCCAAACGGCAGGCCATCAGAGGCAGCCCTGCCGGACAGAGAACAGCCTTTAGTGCTGTGACCAGCCACAGCCCGGAGAGTGACCGGGTTGGGGGGGAGAGCCTGGATCAAAGGAGAAAGGGAAGAGGGAGAGAAATGCTGCACTAGGGTGGAGGGGGCTGAGGAAAGAGAGAGAGAGACCTGGAGAGAGGGGACAGATGCTGGACTACGGGGAGGGAGCAGAGAGAAGATAGAGAGGCAGAGACTGGATTGTGAGAGAGACACTGGCCCAACTGGATTGAGTGGGAGAGAGATGCCAGACTACAGAAGGTGGGTTGTGGGTCAGGGAGGTAAACGGGTGCAGGAGGAAAGGGAGAGAGAAGCCAGACATGAAGGAGGGTCAGGGACATGAGAGATGCTAGCTATAGAGGGAGCATAGGGACACAGATACAGAGGGGAGACAGTGGACAGGACCAATAGACACATAAAGTTAAATGGTGGACATAGAGAAGAAATGTCAAAAGGACAGGAGACACTGGAGAGAGTTACATTAAAAAAAAAAAAAAAAAAAAAAAAAAAAAAAAGTCAGGAGATACACTAGGACCAAACCAATGCTCAGACAACAAAGGTAGAAAGTATTTTTTTTCTGAATTGTGTAATATGTCAGCTTTAGGAAATGGGCATCCTCCCCCTTCCTCTCCTGGTCCCCCACTACCTTGGGAGCAAAGTGCTGTTTTGGAATGTCTTGAAATGTTACTTTTACAAATCTGTTATGAGTAGACAAATATTTCAGAGTAAATGAAAATAACCTTAAACTGAAGAGAAGTGGAATGAAGTGTTAAATATTTCAATCCTTTTAGTCCTTTGGCTTCTGTTTGCTTCCAAACTCCTGTTCTTCCGACACCCCTCCTCCCCTCTCTAGTTTTGATCTGGCTGTGTACAGCTGCAGCTAAGCAATTAAAGATTCAGACTGTTATCTTTTGAGGGGCAGAAGACAGCCTGGACCTAGAGGAACTCTCTTCAGAAAAGAATGTTTTGTGCTCACATGTTTCTGGGTTGACATGAATATCACTTATATATGTAAGGTGTTGTGTCTCTTAAAAAGCAAATTGACTATAACTCCAAAAAAATGTGGGAATATCTGAGAACTGCTGACTTTTGGGGAAAGTGGTTGCTTCACACAGTCCTACTTCTGGCAGATGATGTAAAGTATACTCAGGAGTGCTCAAATGTATTTTTCTACTCTAGCATTTTTAAGGATGTAATATATTGACTATAATATGTTTATGATTACTCAACACAACTCTTGCTAAAGCATTAATAGGCAGTGCAGCTTTCTCATTCTGTTCAAGAATCTGTTAGAGAAGTAATTTTAAAGTCTGTACATGCCTAGTCATTTTTTCCTAAACATAAAATGTTTGCTTTTTAAAAGATAACGAATACCTTTTTATAGACTAGATCAGTACACACGTTTGAAGTGTAGGTTGGTGGAATACACGAACACAGGTAACCACCTCACAATAGACATATCAGTTTTTAGTATTCCCTCTTCAAGCTTTCTGCTGTGACTTAAGTAAACTGGAAATTCATCCGAGCTTCGGGTGATTTCTCCAATCAGAAGTCAGGACCTCCCCTTGGCAGGACTGTAGATTTTTATTTTTTTAATTAATAATTTGAAATATCACACTATCACAATAGTATCAAGGTGGTGTATGGACCGGAAATCTTAATTACTGAAACAGCCAAACAAAATAGCATGAATGAGTGTGTGTGTGTGTGTTTTGGGGTGGGGGGGGGGGGGGGAATCTTAATGTCTGCCAGGGTTAACAATCACAGAACACAAGAAGAGCAGGAAAAGACAGAGGTTTGGGTAGACAGTGTACAAAGATAAGTAGTCAATAAAATGTGTTATTTGGGAAAACAGTCATTAAAATTTATGAATTGGGTCTGTTGATATTACAAAATTAGTGACAAATTAGTAGCATGAGAATTTTATAAGGGGCTTTAAATATAAATCAATTTTTCACATTAACATGAATTGATAAGTTTGTTGTATGTTTTTAAGTTATATTATGGAGTTGGAACAGCTTCAAAATAATTCAAATTTCTTGCTGCTGAACTGAATTTCATTTGAAAACTGCAATCTGAGATATAATTTAGAATTAAATTTTAATACTGGATAAAGTTAAATATGTGCCTTATATAGTGGTTTGATATAAGAAAAAATAAATTGTGATATATTAATTTGAATAGTCTGTTGAAAAATGAGCGACATTTAAAAAAACATTTGTGGAGATTCATTTAGATTAATGTATTAAAGGTGATATTATAGTTGACTTTTTAAATGAATAGATTAATTCAGTACTGTGATATATGAATTGCTCAAGTTTAATTGTATGTAAAAACCTTAAAGAATGAATCCCTTTGATTCTTAAATTGATTCGCAGTAACTGTACTTATGAATTTTAATTTAATAGATATGACTTTTCAGTTTTAATGATACTGTATTTAAAATTGTTTAGTAAGTATAATGGTATTCCAGTCAGATGTATAGACACAAATATAGCTGTATATTTTTGTTGTACCCCTGATGCAGCTTCAGGGTAAAAACCTGGACATATTCAAGTGACTGACATATTCAACTTTGTGTTAATGCTAGTGATATTTTGCTCATGATATCTGTATTACCTAACCTCCAGTGGTGTTTGACAAAAAACAACCAGGGGTGAGTTAAGCTAATCAAGACCCAAACGAATGAGTCCAATCATAAAGCCATCTAACCACTAGGCTGTTTCAGCTGTGCTGTTTCTTCCCTCATTTACCTCTGGAAGCTGTTGGTGTTGTGCTATTATCCATTCCTTGACTGCCGCTCATGTCATCGAGAACACCTATCCAAATGATCCAGATTAATCTTATGAACCATCTACCTAACACATACACCCATGATAACGACATTGACCCAGACTTAATCTCCCACCTTACTCCCCTCTCCATTGTCTTTTTCTACCTACTCATCTCGTGTATTATTCTGGTATAATTAATTTTTACCCTCTAACAATATTCTGTATTCCTTTTACTATGTAAGCCGCATTGAACCTGCTTTGAGTGGGAAAGCGCGGAATACAAATGTAATAATAAATGAAATGTCTTTGAAGCAGATTTAAATCTCATAAGGGAGGAGTCCAAACACACATTCTCTGGCAGTTGATTGCACAAAGTTGGGCTTAGGCCGCTAAGTGTCACTTCTCAATAAGTATGAGACAGAACCCTTAAAAGAAGGGGTTACTAAGATATTGTTCCTCTTTGGCTAAAGGGATGAAATGACTAGGCTTAAGCAGGATAGTGCAGGAACTAGGTGCAAGCCCAGTAGGGTAGAATTTTCTACTAGGCAGTAAAGAGGAGATGAGTAGTAGTAAATGCAAGGCAAGCCCACCAAGGACTGTTGTACCATCAAGTTTGTCTGCCTGGCTCTCTTTGTTCAATACATATACTTTGAAAGAAAGGCAGGCAAGAGGAGATATACCTATGTTGCATAAATGCACAGGAAGTAAGTCTTTTTCAATTGAAAGGAAACTCTGGAATGAGGGGGCATATGAAGGTGAAAGGGTAACCTGAGGAAATACTACTTTGTGGAAAGGGTGGTTCATTCTTGGAACACTACCATTATCTGAATTCAAGAAAACTTGAGACAAGTACAGTGGATCTCTAAGGGAGTGATTGGAAGAGTAGATGAGATGGATGGGCAGACTGGATAGTCCATATGGTCTTTTATCTGCCTTCCTTTTTTTTTTAATGTTTGTTTGTTAGATGCATCTTTTGCCAGTTTGGTGGGCTCCTCCAGGAGGCAGGCATTTTTCTGTCTCTGGAGTTTGGGTTTCTTTGAACTTGAACTGCAGCTAAGCGTGTGGCCCCTGTGGCACAGCTGCAAGTCTCTGGTACGTATGTTTTGAATCCCAGAAAACCTCACAGGAGGCTTGAAAATTACCATTAATAACATTCTTAATCTACTTGTGTGACACACTTATCTGGAAGTTAACTTTACAATATCACAATTCAGCTGGTACCCAGTCAGTCTTTGTCAAGCAGAAACCTATGCATATCCAAGACTTATAGGAATCCTTGGTTAATATAAGTGCAATATACTTCTAAGCATAGCTGTGGGTTTGATGGTAAGTTCTTTAACCCACAACACTGTGCATTCTAGTCTTGTTAAAATTATAGTATGATGTTGGCAGAAATGGAGGAATAACCTGTAATCAGGGGTTTGGGATTTAGTTCTGAAACTATGGGGACTCTGAAAAGAATGTTTGTGCTAACATGTAAATGGGTTGTAATGAAAATCATTTGTATATGTTGGGTAGTAGATTTCTCTTAAAAAGCAGGACTGTTCAGTGTATTTAACACATTATTTTAAAGCAAAAACTGGAGATGCACAGTTGTCCTTTCTCATTCTGTTGATGCGTAGGAAGTCATTTTGGTTTTATTTCATGTGTAACCCACATGGACAGAACTAGTGTTTTTATAAAAGTTGTAGATAGTATGTTGCCTTCTTACTCGTTTGTCCTGTCTTCTCTTCCTCTCAATACCCAGTTCATTTTTCTCTCTTAGATACCTCTTCTTAAATTCCTTTCCTTTGTAGTTCCTTTGCACCCCCTCTCTTCCCCCCCCCCCCCCAACACACACACACAACAGGACCCTTCTCTCTTCCTGGACTTATTTTCTCTTGATCACTTCCTTTCCCTTTCCTTTGTGGTGTTCAGTTCCTTAGTGCATGGGTAGAGGAGTACGGTCAGCCTTGTATAGGTAGTGATATTTTAGAGCCAGATGCACTAAACCTAACGAGCTAGCAACGTGGTTTTTAAACTAGTTCTAGCTGGCTTAGCGAGCAAGTAGTCAAACGAGACATGCACAAAAGGGTTCTCCGAGCCATTTTTCTGTCACGGTAGCAGCTAACGAAAACAGAATGCAAAGCTATTATAATGAGCTAATTACTATTATGTGCATGCAAGGCCACATCTGTTTTCGACCCCATGCACAAAAGCAATCCCTACCTTTACATCTGCATGTATGAGAGCCGTCTGTAGCATGTGCAGACCAGCCACGCATAGTGATTGACCGCATGCTCAGCTCACCGACTGGCTTCCCTTATATCGCATGCAAATGAGCTGGGTCGCAAAAGCAACGAGCAGCTCATTTGCATGCGATTCTCTTTGTGAATCCCTCTGTGTTTCCGAATCGGTAAATTACCGATTTGGAAGTACAGACGGATTTTTAACAGGACCTTTTGTGCATCTGGGCCTTAGTGTGGCTTTAATGAGGGAGATGCCTTTATTCTGATGAAGTTTGTTGTATACTGTTTTTTTTTTTTTTGCTTTAATTGTGTCTAGAGATGGACATCAGTGGGCCACTTTTATGTATCTGTCAAACTCATTTAACAATTTACATTTAACATTTCTTTCTAAATAGTCACTTTTATTGTACCATACCAAGGGCAATCGTATTTAGGTTCTTAAACTATTTTTAAGAATTTTTGGAACTATAAAATATTGCAAAGAATAATACTGAGGACCCGTTTGAAATCTGAAGTTATCTTGTTCATTTTATGTTGTATTTGTCCCCAAGTGTTTCAAGTCAGTAAGTTAAAAGTGCAAAATGAGGGGATTAGTTGAAAGGTAGTGACACATTGATGTAAACAAGCTACAGCTCTATTTGTAAAGTGGTTTCATTTTTTTAAATGCCTGTGGGAAACTTAATAGTAAATAGATGTACATAAATTGAGAAAGATGTTATAGTACTTTCAAAATGTTTGTGCTTTTTAAACTGTCAGCGGGACTACCCAAACAAACCCAAAATTGACAAACCATTGGCTGTTCTTGCTGTTTAATACTTAACGTGTTAAATATCCACCTATAATTTTAACGTAATAAACATTAAAATGTTAACATAAACCTTTTAAACATCTTTTTACGTACTCAATATTTTTAACGCAGTGACATGGGATGCGCCCTGATCCCAATGTGGGTGGGCATGAGAACCTTGCCCCCCCCCCATCTGATCCTTCTCTTACCCCTTCCCCACTGCCCCCATACTTTTTCAAACATTTTAGTTCTTTGCTGGCGGCAAGCAGCAACTCTCACTGCTTGTGACTGACCCAAGCTTGCCTTCTGTCCTGGTCCTGCCTATTTGAAAATAAGAAGTTGCCTTAGAGGGAAGGTTCGGGGCTGGTGTGAGTAGTGGACATGAATGTCTGCTCACTGCCAGTGAAGAACTAAAAGGTTTGGAAAAGTATGGAGGGGAGGGAGAGTTGAGCTCCTGATCGCTCGGGGAGGGGGGGGGGGGAGTAGAAGGAGAGATGCTGGATGGGGGGGGGGGATGCTGTTAGTATTCAGCTGGTGGGGCTTGGGAAGCCCTGCCAGCCACATCAAAGCTACTCCACTGCTGGGTGGACCTGAGCCCAGAGCGGGTAGGGTTGTCTCCTCCCAGGCCCACCTGTGGTTGTCATTGCTTTATTATCACATGGTTTTAGTTATATTTTTTTTTGTTTTATCTGTGTCATTATATTCATTTTAAGTTTGAATTCTATTTTATTATGGATGGAGTCGGAAAAGTATTTCATGGACAATATCTGTTGACAGCATGGCTGTCTACTGTAAGAGAATTAAAATATTACAGCCTCATGACATTTCAATACCATCTAAAGTCAAAGCACACAGTATCAAGTAAAACTAGTGAAAATGCTTTGTCATGATCCTCTTCACAGCCAACTCTTATCAGCTTGTATAAATAAGCTGATCAGCAAAGCTCAAAACAATGCGATTATGGATGCTATAGGTGCTGGATTGCAAAAGACTGCAGGCCATACAGTGTGGTCACTAATGTGGGACTGAGACATACTGAAGGTAGCAACATTGGATATCTACGAATGTCTTTCAGGAAGAACAACTTCAAGAAAAACATTATCATCGTTGGAAAAAAATTAAAGCTCAAAGTAATGATTTTAGCAGATGCTGTTCACATTGCCATTTATTTATTTATTTTGGATTTTGCTCACACCTTTTTCAGTAGTAGCTCAAGGTGAGTTACATTCAGTACACTGGGAATTTCCCTGTCCCAGGAGTGCTCACAATCTAAGTTTGTACCTGAGGCAATAGAGGGTTAAGTGATTTGTCCAAGATCAGAAGGAAAAGTAGTGGGATTTTACTGGGCACCTCTGATGTCACGAGAAGTGCTCTAACCACTAGGCCACTCCTCCACTCCTTACTCTAGGTTACTGAAGCTCCATCGCAGATGAGTTACTTAGTTTACTCCATTGTATTGTTAAGAATTACTTCAACCTTTGTGGTGCTAGGAATTTTTTAGTTTGTGAGTGACAAGCATTTTTGTGCACATTATCTCTGTGCTAGATTGGAACCTGTGAAACAAAATAACATCATTTGGAACAGGCAATGACCGAAATATGACACAGGCTGCACCTATGTTGCCGTACCAGCTTGTTCTGTGTATGGCACATTCGCTTCAGCTTTCCATAAATGCTGCAATTAAAGCAGGGGAAGTACTGGACCTTCAGGAGGGGAAGTAGGGAGCAATGCGCTGCGGCACCCCTGAGATTTTGCTGCGGTGCACAGCTTGGGAACCACTGGGTTAGTATGTCCCAACGGTGTGTTGGAGGCGGAGAATGGGTTTGGATGTGCTAACTGTTTAGCGTGTCCATAACATGAGGGCCTTTAGCACCTTTTACTTATAGGAGAACTTACCGTCTCTGTTTAACTTCGTTGAATGGCCACACGCTAAGATTAGCATCCAGACAGTAATAAAATAGGAAAAAGCCCCTTTTGATGGTCATGCTAGAAATTGACTTAGCATGCAGGAAAAACCTGCGTAAGGATGCACTAAGCCCATTTACTAGCACAGCTTAGTAAAAGAGCCCTAAAGTGGCTTCCACCAGCTTACTGGTGTAGCTTTCTGTGCCCACCTCATCAGCATGCATTTTGTTTTTATTAAATGTGACATAATTAATCTTTAAATGTATTATGTTGGTATTAAGGAAGATACTGGATGCCCAGTCATTTTGCCATCTTTTCTTTAGTAGGTGTTTGACTCTGGTACTGAGCACTAAGAAAATTGGTAAAGTAAGCTGGAGATGATACTTGTTCCATTTGTTACTAGGCCATTCCCTGTTTCTCTCTTTCGAGGTCTCATTCAGTTCCTTCCAAATGTCAATAACATCAAATTTTAAAATAGCAGTTTTTCTGCATTTTATTCAAGGATACACAAACAGGCTTTTAGTATTGTCGGCGCGTGTTCAACATTTCTTTTAGCTCAGTGTTGAGAGACATTTTGACACTGACAATTCCATTGATTTCTTTACAACTTCAGAAATTGCTATCAAATTATGCCAACTATTGCTAGAACATCTTATATCCTTTGATTCCTTTCATTTTTTCAGAGCAGCTTTTGCAAAATGTTATAAATATTTTGCCATTTCAGCATTGACCTTTATTTCTTGATCATGCCATTTAGGACCAAATTCTGTATATGGTGATTTGGGGGGGGGGGGGGGGGGGTGATATATAATTAACTCTAACCACTATTCTACAAACAGTGCTGAGCTGGGCTCAGTTTGTAGAATAATATTTGGTGCGAGGATTTACACCAAGTAGAACCTAGTGTAAATTCTCAAACCTAAATTAGGTATGGATCTCTCTTCTATAAACCTGTATGTAAGTTCCAAGAACGCCTAGATCCTCCCTTTCCCCTCTAGCCATGTCCCCGCTTTGGTTCCACACATAATTTACGCACGGATCCTGGGGCCTAAAAATGACTATTAGTGTGCAATTGGCACTAATTGGTGTAATTGTATGTGCATATTGGGCACAAGCCTACATTTGTACATTGTTATTGGCACTGTATATAGAATTAGGGCATTAGTGTATGACTTCATTCCAGCCTGAAGTGACTACGTTCAAGGACTTGACACACATTCCAAGTGTCTGTCTAATGTGCTTGGATACAGACAGCAACCAAAGCAAATGCAGGCATTGTCTCTTTGACCTTGCCAGGATGGTCTTAATTACCTTTGCAACCGCCACAAAGTTGCAAAAAGGTGGTTGCAGGTTCTGAAGGATCCAAGTGGTTCTCTGTGTGGGTGTCAGTTGGCTTGCACATATCAGATGAATCTCTTCCATGAAATAACTGTTGACGAAAGGGATAGTTCATGTCCGGTATCAAAATGAATTGAGGGACCACCTTTATGATTAAACAGCAACAAGAGGTAAAGATTTATGTGTGAGGCTATCTCACTTTGTTCTTTGATTAACTCATCTTCCTTGAGCTTGCTACCACTTCCCTGCACAGTGGCTTCCAAGGTCCAGCCACACAGGAGTAAAATTTTAGTACCATTTCAGTAGTGGCCTAACTTCTTGAAGTTTCCAGACCTGAATTGCTTTCATTGTCTTGATTGCTGTAGCCTGAGACTGAGGCATCTTAGATTAAGAAACTGGTAGCTCAGAATACACAGAATACATTTATGGCAGAGACAGTCAATGCTGAACACATTGGTGTGAACAGATTCCTGTGTAAAGTGCATTCAAATCATGTGTAGACCATTCTTGATCTTTGTAGCAACTTTCATCTGATTCAGAGTGGTCAGAAGCTACTCAAACCTTTCTTGCTTGTGTCTTTTAAAGCATGATAGAGCACTTTGGTAAAGGTGGGCTTAGGTAATAATAGCATCTTCAGGACATTCCTTCTTAAACTAGTTATACCTCTTCATAATACATCCATAGGGGTAAAAAAAAGGAATCCTGACCTAGTTTTATTGTATAGAACGGGGGGGGGGGGGGGGGGGGGGGGGGGGAGGGGAGCATTTCAGGGTAAGGAATCAATACCTGGGCTCCATAGGATTTATTCTAGGCCTCGATTAGGTAGTGAATTTTGCTCAGAATCAGCTGGTCCTCTTGGAGGTATGGAGTACCTTGGGATTCGGTTCAATACTGGGAAGGGGATGGTTTTCCTGCCAGAGGACTAGATACACAACTTCAGTCCCAGTTGAGGGCTTTTTGCTTGCAGCCCACCCTGAGAGCATGGGATTTCCTATGGCTCCTGGAGTTGGTGGCAATGACCCTTAAGGTGGTGCTATGGACGAGGGCGCACGGATTGTTGCAGAAAGCACCACTGTCAGTTGGGCTCCCTGCTCACAGGACTGAAATTCAGCTCCCACTTCATCAGTGATCCCTCCTGAGGGAACTGGTTTGGGATCCAACCACTGCATTTGCTGTGGTGGTGGTGGTGGGGCAGTTTGGACCTTCCTAATTTGGATAGTGGTGACCATGAATACCAGTATCAGTATCAGTTGGGGGGGTGCTTTCTGTGTGGATGGTCTGGTACAGGGTGGTGGTTCAGCTCTGAAGGTATCCTGGTCCATCAACTGGTTTAAAATGAGGGCCATCTTGCTGGCTCTTCAGCATTTCTGTCCCTGGCTGATAGGAAATGCATTTTGAGTGATGTCGGACAGTGCCACAGCAGATGCGACACTCCCGTCAAGAACCATGAAACATCTGGTTGTGTAGCCAGAGAAAGGCTATCTGTTTTCCCTCTGAAACATGCGAGTGCAGCCACCTGAACCTTTAGGAAACCGAGAGCCAACCCTTGCTTAAACCCCCTCCTGCAAGAAACTTGAGTGCCCTCAGTATGGGCCCTAAAGTGACTCACTGGGTTAGGAACTGGTTGAGTGGAAGGTGACTGAGGATAATGGTAAATGGAGCTCACTCTGAGGAAAGGGATATTACCAGTGGTATGCCACAATGTTTGGCTCTTGGGCTGGTTCTTAACATTTTTATAAGCAATATTGCTGAAGTGCTGTCTGGTAAGGTTTACCAAACGCTGTAATAGGGTAGATACCCCTGTGGTGTAGATAACATGAGGAGGGACCTAGCTAAGCTTGAAGAATGGTCTAGAATTTGGCAGATAAAACAATGCTAAAAAATGCAGGGTCATGCATTTGGGCTGCAAAAACTGAAGGGAATGGTATATTTTAAGTGGCAAAGAAAAAGGAGCCAGACTTGAGTGTGACATTACTATGTGATCAAAGTGGCCAAACAGGTAGAAAAGGCGAAGATGAAAGCTAGAAGGATGCTTGGGGGCATAGTGAGAAGAGTGGCCAGTAGGAAAAAAGTGATGATGATGATGCCCCTGTTTAGACTCTGAGGAGACCTCACTTAAAATATTGTGTACAATTCTGGAGACCGCACCTCCAACAGGATAGAGTCAGTCCAGAGGGCGGCTACTAAAATGGTCAGTGGTCTTCATCATAAAGCATATGGGGACAGACCTAAAGATCTCAATATGTACACTTTAGAATAAAGGCAGAGAGGGGAGATATGATAAGAGACAGACATTTTAATATCTGTGTGGTATAAATGCACAGGAGGGGAGTCTCAATTGAAAGGAAGCTCTAGAATGAGGGGGCATAGGATGAAGGTGAAAGGGGATAAACTCAGAAGAAACCTGAGGAAATACTTCACTGAAAGGGTGGTAGATTTGTGGAACAGCCTCCCAGTTGAGGTGGTGGAGGTGAAAACTGTATCTGAATTCAAGAAAATTTGGGATTGGTAGCATAGAATATTGCTACTAATTGGGTTTCTACCAGGTACTTGTGAGCTGGATTGGCCACTGTTGGAAGCAGGATATTGGGTTGGTCTGACCCAGTATGGGTAGTTTTGTGCTAAGTATATAGTATCTCTAAGGGAGTGAAAGAAAGAGTAGATGGTATGATGGACAGACTGGATAGGCCATATGTCTGTCCATTCTTCATTTTTCTATGTTTCTGTTGTCTGCATATCGAGGAAAGAGGAAACATGCCATTATATACCACACTAAATATATACTTTTCATCTCTTTTAAAGTCATCCTATTGACCTTATCCACAAGCAGGGATATTTTTCCCTTCTTGCCCTTGTACAATTTCACTTACAAGGAGACTTAACAGAATTGGGCTTAGGACTGATACCTGTTGATTACATTTCCTTCAGAATAGACTCTGTGAACCCAGAGTTCTGTTGCTTAACCAGCTTCTTACTCACTTCATACCTTTTTACCGTTCAGACAGCCTAACTTGCTCACCGGTTTTATCAAATGTGTAACCAAAGGCCCCACTATTTACTAGATGATATAGTTTAAAAAAAAGGGGGGGGGGTAGAGACGGCTTTTCTTGATATTTAGTATGATATCCAGTGGATGCAATGGTGGAAGCACAATGCAATTGTCTATCTAGCCTGTTGAAATATTCTTATGTTAATCTTTCAAATGTCTATTCCAGTTTTAGTATTTAGCATAAAACAGAATTGAGCATTATAAGCAACAATAAAATACCTCTCTCCTGTATTTAAACATACATCCAAAATATTTGTATATTAGAGTCATAAAACACATATGGCACAATTCAATTTTCAGCATTTGCTCTGATTTCTCTCTAGTCAAATCTCACTCAATCTTGCCCTGTTCTCAAAATGTTCAGTCTTCGCCACCATTGTGTTACTTAGTACTTTAGTTGGTCTGGGAGATTTTTCTTCTATTTTGATGATTAGATTATCAAAAAAAAAAAAAACTTTTGAAGCACTTCATGCTTTTTTTTTTTTTTTTAACCCAAGGAGAATAACCTTTAGACTTTAAGTTAAACTAACTTCATTCACCTTTCAGGAATGGAAATCTGTTCCTTGAAATATGCTGCTCCTGCTTTTTTTACCCAAGTACAAAAAAAATTAGCCATGACATACACAGCAAAATACTTGAAATATGCTCCTTAAATTTGAATGAATTAAAATCCGTAGTGGATCTCATTGTTGCCCTTTGGCTAACAAAACTTGCCAAATTGTTCAGAACATACGATACTGTCATTCCTTTTTAATAATTCATATAAGTAAGAACTTTTAGAAATTCAGTTTGCTTGCTACCAAATCAGTTTTAACAGCTCATTTTCTTCTTGATCCCACAATGTCTCATAAAACATAAGCCACAACATGCCACTGGTTGTGTGCGCTTACAGAAAGAATGGAATGTTTTTGAATGTGTTTCTTTGAGTTTGGGACCACACAGTCTGTGTGGTTTACATCATGTCACTCAACTTCCAAATGGCAGTGTCTACTTTCTTCTCTCGTTTTCCATCTATGTGTTCAAATATATTTACAATTACTTTAAATTGGTAGCAGTTGGTGAATAAAATTGATTTTTAAAAATAAAATCTTTTTTAAAAATTAGGCTGTAAATGTTTTGGAAGAAATGAACCTTGCTCAAAAGAGATCAGGAATAGCAATCACAGCTTCTTAATTATATTCTGTAATGATGAGACATTTGTGAATCCCCTAGGATGGTCTGTATTTTAGCATAAATTATATTCACACATGATTTTATCCTGATTGGGGGGGGGGGGGGGCAGGAACTTCAATTTCTTGTGACTAATATTAGCATCTTTTCTGTTCTATATTTGTATTGCCTTATGATCCCCAAGTAAAAGTATGGCCCAGACAGATGTTTCATAGAAAGTGAAAGTCAGGATGTTAGATAACCAGGCTGTTAAAGGGGAAAGGTGTTGCCCCTTACACTATTTCTCAAAAAGCTTCCACACCATCATGTATGCCAGGGATATGAACTTCTGTTAGACCTGAAGTAAGGTGGAGATGACCCAAGGAGAATAACCTTTAGGCTTCAAGTGGTGCTTCCTTGTCATCAAGCAGATGAAGCCATTACATATGGGTTGTGTCCATCAACCAGCAGGGGGAGATAGCACTCAACTTTTCTCGGTGCCTCATGACCAGCTAGCTCCACTGCCTCTTCAGTATTCTCTATCTCCCCAAGCAGGGTGGCTGCAGTTTCTTCGAGCTCCATCAAAATCTGCCTGTGGGTGGCTCCTGGCTTGCCAGTTGTTAGCCAGGGTGTTAGAGGCTATAGCAGCTTCGCTTTGAAGGCACATAGGTCAGCCCTTTCCCTGCCTTACCCATGCCCCCATGGATGTGGACATATTAGCTTGCTTTTCCCTGTCCTTTCCCACTCAGTGGATGCAGGCACATTGGTTCGCCTTTCCCTACCTTTCCCACTTATCTGAGCCTCCGGAGTGTTTTTATTTACCTCTTTTGCCTCTGTTTTCCTCACAGCGTTAAAAATAAATGAATAGATAAATAAAGTCTCGTCGCGCTTTAGCGCAGCGATCTTGGAAAAGAGGTTTTTTTCTTGAGATTCTTCTGCAGGACCGGAGCTGTGATACTTGGTCCAGTGAGGTAAGTGTTTTCTGACTCCGGGGTGGGCCCGCGATTGGGACGTTTTTTGGCACGAACTGCCATTTTTTAATTTTTCCGCCGTTTTCGGCGATGGCTGTGGAGACTGTAAAGCGCTGTCCTAAATGTGGCAAGCGCAAATCAGCAGCGGGGCTCTGTAATTTGTGCTGTACAGACGGTAGAGCCGAGCCAAGCATGGCGAGCGGCGATCTTTCGCGCTCTGAGCTGGCAGCAGACGCCATTTTGGATTTTCCACATGGCGCGGCCTCCGTTGCAACGGAGAGCCCTGAATCCGGGGGGGGGGGGGGGGTCCTCTGAGTGAGGCTAGTAATAGAGCTGATAGCCCTGGGCAGAATCCGGGCGGTCAGGGAGCGGTTTTCTCCCCTGATTTTGTTTTAATGCTGCATAGGGCATACATGCTTAAAAGAGCTCTTCCACAGGGATCTTCGGACCCTCTGCCTGCCCCCCCCCCCCCCCCCCCCCCCCGGTGGATCATGGCCTTTTGGAGTTGGCTTTGCCTGTTTCTTATCCTCCTGATAAACGCAGAAGGGCTATGAGGATTCTGAGGGGTCTGGCAGAACTTCTTGGGCTGAGGAGCCAGAGTCGGGTGCAGAATTGCCACAGGAGCTTGATGATCCGTCTGCGGTGAGGATTTTCTACCGCGAGGAGCTGCCAGCGCTTATTTCAGATGCCTTACAAGCCCTCTCAATTGAAGATCCTGGGAGTGGCACAGCCTCCTTGGTTAATCCAAGGATAGCTAGTACCAGAGAGCCTGCTCGAGCCTTTCCTTTGCATGACTCCATCCAAGAGCTTATTTCGGCTCAATGGGCTGACCCCAAGGGACCTTTGAAGGTTGCCAGGGCTATGGGGCAATTATACCCTCTGAGTGAGGAACATTTAGCTCGCTTTGCACTGCCTAAAGTGGATGCCCTGGTCACGGCTGTGACAGAGTCTGCATGCAGTTGTTATGCTGCTAGAGCCTGCCTGGCTTGGTTACAGGAGGCAGTGGAACAGCCCGGTGATGGAGCAGAGACCTTATCTGAAGTGGCTCCACGGATGGAGTCGGCCTTGTCCTTTTTGGCTGACGCCCTTTATGATATGGTCAGAGCTTCGGCTAAGCAAATGGCTGTAGCAGTGGCGGCTCGCCGCACTCTTTGGCTACGACATTGGGCGGCGGACATGGCTTCTAAGCAAAGGTTGGTAAAGTTGCCCTTTCAAGGCCTTTTCCTGTTTGGTGAGGAGCTGGAAAACATTGTTAAAGGCCTGGGGGATTCCAAACCTCAGCGCTTGCCCGAAGATAGGCCGAAGCCTTCCTCTAAGGGTCAGGCGGTCCGCTCCTCTTACAGACCTCGCTTCCATGAAGCTAGAAGGTACCGCCCGGGGCGTGCTGCTGGGTTCACTTCGTGTGCCCGCTTTCAGCAGAGAAACTCCTTTCGCTCGGACAAACGTTCCGCAGCTGCCGGTTCAAGGCCTGGAGTTCAGGGGCGACCCTCTCAATGATGGTGCGCCGGCCCTCTCCTCATTTCCTGTCATCGGAGGAAGACTTCCCTCTTTTTCGAGGAGTGGGCCAAAATCTCCGCAGATCAGTGGGTCTTGGACCTGATCAGAGACGGATACCGAATAGAATTCGATGCCCCGGTGAGAGACTTGTTTGTGGCGTCCCGATGCGGTTCTGCCGCCAAACGGGTGGCGGTAGAGGAGACTCTGCACAGTCTGTGCCAGATAGAGGCTGTGACCCCGGTGCCTTCCGCCGAACAAGGTCTGGCAGCTATATAGGTGGGGCTTAGTGGACCTGACTCAGAAGCACCTGGATGGGAGCCCAGGTAGACAGCAGGAGGAAGAGCCAGAGCAGCAGTCAGGTACAGTATACTGTACTTGCACATATAGTCTTACTATACTTACTACAGGGAATTAGGGAGGGAAGGGGATGCAGAGGGCTGCACAGGGAGGGGGGAGGGGAGGGGATGCAGAGGGCTGCACAGGGAGGGGGGAGGGATTGGGAGTGCAGAGGACTGCACAGGGAGGGGGCAGGGGAGGGATTGGGAATGCAGAGGGCTGCATAGGGAGGAGGCAGGGGAGCGGAATGCAGAGGGAGGGCAGGAGGAAGTACCAAGTACTGTAATACTATATATGCAAACCAAATGTTTTCTATTTCCAGCAGTGAGAAACCTGGAGGAACAGCACGGAGAGGAAGCCAGGAACACTACAGAGAATCCAGGAGCTGCAGCCAGGATGTCCTAACAGCTGGCAGACTTATCAAGGAGGAAACCACTTACCTGCGAGGAAAAATACAAAGTAAAAACATTATTATACCTCATCCTTGGAACCTGTGTTTTATTTGTCATACTTGTGACATAACATTAAAGAATGTCTATTTCTAAGTTGGGGGGGGGGGGGGGGGCGGGGTTGAGCATGCCTTTGCTTAGCGCAGTAATGGCCCAGCTCTGCACCCTCCGCTCGCACCACCGTGTTCTCCTTCTGGCTGTTGCCCTTTACTATTCTGGCTCTGAGCCGGAGAGCCATTCCAGCAGCACGAAAAGGATCAAGGAGGACCAGGCGGCACAGAGCCCAAGCCTTAAACAAAAGGCCACACACTGATCAAAATGCAAACCACCTCCAGTGAGTTTTAATTTTTTTCTGAAGACGAAGCAATTTGTGCTGTGAATTCCGGTTGTTTCAATAATGCTTAAATTCAGCATCTTGTTTTCCTTTTGAAGAAAAAATATTTCAGCATATTCAGATTTGTTCTGTAAGCTAAAAATATTTCTTCCTTATCCTTCTACTTTAGCCCAGATGGGTTAATGTCACCCTGCTAGCAGATGGAAACTGGATTGTAATTTTTATGACATACTTAACCAACATCTCTGGCGCCAGCAGACAGACCTCAAAAGTAGGATATCAAAGGAAACATAGTTTATTTCAAGGAAAACTAATTTGTGTAGGAAGACTAGTATACTTTTCCTCTTGTTAATAAGGGAAAGTCAGCTGCCATATTATCCTTCTATATGCCTTTCACCCAGCCAATCTCAATCTATTTGTTAAGTTCACGAGGCCCTGTCATTCATTTAATAAAGATGCAGACTTCCTTTGGTTCAGAGAGAACCGTTCTCCAGAAAATATTTGTAAGGTAGCCACTGTATTCTCCTTATCATCCTTTGCTAAGCACCACAGATTACAGGTGCAGGCCAGGGAGGAGGCTGCCATCAGGGTAGTTCTTATGTTTGATGTTCTGTTAATATCAGTTTTGGAGACATGTCTTCAGGTTAGATTCTGCACTCAAAAGCTTTACAGCGTACCAGTGACGGGGGGGCTCCGCAATTTGGATTTACCTCCCCAATGTCTGCTGAGTTGGCTAGCAGCTATCCCCAAGCCCCACCGGCAGAAGCTGTGACAATATTCACCACCATGCTGCCTACCCTGCTTCCCCCTCCTTCGTGCACATGCTCAATTTCACTAAAACCGCGAATGCACACCGGGGCAGGAAAGCAGGGCACTGAATATCTCTACAAGAAGGCTTCTGGCGGGATTGGGAGACCCCCCACTGGCCCAGGTATGTGGGGTTGTTGCGGGGGTGGGGGGAGGAGGGACTATGGCAGGGAAGCATTTTAATAGGAAAAAAAGGTGCTAACAGTCTGCATGGGTTCCAATCTTCCCCCCTCCCCAGTTTTAAAAAGAAAAATTTCCCATGGCTGTGAAGTAGCTCTTCTCCCATGACTAGCTTCCACCAGACTTTTTCCCTTATGTGGATGTACTGCATCGGAGGCCACAGCAAGTGAGTATCACTCTTGCCTTTTCAGGTATAGGGGAAGGTGGCCCAGTAGAAACAAAGGCGGTGCAAGCTTCAGAATCAGGTCCGCCTGCTCCTGAGGATGCCCCGCCTGAGAGCTTGGGACATTGTCCAGCTGCTTGGATCGATGACTGCCACCTTGGAAGTGGTGCCATGGGCGAGAGCGCACCGGAGACCAGTATTCTCTACTTCAACGATGGTCTCCAGTATCTCAGGATTATCAGTGCAGACTTTCTTGGCTCCCTGCGGCCTGCCTCAGTATGGAGTGGTGGCTCTCGGACAGCATGTTGCGGCGGGGAATGCCACTGGCACTCCCCGATTGGTGTCTAGTGGTGACAGATGCCAGCCTGAAGGACTGGGGCGCACATTGCCAGGGGAAGCATGCCCAGGGTCTGTGGACGCCCGACGAGTCGGAGTGGTCTATCAACCGCCTGGAGTTGAAAGCGGTGTTTCTGGCTCTTCTGGCCTTTCAAGTGACCCTGGAAGGATTGGCTGTCTGAGTGATGTCGGACAACACGACAGCAGTGGCCTACATAAATCGACAAGGTGGCACTCAGTGCAGAGCTCTAGCCGCGCAGGCTGAACTAATTTGCTACTGGGCCGAGCTGCATCTCTATAGTCCCTGTCAGCAGCTCACATTGCAGGTCAGAGCAATGTGCAAGCCGACTATCTAAGCAGGCATCAGATCGATCCAGCGGAGTGGGAACTAGCAGACGATGTATTCCTGCAGATATGTGCCAAATGGGGCAAGCCAGGGATGGATCTTATGGAGACCAGTTACAATGCCAAAGTCCCGTGCTTCTTCAGCAGACGGAAGGATCCTCGCGCTGCCGGGTTGGATGCCTTGGCTCAACCCTGGCCCCTGGGCTTGCTGTATGTCTTCCCTCCGTGACCCTTGATAGGGCGAGTGCTCCTGCGGATTCAGCTGCATCCAGGAGAAGTGGTGCTCATCGCCCTGGATTGGCCCAGGAGGCCTTGGTATGCGGACCTCCGACAGATGCTGTTGGAGGCTCCCTTTCTGTTACCTCTGGTTCCGCACCTGTTGTCACAGGGTCCGGTGGCCATGGAGGATGCCTGCCGCTTTGGTCTTATGGTATGGCGATTGAGAGGGCACAATTGAGAGATAAAGGCTACTCAAATAAGGTAATTTCCACTCTCCTGCAGGCCCGTAAGTGCTCCACTTCCGTGGCTTATGCCAGGATTTGGCGCCAGTTTGAAGTCTGGTGTGTTTCAAGAGCGCTTTCTCCGTTGCGGGCTCCTGTCTCGCCGATTCTGGACTTTTTGCAGGATGGTGTACACAAAGGCTTGGCTTATAATTCCCTGTGGGTGCAAGTGGCAGCATTGGCCTCCTACGTGGCAAGGTTGAAGGCATGTCCTTAGCTGCTCATCCAGATGTGGCACGGTTTCTTAGGGGGTGCTTCGGCTCCGTCCTCCCCTGCGGGCACCTTGTCCAGCTTGGAACCTGGGGTTAGTATTGAAGGCCCTTCAGGTGGCTCCCTTTGAACCACTTCGGCGTGCTTCAGAGAGAGATTTGACACTGAAGGCCGTCTTTTTAGTGGCCATTACCTCGGCGAGACGGGTGTCAGGGCTCCAGGCGCTGTCCTGTAGAGACCCTTTTCTGCAATTCTCAGAGTCAGGGGTCACAGTTCGGACCGTGCCTTCCTTCATGCCTAAGGTGGTTTCAGCGTTTCACCTAAACCAGCCTGTTTTTCTTCCCTCCTTTGTTGAGGAGGAGTTTCCAGGTTCATTTGGGCAGTTGCACCTTTTGGATGTGCGCCGGACTCTGTTGCAGTATCTGCGAATTACAAATTCTTTCAGGACCTCTGATCATCTCTTTGTGCTGTTTGCAGGTCCTCGCAGAGGGTCTTCAACGTCTAAAGCCACTATTGCCCGTTGGCTCAAAGAAGCTATCTTTTCAGCATGTCTGCTGTCTGGCCGGGCTCCACCTGAAGCCTTTAAGGCACATTCCACAAGAGCGATTTCCTCTTCCTGGGCGGAAACTGGAGCACTCTCTCGTCAAGAGATATGCAGTGCAGCAACATGGGCTTCTAAGCTCTCTTTTGCCTGACATTACAGGTTGGATGTGGCTGCTAGGAGGGATGCGCGTTTTGGAGTACAGGTGCTAGCGCGTGGTGTGGCTTGTTCCCACCCTATTTAGGGATTGCTTTGTTACAGCCCATACATAATGGCTTCATCTGCTTGATGACAAGGAAGAGAAAATTAGGTTCTTACCATGATAATTTTCTTTCCTTTAGTCATAGCAGATGAAGCCATGAGCCCTCCCTGTATGATTGTCTGTATTGCAGTGATTCTGATTTTAGGTGCTGTTCTTGTTTCCTGAAGTTAAATTCCTTCCTTGGGGAGTCTGAAAACAGTCTTCAGGATTCTTGTTACAGTTATAGGAGGATGAGTTCATTCCCTCCAGTTCATGTTTTGGGAGGATGAGTTTATACCCTCCAGGAGGATGCAAGTATTCCCTCCGTTTATACAAAGTGGAGGACGAGTTTATTCCCTCAGGAGGATGAGTTCATTTTTGAGTTCATGCCCTTGTTAAGGGGCCATTGTTCGCTGTGAGGAAAGTTCATGTTATTCCCATTGCGGTTTGCCATACTGCTTTGGAAGCTTCAAATACTGAAGAGGCAGTGGAGCTAGCTGGCCATGAGGCACTGAGCAAAGTTGAGTGCTCTCTATCTCCCCCTGCTGGTTGATGGACACAACCCATACGTAATGGCTTCATCTGCTATGACTAAAGGAAAGAAAATTGTCATGGTAAGAACCTAATTTTCCCTTTTCAAGGGTTGGGCAATAAGCCAGAATGGATCCAGATCTTCCATTAGGACTAGGCCGTGTTGAACAACCTTGCAGAACAAAGTGGTTGGTCTTCCTGGAGGTGTAATGTGCCAGTATATGGGAGGCAAGGTCAATCTAGTGCCACCAGGATAATTTAGAAATGGATTGCTGGATAGTTGTCTGAGGACTCTGCTGAGCAACGGCCAAGAAGGCAACACATGCTGTCCTTGTATGGACCAAAGCTGCCCAGTGCAATGCTGTCTAAGCTGGGTTTTCTGTACTGGATTAGAAATGGGCAAAGTTTGCATTTTGCATTGAGGCCATTAGTTTGAAGTAGGGGAGACCCCAGTGATCATCACTTTCTAAAACATCTCCAGACTCTGCTCTTGTTACCCATAGAATTCCTGCTCAAGAAGTCTGCCTGAATGTTGTTGGTCCCAGCCTAAGAGAGCTGCCAGGAGGCACATCACCCACCTTCTGCCTCCTGTGCCACCGCTACACTCCTGGTTCTTTCTTGATTGTGCATGTACACTGTTACGGTTGACAAAACCAGATTAAACATAGGTAAACTTTTATTTTTGTTCCCTGTTTTGTGTGTGGAGGAGGGGAAGGAAGGGCTGCAACATCAGGACTCTGGTTAGGATTGCCAGCAGTCTCAGAATTTTCATTGCATACTTATCTTTCCACCTTCCAGAAGTTATGTGGACATTTGTCTTGAGTTGAAAATTTTTATCTGCTGATCTATAGTCGTTTCTTCCCCCCCCACAATGTGAGTGAACCTGCCCTGCCTGCATCCATTGTAACTAGTAGCAGAGACGGTAGGTAGGATCCAGTCAGTGGGAGCGGAGGACTGGAAGGCAGCTCTAGTCACCCAAAGGGAGGAGGTGATCTGGAGAGAAGCAGCTCCAATAGCTACAGTACACATACACTGACTGCAATTAAAGAATTACACCTTACAAACTGCCGCCTTCCCTCCTAATCAAACACATACAAACACGTTACCCCTCACCCCCCCAACATACACACTCATGCAGAGGAGTTGGAAAGGATTCCATGAGCCATGCTATGTATGCTTTCCCCATTTGTTTCTCTACAGGATAAGATCTTTGACTTATTTATTTATGGTTCATTTCTACCCCACATTTTCCCACAAATGCAGGCGCAATGTGGCTTACACGAATTATAAAAGAAGAAAAGTACAATACATGAATGCTATTGAAGAATAAGGATGTAACGCTAACAACTATGATGCTATTAAAAAAAATTGTAAGAACTTTGTTTCATGAATGTTTTATCTAAGAATTCGTAATTCTTTTACCCTTGCATTTATCGGTTATGATCCTAAACACTCTGTTAATTCTTAGATGTATGTTCTAGTTCTCTGACTGTAATCTGTTTCAAACGTTATGGACTTAGCAGAATATAAGAGAGGGGAATGTAAAAGAGGAATGTAAATGCATATACTAGTGATATATCTTTTTATATCGGTATATAGGTCTGTGTAACGAAATGCCATCTTTACTGTGATCAGTTCTGGAGATTCTGAGCGAAAGGAGAGACATGCCTCTGTATTGCTCTGTAATGCATCTTGAGCACTGCATTCAGTTCTGGTTGCTGTATCTCAAAGATATAGCGGAATTAGAAAAGGTTCAAAGAAGAGCAACCAAAATGATAAAGGAGATGGAACTCCTCTCGTATAAGGAAAGGCTAAAGAGGTTAGGGCTCTTCAGCTTGGAAAAAGAGACTGATGAGGGGAAATATGATTGAGGTCTACGAAATCCTGAATGGTGTAGAACAAGTAGAAGTGAATCGATTTTACCTGTTCCAGAAGTACAAAGGTTAGGGGGACACTCAAGGAAGTTGCATGGAAATACTTTTAAAACAAATTGGATAAAATATTTTTCGCTCAACGAATAGTTAAGCTCTGAAACTCTTTGCCGGACTATATAAACACATGCCTAGACTATATAAACAGTAAGTTACACACTTACAGGGATAACTCTCTACTTGATAGAAGAAGGGAAAGAAAGGTAACTAAAGTTAGTAGAAAAACTAAAGTACAGTGCTCTTCCTTTGAAACCAAAGGATCACCATATGAAGCTGGAGAATGGAAGGATTACAATACCTTGTCCACTGAAGGTAGTGGCCATATGGAGCAGAATAGAAACCAAACAGAATACATTGAACCACCAAGAGAATCATAGCAGCAGAGGAAAGGAGGACCAGATAGGCAGAGTGGGTGGTCCAAGTTGTCTTTATTTTTCAATGTTTCTACAATATTGAATGCTCATTACTTTTGATGCCCTGTTTTATTTGATGCTAATACATTTCTTTACCTTGAGCTTAAATCCTTGTTGTATGAAAAAGAAATTCAAATGTTTCTATGTTCTGTGTAAGAATCATTTCATTATAAAGTGTTCTGTTCATTACATTGGCTCTTTAGTTTTCTGTGCACTTTATTTTCGTTGCTCTGTTGCCATAAGGCGCAGCAAATTCTTTGTATGTTTGTGAATATGTAGGAGCATGTGAGTGATGGATGCATAGCTTTGGAGGGACACGTCTTGAGTATGTTAGCTTTTGAGCTGGCGATTGTGGTGTTTATCATTTGTAAAGATGGTAATCTTGACAATCTCATACCTGACTTTCTCTTAAGTATTCAATATCAACTCATAATGAAAATAAAAGAAAATAAAGCAGTACAGCCTAGCTGCCATGATTTTCTGTAGTAGAAAAAGAAAATTATAACGTGACAAAAGAAATTGAGAGCTGCACTTGTTCTGAACAAGAGTAAGTTTATGGTTAGAGTGAAGGACTTCAGAAGACTAATAAATGCCAGATAGGTTTGACAAACTGGCCTGTTATGGCTTTCGCATCACAAACCCTCTGTGTTGGAAGTCAAAGGCGAATACTTCCTTCTCTTCAAGCTGACCTCCGACTGATGCCAATGACCTCTGTTGATTTTCTCAGTTTCAAGGGTGAACAGTGCACTCTTGATACCAGTGGCGATCCAGGATCCATGAAGATTGATGCTTCTGATGCTGAAGTCAATGCACCAGACTTCAGTTGCCAAGTCTATTTGCAGTGCTTGTCACGACCATGAAGATCTCTTGGCCATCTGTGAACAGTTTGCAAAAGAAATCATGATTAGGCCACAGGTATCACTTATTAGTATCCATGATTTTATTTATTCATTCAAGACTTAGTATACTGCTTTAGCTGACTAGCAGGACAAAACAGTATAGAGACTAATAAATATAATGAAAGGAATTACAAATGGGGGGGGGGGGGACTTTTTTGTGGGATATTCTGGAAAATATTAGCTGCAGCATCAAAACAACTCCATTTTGACCAGATGCGCCTTGATTGAGAGCCTGAGGTCCTCAACTGAAGCCTACACAGGACTGAGTGTGTGGTTGGGGAAGGAGGGAAAATTGAAAAATGGCTGCTTACGGAGCTATTTCAGCATATCGAGCATCATGGGTTCAATTCCCACTGCAGCTTCTTGTGACCCTGGGCAAGTCACCTAACCTGCCATTGCCTCAGGTACAAAATACCAAGATTGTGAGCTCTCTAGGGATAGAGATAGTATCTGCTTATAGTTGGATTGTAAGCCACATTGAACCTGAACTCTGGGATAATGCCAGATACAAATGTCATAATATTACCCATAATGAACCCAAGATTCTTTTTCTGGTGACACTGGCATTGTATACTTATAGTTGGGATGATTCTGATCTCCATCACTTTTACACTGCCATTTAGACACCAGTTCTAATTATCATCTTGCTGTTCCCCACAATTGAGTCATGATAAAATAACTATGAATAAATTAGTCTCATCTGCAGATTTGAACACTTCACTTGCTGCTCCTTGTTTGACATCAGCTATGAATATATTTTAAAAAAGCAATGGTCTGAGAATAACACTTGACTTTCTGTTCTGGAAGATAAGACTTCTTGTCTTCTTGCAAGTTGCAGATTCACAAAGACATTGCACCCAAAAAAGACTTTTTTTTTCTTTCTGCATAATTATTCATCTTATCAAAATAACTTATAAATAAACCCTTTTATAAGGGGCGATAGGAAAACCTGCACTAACTAATCAAGTGGCATCCAAAAGCAATGGGGTGTTGAGTACATTGTGTACAAATTCCATGGAGTTCATTTGTTTGTAGTCCTAAAGGGCAGTTTTTAAAGCCATTTTTACCCATATAAATGGTGGTTTAGTCAAACTGGTATGTTTTGTCAGGTTTCCTCGGTCTAGTATAAAGTTACCCATTGTTCCACGACACAGTATTTTAAGAATACATTTTTTTTTTTTTTTGTAATCTGGTGAGATCACTAATGATCAGACTAGATATGTTTAAAGAAGTCATTCCTGGGAAATGAAGTTTAGGTCTGTGACTTTATTTATGCATAGCAAGTATCAAAGCAAGAGAGTGCATTTGATAATTTGATGTAAGGTCCACAACTAAAAATAAACATTGCCTGTGCACTTTGTCACCTATCAGTATTGAGAAACTCTAACAATGTATGTGAATTTGTTTAATATAAATCAAATGTGTGCACCTATATTTTTGTGCTCTTATTTAAGAGTCTAAGGGGTCCTTTTACTAAGGCACACTAGTGTTTGGGTTTTTTTTTAGCGCATGCTAAAAACTAGCACACACTAGAGACGCCGATAGGAATATATGGGTATCTCTAGTGTTTAGCGCACGCTAAAAATGCTAGTGCGCCTTTGTAAAAGACCCCCTAAATGAATATGTTTAAAAGAAAAGATCTTGCCATTAAACACAACTTTGAAATGGTATGCCTCTGCATGAAGTACTACTCAGTTTCTCTCAGTCACTAATAATTTAACTGTTACATTAGAAAATGGAATTACTTAACAGTTTTACAGGGTTGCATCTGTTATACTGACACAGCTTTGATAGGTTGCTTCAATTGTATAATTATCTGCAGAGTAAGGGTTTTTGTTTTTCTTTTAACAAGAAAAATATTTAAACCAAATAGGAGGAAATATTTTTTCACTCAGCGAATTGTAAAGTTCTTGAACTCTTTTCCGGAGGGTGTGGTAATTGCGGTTAGTGTATCTGGGTTAAAATTTTTTTGGACGAATTACTGGAGAAAAAGTCAATAGTCTGGTATTGAGACAGACATGGGCAGCAACTGCTTGCCCTGGGATTTGTAGCATGGAGTGTTTCTCCAATTTGGATTTCTGCCAGGTACTTGTGGCCTGGCTTGGCTACTTTGTGGAAAACAGGATACTGGACTAGATGGACCATTGGTCTGACCCAGTAACATAGTAACATAGTAACATAGTAGATGACGGCAGATAAAGACCTGCATGGTCCATCCAGTCTGCCCATGACAAACTCATATGTGTATACCTTATCTTGAATTTGTACCTGTCCTTTTCAGGGCACAGACCATATAAGTCTGCCCAGCAGTATTTCCCGCCTCCCAACCACCAGTCCCGCCTCCCATCACCGGCTCTGGTACAGACCGTATAAGTCTGCCCTCCCCTATCCTCGCCTCCCAACCACCACCCCCTCTTCCCCCCAACTGCTCCGCCACCCAATTTCAGCTAAGCTTCTGAGGATCCATTCCCTCTGCACAGGATTCCTCTATGCATATCCCACGCATGTTTGAACTCCGTTACCGTTTTCATCTCCACCACCTCCCGCGGGAGGGCATTCCAAGCGTCCACCACCCTCTCCGTGAAAAAATACTTCCTGACATCTTTCCTGAGTCTGCCCCCCTTCAATCTCATTTCATGTCCTCTCGTTCTACCGCCTTCCCATCTCCGGAAAAGGTGCGTTTGCGGATTAATACCTTTCAAATATTTGAACGTCTGTATCATATCACCCCTGTTCCTCCTTTCCTCCAGGGTGTACATGTTCAGGTCAGCAAGCCTTTCTTTATACGTCTTGGAACGTAATTCCCATACCATCCTCGTAGCTTTTCTTTGCACCGCTTCCATTTTTTTTACATCCTTCGCAAGATACGGCCTCCAAAACTGAACACAATACTCCAGGTGGGGCCTCACCAACGTCTTATACAGGGGCATTAAAACCTCCTTTCTTCTGCTGGTCACTCCTCTCTCTATACAGCCTAGCAATCTTCTAGCTACTGCCACTGCCTTGTCGCACTGTTTCGTCGCCTTCAGGTCCTCGGATACTATCACCCCAAGATCCCTCTCCCCGTCCGTGCCTATCAGACTCTCCCCGCCTAACACATACGTCTCCCTTGGATTTCTACTCCCCAAGTGCATCACTTTGCATTTCTTCGCATTGAATTTTAATTGCCAAACGTTAGACCATTCTTCTAGCTTCTTCAGATCTTTTTTCATGGTTTCCACACCCTCCGGGGTGTCCACTCTGTTGGAAATCTTGGTGTCATCCGCAAAAAGGCAAACCTTACCTTGTAACCCCTCGGCAATGTCACTCACAAATATATTGAACAGAATGGGCCCCAGCACCGATCCCTGAGGCACTCCACTACTCACCTTTCCCTCCTCCGAGCGAACTCCATTCACCACCACCCTCTGGCGTCTGTCCGTCAACCAGTTCCTAATCCAGTTCACCACTTCGGGTCCTATCTTCAGGCCGTCTAGTTTATTTAAGAGCCTCCTGTGGGGAACCGTGTCAAAAGCCTTGCTGAAATCTAAGTATATGACGTCCATAGCACGTCCATAGCAGTATGGCTACTCTTATGTTCTTATATAGGTTATATTTAAGTGGAAACTCATTATTGTATTCCTTTTGCTAATATGTCTTTCCTTGTCATCAAGCAGATGCAGCCATTACAGATGGGTTGTGTCCATCAACCAGCAGAGGGAGATAGAGAGCACACTTTTTTCAGTGCCTCATACCAGCTTGCTCCACTGCCTCTCTTCAGTATTCTCTATCTCCCCTAGCAGAGTGGCTGCAGCTTCTTCGAGCTCCATCTAAAATCTGCCTGGAGGTTGCTCCTGTGCTTTTGCCAGTTGTTAGCAGGGGTGTTGGAGGCTATAGCAGCTTCACTTTAAAGGCACATAGGTTCGCCCTTTCCCTGCCTTACCCATACCTCCGTGGATGTGGACACATTGCTTAGCTTTCCCTGTCCTTCCCCACCAACAGTGGATGCAGGCACATAGGTTCGCCCTTTCCCTGCCTTTCCCACTCACCTGAGCCTCCGGAATTCTAGTTACCTCTGCTTTCCTCACAGCGTTAAAAAAAAAAAAAAGTTGTCGCGCTTTGGCGTTTAGACGCTGGAACAGAGGTTTTTCCTTGCCTTTTTTTTGTGGGACCGGAGCTGTGATACTCTGTCCAGTGAGGTAAGAGTGTTTTCTGACTCCTCCGGGGTGGGCCCGTGATCGGGGCGATTTTGGCGCGAACCGCCATTTTTAATTTTACCTCCGTTTTCGGCAATGGCTGCGGAGACAGTAAAGCGCTGTTCCAAGTGTGGCAAGCGCAGATCAGCAGCGGGGCTCTGTAAATCGTGCTGTACAGACGTTAGAGCCGACCCGACCATGGCGAGCAACGATTCTTCGCGCTCTGAGCTGGCAGCGGGCGCCATTTTGAATTTACCACATGGAGTGACCTCCGCTGAGTCGGAGAGTCCTGAGCCTGGGGGGAGGCCTCGGAGCGAGGCTGATATGGGAGATACTAGCCCCGACAGAGATCCGGGTGCCCAGGGTGAGTTTTTCTCCCCTGATTTTGTCTTATTAATGCATAAAGCATACATGCTTAAAAGAGCTCTCCCACAAAACCCGGCACGGGCCTCTTCTAATGCCCCCCCCCCCCCCCGGTGGATTCTAGCCTGGGTATGCCCTCTGAGGCGTTATTCCCTGATAATTGGCAGAATATGAAGCGCAGAAGGGCTCATTCCCCTTCAGAGAGTGCTGCACCTCCATTCCCCCCCCCCCCCCCCCCCGTGGTCGGGCTGAGAGGATTCGGAGGACTCTGGCAGGCCTTCATGGTCTGAGGAGCCAGAGTCCGGTGCAGAAGTGACTCAGGATCTGGACGATCCCTCCACGTTGAGGATTTTCCACCGCGATGAGCTGCCAGCGCTTATTTCTGATGCCCTGCAGGCTCTCTCTATTGAGGACCTTTGCTAGTGGCATAGCCTCCTCTGTGAATCCTAGGATGGCTAGTACCAAAAAGCCTAATCGAGCCTTTCCTTTGCATGACTCCATCCAAGAGCTTATTTCGGCTCAATGGGCTGACCCCGAGGGACCTTTGAAAGTTTCCAGGGCTATGGGGCAATTATACTCTCTGAGTGAGGAGCATATGGCTCGCTTTTTGCTATGCCTAAAGTGGATGCCCTAGTCACAGCTGTGACAGAGAACTACCCTCCCTGTTGAAGGAGGTGTTGCCCTGAAGGATATTCAAGACCGTAGACTCAAATCAGCACTTAAACGGTCATTTGAAATTGCAGATCTCACTATTCGAGCGTCTGCATGCAGTTGTTATGCTGCTAGAGCCTGCCTGGCATGGTTGCAACAGGCAGTGGAATAGCCCGGTGATGGAGCGGAGCCCTTTTCAGATGTGGCTCCGCGGATGGAGTCGGCCTTGTCCTTTCTTGCTGACGCCCTTTATGATATTGTCAGAGCTTCGGCTAAACACATGGCAGTAGCAGTGGCGGCTCGCCATTTCTTTGGCTACGGCATTGGGCGGCGGACATGGCCTCTATGCAAAGGTTGGTGAAGTTGCCCTTTCAAGGCCTTCTCCTGTTTGGTGAGGAGTTGGAGAAAATTGTGAAGGGCCTGGGTGAGGCTAAACCCCAGCACTTGCCCGAAGATAGGCCTCAGCCTTCCTCTAAGGGTGCAGCGGTCCACTCCTCTTACAGACCTCGCTTCCGTGACGCTCGAAGGTACCGCCCGGGGCGTTCTGCTGGGTTCACTTCTCGTGCCCGTTTTCAGCAGAGGAACTCTTTTCGCTCGGACAAACGTTCCACAGCCACTGGCTCAAGGCCTGGAGTTCAGGGGCGACCCTCTCAATGATGGTGCGCCGGCCCTCTCCTCGAGTCCTGTCATCGGAGGACGTCTTTCCCTCTTTGCTGAGGAGTGGGCCAACATTTCCTCAGATCAGTGGGTCTTGGACCTGATCAGAGACGGTTACAGAATAGAATTCAACGCCCCTGTAAGAGAAGTGTTTGTGGAATCCCGATGCGATTCTGCTGCCAAACGGGCGGCAGTAGAGGAGTCTTTACAAGGTCTGATTCAGATAGGGGCCGTGTCCCCGGTACCTCCCGCCGAACACGGCTGCGGCCGCTACTCCATCTACTTTGTGGTGCCGTGAAAAGGAGGGTCTTTTCGTCCTATTCTGGACTTAAAAGAATTAAACAAGTCCCCGAGAGTGCGGCATTTTCACATGGAAACCCTGTGCTCCGTCATTGCGGCGGTACAGCCAGGAGAGTTTCTCACGTTTCTGGACCTGAAAGAAGCTTACTTGCACATACCATTTTGGCCCCCGCACCAGAAGTTTCTGAGGTTTGCGGTGATGGGAAAGCATTTCCAGTTCCGGGCCTTGCCTTTTGGCCTCGCCACAGCTCCCCGCACCTTTTCGAAGGTTATGGTGGTAGTAGCTGCCTTTCTAAGGCAAGAGGGTATTCGGGTTCACCCATACCTGGACGACTGGCTCATTCGAGCAAACTCTGCTGCAGAGAGTCAGCATGTAACAGCCAGAGTGGTCTCAGTACTTCAGTCTCTGGGCTGGGTCGTCAATTTGGCCAAAAGTCACCTGACCCCCTCGCAGTCTCTAGAATATTTGGGGGCCAGGTTTGACACAGCCTCGGGGTATGTGTACCTACCCGAGCAAAGGCGGTGCAAGCTTCAGAATCAGGTCCGTCTGCTCCTGAGGATGCCCCGCCCGCGAGCTTGGGACATTATCCAGCTGCTTGGATCGATGACGGCCGCCATGGAACTGGTGCCCTGGGCGAGAGCGCACCTGAGACCTCTATAGTATGCTGTACTCCAAAGATGGTCTCCAGTATCTCAGGATTACCAATGCAGACTCTCTTGGCTCCCTGCGGCCTGACTCAGCATGGAGTGGTGGATCTCAGACAGCATGCTGTGGCGCGGAATGCCGCTGGTGCTCCCCGATTGGTGCCTAGTGGTGACAGATGCCAGTCTGAAAGGCTGGGGCGCACATTGCAAGGGGAAGCATGCCCAGGGTCTATGGACACCCGAGGAGTCGGAGTGGTCCATCAACCGCCTAGAGTTGAAAGCGGTGTTTCAGGCCTTCTGGCCTTTCAAGTGACCCTGGAAGGATTGGCTGTCAGAGTGATGTCGGACAACACGACAGCAATGGCCTACATAAATCGACAAGGCGGCACTCAGTGCAGAGCTCTAGCCGCGCAGGCCGAACAAATTTGTCACTGGGCCGAGCTGCATCTACAGTTTCTGTCGGCAGCTCACATTGCAGGTCAGAGCAACGTGCAAGCCGATTATCTAAGCAGGCATCAGATCGATCCAGCGGAGTGGGAACTTGCAGACTAAGTGTTCCTGCAGATATGTGCCAAGTGGGGCAAGCCCGTGATGGATCTTATGGCGACAAGCTCCAATGCCAAAGTCCCGTGCTTCTTCAGCAGACTGAGAGATCCTTGCGCGGCGGGGTTGGATGCCTTGGCTCAACCCTGGCCTCCGGGCCTACTGTATGTGTTCTCTCCGTGGCCCTTGATAGGGCGAGTGCTCCTGCGGATTCGTCTGCATTCAGGAGAAGTGGTTCTCGTCGCCCCGGATTGGCCCAGGAGGCCTTGGTATGCGGACCTCCGACAGATGCTCGTAGAGGATCCCCTTCAGTTACCTCTGGTTCCCAACCTGTTGTCACAGGGTCCGGTGACCATGGAGGACGCCGGCTGATTTGGTCTTATGGCCTGGCAATTGAGAGGCAGAGGCTATTCCAATAAAGTAATTACCACTCTCCTACAAGCCCGCAAGCGTTCCACTTCCGTGGCTTATGCCAGGATTTGGCACCAATTTGAAGTCGGTGTGCTTCCAGAGAGATTACACCCCTGCGGGCTCCTGTCTCGCCGATTCTGGACTTTTTGCAGGATGGTGTACAAAAAGGCTTGGCCTATAATTCCCTGCGGGTGCAAGTGGCAGCATTGGCCTCCCTGCGTGGCAAGGTTGAAGGTGTGTCTTTAGCTGCTCATCCGGATGTGGCACGGTTTCTTAGAGGGGTGCTTCGGCTCCGGCCTCCCGTGTGGGCACCTTGTCCAGCTTGGAACCTGGGGCTAGTGCTGAAGGCCCTTCAGGGTGCTCCCTTTGAACCGCTTCGGCGTGCTTCAGAGAAAGATTTGACACTGAAGGCCGTCTTGTTAGTGGCCATTACTTCGGCGAGACGGGTGTCAGAGCTCCAGGCGCTGTCCTGTAGAGACCCTTTTCTGCAGTTTTCAGAGTCCGGGGTCACGGTTCGGAACGTGCCTTCCTTCTTGCCTAAGGTGGTTTCAGCGTTTCACCTAAACCAACCTATTTTCTTGCCCTTATTTGTCGAGGAGGAGTTTCCAGAATCTTTTGGGCAATTGCACCTGTTGGACGTGCGCAGGACTGTGCTGCAGTATCTGCGAGTTACTAACTCTTTCAGGACCTCTGATCATCTTTTTGTTTTGCTATCAGGTCCTCGCAGAGGGTCTCCAGCGTCTAAAGCCACTATTGCCTGCTGGCTTAAAGAATCTATCTTTTCAGCTTATTTGCTTGCCGGCCGGCCTCCGCCTGATGCCTTTAAGGCGCATTCCACTAGAGGAATTTCCTCTTCTTGGGCTGAAACTGGAGCACTCTCTCTTCAAGAGATTTGTAGTGCAGCAACATGGGCCTCTCAGCTCTCTTTTGCCCGACATTACAGGCTGGATGTGGCTGCCAGGAGGGACGCACATTTTGGAGTGCAAGTGCTGGCATGTGGTGTGGCTTGTTCCCACCCTATCTAGGGATTGCTTTGATACATCCCATCTGTAATGGCTGCATCTGCTTGATGACAAGGAAGGGAAAATTAGGTTCTTACCGTGATAATTTTCTTTCCTTTAGTCATAGCAGATGCAGCCATGATCCCTCCCTGTCTGATGCTATCTGCTGTAAATCTATTTCAGGTTCTGTTCGTGTTTCCTGGCGATTCCGTCCTTGGGAGAAAGTCGGAAAACAGTCTTCAGGATTCTTTTTCAATTAAAGGAGGATGACTTAATTCCCTCCAGTTTCATGTTTTGGAGGATGAGTTTATTCCCTCCGGGAGGATGTTTATTCCATCCATTCTGAGTTAATGCCCTTTGTTGTAGGGCCATCGTTTGCTGTGAGGAAAGCTCATGTTATTCCCATTGCGGTTTGCCATACTGCTTTGGAAGCTTCAAATACTGGAGAGGCAGTGGAGCAAGCTGGTATGAGGCACTGAAAAAAGTGTGCTCTCTATCTCCCTCTGCTGGTTGATGGACACAACCCATCTGTAATGGCTGCATCTGCTATGACTAAAGGAATAGAAAATTATCACGGTAAGAACCTAATTTTCCCTTTAAATCTGATTCATGGCACTCCCACACTTCACAGCATGGATCACTTAACTTTTCTTTCCCCCCTAAAACCCAAAAGGATAACTCTATGCAGAATCAGCCCAAAATCCATTAAGTCCAGCATCCTGTCTCAAACAATGATCAGTTTGGATTACAAGGACCCAAGAGATTCTAAAAAGTAGATTAATTCTCATAGCTGATTTCCAGGGATAAGCAGTGACTCTCCCAAGTCTACCTGGCTAATAACTTTTATTTGCACTTCCCTCTAGAAACTTGCCCAAACTTCTTATGCTAAATACCTTGACTGTGTCCTCCTTCAGTGGATTCCACAGCTTTAATTTGCTGGTTTGAAAAATATTCTTTTAATTTGTCTCCAGTCTGTTGGTCATTAAAACAAGAGAACACTCCATGTAACTAGTTTGACAGATTAAACAACTATTCCAGCCCAGTCTGTGATTTTATACATTTTTACCATATCCAATCCCCCCAACCCCCGGGACAGGTTTGGGAATCACTTTCATAGATGAGTCCTTATTGGAAGCTAAGCAAGAAATGAAGTTAACTGGTGACATTATACATTAACTAATGGTAAAGCAACTTTGAAACTGTTCAGTAAACATTAGCAGAGGGGAGTAGCAGCCAACATCTAGAAGATTAGCAGCACAATACATAACCAGAGCATGCACTCTGTCACCAGTGGTTGTAACCTTCTGCACTTGGGGTGTGAATGGGAAAGAACCCTGGAGAGCCTGTGCTGTGTGTTTACACTGCTAGCATGCTGAATCTTCCTGCCACTGTTTTGGAAGAGATGGAAATGAAGTAGAGAATGCAGAGGGAAAGTAGAAACCTTGGTGAGGGCAACATATTGAGATAAAGAAACATAGGATGTGTTCTGCCTACATAGTTAGGCATGTTTATATTTGTTGCTCTGAGCTGTGCTGTGCAGAGCAAAGCAGTTAATTTGCCAGGTTTATGTAGCTTTCAGTCTGCCCAGTAGGGTTGCCAGGGGAGGAGTATTGCATGGTTCAGGTTCTTCCCCATTGTTTTTGTGTGTGTGTGTGTGTTTGGTGGAGGAGTCTCAGCTGTTTGAGTTGAGGTGCCATATTTTCCACTCCTTTGGAATTCCCGCACCCTTTTTTGTCTACTGCCTCCTTCAGGAGGGCATTCCAAGCATCCATCCATCACTTTCTATGAAGAAATATTTCCTAAGGTTGCTTTTGATTCCACCTTGTAGCCTCACTTTGTCCTGCAGCTACAGAGTACTCCTTCATTTGAAAAAAGGCTTGTTTTTATTTCTGTAATACAGACCTTTAAATGCTTGAGATCACATCCCTAGTATGCATGTATTGTCAGGGGGACACGGACATGATGGCAGTCAATCCCCGGACTCCCCGCCTCAGACTTGCACGCATGTCTTTTCTCCACCCAGCCCAAGCTCAGTCACCTGCCTGAACAGAATAAGCCTCTGTGAACTACATAAGTACATAAGTACATAAGTAGTGCCATACTGGGAAAGACCAAAGGTCCATCTAGCCCAGCATCCTGTCACCGACAGTGGCCAATCCAGGTCAAGGGCACCTGGCACGCTCCCCAAACGTAAAAACATTCCAGACAAGTTATACCTAAAAATGCGGAATTTTTCCAAGTCCATTTAATAGCGGTCTATGGACTTGTCCTTTAGGAATCTATCTAACCCCTTTTTAAACTCCGTCAAGCTAACCGCCCGTACCACGTTCTCCGGCAACGAATTCCAGAGTCTAATTACACGTTGGGTGAAGAAAAATTTTCTCCGATTCGTTTTAAATTTACCACACTGTAGCTTCAACTCATGCCCTCTAGTCCTAGTATTTTTGGATAGCGTGAACAGTCGCTTCACATCCACCCGATCCATTCCACTCATTATTTTATACACTTCTATCATATCTCCCCTCAGCCGTCTCTTCTCCAAGCTGAAAAGCCCTAGCCTTCTCAGCCTCTCTTCATAGGAAAGTCGTCCCATCCCCACTATCATTTTCGTCGCCCTTCGCTGTACCTTTTCCAATTCTACTATATCTTTTTTGAGATACGGAGACCAGTACTGAACACAATACTCCAGGTGCGGTCGCACCATGGAGCGATACAACGGCATTATAACATCCGCACACCTGGACTCCATACCCTTCCTAATAACACCCAACATTCTATTCGCTTTCCTAGCCGCAGCAGCACACTGAGCAGAAGGTTTCAGCGTATCATCGACGACGACACCCAGATCCCTTTCTTGATCCGTAACTCCTAACGCGGAACCTTGCAAGACGTAGCTATAATTCGGGTTCCTCTTACCCACATGCATCACTTTGCACTTGTCAACATTGAACTTCATCTGCCACTTGCACGCCCATTCTCCCAGTCTCGCAAGGTCCTCCTGTAATCGTTCACATTCCTCCTGCGACTTGACGACCCTGAATAATTTTGTGTCATCGGCGAATTTAATTACCTCACTAGTTATTCCCATCTCTAGGTCATTTATAAATACATTAAAAAGCAACGGACCCAGCACAGACCCCTGCGGGACCCCACTAACTACCCTCCTCCACTGAGAATACTGGCCACGCAATCCTACTCTCTGCTTCCTATCTTTCAACCAGTTCTTAATCCATAATAATACCCTACCTCCGATTCCATGACTCAGCAATTTCTTCAGGAGTCTTTCGTGCGGCACTTTGTCAAACGCCTTCTGAAAATCCAGATATACAATATCAACCGGCTCCCCATTGTCCACATGTTTGCTTACCCCCTCAAAAAAATGCATTAGATTGGTGAGGCAAGACTTCCCTTCACTAAATCCGTGCTGACTTTGTCTCATCAGTCCATGTTTTTGTATATGCTCTGCAATTTTATTCTTAATAATAGCCTCCACCATCTTGCCCGGCACCGACGTCAGACTCACCGGTCTATAATTTCCCGGATCTCCTCTGGAACCCTTCTTAAAAATCGGAGTAACATTGGCTACCCTCCAGTCTTCCGGTACTACACTCGATTTTAGGGACAGATTGCATATTTCTAACAGTAGCTCCGCAAGTTCATTTTTTAGTTCTATTAATACTCTGGGATGAATACCATCAGGTCCCGGTGATTTACTACTCTTCAGCTTGCTGAACTGACCCATTACATCCTCCAAGGTTACAGAGAATTTGTTTAGTTTCTCCGACTCCCCCGCTTCAAATATTCTTTCCGGCACCGGTGTCCCCCCCAAATCCTCCTTTTGGCAATAGTATGACTTATAAAGAGGGTGCTCTGTCTACCTGGCCCTCTTTCTCCCAAGTAACAGGCCTCCCCACCCCCTCTTCAGCACAAGCCACCAAGCCTACTAGGGGCTACTTCCCTATTTACCAAGCACCAGACTCCGGACTACACGCGTGCTGTAAATCCATTTATTGAATGCTCCAAACTGCCTCCTTTTCACCCAGGATGCTGATTACAATATCTAAGGTTTTTACTTTTACTACTCCAACCATAAACAGGCTAACCCTGGCACTTTATCCATAGCTTCCATGCTCCTCTCACAGCCTTCATTCCCCTGGGGTCTCAGCAATGTAGAAATAGAGCAGACCTTACTAAGCAGCAGTTGCTAAAGTGCACCTTCCTATGGCTTCCTTTTACTTCAGCCTAATACCAAATTCCTAGAGGGTGGCGAACATCCCTTCCCATCTTCCTTCACAGTCTCGGGGGCTGATGCACAAAACTGACTGGGTCAGCAATATGCAATTTTGACAGGAGCGCTCTGGCAACAATTGTAAAAGATTTTTTTTACGTACTCTGTGTAGCAAGGATTAAATGGATTGGATGACTAGACCCCTTCCAGGAAAGGTTTTTCATAGTTCCAAGAAGCCAGCAGATGGTTCGGTTTGTCACAAGAGTGGAGATTTTTGGTGAATTTGCAGCTGGGAAAAAGATCATAATGGTGGAAAACACCAATAGAGCATCAGCTTAAGATAAGCAGTATATATATTTTCATAGGAAAAATGTTTGGCTTTACTGGTGCGGTGATTTTCATCTGAGACTTTAATTTCCCAGCAGGGCAATATGGCAATATACTGAGCACCATAATATAAAATTTAAAATGAATGCTTTAGATAAAAGCAATAGGATTAAGAAATAGAATCAACAGAATCATTTGTATATTGAAATGTATTTGTTAAAGTATACAATTGTGAATTAGCCTAGTTAGAGAGATTACATTGAATTCAATGGGGATATCCTGAAAACCCTAACTGGCTAAGTGTGCTCAGGGGACTGGGTTGAAAACCCCTGCCTTACTTAGCAAGACCTGACCTCTAAAACTGTTTTGTAAAGCGGCATTATCCTTCTGATCTTTTCTGCTAGTTATTCTCTTCTATGCAGCCTAACATCGTTCTGGCTTTGGCAACTACCTTGTTTCACCACCTTGATTGTTAGACACTAACACCTTCAAGGTCTGTCTCTCCTGGTCTGTGCATATCAACGTATTCTCTTCTGCACCCCAGATGTATCACTTGGCAATTAACTGTGAGGTGCAAGTCTTTAAATTTTTGTAGCTCAGGTCTTAGATTGTCTGCTCCTCCTGGGGTGCCAGTCTGGTGCAGATATTCGTGTCCTCTGCAAAAAGGCAATTTTTTTTCCTCTCTGGCAATATCACTCGCAAAGATATAGAAGAATTTGCCCTGGGACTGAGCCCTTAGGTATCCCATTGCTCTGAGTACCATTTACTACTACCGTCTGTCTCAGTCAATTTGTAATCTGGTTGATAACCCTGGAACCTACCCTCGGCCACTTTTGTAATCCTCCTATGAGGAGCTGTTTCAGACTTTTCCGAAATCAAAATATACCATATCGGCGCATGTTCTCTATTTCTGTAGTCACACAGTTGAAGAAATTAATCAGCTTCATTTGGCATGATCTGTCTCGGGTAAAGTCCTGTTGCTTTGGATCTTGCACTGGACTGTAAAATGCTTGCTGTTCTTTCCTTCAGCAGCATCTCCATTTAAGGCTTCAGATAAAGGGTTTTCTGGCCTTGACGGGGGTGGGGGGGGGGGGGGGGGGGCAATTATTAGAAACAGTATGGTATATCTGTGTTATGAGTATGGTTGTCCTGAGCATGTGTTTGTGGGAGGTAGTTGGAGGTGGTTGTTGGATGGCAATTTTGAGGGGGAGGGGTAATTTGGACTTTATGGATTTAGTTGTAAGGAACTAGTTTAGGATGGGGGCAGTTTGTGGGGTGGAGGGATAGATTTGGGAATAGGGCAGTTTGCAGAAGGTAGTGTTAGGGGTGAGGCAGTTAAGAGATAGTATAGCAGTTGCCCCCACATCCAAGAAAAATGCCCCCTGCAATTGCAAGGAGCTAGTTTTCGGAGAGAACAGTTTTCAGGGTGTTGTGGTTAGGTGCGTGTGTGTGTTGGGGGGGGGGGGGGTTTGGGGGAAGGGGTACTTTTTGAGCTGTGGGGGCAGTTTGGGAGTTTGGAAGAGTGAGAATTCTATCTTTTAAACTGTCCTGTTCTCTACTGCTGCATTTCACTGTTATAAAAGTTTCTATGCTACTAAAGCTGGAACTTCTTTTCCCATAGAAATGCATTTGGGGTTTGTTTGTTTTTTTTTTGTGTGGGAGAGCATTGTTTCTCTGGAATCCCCAGTCTGATTTGATCCATTTTCAAATTCACTCCTCCTGATATTCAAAGTGGCTCCTGCCCGCTTAAATCTTGGTGAGCCACCTAACCCCTAATATTCAGCGGCGCTAAACTGGGGAGTACTGCTGAATATCATCTCTGACCACCCATGTTGAAAGTAGGCAGGTCAGGAGCAACACTGTGGAGGAGCCAGCAGTAACTCAGGTCCTTGTACTGAATATTGGCTGATACCTTTTAATTCCCTGAGCTCTGCTCAGCGCCCCCCCCCCCCCCCCCCCCTGCTTTGTATCTCTGGTGTTCCAAGTGGCGATGATGGAGGCAGGAGCGAAGCCCACTTGCTCTTTTCTCTTGCATCTGTTTAAGAAAATGGTTACCATGAGAGGTCCTGCCCCTATTGCCTCCATTTGACCACTGGAGATAGAGTGGTTTGTGAGTTTTGTAGGCTAGAGAGGTGAATAGGAAGGAGAGGGGCTGCTTCAAGGGTGGGAAGAACCTTGGAAATTGTCCTGCATAAGCTATGACAGCTAGTGCAGCTCCATTTAGCCCTAGATTTTCAGTGCTAGGGCCTGCACATGGTCTGGCCCTGAATATCTAGAGCTAATTTAGCTGGTCACAATCAGAACCCGCACCCCCCCCCCCCCCCCAAAAAAAAAAAAAAACCCCTATGATCAGCCATTGGCTGAATATCAACCAGAATGTGTCCTACCAGTCTTTCCCATTCCATTACATTTTTGGAGAGTTATTTTGATGATACTTTTTCTATCCCTTTTTGTATGCAGCTTCCATTGGGTTAGAAAGAATAAAAAGTGTATTTTTGATGTTTAAATATTTTGTTATCAACCTTTTCTATATATTCTTCATTCCTCCTTCATGGAGTTCTGTTTTTAAACTATTCCAGTTTTGTAAGAGTATGCAAGTTTTATTTTGATAAATAGGATTTCAAAAATCCACACACCCATTCATATAGGGTACCTGGTGGCATGCCTGGGAGGTGATGTTACTGCGCTAGTAGAGAAAAGCATCTTTTTGGTCCAGAAAGGTAAAGCAGTGCTATGGGAAGGGCTGCAGAATCAATGAGGGGTGAGGGAAGATTGTGTTGCAGCAAGTCCCTAGTGCAGGGATTCCCAAACTTTTTTTTTTTTTTGGTTCGCGGCCCACACCTCTGCCTCCCTGTAGCCCCCTCCTCTGACACCAGCACACCTCTGCCTCCCTGTAGCCCCCTCTGCCTTCCCTAAATCCAGCATTGCTCACTACTTTCCTTCCTGCAGGTCCAGGATCGCTGCCGCTTCCTTATCCTTCCATCACCGCCGCTGCAGTACTTGCAGCTTACATTTTCAGGCCGTCCACAATTCACACAACCACTCCGGGGCCATCCCAGTCTGCTACCTCCGGCCCTCTCTGATGCAACTTCCTGTTGCAAGGGCCGGATGTGACAGAGGAAAGTTCTCGCAGTGCCTGTGTGAATTGCGAATGGCCCGAAAATGTAAGCTGGAAGCGGCAGATGCTGGACCTGCGGGAGGGGAAGGTAGGGAGCGATGCGCTGCGGTGCACAGTTTGGGACCCGCTGCCCTAGTGTCTTTGAGGAGGGGATTGGTGGTGGTAAAACTGTACTGTAGTGGGATAATGGAAGGGGGCATCGTACATTCACAGCTGAAGAAAAACATTTGCTGAGTATTCCCCTTCCAGTCATTAAGAGGAAATGGGATAGATTACAGGGCAAGAAAATTTTGTCCCTGGAAGTCCTGTAGGAATTGTTGAAGCATATATATATATATATATATATATATATATATATATATATATATATAATATATATTTTTTTTCTTATAACAGTTGTAAAGCATTGCTTATAATGACATGATCTGAATCTTAACTATGCTGTCAGAATTATATGAATATAAAATTGTTGAATGTGACACTTGTTTTTCCCTCCTCCTCCGTACTGGAGACTTGGGTAATGAAATGTAGATGTGACTTTTGTATGCCATTTGGAAGGAAGCCAAAGATGAGGAGATGTTTGTACATGTGCAGATGTTGGCAGAATTCCCTTAACTCTTGTAATCAAAGACCTTTTTATTACCACAAAGACTTTTTTGTATCTGTTAGTGTATATACGACAATACATTATAACTTCATATTATTTAATTAAGAATTTTAACACTTCAGTTGACCAGTTCTAACCATGGAGGCAGAACATTTTACAGCTTCTTTCAAAACATCTTGTGTGCAGTAAATATTTTTTCGCTACCCTTTAACTTCCAAGAAATACGTTCTTGCAGGCAAGACATTTTTCTAGTAAAATTGTCCCATACTGAACTGTGAAGTTTTGACACTGTTCTGTTTTTAAATAAGAAATTAACAGACCATGGATCATTCCAGAAATCCCCAAATTTTCTGAATTCTGATCCATTAAAAGTTTCCTTAATAGGTTTGCTAAACCCAGTATCCAAAATGAATTGGGGTGGCCTGGATGGGTTCATGAAGATGATCAGTGTTGGATGTCTTTAGTTTTATGTTCCTTTGGGAAAACCAATTTACAGAAATGGCATTATTTTAAACTTGGTCAGATGAGTGAGAGATGCAAGAACTTTGTCTCCTATTCACCATATCTACAGTTCCATCCGGCGCTCTATTGTTCTTTAAAATACAGGCCTCTTGCCTCTGAAATCAACTACTGTTTGCCCTCAAACTCATTTCCTCTTTGTCTCAATTTTAAGGCCGACCTCAAGACCTTTTTTTGTGGGCACTTATGGTTGACTGCTGGGTATGGGTTGTGCACTGGACTGCATTGTGATTACCTTACTATGTTTTCCTTCCTTCCCTCCCCCCCCCCCCTTTTTTTAATGTAGTTCTTCCCCAATTTCATTGCCAGTCTTGTATGTCTGATCTTTTTCACTCTGTCCTTTTTTTTCTTTTTAGATTGTAAGCCGCTCAGACATTCGTTTGATGGGTGGGATAGTAAATTTTCTTAAACTTGAAACTTCTTGCACAATAGGCTAGTTCTTTGAACGTTCTCTAAATATTTTTGTAACCAAAGGTGAAAGACTGGTTATCACATCAGATGTTCAGCTGTTGATCCAAAATCAACCTTACCACCACCAGTGGATCCCCAAGCAAAAAGGCTTTGCTTCTGAATCAGAGCAGACACTGAAAAGGATTACCAGGAACTTTGAGAACAGAGCAGATTTGCCCTTTGAGGTTGGCCATATAACAGCCACAGTTCACATGACTCCAGAGGAAGCTAAAGAAGTTAATAGGTTGTATATACTGCTGTCCAGAGACACAAAGTACAGGCACTACTTACAGGAGCTTAGTCTAGGCAAGACACAAGGCCTTTAGTAATAAAATAGACATTGGGTAAGATATCAAGGCCATAAATGAGAACACTTATGCAAATCAGCTTAAATTAAGTGGTGTCACCTAGTGCCTCATTGGATATGGATATGGCATTTTGGATCTGAAAATGTTTTATGGCAGGTGCTGGTTCTTTAATTTGCTATTAACTAACCTTTTTTTTATTTTTGTAAAGTGGGACATGACTTTGGCTTGTCTGAGTCCCAGCTTAGTGTGAGAAACCGAAGCGTTTGAAGTACGAAAGACCCAGTTGTGTCTAAGGAACAGACAGTATAACATAAGGAGTGCCTATCATTCTAGTTTTCTTTAGAATGAAGATGCACACCCCAATATAGTCCAGTTTGGGAACATCTGAATCTTATGTGACAAAAACGGCTCTAGTGGTAGGATTTTATGTTGCATTTTTGTATGTTACTGGTGTATACATAGTATGATTCAAGAAATACTTTCCAACCTCTCTGCGAGTAAATTGTGTGTGGGAGGAAGGGGAATGTGCATGTTTGTTTTTCTGTGTGTGCATCAGGGGATGAGATGAGGAGAAGGCAGTTTTGAAATGTGTAGTTCCTTATTTCAGCTGTTGGAGCGCTTCTCCCCTAGAAATATATTGTCATTTATTGGAGTTCATTAATCTTTAGCCTCCCACCTGATGAAGAAACTTCACTTGTATAGCATAGATACTTTCCCCATATCATCTCCTTCTCTGTGACTACAGGTACTTTCTAGTCCTCTGCTCCCACTTCCTTCCCTATGGCTATACACTACCTATGCAGACAGGGTTGGCTCACGTCTACAGAGAAAGAAAGCTGCAGATTATATTTTTAATATTGGGTAATATGTCTGAATGTTTTCTATCATTCTGCCTTCTGGACACCAATGCAAAATTCAGCTGAATTCTGAAAACAGCCAGACTGTTGGCATTCCTGACCATCTGAGTCCTGAGCACATCCTGGGCCCCTCTAAACGTGTGAATGCAAAGTATGTGCAAAGCTTGCCAACCGCATAATCTGACCTTTCCCACAGAAACAGATGTTACTTGGCAATATACATGGCAACCAATAAGAAAAGTAATTCCCTGTATGTGCTTTTGTGGGGTTTGTATGTGTTTGTGTGTCAGGATGACATCCAAAATTGAAGTTTCAGATACCATACATAGTACACCTCCATTTTATTATCCTGCATCTCATGACCAACGATGACATTTTATGAAAATCAGACAATACTTAGAGGTCGCTAATGACACCTGTACTTCCTAGAAATACTAGTGATAAAGCAGTCAGTGATCTAGTAGTAGTACTTCCCCTTTCACAGTTATATTTTTAATGTTTTCAATTAAATCTGTGTCCACTTTTTCTGACTGTAAAGTAGGCATGTATTTCACACACACGTATCTGGATTTTCAAAGAGCTTTGGACAAAGTATCTCATGAAAGACTCTAGAGAAAATTGGAGAGTCATGTGATAGGAGGTAGTGTTCTATTGTGGATTAAAAACTGGTTAAAAGATAGGAGAGTAGGGTTAAATGGCCAGTATTCTCGATAACATATTTATAAATGATCTAGAGATGGGAGTAACCAGTGAGGTAATTAAATTTGCTGACAACAGTTATTCAAAGTTGTTAAATCGCAAGAGGATTGTGAAACATTACAAGAGGACCTTACGAGACCGGGAGACTAGGCATCCAAATGACAGATGACGTTTAATGTGAGCAAGTGCAAAGTGTGATGCATGTGGGAAAGAGGAACCTAAACTTATAGTTATGTGATGCTAGGTTCCCCATTATTTATTTTTTTTATTACATTTGTACCCCACACTGTTCCCACTCATAGCAGGTTCAATGCGGCTTACATATTATATACAGGTACTTATTTGTACCTGGGGCAATGGAGGGTTAAGTGACTTGCCCAGAGTCACAAGGAGCTGCCTGTGCCTGCAGTGGGAATCAAACCCAGTTCCCCAGGACCAAAGTCCACCACTCTAACCACAAGGCCACTCCTCCACAACATTAGGAGTCACTGACCAGGAACGGGATCTAGGTGTCATCGTTGATACGTTGAAACCCTTTGCTCAGTGTGCGGCAGCAGCTAAACAAATAGAATATTGGGCATTATTAGAAAAGAAATGGAAAACAAAAATGAGAAAGTTATGCCTTTGTATTTCTCCATGGTGCGACTGCACGTCGAATACAGTGTGCAGTTCTGGTCACTGCATCTCAAAAAAGATATAGTGGAATTAGAAAAGGTACAGAGAAGGGTGACGAAAATGATAAATTATTAAAGTAGGTGCTTTCCATATGTCAACAATTGCCAAAGGATTAATATTTTATGTAACAATAACCTTTTGTGCAACTAGCTACAAGTCACAAAAGTTATGTGATTTTGTTTATAAGCATTAGACACACTGGTAGGCACAACTCCAATTTTTAATGAACTGTTGTATTAGAATACAAATAGTAATAAAATTGCTAGGTAACTTTACTGACCTTAATATCTAATTTTACTCCTACTTGGCACCAACAGTTAACCACATATAACAAATTGAAGGGGTACTACATTGAAGAAATGAAGTTGAATTTTTTTTCAGTACATTTGGAGACCACCTTTTTGTATGTGTGTGTCTATACATTTGTCTGTCTAACCAGCCTCTGCCACTGGGCATGGGTTGTCTGGAGAGGTGGCTAGAGTTTTTGAACATTTGTGGGGCAGCAAGGTGGGGTAGTTAGGACAATATAAGGGATTAGTTTTGCTGGTGGGGCAGTTATAGAGGATAATTTTTGGAGGTTGAGGCAGATGTGGGTGGGGAGGGGTGGGTGTGGTTGGAACTGTGGGGACAGTTTGGAAGAGTAGAGAATTCTATCTTTTAAACTGCTTTGCCCTATTGAATAACCGCTACATTTTCACTCTGTCCAAAGTGTGTGTTGCTGAAGTGGGAACTCCTTGTCCCATAGAAATGCAGAGAGAGGAGAATCGTTGGACATGGATGGCAGGGGAGGACAAATTCCACTGCAGAGCCATACAGGTTGTGCAAAACTGCTGTCCCCATACAAGAGTGTTGCACAACCTGTGGTCCTCCAGCAGATCTCCGCCACACTTTTTGCTTCAAAATTTTTTTTTCCTATTTTCCTCCTTTAAAACCTAGGTGCATCTTATGGTCCGGTGCATCTTATGGTCCAAAAAATACGGTAATTCCCATATCATATCAGATTTACTACCTAATGGCTTATTAATCACATCTGCCATATAAAGCGGAGCATATTAAAAAAACATAATACCTAATTTAAATTTCACCCGTGCTTCAATCGGGAGCCACTGCAGTTCTAACATATAAGGAATTATAGAAATAAACTTACCCAGAGAAAAGATTAATCTTATCACTGTGGTTTGCACAAACTTCCATTGTCTCAAGGAAGCCTTGGAGCAACCTGAAAGGACTAAGTTGCAATACTCATGTCTCAACAAAATCAGGGACCAGACCACTAAATACAGTAAGGTCAAAAAATGCCTTTACTAAACAGTGTTTTTTAGAAGAAAGAAGGCGGACCTCATGCGTTACCTAGATAAGATTTTAGATAGTGCTGGGGAGGAGCCTGCTGTCTTGGTACACATGGGTACCAATCACAGGAAAATGTGGGAGGGAGGTTCTTGAAGCCAAATTTAGGCTCTTGGGTAGAGGAGTGTGGTAGCCATGTTAGTCCACTCTTAAGGTTATCAATAGAAATCAAACAAAATAAAACATGGAAAAGAAAATAAGATGATACCTTTTTTTATTGGACATAACTTAATACATTTCTTGATTAGCTTTCGAAGGTTGCCCTTCGTCAGATCGGAAATAAGTAAATGTGCTAGCTGACAGTGTATATAAGTGAAAACATTCAAGCATTACTATGACAGTCTGACAGGGTGGGAGGATGGGGGTGGGTAGGAGGTATGCATGGGGACATCCAGATCCTCCAGGGTAGCATTTTCAGAAATGCTCCCCGATCCACGTGCTGGACCCAAGAGGCAAAAAATGCTTCATTGTCTCATATGTTTAGCTGCCATTCTTAAATATATTATACTTTTTACAGAGTACCCTCAGATTTACCCACTCTCTTAAGCAGACAAAAAACAAAAAACCTTAAAAGAGTAACCCAATGAAAGAAGTGCTATACCACCAGTTAGCAGTACTATTGTTTCCAAAACCACAAAGTGTTATTAGTATAGTGCATTCACGATACTTAGTAGTGTTTCAACCTGCACCAAGAATCATTAAATATAACAAGAATGGCATAGTTATTCCAATTGCAATACACTTATCTTTCTTTGTGTTGGCTCGCTGAAATAAAGGGCAGAATTATAAATGTCCAACCGCTTTCCCCTGAAACCGTGCAGTTATTCATTTATACAATCAAAGAGCGAGAACGGCCTTAACCCTAGTTCCTGAAGAAAGCACTTGAAACCTGCGGAGTCGCGCGGTTTCAGGGGAAGGCGGTTGGACATTTATAATTCTGGAAGGAGGACAATTGATGGGACACTGTTATCAGGGTACAAATTATATTGCAATGATAGTGGATGAAATTGGAGGAGGGGTTGTGCTATACGTTAGAGGGAATTGAGGCAAACAAAATAAATATTCTAAATGAAACAGCAATGTGGAATCCTTGTGGATAGAAATTCCATGTATGAAGGGAAAGAGTATACTGGTTGAGCTGTACTACCATCCACCAGGACAGAATGAACAGAGAGATGAACAAATGTTTACAGAAATTAGGAAAGCTGACAAATTGGGCAACCTTATAATAGGTGATTTCAATTACCCCAATATTGACAGAATAAATGCTACATCAGGGAGCGCTAGGGAGGTAAAATTCTTAGATGTAATAAATGACTGCTTCTTGGATCAATTGAATTCCAATGCTACTTAGCATATATAACAGTATCTCATAGTCAACCAAGTAGAATTCACAGGAAAGATCGAATTCTATTAAAGTAGCACAATTTCTGTGACTCAGCTCTTCCCCCATCCATTTGGAACACTATTAACCATCTGTGATATAAAAGCGGGGGCCTTGTTTTGGTTGGCCTCTAATTTAGTTGATATTTAGTAATGATTTATTAGAATAAAAATACAATCCATCACAGGCATTAAAGTATGTGACTTGTTACTAACTTTGATCAGACAACTGTTGGTTACGTGATGAGTAGCACTGCTCAAAATCTCAAGGGAGATAAGAGAATGATCAATGTTGCTATCAAATGTTTTGTTTGTGCCACTTCTTTTGTTTGCAAATCATTTAAAGCTTAGTACTGAAAATGGGTTTTGAGGTCGGGCAAAACATTCACAAATGGAGACTTGCAGGGAACAAAGACATCGGTGTAATACAAACCAACAATGCAAAATAAAAAATAAAAATCTAGTGGTTTCATAGCCAATATTTTGTTTCTTCTTAAATACACAAGAAATACACATTCCAAGGCTATGGTGGCATGTTTGAATGAGGTATATATGGTATGGTATATATGACTCATTTTAAGAAATTCAGACTAATTTTCTAAATCACCTATACATTGAAGGCCAGCATGTTATGCATCTGTTCACCTTATCTACACTGAAATGAATATGCTTTTTTGATGCCTCAGAATTCTTTGAGAAGAATAGCACTGCAGGAACAAAAACATGCTACTTGGCAACAGTCTTGCTTGAAATTACAATCAGTACAGGAAAAAAAATTATATATATAGGTCTGCAGCTAGTTCAGTGATTAAATGCACAAGGACACTGATCAAAAAATGAAGGCCATCTTTTGAGTTTTCTCTTTGGAAAGATTCTGGATTTTTCAAAGCACATCTGAGTCAGACAATATGGTCTAATCAATAGGAGCCCCTTGTCCTCAGGACGGATTTCAGTACCACTGTTTTTAAAGTTATTTTGATTCCGAATTTCATAATACAGTTCTTACTATCCATATAGTGTACTTTTGCTTAAAAGTAATTCTCATGATGCTTTGGGAATTCATACTACTAGATGTTATTGCTCAGTGTCTCAGCCTGCATAATTATCACCAATCTTACATATTGTAAAGCAATGTTCCAGCAATAGGATTATATATATATATATATATATATATAGCATCCAGTAAACTGCAATTGCTCTAACTGCTGATCTTTAAAAGAAGGTTATCTCTGTGCCAGAAATAGGATTTCAAAAATACTTACCTCATCTTCATGTATGAAACGTACAAAGTATAAACTGCTTCAGGTTTGATCTTCTGACTGTGGCCTTGGCACTGGGTAGTAGTAGTTCTGGCCTCCAAATCTTGGTTGAGCAAGCTTCTCTTGTGGCGGCTTGGAGAAGATCATTAAAGGTGCAAAAAAAATCTTATTTTAAAATAAATCCCTTATGACATATCTTCATTTTTTCCCACTGGACCCCTGTTACCTCAGTCTGTGGGTATGAGTGGATGATTCTCAGTTGCTGCCGCCCACCAGGGCTCTATTCTCATGAGACTGCTGATTTAGGTCTGGGCAGTGTGGCAGAAGCAATGGGAATTGCTAAGTCTCATGAGACTGCTGATTTAGGTCTGGGCAGTGTGGCAGAAGCAATGGGAAAATACAATGGTGTGTGTTTTGGCCCTCTGAATGTTAAAATATAAAAAGTGGCCCCTGAGAGCAAAAGGTTAGACAAGCCTGGTCTATACTTCCCTACTATTTAATCTTTATTCACAGCTGGTAAGAAAATCTTCAGCATCTGATAATTTGCCTCATCAATTCTAAGATGATTTGCAAATCTACTTAAATTTAGGAAAAGACAGACTGATCAAGTATAGTTTGTTGCTAGTCTTTAAGGACACTTAAGTATATGTGTCCTTACTGAACAGACTCACTACCCTTAGTAATATGGCCTCTGTGGCACCCTGTTACAGAATTGCTTCCTGAGGGGTCCCTTTACTAAACTGCAGCAAAAAGTGGTTGATTTTTCATTTTCTGATGTAATGGCTATGCAACCACACCCCTCTGGCAAGGCCCTACAGGACCGAGCCATTGCATCACACTAAGGCCCAGATGATCAAAAGCCCTGCGCTGTTCCAAACAGCGCCCTAAAAATAGCGCCGGGACAGCGCAGGGCTTTTCTGCATCGATGATCAAAGATAATGTATGCAAATCTAAGCAGCGCTATTATCTTTGATCATCATGTTTAAAGTGCGGGAGAATTGTGCCGAGCATGCGCTCAGCACAATCCTCCCGCACTTGGACAGGTCTGGGCTGTCAAAAGCCCAAACCTGTCAAACAGCCTGCCCCGAGGCCCGAACGAGGCCCCCCCCCCCCCCAAACCCCCAGAAAATGTCGTGGCCGCCGCCGGCCAAACCCTCTCCCACCCTCCCACCCAGCGACGGGGGTGGGGGCTGGAGGATCTGTGGGTCTCCAGCCCCCGAAACCCCCAGAAATAGTTGCTCCATCGACCGGGTGGGGGGGCGGGGGCTGGAGGTCCGGTGGACCTCCAGCCCACCCCAAATCCTCTCCCCAGCGTTGTCCCTAGATTCCCTGGTGGTCTGTGGTGTCGTGACACCCCTGTCCCGGCCCCCCTACCTTGTGTTGGAGGAGGGACACAGCCTGCCTGCCTCCCTCCTCTTCCAGTCAGTCGACGCCCAAAATGGCGGCGCCCAGTGCATCCCAGGATGCAGTGGGCGGTACTGGGCGCCGCCATTTTGGGCGTCGACTGACTGGAAGAGGAGGGATGCAGGCTGCGTCCCTCCTCCAACACAAAGTAGGGGGGCCGGGACGGGGCCAAGGGGGTGTCACGACACCACAGACCACCTGGGAATCTAGGGACAACGCTTTTACCTATCCTCTTTGCTGATTCCTTACCAGCTGTCTTGAACCCTATGTTAATCTAATACTGTTCATCTGGTTATTCACCCTGTCAAAAAAAAAAAAAAAAAAAAAGCTTGGATTCATCCCAAGCCACGACACTGGCTGCTTGACCTACTTACAGATCTTCACTGTAAACTCTCTGTGCAAAAGATCAAATCTTCTTTCAAAGCCTGGATCTTTCACTGTACCTACTGTGATTTAAAACTGACAAAACGTTCCTTCTCTGAATGTTCTCCACACTCAGCACCCCCTTTTCCTTAATGTTGTATCAGGATGATGATATGCTATGCCACTGTTCCCTTCAACCTTTTGTTGCCAGATATCCTTTTTTGGTATGTTATATGTTATATATTGCAGTTTATTGTAATACTAGTAAAAAAAAGGCCCGTTTCTGGAACAAATGAAACGGGCGCTAGCAAGGTTTTCCTGGGAGTGTGTATGTTTGAGAGAGAGAGCCACAGTGAATGTGCGGGTGTGTGACAGAGTGAGACTGTCTGTGTGACAGGGCCCCCTCCCCTGTTCCTAATGCCCCTCACCCCGTTCCCTCCCCTCCTTTTCCTCCTCCTTCCCACACTTTGGGTTCCTTAAGGCTTTCAAAAGTGTATGTACCCCCGTGGCCCTAATGCCCAGTATCCGGATACCCCACCGCTTTCCTCCTCACCCCTCCCCCAAGATGTAATACTTTCACGTCCTTCATTTTTTTTTTAAAGTGTTCTATCTACCCTGTGTACAAATGCCCGGCATTCAGATTGTGTTCCTCTCGTAAATTTTCATTTCTTTCATTCATTCAGAACTTGCCCCCCCCCCCCCCCCCCCTTTTGGTTCCTTCAGTCTTTTAAAACTGTCCTATGTACCCTGTGTGCTAATGGCCAGCATTGAGATTGTACCTGTGTGCTAATGGCCAGCATTGAGATTGTTTTCCTGTCCCAAATTTGCATGTCTTTCAGTCCCAAATTTGCATGTCTTTGTCATTCAGAACTCCCCCCTCCCCCCCATTTAACACTTTCGGTTCCTTCAGTCTTTTAAAACTCTCCTATCAACCCTGTGTCCTAATGGCCAGCACTCAGATTGTTTTGCTTTGCCAAATTGTCACTGAGGTCAGTGCGTGGCTGCCTAGCAGACCACTTCCGGCAGGCACGGTCCCAAGCACATCCTGTTGGAGGTGAGAATTATTATATAGGAGGGTATATGCTTAACTGATTGTGTGGGTTGCTAAATACTTGAATATAATTTACATATATATATATATAATATATATATATATATAAACTGAAAAATATAGAATACAATATATATATAATAGCAAGCTGCACATAAAAGCAAAATGCAGTCAACAAAAGCAGAAAAATATCAAATTTAAATATAGGGGAGTATATATAAAGAATAGGGGAAATGATGAGTTTATCTTGTTGGGCAGACTGGATGGACCGTGCAGGTCTTTTTCTGCCATCATCTACTATGTTACTATGTATGATGGTTCTGTGCACAGATCTAAGCAGAAAACAAATCTGTGCACAAACCAACATTGCAAAAACTTTGCACAGAAATTGTGATGCCTAAGTTTGTCCTTGGTGCATAACTTTGTGCACATGTCCAGTGTGATCTCCCTGATTAGTAAACAAGTTCTGTATGCATCAGATTTGCATATAATTAGCTTACTGCATCATTGAGCAAAAATTGGTTGTTAATGTTTGTGTTAAAAAGTATGCATTCAACCATCAGCACCTCTGACACAACCTTTCAGTATTGGCCTACTTGAGATCATCTCTCAGACTTTTTATATTAAGAGAAGGATCTTAAATTTTGTCCTTGCATGAACAGGTAACCAAATCAGGCCTTGTAAGACAGGACAAATACGATCAATTCATTTAAGGCCTAAAACAGTCCATGTTGCTGTGTTCTGTACTAATCTTTTCAACTGAGTCTTAGAAACTCCTCATGACAGGGAGTTGAAGTAATACAATCTCCTGTAATTAAAGCATGAACCACTGCTAAGTGATCTTGATCTAAGTATAGGTGCAAATTCTGGATAATCTTCAGTTTCCCAAAACAACCTCACACTGAATTCTCAATCTGTGCCTGTGTACTCAAAACTGAATATTTACTCACAATGTTTACTTGAGGCTGTACCAGGAGCAGCTGATCTCCCAACTCAGTAGTAAATTCATATGGTATGTACAGACCTAAAAAATCTTTCTTTTGTGGGTTCACCGTAAAAGTAAAGATCTCTTCTAAAGGTGTTTTTAATGTATGCAACTATACTTGATCAGTCTGTCTTTTCCTAAATTTAAGTAGGTTTGCAAATCATCTTAGAATTGATGAGGCAAATTATCAGATGCTGAAGATTTTCTTACCAGCTGTGAATAAAGATTAAATAGTAGGGAAAGTATAGACCAGGCTTGTCTAACCTTTTGCTCTCAGGGGCCACTTTTTATATTTTAACATTCAGAGGGCCAAAACACACACCATTGTATTTTGCCGCATGTTTTGTCAAATAGTGGCAAAATGACAGTGCATCATCCTGTCCTCAGCTTTCACCCAGTCTCACTCGTGTAACCTCCCCATCCTTCACCCAGTTTCTTTTCCCATGCCTGGTTTCAGGTGCAGAAGAAACAGTGGGATTCCTGGTTCCCCACCACAACTTGGCTCTCTGCAAGCAGTGCCAAGTTCAATTGTTGCGAGATTGAAACTGCAAGATCAACTGAAACCTCCGACACTGCATAACTCATGTTTAAAGAGAGCCGAGTTGCATTGGGGAAGCAGAATCCCGCTGTAAGGACCACAATAATTGCTAAGCTACTTAGGGCCAGAAAAAAGCACTTGGGTCAGATTCTGGCTATAGGTTGGACAAACCTGGTATAGACTAGTTGCATTTTGGGCTGCTGAACTTCAGGGCCCAAAGGCATCAAAATGCAGTTCTGCTTCCTGTAGCAAGAAGGGAATCTCCTTGATTGTGTGCTGAACAAATCTCAGGTAGATGATGATGCTCTTAAAAAGTGATTTTGTGTAAGAGGAGGAAATGGTTTGAAGGGAAATCTTGCAGAGTACTCCTGCCTCTAAAGAGGATTCTTTAGGAAGAAAATCCAGATCTGAGTAGTCTTTAGGGCACATGAGAGAGCTCCAAGCAAGGTTAGGAGGGGTGTGCAGCATGGCCCCCTTTGTTGGTAGGAGACTGATGGATCTTTCAATGAATATGTCTGTGCAGGAATAATGCCCCATCAATTTGAGGTAGTGTTGCGCTAGACTATTGATATTCCTTACAAAGAACATTTTTTTTCTTTGAATGAACAAATGAGGCAGCAAGATAGGTGGAAAAGACTTGGCTACTTTAACTAGGACCAGAATTGATGCCATATGAAACTCTATGGCCAATTATTACACAGGGACCAACTGTGTCTCAGGACATCTGTGCTTGATCTGCTCTATTGGTAAGAAATTAAAATTGTACTAAGACAATCCATTCACTTGTTCTCCAGTTCATGCATCGTGCAGGAGAGTAGTGTGAAGGCCTTTGCTAATGAGAAGCACTTTGATGTTTGTGTTGAGGGTCACTTCTCCGATGCTATGAAAAGAACCTTCAAACATGTGTTTTCCTCGGATCTGTATGAATGTTCAGAAGACTGTGTTTTGAGCCTGTAAGCCTCCAAGGAGTTTGATGCCAATTTGAAGGATACCCGGCTGTATTCCTTTGCAAGAGGACTTGCTGCACAGTGGCTTCAAGAGGTAGAAGTATCTACTGCTGAAGAGGATCTACTAGGGTGTGCAGTTTGTGTCAGTCTCTGCAGATAATGGCCTCCTTTCATTGTACTTGCCATTGCCCTTTGATAGTGATTCTGCAGCCATTTCAGGTGGTCCTTCAGGGTGTGCAGAAAAATCCTTCCCTAATATCTGGTTGCAGTTGGCCTGATCACAAATTTGAACCCAAACAAATTAGGCCTTTTGGAGCGAGTCAGATTTTTGGATCTTTCTCCCACACTGCAGGTAAAGGGCAAACTGTCTGGGGCATTTTCACAGAAGAAAATTAAAAACCACTAAAGTTAAGCTGAGCCTTTTCCCTTTTTTTTTTTTTTTTTTTTTTTTTAAGGAAAAAAGAAACATGGTAAGACTTTGTTGACTATGGGATTTGTATTTTCTCATTTGTTTTGCAAAGAAAATAAAATTGAAGGATGGAAGAGACCACTGCATATGGGAAGGGCCCATGAGTCCTCAGAACTTTACACTTAATTCTGAGCTCTGTGAGAGCTATTCTGTTAGCTGTGTGCCTGAGTCTGTTCTGCTTGCCAGTGTAAAGTAAGGAATCTGTGTGACAGAACAGTAGGTGTTTGTTAATATCCTATTAAGCCAGTAAGATGTTACAATATGAAATTTGCAGCCAGTTAACTTAGGTGCCAAATATCATCTGTAATTGATTCAAAGACAAACTTAACTGAGCTGTTAAAACACTACAGTACATAATGTCTGTATCCTCTGAGTAACATGTAGAATTTCTCTCTGGCAGAGTAGCTTTTAAAATAGCCTTTTTAATTGAACCAACTTTCTTTTGCTGATCCAACAAGCTATGTGCATACATAATTAACTTTTTTTTTTTCATTTACCATATGGAAATTCTTCTGATCACTTTTTTAGGCATGCTTTTCAAACTCCTTCTCTTTGAATTGTTCCTGATGTTTCCAGAGAAACTCAAAGGAAAAAGAAACAATTTGTGCTGCTGTAATCAGGAGTTTTGAAGCTTGAGGGGGTGGGGGTCTTTCTTTCTTAAATATCCCTGTAAGTGCATGGTCAGTCTAGATTCATATAGGTATTTTCCCCCCTTTTGGAATATAGGGAAGTCTGAGACTTGGACTTCTCAGTTACTTTTTATTGATGTATTTTCAGCTGTTTCTGTTATACTTGAATGCTATGTAAAAAAAAAGAAATCATGAATTAGAAAAAACAAAAACTTACTTTTGCAACAGGCTAGGGTCCCCTAAAGCAGTCCCACTGGCAGCTTTCAGCTGTGCATTGCAACAGCCAGCAAGTGGCAGCTTGATCCTCTCACATCATGTGAATGTGTCCCCAGGATGATCACAGTTGCCACTGGCATAGAAATCTAAGCACCCCAGTGACCATCGCCACTACCGAGACCTCTTGCCCCACTGCTGAAGTAATAAAGCATGCCCGCTGTACAGAGGCACCAGAACCAGCCATGAACACTGTGTACCAGCTCTAGTTCGCTGGCTTCTGCACACAGTGCTTGCTCTCATCTGTAGGAATCCCTTCCTGGGGGTGGGGATGGAGAGTTATCCAGTTTTTCCTTGCTTTATTAGTTCCCCCATTCTGGGCCTCAACAGTCCACATGAGTATTACTTTGTCTCTCTTTATCCCCTTTTTAATGAAACTGACAGCAGCCCAGTTAAACTCCTAAGCAGGCTGATGCACATCTCTGTGGTTACAAAGACTAGCGGGAAGGGGGAGAGAAGAATTAGGCACCCCAACCCTAGTAGAAGAGGCCCTGTGGGAACACTGCCAGATCAGACACACAAAACCAGATCCCATAGATTCAGGCTCAGGGCTTTAGAAGGGGCATGACCCCTCTTCCTCCCCCCCCTCCCCGGTCAGAGGAATATCTATGGAGCCAGATTGGTTTACTGCAGTTTAGTTACCCTTGCTGTGGTGGCCCAGAGGAACCATGCCAGCCAGTCGTCTGGTCTGTACCAGAGAAAGGACCATGGCCTTATTCCTGGGATATTTCCGTAGTACAGACTCAGCCACAGGACCACAAGCTTCCATGTCAAATCTTGTTATACCAGTCCATCCTTCACAATCTGCTAGAGGCAGAGAAATACTGGCAAGTTCTAGGGCTGCACCAAGCCTTATACTGTTGATGAGGTCACTGACTTGTCTGTTCTTTGCCTCCATCTACTGGTTGGAGGGGGAGGTTATAAGCCACTTGTCTGGTTTGGTCTAGCAGGATTGTAAGGAAACCTGTTTTACAAAAGGCTACACTTTTCAGCATTCCTTATTTTAAAGTATGTTGCAAATCTGAGCGTCCTGACTTGGACATTCTTTTTCCAACTTAGATACTCTATGTAAAATTGGCTTCTAGGTTGTATATTTAACTCTACTCCTATTTTTCATTGAAAATCTAATATCACAAAAAGCAAGAGCAAAGGGTCTATGGATATATTGTACCCACTGGTAAGTTTCAAGGGGGTTGTTCTCTTTATAAATTGATGCCAAGTCCAGGTAAAAAGTACTTGTGGACTTTGTCCCAAAAAGTAAGTGATTTTGAAATTTTCCTCCATACTGCTAAAATGTTGTTCAGAAACCCATGTTCTCATTAGTTATATAAATCTTCATAAACTGGTCATCTTAAGAACAAATTTTAAATCAGTTTAGAAAAATCATATTGACTGGTTTTAAGGGAGTATTTTCTACAATGGAAAATATCAGCCCATTATGTTTTCAGCTTCCTTGCCTGATGAGGTACCCTGCTTTTGTTGGGAGCATCCGTTTGTATGGCACACTATGTGTTGTACTCTTCCTAAGTGAAGTAAGGTGTACTTCATTCATTCATTCATTCATCTTATGTTGTTCAGTATACTGCATTTAACTTGGTTATCAAATGTATTGTCCCAGGTAAGGGTATTTTCTCTTGGGATGAACTTGCATTATGAAAGTTCTCTAGCTGCAGTGCCTAAAGGCTGCACAGTATCCTTTTTTGGCACCATCAAGTCTATTCAAATTTACTGTGTTTTTAGTATCCATCTTCAAAATGAAACTTTGTATAATGGTTTGGTATTTGATACATTGGTTTTGATTTGTGCTTACCTTGTGCTTGTGGTATAAATTAAAAAAAAACTATTTTATTATAATTATTCTTGATAGTATATTGTCGTTTTTTGTTTTTTCAAATGTTGGCTTTTAATTAAAACTGAGTATATAACCCACACATGTTCATCTGCAGAGCTTCCCATCGGATGAGGGCTGGCCTTTTGCAAAGTACCTGGGAGCATGTGGAAGAATGGTGGCTGTAAATTATGTTGGAGAAGAGCTATGGAGTTATTTCAGTGCACCATGGGAAAAAAGAATGGACCTGGCTTGGCAGCTAATGGAAATAGCAGAGCAACTTACTAACAATGACTTTGAATTTGCACTCTACCTCCTGGATGTCAGCTTTGATAACTTTGCTGTTGGTCCTCGAGATGGAAAAGTTATCATCGTGGATGCTGAAAATGTACTAGTGGCAGATAAAAAGCTAATCAAGCAAAGTAAGTTTATTTTTATGTGTCTGACTTTTTGCTGCATATATGTAGAGCAGGGGTTCTTAACCCATTTTGGATCATGGACCCCTTTGAGAGTCTGATAAGATATGGTGTGCCTCACAGATGCACATAAACATACTCGGGCCTGTTGGCAGATAAGAGCCCATACAAATCTGCCCCTTCTCCAACATGGTCTTCCGTTACTAAGATAATTGGCACAAGTTGTGGAAATGTGCTGCAAGGCTTGTTGAGCTTGGTGATTTCTAAAAGGGCCCATTTTGATTTCTCTTTTTTTGTGTCTATTTATGCTGCATTGCAGCTAGCAGTCACATACCAGATTAGATTTTTTTTAAATATTAATAAATACATGCTATACTCTTGACCCAACTAATATCAAGTATCCAAGTATAAAACAATTGTTAGTATGGAACGAAAAAAAAAGTAAACAATTCAAGAGACTAAAATTCACCTTAATCCAACAAAACTGACATGTTGATGATCATAATGACAGGATACATTTGCTTTAAATTCCTAAACAAACTGGAAACTAGTTTCAGACTTTGAGGGGGATAATCGAACGGGGGCGCCAGTCTCTAAGGACAGCCCTGTAAAGGGGCGGGGCAACCCGTATTATCGAAACAAGATGGACGTCCATCTTTAGTTTCGATAATAAGGTCAGGGGCGCCCAAATCATGAAATTTAGGTCGACATTAGAGATGATCGTCCCCAGTTTTCGGCGATAATGGAAAGCAAGGACACCCATCTCAGAAATAACCAATTCCAAGCCATTTGGTCGTGGGAGGAGCCAGCATTCATAGTGCACTGGTCCCACTAACTGAATGGAAAAAGCCCGTCCTGATCCGGAAAGGAACGGGCATGCATGAAGAAAATTGCATGCAAATGAGCTGCTTGCTATTAGCTCATTTGCACACTATTTCCTTCCTAAGGAGGGGAGGCGACGGCAGTTGAGGACGTCCTTCCCTGTGACGGCAGTTGAGGACGTCCAAAATGTGGATGTTTCTGTGAGAAGGACGTCCATGCCTTTGCTGTGCCTCTGACACTCTATTTGGATTTTGGATCCAAATAGCAGCAGTGGGATTTGAACTGGCCTCCTCTAGATTGCAAGACCAGTGCTCTAACCACTAGGCCACTCTGCCATTCCTCCATTCTACTCCACTCCCTTGAAACTTGACCGCCCCTGTGGGGGGCAGTTGAGGACGTCCAAAATGTTTGAAAGGAGGACGTCCACGCCTTCGTTATGCCTCCGCTGACACACACATACCCCCCTCCCCCCAGGGACCTGCATACTGCCCCCCCTAGGGATGGCCAAATTTCAAGGGAGTGGAGAGGAGTGGCGGACTGGCCTAGTGGTTAGAGCACTGGTCTTGCAATCCAGAGGTGACCAGTTCAATTCCCACTGCTGCTACTTGTGATCCAAAATACAAATAAATAAAGAGGGTGTCAGAGGCATAGCAAAGGCATGGATGTCTTTCTCACAGAAACATCCACATTTTGGACGTCCTCAACTGCCGTTGCAGGGAAGGAGGCATAGCAATACTCTTTTTAAAGTTGTTGTTTTTTTTTTTTTGGGGTGGGAGGTGGGTAGTGACCACTGGGGAAGTCAGGGGAGGTCATCCCCGATTCCCTCCGGTGGTCATCTGGTCAGTTTGTGCACTTTTTTGATGCTTGGTCGTGAACAAAAATGGACAAAGTAAAGTCGGCCAAATGCTCGTTAGGGACGCCCTTCTTTTTTCTATTATCGGCAGAGGACGCCCATCTGTTAACCACACCCCCATCCCGCCTTCGGTACACTGCCGACATGCTCCCTTAAACTTTGGTCGTTCCCGTGACGGAAAGCAGTTCAGGACGCTCAAAATCGGCTTTCGATTATGCCGATTTGGGTGCCCTTCTCCTTCAAAAATAAGCAGGTTTGTGTACTGGTCTTGCCTCTATACTGTTGTGCAGCTTCCAGTAGTCTTTTTTTTTTTTTTTTTTTTTTTTTTGTGTGGTGGTGGTGTTTCCTGTAGTGCTTTCTGGAAAGTAGTGACTGCACCATGACAGTTCTTGCATATTGCATCCCTGTCTGTTCACAGACAAGCATAGAATGTATTTTATTTAACCATTTTGAATCCAGTAGCAACCAACTTTACCACAAAGCTATGGTAATAGTCTAGTTTATTAGACCTTTGCATTTCAGTAAACGCAACCCTTTGTGCCTCTTATTTTTTTTAAATGCAGGCTAGAAACTTTTTTTTAATAAAATATATAAATAAGAAAAAATTAGTTAAATCTCTGAAGAATTATGAGAACTGGATTAAAAAGGTAAACATCAATCCATACATTTTTTTTTAAATATAATACATGTAATACATTGATTGTGGACAGTGAACATATCTTTGATTCATGTGTAATGGCTTCAAAATGCAGCTATGTTCTTTGAGAACTTGTAGTACATCAGAAGACTTCTTAAATTACTGTAACCTGGTACAATTACTCATTCATTTTGTGTAAAGTTTTGTTGCCATGTTAGTCCACTTGAACAGATAGGGTTATGAAGGTTGTAGCATAGCTCTTGAAAGCTAGTCACAGACGTATTATGCCATTAGAAAAGTATCACAAATTGCCAGTTTTGTAGTATTCAATTAAATATGATGCTGCATTAAAGATTTATTTTATGTATTTTTTTTTTACCTTGTTCATGGGAGATAAAAAATTGTGGAGTAAAATCAAGCTTTGGATATGAGCAATGTATTGTGTGCATTGTACATTTTTTTTTGTCAAAAGTGTAGGCTAGTTTTGTTTAAAGTGTAGTAATTTTTCATTTGCTTCATTTTTTTGCCTTTAATGGTTGATTTTTACTATTACTAAACTTTTTTGTCAAGTAGACATATGCATTTGATATACATATAAAAATGTTTCTTTCCAGTGTCACAAACAAAAAGAAGGGAGTAGACCAATGTGATTCCAACACGTGTTATTAACTGTTAATAACTATATCAATGACTTAAAACAAGCGCCTTCTTCAGGAGCCTGTATTCACAGTCGATAAATTACGAACTGATGGATGACAACTGATGAATATAAATGTTCAGAACAGCATCATCAAACTGCAATTGGGAAGAAAAACATTAGAAACAATGTGAAATTGCAAGTTACACAGGCGCTTGTCGCCTAAACGCAGGACTGGGTCAAGTCATTGATATAGTTATAGAAAAATAATTAACTATAACCGTGTTGGAACCACATTGGTCTACCATCTTTTCCTTTTTGTTTGTGCTGCTGTATTTTATTATTAGGGGGATACTTTTGACTTCTTTTATTTTTTTTGTTTATCTTTCCAGTGTGCCAGTCCTGCAGCTTTCTTAGGATGGTGACTGGGATATTGGTGTAATACCTATTAGCTATGTAAAAATTTGTTTTGGTGGTCAAACATCGCCGTCTTCCCCCCCCCCCCCCCCCCCCCCCAACCTCCAACTTCTTAGTTTTTACATATCGATCTGAGCAGAATTATTTGCACAAATTTTGTTTGTGGCTTATTTACGGTAATACAGAGAGAAATTCACTAATTTCTATTTTTTTTTCTTTTGTTCTGTAGATAAACCTGAAAATTGGGATGCTTGGTATGAAAGCAAATTTGATGACTGTGATAAGGAAGCATGCCTTTCCTTTTCAAAAGAAATTCTCTGTTCACGTACAACTGTGGACCACAATTACTATGCTATCTGTCAGAATCTGTTATCGAAACATGCCACCTGGCGTGGCACATCTGGAGGACTTCTGCATGACCCTCCAGCAGAAATTGCCAAAGATGGCCGACTCGAGGCCTTGCTGGATGAATGTGCCAACCCAAAGAAACGATATGGCCGATTCCAGGCTGCTAAAGAGCTGCGTGAATATCTTGCACAATTGAATAATAATAATGTGAGGTAGTCTGCACAACATTTTTTATAATGCACCTGATGACAAATTATCACAAGTGCAAAGGAGCTGTTTTTTTTGTAACTTGCTGTAAAGTAGTACATCGGTTCTATTGATCTCTATTAAAACTGAGGTTCAAGATGTTGTACAGAAAGTGACCTACCTTGTAGGTTTACAGAGAAGGTTACATGTACGTATCTAAAATTTGAGCTGCTGTTGACAGTTTTCCTTGATTGCCTGAAGGGTAGATCTTCAGGTTACTGAAGATGAGACTGACAGCTTAACTGAGGCTCTGGTGTCAAAATACATGACACAGTGCCACTTTAGATCACAGTTTGTGAAGCTGATGCCTTTACTTGGAATGTCAAGTTTGACTAATGGCCTGTTTTCAAAGGCTTTTTTTCTGTTATGCTTTTCATTTCTTGTTAAAACACTTTACTAAAGTGAGGTCTGTGTACATCAAGAAACTTGAATGTTTCTCCATTTGGTTTGAAACATTTTAATGTCTGTACTGTATTTTTTATTGTAAGGGCAGGATTTCCCAATTTACCGTCTCTAATCTGAATTTATCATCTACTTTCCTTCATATATTCTTGATGGCCGTTTTATTCACTTATGTAAAACAATGCACATGACTTTTCTCTTTCCATTGTGAAATTTTACCATTCCATGATGTAAGTTTTTCTAAAAGTCTAACTCCTGTATGCCAATAAATACGTCTGTTGAGCAGAAAGTCACTAAATGTTGTTACAAGCTATCATTTAGCAAATATAATTGGAAGCTTTTGAGGGAGTGTGCAGGGACATGAAATGAGAATTTTTTTAAGGGTAGGTGCCTGATTAAAATGAAAAGTCCATTGTAGTATGGCATGTACCAAAGATGATGATTGTGTATATTGGTCCTTAGGTTCAAAAGGAAAACTCAGTAGCCTTGCACTGTAGCAACATTATATCCATAATTCTTTTTTTTTTTTTTTTTTTGCTGCTTATAAGTAGCTATCAATGAAAATACTAAACAAAGACATTATTAATACATGCACACAGTATAGCAGCTGGCTACCAGAAAATGAATTGCAGTAATAAACATATCCCCTAGATTATTAGGAAGAACAATATTTTGTCCACTTCTGATAGATGATGGCTAGTCCTGGAGTGTAAGCTGTTTGATATAGCTCACAATACCCAGTATCTCAGTTCTGAACTAAGATCTTATATAGAATTCTCATGCAGGTGTTTAACAGGTAACCTGAAGGAAAGTGTGGGGATACTTTTGTTTACTGAAAATTATTTTCTGTTTTGTTTTTGCAGATATAGAACCTTTTAAATATTAAGATTTAGCTTTTTGAAGTAAAATTTGCATAACAGTTCAAAATAGTTTTTTATGAACCTTACCAAGGGAACTATAAGAATATTTTCTCCATAGGTACAAAATGAGAGAGAAACTTTGTTATATAGGTCCCTTAGTCTTTTGCACATATAAAGTACTGTATGAAAACAACCAGGAAATTAGATTCAGGGAACTCACCACCTATTTCTGCTTGCTGACTGCAAAAATTCAAGTGATTTATCATTGACTTTAGGCCATGATTATTGGGGGAGAGGTTACGTTTTCAGCAGAAGTCCATCATATTTTAAAGTAATGCTTTTTCTCGAGTACTGAAAGTTAAGATTATGGTTGGTTACATCAAATAACCACCCATTGCATAGAATAAAATCTCTTTTAGAGCTAGTTCATCTCCCATTCAGGAAGCCTCAAAAAAACTCCCTTAGGGAAGGGTGTTCAGTTCTAGCATCTAGCACAATAATAAGTAACTTGTGAATGTGTAATGGCTTGCTTTTTGTTTTTTTACGAGTTCTGTTTTGGCACAACTAGCTGCAATTCAAGTGTCCATGCTTGCTGCATCTCTATGATCACCTTAGTAAGAGGTTAAAGGTAATTTGGATACAAGCCCCAGAGTCAAAAAACATAATTTAGGGCCTCTTTTTCCAAACCATTCTAGCGATTCCTGTGTGGCAATGCCAATGAAGCCCATTCAAAATGAATGAGCTTTGTCGGCATTGCTGTTCTGGGAATCGCTAATGCGGTTTGGTAAAGACCACAGAGCAGATCACAAAATAAAAAAAAAAAATAACAAAACACAAACTAAAAACAAATACACTTGGATCCATTTTATCTTTGAGTGGATTCTATTTTTTTTTTTTTTTTTTGGGGGGGGGGGGGTTAATATTTTAGTGTGCCCCAAAGAAATGTTTTGAGTACATGCTTACTGAGATTTTAATGTTGCAAATTGATGTTTAGTCTGTGTTTTTCAACTTGATTAGTCATTTCATGTAGCTGTGTTCCTACGTGATTGAAAATGTAAAAAATATGACCATGAGAAATGGGGTTTTTTTTTTTTTAAATCATGACCACCATATCTCTTTAGTTCTGTGTATTTGTGCCAGCTTTATTAACTTTTCCTACAAGAAATTAAAATGCTCTTATAAAAGCATTTTGATAGTGTATTTACTGCATAGTCTTTAGTCTCTCTCCTCCAGGACTACCTAAGGGGCCCTTTTATGAAGTGGTGGTTAAGCCCAATGTGGGCTAACCACACACTATTCCAGGACTACCACTGGCCAGACATGGTGCCGGTGGTAGTTCCTGGTCGAGCGTGTGCCATTTCCAGGGAAAAAGTAAGAACCTCAAGTGGTTAGCACGGCGGTAATCAGGCGGTTACTGCCACCTCAGTGGGTGGTGGTAAGTGCTCCCTGCCGCATGGCCACATGGTAAGACTTACCTTACAGTGTGGCCATTTTTTTTGGGTGTTTGGGGGGGGGGGGTGCTTTTTACCCTCTATGGTAACTTTCCTGCAGCTTGGTAAAAGGACCCCTAAGTCTCTGCCTCACGGCCCCCTCTCCAAATGCTCATTTCTAGGAGGCCCAGTGCCTTTTGGTGACCCCAGGCTTAGTGGGGTGCTTTCTCCAGGGTAAACTCTGCTTCTGTGTGGCCACCACTGTAGGAGCAGCCATCTTTATTTTATTCCTTGTACCTGTTATTCTCTTAGGCATACTGAGTTCCTCCTGGCTTTGTCAGTCAGGTTGATTTCCCTGTATTACAGCCTGAACCATTGTATGAGCCTGGAAGGTCTTGTTATGTTGAATTTTCTTTAAAATTTAAGTGTACACATTCCTTTGTGAATGAGATAATAGTGTTGCATGATTCCTGAACTGTAGAGAGAGAACATTGCAAGCTCCAATTACTATATTAAGGTAGTTTTGTAATTGCCAAATGTTCCCTTGCTAGGTTTGATATAGATTTTGTATTTCCCTTTTGAAATGTGCTGATCAAGCTGATCCTGAAAGCAATTTGGAATAATGATGAAAAACTGCAAGATAGGGAGAAAAAAACGCATTTAGGTAACAAGCAATAAGTCCTTTGCTCAGTTTTCACTGCTCTAATATTTGTTGTACAATGAAAGTTTATATTTTTAGTCTTTGCCCATTAATATTGACAGACTTGGTGAAATATTTTTGGATGAGACATTTGGGATTTGTATGTGCATTAAGATAGTCTTTTGTACTGTAAAGTTACTGTTTAATTTTAACACTTTATCAAATTCGTTTCCTTGTGCCTTTATACTATAAAAGTTGTTTATACAGCTTTTAATTATATTGATTAATAAAGAATACTTTGAGTTGCTTCTTTTTCAGAACTGTTCAGTTTTGTAAACAATTCTGATATGCTCTGTGAATGCAATTTTAAAGTTTTGTATTGTCCAAAGATCAGATAATGAAGCTCAAGGCTCATTAGGGCCTAGCATCCTGTACTCTGCATGTGTGTGCCTTGCTGCAAGAGCTGGCTTAACTATTACAAAATCAGATGGTTACCTAGGGTGGCAACATCTTGGAGGTAGCAAAGAGCAGCTGCCATCAAGGCAAAATAAAGATCTGTACACTTTCACCCTCTGGGAGGGTGATTTTCAAATTATTTATCCAGGTAAATGGTTTTTAGAAATTATCTTCATTATATATAAGCAAATGTTAATATTTTAAAGTGTGATGCCCATATAATATTTTTACAGGATTATTTCAAGATCTCTGATATTGGAGTAATCATGGTTGTTTAATTTCAAAATATAAGCATTGGGGGGCAGCAAGGCTGAAGACTCGGCTAGGGCATGAAATAACCTTACACCAGCCCTGCTGCTTGCTGGTCTTAAGGTGCCATTTTTAGGGATGGAAGGGTAATTATCATTTATGTCCATTTGATCTTTGTTCCCTCTGCTATAGGTACTCCTGGGGGAGGTCTGTGCAAACGTTTTGAGAATTCTGCACACAAAATGTAATTTTCCCTATAGCCCTGCGGTTTACCTAAACAGCCAGGTCTAAGCTGGCAGGGGAGGAGAAAGTGGCCCGGTGTGAAGTGATTCCCCCTCCCTGGCAGAGATCACACAGCAGGAGGAGGAAGTGAGAGACTGAGGACAGACCCAATGGCAGTTTCTTCACAGAATTCTGTGGGGTGGGGAATTCTACACTGCATGGAATTCTTTTGGGCGTATATAGGACACCAGTTGTGCTGATTTTTCAGTAGGGCTTTATGAAATAACCACTGTAGCTATGCTGCTGAGTAGCAATTAGCTCAGTATTTAACAAAATGCTGAATAGTGCAATATCTGCTAGCTCTTTAAAATTTGGTAAATCAGCTATAAAAGAGGGTGAAAAGGCCTGGGTAAAACAAGATTGTAGTTATGTTAATATAGCAATGGAAAGCTACAGAATTGGAATGGACTTTCTTTTCTTATACTAGACTCCTACACCCACCACCTTCAATTCTAGTTAACTTTAAAATCACTTAGGACCCTGTTTACTAAGCCGCATTATAGGTGCGTTAACATCTTTAACTCGCGTTAACCACGTACATGCCTACATTATCCCTATAGGCATCTACACAGCATGCTCGCTAATTGTAGGCACTTTAAAAATGCTAACACACCTTAGTAAACAGGGGCCCTTACTGTTTAACACATACCTCAGAATTTTCATAATATGGTATGACTAAAAGTTCTTGTTCATTTTGTTAAATAATGTAAACTGAAGAACAATTGACTCAGCCAATTGGAAGTAAACTTTATTAGCTTTTATTTACTAGTAGAAGTAGGGTACAGCTTAAAGCCAGTTAAGTGAAGAAGGTAGGAACAGGTATGCAAATAATGGGCAGAAGGTGCTAGGAGAAAAAAATCTCTCACCCATTGTTTTGGTAGATAAAAGAAGCATTGCTATAGAATGTCAAATGATCATCGGTATTAGTTCACTATTATTTCATTACTTTGGGTAAATTTTGGTGTTACTGTAACTTTAAAAATGAAAAAAACCCTGTATTCATTAAATACTCTGTTTTGCAGTTCAGGTTTATCGTCTTGCCCTTTTTAAAAGCAATGTTTAGCATATAATCTAATTCCTTAGATTCCTTGTCTTGTCACTGTGAATATTGAGCTCCCAACATTGGGGCATTAATTTATTTGAAACACTTGACAAAAAAAAAAGTTAGTGGTGAATACTTCAAAGGAAAGCAAATGCAACAGGAAACTTATAAAGTGCCCCCAGTATGGGCCCTAAAGTGACTGGGTTAGAAACTGGTTGAGTGCAAGGCGACAAAGGGTGTAGTGGTAAATGGGAGTTCATTCTGAGGAAAGGGATGTTTCCAGTGAGGTGCAGAAAGGATCAGTTCTTAGTCGGTTCTTTTTAACATTTTTGTGAGCAGTATTATGGAAGGACCGTCTGAGGCTTCCATCTGTGCAGATGATACCAAAATCTTCAATAGGGTACTCACTCCTGATGTGGATAACAGGAGGAGGGATCTAACAAAGCTTGAAGAATTATCCAGAATTTGGCATCTAAGATTAGTGCTAAAAAAAAATGCAGCTATGCATTTGGGCTGTAGAAACCTGAGGGAGCGGTACAGTTTAGGAGGTAAAATTAGTTCTGTGTATGAAAGAAGAGCGAAGCTTGGGCATGATATCTGATAATCTTTAAATGGCCAAACAAGTATAAGAGACAATGGAAAACACCAGCGGAATGCTTGAGTTCATACAGCGAGGAATGGCCAACAGGGAAAAAGAGGGATAGTATATCTGTATGTCTTTGATACACCATTTAAAGTACTGGGTACAAGTCTGGAGACCACATCTTCAAGAAGATATAAGCAGGAATGGAGTCTGTTCAGACGGTAGCTACCAAAATGGTCATTGGTGGTTAAATCTGTCCCCGTATGCTTTACAACAAAAATTTCAATATGTTTACTTTGCAAGAAAGGCAGGAGAGGGTAAGATATGAAAGAAATATTTAAATACTTTCATGGCATAAATACAAAGAAGGCAAGTCTTTCAATTGAAAGGAAACTCTGGAATGAGGGGATGAAGGTGAAAGGGGAAGTGGCAGTGAATGCAGGAAAAATGGCCTCCTGGTGGCAGTGGCGTAGCTAGGTTAGTTGACACCCAAGGCTGGTCATTTTTTAAACCCCCCCCCCCCCCCCCCCCCCCCCCGAAATCCAGTACTAGGCATACTGAGAATACAAAACACTCAGGACCTGTTGAGCAATTCTACCATACCATAAGCAGTAATTTGTACGAGTCACACAAGGAAAAGGAAAGCATCTTAAACACTACAGTGAGCACTAGAACATCAATTCACCTATTGTAAAACGAAAAACAGACAGATTAGTACAGATCGTCGATCCTGCACAGTCAATGCCAACCGAAAGCCATGTCTTTTTCACAAATACAGATACACCCTAATCCACTATAGAATAAGTAATCATAAACTTTCTATTTAGACAAAAATTAAACTGAACCCCCGATGCCAGACTCTGCATACAATGCAACACCACAGAAACAGAAAATGTCCTCTAGTACTGTGCAAAATATAAAGACAGCAGATGTAAATTTGAAAAAACTAACAAATACCAATCACCACTTTACAAATTAACAAATAGAAATAAAACAATATCATTTTATTGGACTAATACATTTCGCTTTCAGAGGCCAAAACCTCCTTCCTCAGGTCAATTCAGTATAGTACTGTTACAGTGTCCTATCCTGACCTGAGGAAGGGGGTTTTGTTCTCCGAAAGTAAAATGTATTAAAATTAGTCCAACTAAAAGATTACCTTATTTACATGTTCTATTATAAACATTTATTAACACAGCTACAATACTACTTTATCCTAAAGCAAAAAAATAAAAATATATATTTACAGTTCGTTGTCTCTGGTTTCTGCTTTCCTCATCTTTTCACTGCCTTCTATCCAGCATCTGCCTTCACTCTCTCTCTGCCATCCAGTGTCTGCCCTCTCTCCCTTCCATCCACTTCTGCCCCTTCCATGCACCATCTGCCCCAGTCTGCCATCTCTCTCCCCTTCCATCAACATGTGCCCTCTATCTCTGCCCCTTCCATCCACCATTTGCTCCAGTCTGCCCTCTTTCTCTCTCCCCTTCCACCCACCATCTGCCCCTTCAATCCGTCTGCCCTCCCTCTACCATCCATCCAGGATCTGCCCTCCCTCATGCTCCCCCCTTCTATCCCCTCTCTGCCCCCTCTTTTCAGCCCCCAGTTCCAGCCTCCTTATTCCACCTGCCCCTAGTTCCAGCCCCCGCCCACATCTCCTACCTGCCCCCCTTTTCAGCCCCACTATCCCACCAGTCCCCAGCCCTTTTCTCCCATCAGTCCCGAGCTTCGGCCCCCAGCCACTTCTCCCTGTCCTCTTTTCAGCACCTAGTTTCAACCCCAGCCCTTTTCTCTCACCAGTCCCGTGCTTCAGCCCCACCCAGTTCTCCCTGTCCCCTTTAAAGCCCCTAGTCCCCACAGTTTCAGCCCCCTTCATCCACCACATGCCTTGCATCCCCCCTTTTCAGCCCCAGACCCACTCTCCCACCTGCCCCAGGCATGGACCCATTTTCCCTCCTGCCCCCTTGTCAGACCCCAGTTCCAGCTTCAGACCCCTTCTTCCCATCTGAGCACCCCCACCCTCCCCAACCCCCTTCTCACTTCCTTGATGCTCTCCCACCCTCCCTAATCCCCTTAAGCACCCCTCTGAGTTCCCCACCCCTCCCCAATCCCCTTCCTCCCCTCTCTGCGCTCCCCCACCTTTCCCCAATCCCCTTCTCCCCTCTCTGAGCTCCCCCACCCCTCCCCAATCCCCTTCTTCCCTCTGAGTCCCCTGACCCGACAGCTGAAATCCGTTCTGCTGCTCCTACCCTGTCCTGCCTTTAAAAAAATTTTTTCGAAGCGCCGGAGAGTGGCAGGCAGCGCACCTCGCGTCTGCCCTGCTAGTAAAGAAGATCACGTCGTCGTCCTTCCCACACTGAGTCCCGCCCGCCCTCGCGGTAATAGGAGGTTGCCTCAGAGGGGGGCGGGACTCAATGTGGGAAGGGCGACTATGTCAGTGAGATCTTCTTTACTAGCAAGGCAGACGCGAGGCGTGCTGCCTGCCACTCTCCGGCGCTTTGGAAAAAAAAAATTTAAAGGCGGAGCAGCGGGAGTGGAGCACCCCCCACCCGATGACACCCAGGGCGGACCGCCCCCACCACCCCACCCTTGCTACGGCACTGCCTGGTGGAGGTAGCGGTAACAAATTAAAGAGAGCATAGGACAAGCACATAGGATCTGTATGGGAGAGGAAGGGATAGTGGATGGAATGAGGGTTGAATTCAGTATATGGTGCTGAAAAATAGGCACCAGGTCTATAAAGGGCACCCCAGGATGAGTGGGGATTCCTGTACCCAGCTTTGAGCGTGAGCACTTATGCCAGCTGAAACCTGGTGTAAGTTGTGGCATACAAGTTGGGTGTGGATTCCTGGACTTGCATCTTTTGAGAACACCCTTGACTTGTCCATGCCCTTCCTATGGCCACACCCCCTTTTGGGTTGCATCTTATATGATTTAGGTGCCTGGGCTTAGACTAGCACTCAGCCAGATGTGCGCAACCACTAATTGGTGCCAATTAATGTCAAATGATAGCATCCAATTATTGATGCCAATTGGCTTGTTAATCATGTTGCACACATTTGTCTGGATCATACCCAAATTTCGGCTTGTATTTAGGCACCCTTCATAGAATCTGAGGGAGACTGGATAGGCCATATGGTCTATATTTGCCATTACTTTCTATGATTCTATGTAAATGTGTGTTTTCTCACATCTGCCCTAAATTACTCAACTTTCAGAATATAGAAATAAGTTGACAGCTTTGTTTTCTTTCCACTGGAATAATTTGGCACAATTTTTGACAAGCTTTTGAGAGCAAAAGAGGCTCATTTTCAAAGAACATAAAAATTACGTCGTTTATTGTATAACTTTGTAAGTCTATGCTTTGAAAATGACCACCGCAATTTCCTTCCTCAGGGAATTATATTTGTAGAAAAGAAGCTGCTTAACTTTTTGGGTAAGTAGAGTGTTCCTGTGAATAACTTAAACTTTTTTTTCTCTGTATTCCTTGGAAAGTTCTGCACAAAAATAAAATTGAGAATTCTGCACACAGTATCCCTAGTATTGGCGACAGATGAATCCAGAAACCTGTGGGTTATGTCCGTCTACCAGCAGGTGGAGCTAGAGTACAAACTTATACAGTGAATAGTAGGATGTCATGCTCACTGGCCAGTCAGTATTCTCTATCTCCAGCAGGTGGACGGATGTGCTCCACAGGCTCCTGGTTTCTTTGGCTGCTCCTGTTCTGGCTTGGCTAGTTCAGTGGAGCTGGGGGTGACTGTATGGCGCCAGCTTTGGGGGGCACACCTGATCACCCCAGGTCCCTACCCCGCCCCTTGTCCCCCTCCTTTCTGCCTATCACCGTTCTTTTTCTCACAGATTGCCTGCCTTCTCATTTGAAAAAAACCCCAAAATAATAAAAACTAAGACAAATGAGCAGGGACGAGCAGTGCATCTTTTTTTGAAAAAGAAAAAAAAAAAGACTGAAGAGTTTAAGAAGAATGGGACATTTGCTCACAGGCTCCATTGGTGGACGCTGGCAATCTTTGTTTGTGGGCAGTGAGAGGTGAGCCTTACTGTGTAGCATTCTTTCTCTGGAGCTGTGACGCTTGTTTCCCTCTGGGTGAGCGGGCACAGGAACTGTTTCGTTCTTCAAGCTGACGGGACTTGGCCTTCAGAGTTTTTTTCTGCCAGCCTCCGTGGTTTTCATTGTTTTATGCTGCGGCTATTTCCACTTGCAACGGGAAGCTCTGGGGACATGTTTGGAGTGTCCTCTGTGTGTGTGTGTGTGGGGGGGGGGGGGGGTGTGGATGGATTTGTTCCCTGAATTTATTCTTTTGCTGCATAGGACTCACCTGCTAGGGCTGGTATTGGTCCTGAGACCTCTGGGGTTTTACAGGGCCCTGTAGTAGACCATGTGGTCCCTGATCCCAAACAAGGACGCTGGAGATCCAGGTTGGGAGATGAATTGTAGGTGCCTGCTTCTCCTGGGCCTTCTGAGTTGGGCCAGGCTTCCACGTTACTGGCTGCAACAGGACTAGCAGATTTAGAGGATGTGGAGCCACAGCTTGAGGCAGATGACCCCATGGCTCTGCTGGTTTTTCATAAGGAAGAGCTATTTTTATTACCTGGGTGCTCCAAGCTGTGCATATTGATTTCTTCGGATGTGCATTCTGTGGCTGCAGTGAACCCCAAGATGGCGAGCACCAGGAAGCCGCTTAAGGCTTTTCTGGTCCAAGAGGCCATACAAGAGCTAATTTCTAGTCAGTGGGTTACTCCTGATGCGTGTCTCAGAATGGCTAAGGCAATGTCTTGACTCTACCCTTTAGCGCAGGATGAGCTTCATCTGTATTGCCTCGGGGCAGATGCTTTTGTGGCAGTGGTGACAAGACAACTTTACCCATCGAGGATGGTGGTGTGCTTAAGGATGTACAGGACTGTAAGTTGGAGGCAGTGCGGAAGATATATTTTGAGGTTTCTACACTGGCATTACAGACTGCTATTTGCAGTTCTTATGCTGTGTGTGCGTGTGTGTTTCTTCGGTACAGCATGCTGCTGATTCCTTTTCTTCTTCCTTGGTGCCTTCCCCTTCAGAGTTTCCAGATGTGGAGTGTGGCCTGCCTTATTTGGCAGATGCCCTGTATGATTTGGTTTGGGCATCTGCTAAGCAGGCTGCCTTGGCCATGACAGGTCAGCACCTGTTGTGGTTGCAGCATTGGGCCGCAGATGCATCCAAGCAACATTTGTTAAACTTCCCTTTAAGGATAAGCTCTTTGGTGAGGATTTGGAGAATTTGGTTAAGGACTTGGGGACTCCAAGACCCCAACGCTTACCAGAGGACAAGCCGCCTGTCCACTAAACCTAGATAACAAGGCACGCTTTTGCGATATTAAACTGTATTATCTGGGTCGCCCCTCTTTTCTGGCTAAGTCCCAGTATCAGCAGAGACAGTCCTTTTGGGCGGATAAGCGTACCTCTGGAACCTCGGGCAGGTCTTCTTGATAGGACTTTAGTCCATTCCTCAGTGTCTGTAGGGGGACATTTTGTTTCAGTATTATGAGATGTGGGCCACATTGACTTCAGATCAGTATGCCTCTTCTGAGTCGTTATTAGAACCGTCTGCAGATATGCTGTAGCTTGTTATCGTGGCCTTGTTGCCCGTGTTCCTCTAGCGTTGCATCTGGGTGTGGCTCAATTTCTTAAGAGGGTGATGAGGCTTCATCCTCCTTCTTCTTGCCTGTTTAGATACTGCTTTTCTACATTCCACAGGTTTCTGGATTCATCTGCTGCCATTCTAAGGAATATAAAATTGTCTTACCCAATAATTTTCTTTCCTTCAGTCTCAGCAGATGAATCCAGATTCCCATCCTTATCTCTGTGGGGTTTGTTTGTTTCTGTGAAGTTTGCTGCATGGTTCTAGGGGGGTTTCAGAGTTTGTCTATTGTGAGTTTGTTTCCTTTTCAGGTTGATGTTGTTACCCATTACACATGCTATAGTTCTGTGAGAAAGGGAGTTGGTTTGTTCTTTCTTTCTGCTTTGTTATGAGATATACTGACTGGTCAGTGAGCATTATGTCCTACTACTCACTGTAAAAGTTTGTACTCTCTATTGCCACCTGCTGGTAGATGGACATAACCCACAGATTTCTGGATTCATCTCCTGCAACTAAAGGAAAGAAAATTATCGGGTAAGACATAATTTTACATTCTGTGTATTTATTATTTTGAAAATCTTTTGAGTAATAACTTAAAATGCAATACAGGAAATATTATTTGGAGATTAGAATTTTGTTTTGTATAGAATTTACTGCAGTACTGTCAAAGGACAAGTCCTGGCCTCCCTCCCCACTAGGCTTATAGTGCCCCAAACTATCCTTCAGCTCCCTAGGTATGACTCCTCCCCCCTTCAATTTGCCACTGCTCATGCTGTTTGTTATAATTGCTCTGTCTCCACACCTCTCTTGTTCCTCTTGTCTTGCACCCCCCCCCCCCCCAATTGTTCATCAGGGCACAACCCCCTTTTCTTTCAGCTCTTCCCTTTTCTCCCTACTCGGTGCTTTTTAGTCCTAGGTTCACTTCCCAACTCTTCTCCCATCTTTGGCCATCCAGGCTGGTTTCACCACTTAAAATACAGGCAGAAATTATATAGTGTATTAATGTCAAAAAATTAACCAATTTTTACTTTTTTTTTCTCATGAGAGCGGATATTTTGGCGGAGTTTTATGTTTGTTTCCTTCAAATACTAATGTGCTGAGTCTTCCTTTCCCTTCCTTCTTACATATGTAAGTTTACTATTAGCTCATAAAACAAAACAATTCCTTTCAGAAAGGCAACCTTGTTGGGGTTCTCTGTGTCTTCATTATTTTTGAAAAAATCTTGCCAGTGTAAACACTCAAGCTCTTTTATTAATACCCAAATCCAAAAATTGTTGTGATTTATTAACCGCCTTTATGAAGATTCACCCAACTTGCTGGTACAAAAATTTAAATGGTGGCAACTGTCCTGGGGATCTCACTTGTCCTACATTGGGGAGAGTGCAGGGGACCGTAAGGGCTTCCTATTTTACATTTTAAAAAAAGAGGTTTGGAAACTACAGGAACTTCAGATCCAGGTTTCAAGCTAAGTATTTTGGTTTTTTTCCCTCATTTATGTGGTGCACCCATATTTTGCTAAGAATTGAGGTTTCCCAGGTTAGATTTGTAGATTCTTTAGCTAGGAATTTTCCATTGTATAAAATATCCTCCGTTTTTTGCCGCAGTGTTTTTTTCTCCGTACAGGAGTTTTTCACACTGTGGTTGTTTTCGGAGGTTGGTAGGGGTACCTTTGATGAGTCCAATAAGGGTTAGACCATCATTGTAGGTCACCTTGACTTGTGATGTTCCATTTATTAAAATTGATTTTGATATTGGAAATTTTCCTATTTGAACTACATGAGAGCTTTTCTACATTTAGTTTCTATTGTATGGGCTCTGATGCTTATTATTTTTATATATTTTGAATTAACATACATCAAGAAATATAGGGGTTAATATTCAAAAACAGGAGAGGCTCCTCCCTGATTAAACCCCACTGAGCTGGCCAGCTGTCAATACTCAGCGGCACTTAACTAGTTAAATACCAATATTTCTGGTGATGGGCTGTTCCTTAACTGGATAGGATAGGGGTAGAGCCAGTACTTAAATATGGTTAGCAGGGATATTCAGTCTACTAATTGGCTAAGTGAGTGCATAAAACTAGGACAGAAAAGGCTGTGTTCTGTGCCAAGCTAATCAAGTTCCGATCTGAATATCGGCCAGTACCTGGTTAACTCCAGTTTAGTGTAGGTACCCGGATATTCAATAGTGGGAGCTCTGCATGCCCAGCATTGAATGTCGGGGGTTAATTCAGCCTACAACTGGAAGTGACTCATAGGCAACTTACTGCCATGGGCTGAATTTTAACCCTGTGGTTAGCCTAAACTGCTGCACAGAGCTAAGTGGTTTACATTAAAAATATTAAATATCAGAGGATGAGAAAAGAACGCCAATAAAAGATAAAGAGGGGAAAATAGACAACACTCAAGCATTCAAAAAACAAGACAGGCAAAAAACAATAGGGTAATCAGGGAAGAGAGGTAAAAGGAGAAAAGAGTCCTGCTGCCCTTTTTCCTATCACCCCACCATCACAGTCCAAACGCCTGCCTGAACAACCAGCTCTTCATTGCAGTCTTAAATTTGTGAAGAGAAAGTTCACTACGGATATCTAATGGAACATTATTCCAAGATGCAGGGGCCAAAAAGTAAAAAGCACTATGACATGTTTGTTTATATTTAGCAGCTTTAGGTTCTGGGAGTACCATATGATTAATTGAGCATAGCAAATGTATAGGGGTAAAAGGGATAGTAAGAGGAAAGGTAAGGTGGTGAACCCATTCTAAAAGCTTTAAATGCCAGAAGTATTTTATATTGAATTTGATAAGAAACGGGAAGCCAGTGAGGCTTCTGAAAAGAGGTGAAACTGAATCATCTTTACTGGCACAGCAGATAAGACGAGCAGCAATGTTCTATAAAGTTTGAAGCTTCTTCAAGCAAAAGTTAGGTGATTCTGCAAAGACAGTATCTATTTTTGTAACCAGTATGGATGGGGCTAGGGAATGAAAGGAATCATGCTCCAGAAATCTCCTTATACAATGTAGTTGTCTAAGCACAAAGAAGCCAGACCAAAGCAGAGCCATGGGGAGCAAAACAATGTTGTGAGTCTAGGGTTACTCCTAGCTTGTGAAATGATTGTACCGATGTGGTAGAAGTGCTTAAAAGAGAGTTTTTGAACCGGACCAAGAAAATGTCTGGTAATTCAGCAGGTAACTTTTTTTTAGCATGAAGAACCATTTTGTGTGACAGTAACCAATGGGCTACTTCACTGAGTGAGGCAGGATTGGCATTAGGAAATACTAGAGGTAACAGAATCTGCATAGAATAAGAGGAGGATGTCATCAGCATGTATATAAGCAGAGATTGAGAAATTCTGAATGAGAATCACTAATCGACTGAGGAACAAATTGAACAGGAAGGAGGAAGGCAGTGAGAGAAATGAGGAAAACTATTTTAACACTGTTTCAGAGAGGACTATGGATTGAAGATGAGCCAAAAGAAAGGAGTGGTCAATTAAGTCGAAGGCCACCAAAAGGTCTAAGGAAATGACTAATGCACAACGGTTATTGTCATGATGAGTGAATTTCACTAATGGTATTAGCCAGAACTGTCTCTGTACTATAAAAATTATGGTAGCCTGATTGATGGGGATGAAGCGCTAGTTTTCTCCACAAAATCAGAAAGTCAATGGAACACAGCTCTCCTGAACTTTTGACAGAAAGCAAAGATAAATGAGGCGATAATTAGTAGAGTTAGCTGGATCTAGGGTAGGTTGTTTCAAAATGGGACGTACAATGGTTTTTTAAAAAAAAGACTTGGAAAACCAGTAGAGAGACTAAGATTAAATATAGGCAGAACTAAAGGGAGAAGACCAAGAGTAGGACAGGAAAGCCAGGAGGAATGTAGTGGATCCAACTTGCAAGCAGATAGCTTCAGATGCTTAACTAATTGGGTAATGGAAGATATAGAGTAAGTGGTTCAAATGAATCCCACCTGGCTGAACCTGTGAGCACAGTTGGCGAAGAAAAGGGTAATGGGGAATGTTGAGAATGTAAAGAGTCCTGCCAGGTGATTTTGGAAACAAATCCAGCATATCTGCAGATGGTTGTAATAATGACTCAGAGGAATGAGGCATACTGGTAAGAGAATACTAAACAGTTTTTGGAAGGATAGGGAGCCGTCATAATGCGATGGTGGTAATAGTGATTTAGCTTTGTTCAAATGGAAATTGAATTCTCGGCGACAAAGATAACATTTCTGAAGTTTCTGTAGTTTCCAAACCTCTTTTTTTTTTTTTTTTTTAAATGTAAAATAGGAAGCCCTTAAGTTCCCCTGCACTCTCTCCTATGTAGGACAAGTGAGATCCCCAGGACAGTTGCCACCATTTACATTTTTTGTACCAGCAAGCTGGGTACAATCAGGTATCACTCCTTCTGAATGGCAACGTTACCCTGGGATAAAGTGGGATCAAGAGTCTCGTGGGGCTTGAATTTAATTAGCTGGTAAAATGAGTTTGGGACTGGAATAATGGGGCTTAGAAATTACTCTTTGAAAAGGTATGGTCACAAGTTTAGTAAATCCAGTGGGATCTAATTTTACAGTGAAACTGCAGAAAAGTGCCATTCTGTCATGTCTTTAGTAATTAGGCCTCTAACTGTATATGATAATTGTTATGACACTTCAAAAGAGGTTTATTTCTACCAGTTGCTCAACATTGCTCTCACTCCCCCCCCCCCCAAACCAGGCCTCTAAATGTCATGTTAATCTAACATCTGTGTCCTCTCATGTCCAGTTTATAGTTAATCCTTGCTAGCTGGTAGCGGAACATAAGGGAGGTGCTATGCCTGCATGCCACTTCTGCTGCTACACCACTCTTGTTGCTAGAAAAGATGAAGTCTGAGGTCTACTGTTTTCTTTGGGGGAAGACTGAAGAGCCTATGCTTCTACTATGCAAATGTGAATTTAGGGCCAGTGTCCATGGGTAACGCAAGGGTTACTTTGTGAAAAATAGCCTCTATCCTAAAGCTAAAAGTAATAGCCTACAAGGCCACTGAATCTATTAAATGAAAAGAATAGTCTGTCAGTGTTTCCCAAGTCGGTCCTGGAATAGCCTCTTGCCAGTCAGGTTTTCAGGATATCTACACTAAGTACATATGAAAGAGATTGATTTGCACAGACTGCTTCCATTGTTTCATGCATATTCATTGTGGATATCTTACTGGTAAGGGGGGTACTCCAGGACCAACTTGGGAAACAGTGGTCAGTGTGACAAAGGTGCTTTGAAGAGAACGAACTTGATAAGAGTAACATTTCTTCTTTAGTTAAAATTCAGATGTTCCTTTGTAAACCATATTAATATGCAGAGAGCCTGATGGAATGTTGAAGACAGAATTGCAGTGCCATGCTGTGTGCTGTATGTACTGTATTGGCTGCTTTTTGCTGGTCTAAATGAAAACTTACAACTGACAACAGTGTGTTTTAAATTTATTTCTTAATGGCTGCTAGAAAAAAAATGGAGTTGGAATGCTACTACTACTACTACTACTTAACATTTCTAGAGCGCTACTAGGGTTACGCAGCGCTGTACAATTTAACAAAGAGAGACAGTCCCTGCTCAAAGAGCTTACAATCTAATAGACAAGTGAACGGTCGGTCCGATCGGGGCAGTCAAATTGGGGCAGTCTGGATTCACTGAACGGTAAGGGTTAGGTGCCGAACGCAGCATTGAAGAGGTGGGCTTTAAGCAAAGACTTGAAGATGGGCAGGGAGGGGGCTTGGCGTAAGGGTTCAGGAAGGTTGTTCCAAGCATAGGGTGAGGCGAGGCAGAATGAGCGGAGCCTGGAGTTGGCGGTGGTGGAGAAGGGTACTGAGAGGAGGGATTTCTCCTGTGAACGGAGGTTACGGGCGGGAACGTAAGGGGAGATGAGGGTAGAGAGGTAGTGAGGGGCAGCAGACTGAGTGCATTTGTAGGTAAGAAGGAGAAGCTTGAATTGAATGCGGTATCTGATCGGAAGCCAGTGAAGTGACCTGAGGAGAGGGGTGATATGAGTATATCGGTTCTGGCGGAATATGAGACGTGCAGCAGAGTTCTGAACAGACTGAAGGGGGGATAGATGGCTAAGTGGGAGGCCGGTGAGGAGTAAGTTGCAGTAGTCCAGGCGAGAGGTAATGAGAGCGTGGACGAGAGTTCGGGTGGTGTGTTCAGAGAGGAAAGGGCGAATTTTGCTGATGTTAAAGAGGAAGAAGCGACAGGTCTTGGCTATCTGCTGGATATGCGCAGAGAAGGAAAGAGAGGAGTCAAAGATGACTCCGAGGTTGCGGGCAGATGAGACGGGGAGGATGAGGGTGTTATCAACTGAGATAGAAGTGGAGGAAGAGGAGAAGTGGGTTTTGGTGGAAAGACGATAAGCTCGGTCTTGGACATGTTCAGTTTCAGGTGGCGGTTGGACATCCAGGCAGCAATGTCGGATAAGCAGGCCGATACCTTTGCCTGGGTCTCCGCGGTGATGTCTGGTGTGGAGAGATACAGTTGGGTGTCATCAGCATAGAGATGATACTGGAAACCATGAGATGAGATCAGGGAGCCCAGGGAAGAGGTGTAGATTGAGAAGAGAAGGGGTCCAAGGACCGATCCCTGGGGAACACCAACAGATAAGGGGATGGGGGTGGAGGAAGATCCATGAGAGTGAACTTTGAAGGTGCGGTGGGAGAGATAGGAGGAGAACCAGGAGAGGACAGAGCCCTGGAACCCAAATGAGGACAGTGTGGCAAGAAGTAAGTCATGATTGACAGTGTCAAAAGCAGCGGATAGATCCAGGAGGATGAGGATGGAGTAGTGGCCTCTGGATTTGGCAAGGAACAGGTCATTACAGACTTTAGAAAGTGCTGTTTCTGTCGAGTGAAGAGGGCGAAAACCGGATTGAAGCGGATCAAGGATGGCATGAGAGGAGAGAAAATCAAGGCAGCGGCTGTGGACTGCGCGCTCAAGTGTCTTGGAGAGGAAGGGTAGGAGGGAGATGGGGCGGTAGTTGGAGGGACAGGTAGGGTCTAGTGATGGTTTTTTGAGGAGTGGCGTGACTACAGCATGCTTGAAGGTGTCGGGGACAGTTGCAGTGGAGAGAGAGAGGTTGAGGATATGACAGATGGAGGGGGGTGATAGTAGGAGATATGGTGTTAAGTAAGTTGGTGGGGATGGGATCAGAGGAACAAGTGGTGCATTTTGAGGAGGAAAGAAGGCGGGCGGTTTCCTCCTCGGAGATATCAGGAAAGGAGGAGAAAGAGGTCTGGGTTGGTTGGTTGAGGGAGAGGGTTGAAGGGTGAAGAGGAGGAGGTGGCTTGGTAGTGAACTCAAGGTTGATCTTTTGCACCTTGTCGCGGAAGTAGTCAGCCAGTGATTGAGGAGAGAGTGACGGGGGGGTGGGAGCGGAGGGCACTTTGAGGAGGGAGTTAAGGGTGGCGAAGAGACGACGAGGGTTAGAGCTGAGAGAATTAGTCAATTGGGTGTAATAGTCCTGTTTGGCAAGGAATAGTGAGGACTGGAAGGAGGATAGCATGAATTTGTAGTGAAGGAAATCTGAATGGGTGCGAGATTTCCTCCAGAGGCGTTCAGCAGATCGGGCGCAGGAGCGAAGGTAACGGATGCAAGGGGTCAGCCAGGGCTGGGGATTAGTACGCCTTGTGGGACGGGAGGTGGATGGTGCAAGGGTGTCCAGAGCAGAGGAGAGAGTGGCATTGTAAGCGGAGACAGCCTCGTCAACAGACTCGGAGGACATGATGGAGGGGAGGAGATTAGAAATACTAGATGAATGCTCCCCCCCCCCCCCCCCCCCCCCCCAATACTGTTACCTGGATGGAGAATGAGCAACCTTTACTGGGTCCCTCCTACCACATTGCAGTAAAAGCTGCTCATTCTCCCTCCAGGAGACCAAGAGGATGGCAGTGCTTTCCCCCTTTCTCTATAACTGTGGATGTGGAGAGGTGGGTTTAGGGTAGGGGTTCTCAACCCAGTCCTCAGGACACACCCAGACAGGGTTTCAGGTTACCGACAAAGAATATTCATTGTGCGTAATTGGATAATCACAAAAACAGATCAGATGCAGCCACGTTTGGCAATCTTGCGTTGGGGGTTTAATTTCATAAAATGAAATACCATATACGCTCGGCTATAAGTCAAGAAATTTGAGCAAAAAATGCTTTCCAAAAAACTGGTGTTATGTTATCTACAGGTAACACCATGAGTGCTTAAAAAAAATACTGGCAATCCCCCACCCCCCTCCCTAATTACCGGTACAAGAAACTCTCTAGCAGCTCAATCCTACTCCCCATCCCCACACCACACATCCACACGCTGCTGTGTAGCTATCTCTTGACCAGGGGTCACAAACTCATGTTAAAACTTTGTATTGTGAACATCCTGACCCAGGCTAGCAACTACAAGTCTTGTATAATGGTTAGGACTTAATCTTCAGGGACTGTGAATGCTATTTTACTGTGAAATATTTTTTTTATATATTTTGGATCCAAGCAATGATGTACTGGGATATTACTATAAGTTAAACTTGACAGCCAGTCATACAGCAGGAGTCTTTTGCCCTATATTTTATAATATTTTTTAAGGTTAACACAATTATCACCTGATATCTGCTTGTGTGAATCTGAAAGCAAAATGTTCATGTGCATGCTGGTGGAAAATCAAGGCCCCATACAAAGAGTTAACATATTTAAGCACAGGCACTCCTAGGGCTGCCATCTGTCTGGTTTCAGTGTGAAAGTACCTACTTTTAATTATGGGAAGCTCTTGTTTTTCATCCCTCTGACTGTGTCTATCTAGAACAATTTCCAGGAGTCGGAGAACTGCCAAAGCCAGTAATTTAAAAATAGCTTATAACCTTCTGGGTAGATTTCAAATACTTTTTTTTTTTCCATTTGAAAGACTTTCTGCCTTTTGTCTGTTGAGAATCAAAATGTAGGATATTTTCTAAAGTATTGCTGCTCTCTGGGTTGGGTTGGGGGGGGGGGGGGGGAATGATGATCTTTCCTATTTGATATTGTACTGCTTTTCAGTTTTCTTTGATTTTTGTCTAAGTTGTTACCACCTAATCAGAGAACTCTATAGGTGATTATGTCGAACCAGAAATAAACTAGAAACATTAATGTGGTAGCTTCTCTTGAAACAGCGTCCTAACTTGACATCACACTGCTTTGGGTTCTTGATCTGCATAGCGTTTGTACACTATTCCCTTTAACCTATTTTACAAGTGTGTGACAGGAACAACTACTATGATGAAAAGCTGGGACTTAATCATAAACCATCTGTCAAGGGGGGGGTGTTTTAATATACCTGTCAGTTAATGCAGCAAGGTGATGTACAAGTCAACTCAGGAGAACTAGAAAGGAATGATACAGAGCTGCCAAGGGGTCCCAATTTTTGAGAGGGAGATTGTAGTACACGCCCCCTGGCACACCTCAAACCCATGGCCATTTCAGAAAATATTTTATTTAATAGCCTAATACCCTTTTCAATTAGCTTTCATAGGCCAAAACCTCCTACCTCAGGTCAGTATAATGCTGTTATGGTATCCTCTCCTGACCTGAGGAGGGAAGTGTTGGCCTCTGAAAGCTAATCAAAAATGTTTTAAAATCAGTGAAGGTATCATTTTCTATTTTGTGTTTTATTTGCATTTATTAAACTCTATTAACACAGCTACCACATTACTTTATCCTAAATTAAAGATAAAATTATTTTCTTTACCTTTGTTGTCTGGCCATTTACTTTTTCTAATTGTGTTGCTCCTAGTCTTTTTCATTCTGTTTTTCTTTGTCTTCTCTTAATTCTTTTGCCAGGGTTTCCTGTCCATTTGTCATTTTCTCTCCTTTTTCTTTGTTTTCTTCAATATTTTTCTGCCTCTCTGTCCAGATTTAATTCATTCTTACTATCCATTCTTTAATTTCCTTCTTTTTCCTTCATCTACCTATGGCTTTTCATCTTTTCCTCACCCTTGTTCTCCCCATGCTCCCCTTCCTCTTATTCTCCAGTCTTTCACTACTCTGTCCTCTCCCCTTTTCCATCCCGCGTCTTCCCTCTTTCTCTCCCCATCCTTCCACCCATCTACCCTCTCTCCTGATCCTTCCATCTAGTGTCTCTCTACCCTTTTCTGTTCAGTGTCCCCTCTCTCTCCACATCCTTCCAGTCTCTCCCCTTTCTCTCTGAATCCTTTCATCCATTTCCCCTCATTCTCTCCCTATCCTTCCATCCAGCGGCTTCCTCTCACCATACCTTCATCCATCTTCCCTCTTTCTTTCCCCATCCTTCCTTCCGTCTACCCCCTCTCCAGATCCTTCCATCCAGTGTCTCTCTGTATATCCCCTTCTTTCCATCCAGCGACTCTCTACCCTTTTACATTCATCATGTCCCCCCTCTTTCTCCCCATCCTTCAATGTATCTCCTATTTCCCTGCCCTTCCTTCCAGCATCTTCCCGCTTTCTGCTCTCAGCCAGGATCCCCCCTTTCTCCCCATCCTTATCTCCAGCCCTTCTCCATCTCCCCTCCTTCTCTCCCCATCTCACTCTCTCTATTTTACCTCCTGCTCCTCCTTCCACCCGATATTCGCTTCCTGGCCACTGCTGCTTCTCCTGTTGAGCTGCAGTGGCTGTGACAAAAAAAAAAAAAAAAGAGCTAACAAAAAAAATGTTAAAAGCAAGCACGGCGCCGCAGGCAGCCTTTAGACATTGGCTGTTGGCTCTACAGCTGCTCCACTCTCTGTCCCCGGAGGAGCGTAGGAGGAAGTCAATCTCAACTTCCTGCTCCAGGGACAGAGAGAGGAGCAGCTGCAGAGCCAACAGCCAATGCCTGAAGGCTGCTGTGGCCTCGCACTTGCTTTAAAAAAAAAAATTTTTTTTGGTTGCGGCCGCTGCTCCTCAACAGGAGAAGCATAATACCAGGTGGAAGAGGGAGTTACCGCCGCGTGTCTCGGCGGGATACTTTCCCACTTTGACGGGCGTGCGGGAGATAACCCGCCAAAGTGGTAGTCTCCCGCTACATTTGTCTCTTAGATTGTAAGGTCCTTGAGCAGGGACTGTCCTTCCATGTTAAATTGTACAGCGCTGCGTAACCCTAGTAGCGCTTTAGAAATGTTAAATAGTAGTAAATGCCGGAGACTTGGCAGGTCTGAATGATATAATCGTAATAAAAGAGAGACAATCAAGAGATAGATAGAGAAGAGTAGAATTGCAGGAATATGTTAGTTGTAGGTGTTCTGCTTAGAAGGCCTCTCCATATGCCTTGGAGAATAGAAAAGTCTTTAGAACTTGAGTTGGAGCTGGATGTGAAAAAAATTCCACGTAATGGGCTGATGAAAAAAAAAAATGTTCCATCTCTAGTAGATTCGATCTGTGCTGAACTGGGGGGAGAGATTACAAGATGGAATCAAAGTGAAGAAAGAAGGAAGTGAGAAGAGAAAAAAAGGACTTATTAGAGCTACTGAGTGAGGTGGGCTTCCTGATTAGAGAGCTATAAATGGAAAACATATAGTTTAAATTGAATCCTATGGATTGTGAGCCTGTGCTGACATAAGATCTGGATGGTTGTATCTGAATTGATTGTAAGCCGGGACAGTTGAAGGATTGTGGTGCTCTGAGCCAGCTTGCGTTGGCAGTGTGCCTCACCCCCTCCCTGCATCATTTCTGCTCCTTCCCCTGCTGGACCAGCATTTCTCCTCTCAATATGCCTGTGCCTTCTCTCTACTCCCCCCCCCCCTTGTAAACTGTGTATGAGTTGTCGGTGGCAGCAGCAGTCTGCAAACTGACTGCCTTCACCCAGGCCCTGTGTCTCCCTTCTGCTGCATCCCACTTCCTTTGGTGGGCCTGCCTTAGGCTACTGCTGCTGGCACTTTGCACATAGTTTACAGGACCACAGATGGTGGGGGAGGAGAAAAGGCGTTATGCTGGACCTGTGGGAGGGAGTGAGGAATGGGAGGGAGAGAAGGGATGAAGTGCTGGACTGAAGGAGGTGGAGGGAGAGATACTGGACCTGTGGTGAAGTGAGAACTTAACTATGAGACCAGGTGACATCAAAGACTGGGGCTTTTGGCACCCTCAGCCAGTGCCTCACCTGGTCCAGTGGTTAAGCCAGCCATGATTGTAAGTGTTGGATGGGATAGATAAGCAGGCCTGTATAACCCATATTGGAGGAGTCAAAACAAATAGTAACAGTTGTATATAAAAAAGAGACGGTAGTGAGTTAATCTGAACTTCCACAATACCCCAAAACACTGACTAGTAGGATGTGCAAGCTGTGAAAGACATTTGTAGATCAAGCAGAACCCCCAGGATCAATGAGCCTGAGACTTAGGGCTCACAGAAATCTTATCTTGGCCAGTGATTCAGCATGCACTATGGTAGCTTTTGAGGAATTGAGCACTAGTTGATTAAGAGGAGGACATAGCACCAAGACACAGTTGAAATTTGAAGAGATCAAGTGCCTCAAAAGGAGATGGAGTAACCATCAAGATGTCCTGGGTATGGAGTGGTCCATCAACAGAATCATACTTCAGAGCCCCACCAAATGTTGTTTCTCCTAGTTCTCTCCCATCTTCACGCGATGCATGTGCAGTCTTCTTCAAGGGAGAATGTTCTTTGGAGGGGGGGGGGGGGTGGTTGGAAGAGATTTCCTTTCAATATCCTGGCATAGAAATTCGTCCAACAATCACTGGGGGGTAGATATAGGGTGCTCCAACTTACTGTTTTGAGGTAGTCTTTCAGTTCTAAGATTGTACAGCATTAAATAACCATTGTAATGTTCTACCATCTTCTTTTATCTGTATCTGTGATCCTCTTCGTTAATAGTTGGTCTTTTGGGGGTAAAGGGTTTCTTCTTGCCAGGGCAAGCCTACTTCCTTCTATCTCCATGCAGTCTATCCTTTTTGGGATCCACTTCCACCCAGATTCTTCCCAATTATGGAGAGGTATCTTAGAAAACAGTTTACTCTTATATAGTCTCACATTTCATGTGCTACCCAGCAGGGGTGCCAAGAGGGGGGGGGCGGGCAGGGGGTGGCAAAATTACCCAGGCCCGGCCTCCAAGGGAGGCCTGGTGCCAGGCTCTCTCTCTCCTGCTTCTGACTTGACCCAAGTGATCGTGTCCCAACAGGAACAGGAGAGAGAAAACTCCGGCACCGGGCCCCCCTTGGAGGCTGGGGAGGACCCAGAGCTTCCTCCAATGTTGCTGTTCTGCCCAATTGCTGGGGCAGGAAGTCAGTGCTGGAGGATGGTTTCTTCTGCTGGCAGGGCCTTGGGATCCCCACCAGGCAAGGTATATATAGGCAGCGGCAGTGATGGGGGGGGGGGGGGGGTGGTGAGCGGCAGCAGCCATGCCCTGGGCCCAGTGATGGTGGTCCTGCCCCAGGCCTGGTTCAGTCTCGTGGCAGCCCTGCTACCCAGTGGGGATGCATAGGTATCTAGCAAGGGAAATAAGGATCTACTTATACCCACAAATAATTATGGGAGGTTGGTATTGAAAATGACTGATTAATGTTGTGAGTTAGTGTAAATTAATCATTTTGAAATTTGGGGTCTTTTGGTCAGACAGCTTGATGCCTGACCAAAAGTGACTGGCTGAAAAGAGAGATGGGCTGGGGTGTGTGTTTTCCACTGGATAGTGCCAATTTTCAACTAAAATGACTATTTTTATTTTGAAGGTAAAATGTTTTATGCGAAGCTTGAGAGCAATATTCAGTAAAGATTTTGCTGCTAACAAAAAATAGGACACACCCATTATGGATCATGACCCTGGTGGTAAAAACTAAGCAAGCTTTGCATTTTCTACCATTCTTTGCTCTTTGTTTTACTTTGCTCCGATGATTTGTGATAGTTACACCAGCAATGTACTTCTTCCTCTAGCAAGTCATCAAAAATATGCCAAAATTGAATTGAACTGATGGGGAATGTAGGCTGTGAAGAAAAATAGAGGATCTGAGGAGGGTGGGGCAAGGAGATAGAAAATGTGACTCTGGAGTGGGTTGAAAGGAGTAAATGAGGTTTCCATGGTAGGAACCCACAGAATTATTTTGGGCCCAATACTATTAATCCAGTGTTGATGCCCAGAATTTGAGTGACTAAATCTATCTTGTGAAACTATGCAGCTAAAATGTAGTCAATTGGCAGAGGTAAATTTTCACAAGGGCAAAATTTACCTCTGCCAGTTGGCTACATTTTAGCTGCATAGTTTCACAAGATGGTTAGATTTCTAGCTTTACCTGTGCCAAAGTTAGATGAGTAGATTTTCATTACTGGTTCTAAAGTGGCTTGTCGAGAGTCACACAAGGCTAGTAACAGCAGAGCCTTTAACTCATAAAACAGGAGTTTTAATGAATCACAGGCTAATTCTCTAACACAAGGCCTTTCCTTTGGAGTTATACTGGCAAACTCAACGTGCATCAACGATCTTGCTCAACAGCTGTGGATTTTCTAAACAGAGTGTTTATATCATAGTACTGGCAAATTAACAGATTGCATGTCCTCTTTGAATTGTGTATTTAAGAAGTGTGGGCTGTGCAAGAAGATCATGCAGCATATATGCATATATTACTAAGTCCACTTGTGGATGATGCCAGTTGGCGCTTGCTTACTCTTGTTGCAAGTTGAGAGCAGGCAATAAAATCTTCCTTGAATATAATTCAATGTCATTGAATAGAAAGTGTAGAGAATGAGAAGCAGTTAAGTCATTTTGAGTGGGCAGCAAGTCATGTTACTGATAGTTCATGTAAAGCTGCAAAGCAAATCCTGGCTTAAGAAAATGGAATAATACTTATTAAAAAAAAAAAAATAGGAAATATGAGTAAATACAGAATTGCAAATCTGATATATATTCCTGTCTATAATAAAATATAGATAGAAAAACAATCTACAATGTACATTTGCTGTGTATTGTGATGTTTTCAGTTTCACATGTACATACAGGCATTTGCTTTCGGTAATTAGCTGGTTTGAGAGGGAGATGTCCAGAGAAATAACAAGAGTGGTACCATCCAGCACCTAGTGTGCTGAAAGATGTGACTAAGCACAGAAATTTACCTTGAAAATTACTGATGCTCACATTGAAGAATTCAATGCATTTCGTCCATTTTGGCTGATGCACCTTGACTATGAATATGCAGTCCTGAGATGGCGTATATATTATATTGTAACCTGTTTTTCAATAACTCCTGATTAGAAGACAAAGGAATAAATAAATAAAAAATTCAGAACTTTTTCATGGTGGGGTATGCATGTGTGTGTCTGCACTTTCAGGACTTTTCCTTGTCTTTTTAATTCCTTCCCCATCCCCAGTGCTGATCAAGATTAACCCATTCCCGCTATGAAATGCCTTCTGTATATCTGTTCAGACTATTATCAATTCATAAGCCCATGCAATAGAATTTTCTCTTTGGCAAATGTGTGCCACCGCTGTTTCTCTCATGGAGTTTAAATCCCTATTCAAAGGCCTAGCTATTTAATATTGCATAGGGCAGGTGGTTTAGATTCTGTGTGAGAACCTGCTACTCTCACATCACTTTGATAAACTCACATGAAAGGGTCTACATCAGCTGAGCTGTTACATTTATACTGAGAGAGCTTTAATTTATTCTTTCTGCCAAGTGAAAATTAATCTTCGTTTCCTAGCTGGACATCATTTGCCAAGAGGCTATAGAGAACGTGCTGATGGTCCTGACATTGGTATTTTAGGTTTTTAGGTATAGTTCAGAGCCCTAGCTTATGGGTTCTGTTAACATAACTCCTGCTGTTTTTCCAATTAGCTTAAAATTGCAGAGATGGTTTTCAATGTATTATGTGGAAGTATATGAAATAATTTGCCAGAGCTATATATATATATATATATATATATATATATATATATTTGGGGGAAGGGGGGAGAAATTACCAATTTTTACAAATTAAAAAAAAATAACCATTTCTACTATAAAATTTTGTAAGTTCAGCTTGCTTCACTGCTGCCTTTTATTCCCCATGGACTAAAGTCAGTCAGTGAGAAAAAAAAAATGCCGAAAACACTTGAGCCTTAAAAAGAGAGGTGTTAACCAAGGCAGATTCATATGCCACATTTTTGCATAATCCCCATACTTCAGCATTTCACCTATAGGGGCTATTCAAGTTTAACAAATGTGATATACTGCCCTTAGAGCACTCTTAAGTACATAAGTATTGCCATACTGGGACAGACCAAAGGTCCATCAAGCCCAGCTTCCTGTCCAGATCACAAATACCTGGCAAGATCCCAAAATAGTAAAAAAACATTTTATGCTGCTTATCCCAGAAATAGTGGATTTTCCCCCAAGTCCAATTTAATAATGGTCTATGGATTTTTCCTTTAGGAAGCTGTCCAAACCTTTTTTAAACTCTGCTATGCTAACTGCATTTACCACATTCTCTGGCAACAAATTCCAGAGTTTAATTACATGTTGAATGAAGAAAACGTTTCTCCGATATGTTTTAAATTTACTACTTTCGTAGCATCATCGCATGCCCCCTAGTCCTAGTATTTTTGGAAAGCGTAAACAGATGCTTCACATCTACCCGTTCCACTCCACTCATTATTTTATAGACCTCTATCATATCTCCCTCAGCCATCTTTTCTCCAATCTGAATAGCCCTAGCCGCTTTACCCTTTCCTCATAGGGAAGTCGTCCCATCCCCTCTTCAGAGTGGTTTACAATTTTAAAGACATAGTAGGAATAGAAATACATCAAAATATAGGAAAGATAAAAGATAGCACTGGCCATGCCCCTTCAATGCTCCACCCATATGAATGCCTCCTTGTATTTACACGCTATTCTCCAAATTCTGTATATGGTGCCCAAACTTGGGCGTACTGGTGAGATGTGTGTGACAATTAATTGATGTTAACTGGCACTCATTAAAATGTGTGCACTATTTTATAAGGCATGGTGCCTAACTACTAGGTGTAACTCAAAAGGGGGTGTGGTCATGGGTGTGTCGGGGGGGGGGATTTCTGAAAAGTTGCATGCATAGTTATAGAATGCTGCCTCAACACACTTAACTTTGGGCGCCAGCCTTTACACCAGGTGTCAGCAGGCATAAGTCTGGCACCTAAGGTTAGATGCGAGAACCAGCACTATGCATTTTTCTATAAAGGGTATATGGCCTTTATAGAATAGTGCTTAATTCATATTTTTGAATGCTATTTATAGAATTCCCCCTGTGCCATGTATGCACACCCTTACAGAACAGTGCTTAGTCACTTTGCTGCTGTGTACATTACATAAGTACATAAGTAGTGCCATACTGGGAAAGACCAAAGGTCCATCTAGCCCAGCATCCTGTCACCGACAGTGGCCAATCCAGGTCAAGGGCACCTGGCACGCTCCCCAAACGTAAAAACATTCCAGACAAGTTATACCTAAAAATGCGGAATTTTTCCAAGTCCATTTAATAGCGGTCTATGGACTTGTCCTTTAGGAATCTATCTAACCCCTTTTTAAACTCCGTCAAGCTAACCGCCCGTACCACGTTCTCCGGCAACGAATTCCAGAGTCTAATTACACGTTGGGTGAAGAAAAATTTTCTCCGATTCGTTTTAAATTTACCACACTGTAGCTTCAACTCATGCCCTCTAGTCCTAGTATTTTTGGATAGCGTGAACAGTCGCTTCACATCCACCCGATCCATTCCACTCATTATTTTATACACTTCTATCATATCTCCCCTCAGCCGTCTCTTCTCCAAGCTGAAAAGCCCTAGCCTTCTCAGCCTCTCTTCATAGGAAAGTCGTCCCATCCCCACTATCATTTTCGTCGCCCTTCGCTGTACCTTTTCCAATTCTACTATATCTTTTTTGAGATACGGAGACCAGTACTGAACACAATACTCCAGGTGCGGTCGCACCATGGAGCGATACAACGGCATTATAACATCCGCACACCTGGACTCCATACCCTTCCTAATAACACCCAACATTCTATTCGCTTTCCTAGCCGCAGCAGCACACTGAGCAGAAGGTTTCAGCGTATCATCGACGACGACACCCAGATCCCTTTCTTGATCCGTAACTCCTAACGCGGAACCTTGCAAGACGTAGCTATAATTCGGGTTCCTCTTACCCACATGCATCACTTTGCACTTGTCAACATTGAACTTCATCTGCCACTTGCACGCCCATTCTCCCAGTCTCGCAAGGTCCTCCTGTAATCGTTCACATTCCTCCTGCGACTTGACGACCCTGAATAATTTTGTGTCATCGGCGAATTTAATTACCTCACTAGTTATTCCCATCTCTAGGTCATTTATAAATACATTAAAAAGCAACGGACCCAGCACAGACCCCTGCGGGACCCCACTAACTACCCTCCTCCACTGAGAATACTGGCCACGCAATCCTACTCTCTGCTTCCTATCTTTCAACCAGTTCTTAATCCATAATAATACCCTACCTCCGATTCCATGACTCTGCAATTTCTTCAGGAGTCTTTCGTGCGGCACTTTGTCAAACGCCTTCTGAAAATCCAGATATACAATATCAACCGGCTCCCCATTGTCCACATGTTTGCTTACCCCCTCAAAAAAATGCATTAGATTGGTGAGGCAAGACTTCCCTTCACTAAATCCGTGCTGACTTTGTCTCATCAGTCCATGTTTTTGTATATGCTCTGCAATTTTATTCTTAATAATAGCCTCCACCATCTTGCCCGGCACCGACGTCAGACTCACCGGTCTATAATTTCCCGGATCTCCTCTGGAACCCTTCTTAAAATCGGAGTAACATTGGCTACCCTCCAGTCTTCCGGTACTACACTCGATTTTAGGGACAGATTGCATATTTCTAACAGTAGCTCCGCAAGTTCATTTTTTAGTTCTATTAATACTCTGGGATGAATACCATCAGGTCCCGGTGATTTACTACTCTTCAGCTTGCTGAACTGACCCATTACATCCTCCAAGGTTACAGAGAATTTGTTTAGTTTCTCCGACTCCCCCGCTTCAAATATTCTTTCCGGCACCGGTGTCCCCCCCAAATCCTCCTCGGTGAAGACCGAAGCAAAGAATTCATTTAATTTCTCCGCTACGGCTTTGTCCTCCTTGATCGCCCCTTTAACACCATTTTCGTCCAGCGGCCCAACCGACTCTTTGGCCGGTTTCCTGCTTTTAATGTATCTAAAAAAATTTTTACTATGTATTTTTGCTTCCAACGCTAATTTCTTCTCAAAGTCCTTTTTTGCCCTCCTTATCTCCGCTTTGCATTTGGCTTGGCATTCCTTATGATCTATCCTGTTACTTTCAGTTGGTTCTCTTCTCCACTTTCTGAAGGATTGTTTTTTGGCTCTAATGATTTCCTTTATCTTACTGTTTAGCCACGCCGGCTGACGTTTAGTCTTTTTTCCCTTTTTTCTAATACGTGGAATATATTTGTCCTGAACCTCCAGGATGGTGTTTTTAAACAGCATCCACGCCTGATGCAAGTTTTTTACTCTGCGAGCTGCTCCTTTCAGTCTTTTTTTCACCATTTTTCTCATTTTGTCGTAATCACCTTTTCTATAGTTAAACGCTAGCGTACTTGATTTCCTAGTTTCACTTCCTTCAATGCCAATATCAAAACCGATCATATTATGATCACTGTTATCAAGCGGCCCTAGTATCGTTACCCCATGCACTAGATCATGAGCACCACTAAGGACTAAGTCTAGTATTTTTCCTTCTCTTGTCGGCTCCTGAACTAGCTGTTCCATGAAGCTGTCCTTGATTTCATCAAGAAATCTTATGTCCCTTGCGTGTACAGATGTTACATTAACCCAGTCTATATGCGGGTAATTGAAATCCCCCATTATTATTGTGTTGCCCAGTTTGTTTGCGTCCCTGATTTCCTTTAACATTTCCGCATCCGTCTGTTCGTCCTGGCCAGGCGGACGGTAGTACACTCCTATCACTATCCTTTTCCCCTTTGCACATGGAATTTCTGTACATTTACATGCCTAGGCGGTGTAAGTCATTATTAAACAAATATAAACATTCATTTAAAAATAAATGCTAATGTCCTGCTGCATAAGATGTGTAGGCAACTGGCCACAACAGTCTTGATCTTTTCCATACATGGAATAATATATTAAAGTCCTCTTCCTCCAGCTCAGGGGATAGTGTGTGGCTTGTATCTAGCTTATTTTGCTGTATATCCTCTTTTTAGTATTTCATAGTCTCAAGAGAGTTAGAACTCAGGAACATTTAAGAGAGGCTGTAGATTATCTAATGTTTGTTTTGCCAGATATTACTTATTCACGAGCCTGCTGCTTCCAGTACTCTAGAAGTCAGAGATTGCTAACGAATTCCATACTCCTCATGCTTAAAGAAAATCGAGTTATGCATCAGTTCATTCAGAAACGATCTTCATGCTTAAGCATATTAGAGCAGGCAGAAAAATGTGTATGTGCTTTTGAATGGCTTCTTGAACAGCCCTGACATCAGAAACATTAGCATCGTCTACTGAGAGTCTAGTAGACTTTCTGCCGAGATCTTTGCTGTGAATTATTACACCATGACTGATTCGAGGTGAGTTCGTTCAAAGAATAGCAAATCCTAAATGTCAAATCGGTATTTACAGTACAGCAACTCGGGGTAAATCGAGACTTCAGCTGCACTTGAGCCATCTATCACAGGGTTGTTTTTGGTGTCTTTACAAACGTTATTCATAGCCTCATAAAAGGGTACTTTTGCCAAGCTACGCTAAGCACTAACGTGCTTACTACAGATTAAAACAGCATATCACGGGGCATGCTGAGGTGTCCTATGGTACTTTTTACATGTGTCTGTGCTACTGTGCTAAAAAATAAAATGTGGTTTTTTTCTCCTTGGGGTGTGTCTACAGTAATCAGCACAGCTACATTACTGCATGCTGATTATTTTCAGTGCTTGATATACCACAAGTGATCCCTCAGGCAACTATGTGGTTTACAATTTCTATTACAATCTAAGGGCCCTGTTTACTAAGCCATGGTGCAGGCACGCTAGCATTTTTAGCATGTGCTAACGCTAGAGACACCCATATATTCCTATGGTTGTCTCTAGTATTAGCACACGCTAAAAACGCTAGCGCACCTTAGTAAACAGGGCCTTAAGTTATATTTTGTGTCTGGGGCAATATATAGACAGCGTGCACTCTTTACACAGGATTAGCGTGTGAGCACTTAACCACCTACAAAATAGGTGGTTATAAGGGGTCACACACCATTTTTTCTTAATGGCAATGCACTAAAGGCAGCATTAGCACATGTCAAAAACTTTAATGATGAAAAAGATCACTAACAATTAGTTTCCACTCAAAATAGAAGAACAGTGATCAAAAGAAACCTGCTAGCGTGTTCAGGAAATAAGAATCAACATGAAATATCTTTTGAGGCAGATGAAAAAGAGCCTCAGTTAATGCCGAAACCAAGACAGTGTTCCAAACGAACTATACACAGTAAACTTCCTTGGATCTGCTAAGTGAGATCATCAGCTCACCCAAAAATCCTTCAAATCCCAACTGTTTAGTTGTATAAGTCTTCTTTTGTAATTTCTTCTTCTTATTTTTTATTTTCACTTTTTCTCCTGTCAACCTGAGCAAAACTAGCAGGTATGGTTAGCATCTGCACAATTAAGAATGGGTTTTTTAGACTGAGTCAACTCCAGTGTATTTGATGAGTAAAATTCATTTTCAGGTGCTCTTTCAGGAAATGGTGTTGTCTCAGCTTGACTATTGTAAAGTACTTTATTCTGGATGTTCCCAGAAATGAGTACAGATATTACAGAATGCTACATTGATTAGCCCGGGGTGTAAGTTTGATCATGTTTCTCCCATCTTGCGATCTCTGCATTGGCTTCCTATTGAAGCAAGATGTAAATTTAAACTTTGTGTTCTTATTCACAAATTGTTTTATGGTTATCTCCCAGATTACATAATAGAACTATTTGCTGCAGAAATAGCTTGTTCTCTTAGTTCTAAAGGTCGCTGATTATTAAAGTTACCCTCTTTAAGAAATTTGTGGTACAAGACTTATCATAGCTCTAGGTTTGTATATTGCTCAGTACATTGCTAGAACTCTTACTGTGGAGCTAAGAGTGATAAAAGCTTATTTAAGGTTTCGCAGATTGTTGAAGGCTCACTTATTCTCGATCTATTTAAAATAGGGCCCCTTTTACTAAGTGGCAGTAAGCCCAATACGGGCTTACTGCTCGCTAAACAGGACGTACCGCCAGGCTACCACAGCAGCCTGGCGGTACTTCCCACCGCTGGTGCACTGCCATATCCAGCGCTACAAAAATATATTTATTTTTGTAGTGCCAGGGTATACCTGGCGGTAATCACTGCCTAGTTACCGCTGGGTTAGTGCGGGAGCCCTTACCACCACCTCAATGGGTGGTGGTAAAGCCCCCCCCCCCCCCCCGAAATGGCTGTGTGACCATTTCCTGCAGAAAAGAGAGATTTACCTTATACTCACTGCAGTAAAAGGAGACCTCGGCTGACGCCAGCACAGGCCCCCTTTTTCCGCAGCTTGGTAAAAGGGGCCCATAGGTTTTTTATGTATGGATATAGGGTCCTGTTTACTAAGGTGTGTTAGCATTTTCAATACACCTACAATTAGCATGCACGCTAACTGTGTAGGCACCTATATGGATATTGTAGGCGTGTACATGGTTAACGTGCGTTAAAAATGCTAATGCACCTATAACATAGCTTAGTAAACAGGACCCATAGTCTGGTAGCTTATATTTGACTGTGTAATTATTGTAATTTTATCTAGTGATGTTCTAGTTTTATCAGATTGTAATCCGTATTGATCCTTTTTAGATAAATAGTATAAATTTTATTTATTGGTCTCATTTTTATCAGCATTAATATAAGGTAATTGCACAAGACAATAGGTGTTCTTTGATCAGTGTTATTTGCTTCACCTGTATTTGGAATATTATTTTATATTTATTGTAAATAAAGCAAAAGAGAATTCAAACCTATCAACAGATGTTTGAAATGATCAAAGCAAAATATCTTGCTTCTTTATTGAACAATGTGTTATTCGCATCTTACAATATGGCATTCCTGTTTGACTTAGCATGTGCTTCTTCAGGAATCTGTTTCATAAATGCTATTAAAAGCACGGATAATACACATAAAACCCCACTCTTTAGTACTGTAATGCAAACCCTATTGACTATGGCCTTTATTTTAGAAGCACTGTTCATGTTTTGGATGCTGAAAACCTGCATTTATACATCCATATTTTATGGATGTCCAAATACCAATTTTATAAATCCAGAATATGAATGTCTAAAACTGCTGTACTGTATATCGATATGCCAAATGGGGCATTGTATGGGTGTGTTTTGGGTGGGACTAAGAAGGGTTCAAAATGTGAACCTCCGATTGCAGAAGGGAAGGTATTTTCAAACAGATGAATGTCCATATTTAGGCTTGGTACTTGTCACGTGCAGTTTACAGAAAGGTACTTTGAGCAGGTCTCCACCGAATGGAACAGGCGAAGTCACAGTAGCTATTTTCCTATTCCCGGAGGGAGTTCACAAACACACAAAAAAGCTGCAGCAGGTCTTAAACCAGCAACCTTTGGAACTCTGCCCTGGTTCTTAGCAGACTGCACTAACCATTAGGGGATCCTTTTACTAAGGTGCGCTGAAAATGGCTTGCGGTTGTAACGTTCAGTGTTCAAAGTTTGCACCCTGGTTCATAAAATCATCCATGGAAATGCTCCAGCTTACATGTCAGACCTTATCGACTTGCCACCCAAGAACGCTAAAAGATCAGCACGCACATTCTTGGGACTTCACTTTCCTAGCTGTAAAGGTTTAAAATACAAACTATTGCATGCGTTCTACTTTTCCTATATTGGCACGCAGATGTGGAATGCACTACCACTTGATTTGAAAAATATTCACGACCTTATTAACTTTCAAAACTCACCAAAGACCTTCCTTTTTAACAAGACTTACCATAATAATCAATAATAGGAACTTCAACACATCACTTCTTACTTGATAATCTGTCTGTTTTCTGATTTATTGACTTGATAATATCCATTGTTACACTTGTTCTTTTTTGTAACCAATTGTCTATCTACTTCTGAATGGCGCTTGCCATGTTGAAATATTGTAAGCCACGTTGAGTCTGCAAACAGGTGGAAAAAATGTGGGATACAAATACAACAAATAGGCACGGGTTTTGGGTGTGTGCCAATCCATTTTTCAGTGCACCTGTAAAAAAGCCCTTTTTTTAAAAATTTATGCTGAAAATGGACATGTGGCAGAATCAAAATTGCTGTTCGTTCATTTTAGGCCTGAGACCTCATCGCCACTCATTGACCTAGTGGTAAAGTCTCACGCGGTAACTGGGCGGTAATGACCTACATGTGCCAAATGCCACTTGGCCTGTGTAGCTGATGCACGCCAGAAAATAAAATATATTTTCAGGTGCGCATAGTGGGCACGCGCCAAAAATGAAAGTACTGCAAGGGCCACGTGGTAAATCCATTTTGGTGCATGTTGGGCATGTGTAGACACTTACGTGGCTTAGTAAAAGGGCCCCTAGGCTACTCCTTCATCTGGATGTCTGTGTTTCCATTTCATCATATGGACATTCCTCTGCTACCACACCTATGTCCATATTCCTTGTTTTGCCCTGTTCATAGTTTGGATGTTTCAGTTTGTAAAATGGAGGTTCATGCTAGATGTAGCTAGAACTTGGATGCCCATTTTCTTGTGTTTTAGAACAGGCTGTATGTCGGCAGATCCTGTTCTAAAATGCGTGAGACATGGACATTTCTATCTGACGTACAGCTTTGGACGTCCATGTTCTGAGTTGAATGTCCTTTCTAAAATTCTGCCTAATTTATCTAGACATGTACTTAATGCCATTGCTAACATGAACACTTATCACTCATTTGGGCAGTATTGTGGCTCACAATACATTTAAATGCATAAAGTAGTCTAATATTCTACATTAATTTGCCAATTCAAATTTTAAATGCAAAATCCCTGGGTTAATGGGAGAACATCCCTGTTATTAAAGTAAATAAGTTAACACTCAATTCATATTAATACCAGTTTATAAATAGGCCTCATAGTGATGTTTTCCTTGTGTTAAATTGTTTTATGGTTTATATTCAGTGATAAAAACATTTTCAAAAATTTTTTTTTTATAACAGTGTCTTCAGACTCAGTTCACCTCTTGCTGCCTGATCCAATTCTCACTTATCTCGGGGCTCTGCTTGAGCAGCATAATTGAGAAGTTAAAATAAAATAGTGTGACGTAGTGATACTATTGTTCCCTCTGGTGACCGAGAATTGGAAATCATTCAAGTTTCCAGGATAGCCAAGATGCTGAAAATGATACCAGCTACTGCTTAGGGGCCATGAAGTGCCTGACTTTTCATCTAAATAATGTAAAATGTTCTCACTACACAGGAAGCAGGAGCCTTGGTGCAAGACTGAAGAATTCAGAGTAAGAGCCCAGAAAGAGAGAGCATTGCATCTGGCTGACCACTGTATAACTGGAACACTTTTATTGTAATCAGTTGAGAGATTAGCAATCTCACCAGAAGAGAGGAAATTGAACATGGACAAAGGCATTCTGGACTGAATGGGTTAGGACTGGTGCCCCTTTAAAAAGTTCCATCCGCTAGAAGTACATACAGTAAGTATGTAAGTAAATACATAGAGAAGAGTACTTTTAAATCACGTAGACTTACAAAGTTACGTGGAGGGGCATTTTTAATATGACGTCTGAGACCGACTTTAGACGTCTTGCAAAAAAACATCCAAAATCTGAATAGGAAAGAAGTTCATTTTCATAAAAGAAAAACGCCTATCTTTTGTTTTTGAAAATACTGTTTCTAACAAGGTCTTGTGCTTTGGACATTTTGGTTTTTTTTGGTCCATTAAAAAAAAAATGTCCAAGTGAAAAACGTAGAAAATCAAGCCATTGGGATGTAGGAGGGGGCCAGCAGTTTTAGTAGACTGATCTCCTAGCCATCCCAGGAGATAAATGGGGCATCTTAGGGACACTGCAGTGGATTTCAAAAAACATATTCCCAGATACCCATTTCAGTGTTGCTCCCTTATTTTTTCTGCTGAGCCTCCTAAAACCCACCCAAAACCCATTACTCATAACTGTACACCACTACAATAGCCCTTATGGGTGAATGGGGGCACCTATACGTGGGTATAGTGGGTTTCTGGTGAGTTTTGTAGGGTTCACAGTTTCCCCCACAAATGTGACAGGTAGAGGGAGATAGGGACCAGAGTCCCGCACTGCACTGACCACTACACTACTCCAGAGATCTGCATGCTTCTCTAATAGACCTGGCTGTAACATCTGAGGCTGTCCTAGAGGCTGCTAAATCATATTTGTATTCACATTTGTGTGTGTGTGTGGGGGGGGGGGGGGTCACCTCTGATTCCCTTCAGTGGTCATCTGGTCATTTAGGGCACCCTTTTGTGCCTTATTCGTTATAAAAATAGGTCTAGCTCTAAACGTCTATGTTTTAAAACATCTAAGTGTTAGGAACGCCCGGCTCACACCCTTAACATGCCCCTGACATGCCTCCTTGTGATTTGAATACACTTCTGATGGACTTCATGGGAAAATTGTCTAAAATTGGTTTTGAAAATGGATGTTTTTGTGAGAAAAATGTCCAAATGCAGATTTATGCCACTTTTTTGACATTTTTCTCTTTTGAAAATGAGCTCCATAGTACCCTATGAAACTTAGAAGTTGGCAGATCTGTGCCTGATTTAGGCAGATGGATTTACATCAGGATTCATTGGTGTAAATGCTCGCGCCCATAATTGGATGTGGATCCTGGCACTAAGCGCTATTCTATGAATGGCGCCCAACTGGAAATGCCTTTTATTGAATATCATTTGCCACCAATTTTTTTCAGCGCCATATACTGAATCTAGCCATATTTATGCAAATATTTACAGTATTTTGATCTGTCACAGTATCGTTGTACTGTGACAGACCGAATATCTATCAAGTCTAGTAGCCTGTTTCCAGCAGTGGCCAATCCAGGTCACAAGAACCTGACAGATCCCAAAGAATAACATAGATTTCTTGCTGCTTACCCCAGGAATAAGCAGAGGATTTTTCCAAATCCTCCTCAATAATGGTTTATGGACTTTTCTTTTTGGAACTTGTCCAAACTTTTTTTTTTTTAAACCTTGCTACAGTAACTGTCTGTACCACATTTTCAGCAGTGAATTCCACAACTTAATTATGCATTGAATGAAGAAATATTTCCCTGATTTGTGTCAAATGTACTATATCGTAGCTTTATGGCATGCCCCCTAGTCCTTGTACTTTATGAAAAAGTAAACAAGTGATTCATGTCTACCCATTCCATGCCACTCATGATTTTATAGATCTTTATCATATCTCCTCTCAGCCTTTTTAGCCTTCCATATAGGAGATTTGTCCCATTGCCTTTATCATTTTAGTCACCCTTCTCTGTGCTTTTTCTAAATTTGCTATATCTTTTTTGAGATACAGCAAACAGAATTGCGCACAGTATTTGAGGTGCAGTGGCATCATGGAGTGATACAAATGTATTATAATATTTTCTGTTTATTCTCTACTCCATTCCTAATAATTCCTAACACACTATTTGCTTTTTTAGCTGTCATTACACACTGTGAAAAGCTATTGGTTGGTGTCAGGACCTCATGTACCCCATCATCTTCGACTAAGTCTCATATCGGTCAGTAAGTACAAACTGCAAATAATCCAGGTTTTCAAAGTTTGTTGTCTAGAATTTTTAAAACGTATACAAAGCCATTATCTTATAGTTATTACATATTATTCAGTACTCTGCTCTGTTTATAAAAAAATTACTATACCCAGCATGTCTATAAACACAGGGCTTTATATGCCTGAACTTATAGAAACATTTACTATGTGTTATACAAATGAACATCAAATAATAGACTTTCCAGTCTTTTATAATATAAGGGCAGTGTTATTGGAATATTGATCTGTTTCCAGTCCTTTATAGCAGTGTTTCCTAAGTCAGTCCTGGAATACCCCTTTGCCAATCAGGTTTTTAGGATATGCAGAATGAATATGCATGAAAGAGATGTGCATATAATGGATATGTCCTGCCAGCTATCTGATAGCATCCATTTTAAACATCAGAGAAGATCAAATGGATGCTATCAGATAGCTGGCAGTTTTCTATTAGGGGACATATCCTTGATACAGCACTTAGCAAAACATGTCAGATGGTTAAGTCCCCGACCCAACACTTTCTATTATTCAAATGAGTATATACTGGAAATGCTTTAAGGACATTACCTAAATACTTAAAAAGTTTAAATATTTGAACGTTACTGTGAGTGAACTTATGAAAATAGAACTTTTGGATCTTTTGGTCACTGAAGAGTGAAGTGCTGTAAGTCTTTCGGTATGAATACACGATACTGAAAGCCGCACTACTGAGACCATCTTGATCTAAATTTATTTTATGCTGATGAACACCGGTTTTTCCATGATTGTCGATTTAAGTTCTCAGTAAAATATATATTAAGCCGGTAGTTAGGGTATACCTTTATGAAATAGACACTTTTTTTTGTAAATTTTACTTTGATGCTGTGTTTTACGTAGGCACCCCCTCCCCCTTCCCCAGGTCTAGGCGGTCAGTAACACAGTACCATAGCAGTGTATAAATCTCCTCCATGTTATTTGAATTCATGTCTCAGCTCATCTCCTGCAGCTCATAAGAAAGATGAGATGATCCAGTTACTCATGTGATGAGATAAAGGAGACACTTCACACAGGATGCTTCTTTCATCAGAAAGGCAGGGATGAAGGCCTCGGAGCAAAGTACTTTGTTTCACTTCCTTCATGAAAAGTCTTCTGCCTCCTCCCTCGTGTACACTAACAAATGAAAAGCACAAAAACAAAAAATAAAAAGGGGAAAAAGACAGAAACCACTGTAAATATCATCATCTCTATCCACTAGATGCCCCTCCTAACATCACCATTCTATAAAGATACGGTGGACTTATTCACAGCTTGCTGCTTACCAAAGTAACTAATAACCAGAATACGTAGAATTTCAGAATCAGATATTGGGACCAAGGTCATATCTAATTAATAATATGAAGCACATTTTAGTTCATTTAAAGAGTCACATTTATTAAACAAATATGAATAAAAGAATGACACCTTTCCAATATAAATTGCACAATGTTGTTTACCAAGACAAATAAAACTGTAATCCTGAGCCTGTATTTGACAGGGTTTCGGCAATTATAATCTAGTATTGCTAAAAAGGCTGTGTAATAAGTTAACTTTTAGGGGTATTCTCTGTTTTAACCCCTTTTAGGTATGTATCCATGGCAATTCATTAAGCAGTATGTTTCTGCTGAAGCACTGTGCACCAGAAACACATTTTTGTATTCACCATATGTTTCAGTGGTTATCTTTTATTAGTGTTGAAATGCAGGGAACACTGATTCACTTACTGGTTCTATAGGTTCAGTATTCTATTTTCCAACACCGCATTGTCACATGGCATATACATGTCCTTTGTATGTATTGATTTTGATTTTAAGTTAATTTGGTCTGGTTTTTTTTTTTAGTTATTATGTTTTAATGATTATGTTTGTAAGAATTTTTATGCATGTTTTTATTTTTAACGTGGCCATGTCAGGTAACTGTTTTTTTAATTTTATTTATAACAACTTAATTTTACAAGCACTAAAATAACTTGCCAGAAATACAGAGAAAATAACACACAAGAATTATTTCAATCAGGTAATTCTATACTTTTCCTTAGACCACAAAATAGGGAGAGTGAAACAAGACAAGGAGATCAATTAAACAACAGTAAACAAAGAAAACGTGGTATTAACCTGATTATCCCCAGTTATCATTTATCTGAATCATTATTCCACATTGATCATCTGGTTGGCTTCTTCAAACCCAAAATGGTGTATAGTCAATTTATTTCATTGGAAACATACTTATTGTCCAATATTAGTGGAAATAATACACCTGATTTCATTTTTTTCTCTTTTAAAACCAGAAATTATTTAACAATACAAACACTTGAATTAATATACTAAGAGGAATCATTTCAGAGGAATAAACTTTAGGAGTCATACCCGGAACTCTGGGAAAACAACAATCTCAATATTAATCATCTGTAATAATCATTTTGCTCAAAGTTTTCTGGTCTATTATCATTTTCAAAATCTTAACCATTTCCTACTCCTGTAGAACTTCATTTGCTGTATCAATTTTTCATGCTCAAAGGATTCGATTAGATTATCCATGTGGCTCACTAATAAGATTATATCTGAAACAAAATTATTTACTACCACCGTTAGGTCCTGGAGCGCCTTCCAAATGATATTCAATGTAACCTCCACTGGAGCCAAAAACTCCAAGCTGATAGCTCTTACGGGTTTAGGAGTGGCACCGCCAAAACGGGTTCAGCTGTAAATGACTTCCATTTCAGTACACACTCCTAACTCACTCCTCAACTCCTTTGGACATGGTGGTTAAATGATTCGGGAGCGATGAAGTTGTTTCCAGGTCCAAGAGCATCGACGCTCCTTCGCCGGCGCTAATCAAGGGACTTACCAACCTAGTCATCTGTGGTCAGCTCGTCACACAGCGGTCCCACACTTGCTGCACAGGGGACAAAACCCTGGCCATCGGCGGTTGACCCCCCATTGTCCCCTTCCTCTCAGTTAAGGTATGTGCAAATGCAGAGAGGAAATTTCAAGTAAACAAAGACAGAACTTCAGAGGACTGCTGGGCCGTTGAGCGTACGAGCTTCAGGTCGCCATCTTTCCACTCTCCTTAGTTTGGTCAGGTAACTGTTTTAATAAATCACTTCTCATTTTTTTATTCTGATCTGCCTTGTTGTTTTAGATATAGTTCTCAGGCAGATCTGTGCTCTAACCTGGCCAGATGTTAAGACAGCCATTCAAAGGTCACATGGTTATTTCCACTTGACATCAATTTGCTTTCTGTCTTTGTTGCTTTAGTGAAAAATGTTCCATGTCTTTATTTGGGGTTTTGGCAGGTAGGCTACATTATCTTTGATATCTGAAGTCACTATAGGGCCCTTTTACAAAAGTGAAGTAAAATCTGGGCTTAGCACATTTTAACGCGGGACTGTCTTGTGCGTTAAGCCCAGATTTAACACAATATTTTTTAGGGCTTTTTAAAAATATAGAGGTCATGCGCTAATGTTGCTATTAGCTTGTGAGACCCGCAAAAATGAACTTGGGGAACCCTTACTGCCTCCAATTTAGAAAGTACTAAGTGCTCCCACATTAAATCTGTATTATCTTGTTAGCCTACGCTAATCAGAATGCACTAGCTGAATAGCACAGGAATACCCACTCTCCACTCTTAACACACTTTCTATACGTACATAAACATTTTTTAAAAATAGTTAACACACGTTTAGAGCATGAAAACAGGCAAAATACCTCAAAACGCTTTAATGTGTTTTGCGGTAGCCTGTTTTCCTGTGGTAATGGAATGTTATGGTCTTCACACTTTTTAGTAAAAGGGCCCTTATATTTTCTGTTTGTTCAGAACAGTTCTCTAATAACAGCTCTTGTTGGTCTCTGGCTAGAGACATATTACCTTTTGCATAGAGCAGCTGGTAATCTAGCAGTTTGGGTGCCTGCTTAGATTCTCAGTGTCACATAGCTTTGAGGTTCGAAGAAGCTGACTTTCCAATTATTTGTGCTTCACAGACAGCATCACTGAATATTGCTTCATATTATGTCCATACACTGCGTTTCATAGTGGTATAACCTACTCAAACTCCTGAAGCAGTTGCAACCAGCACCGAAACACGGCACCATGTCGGATCTACAAGTTGAGTGAACAGGTTGAATAAGTTGTGTGTATGACATCTTCGACTACCTCATGTCCTTGGAAGTGTCATTTGTCTCCACTACTCCTTTGACTGTTCTTTCTAGAGGCATATTGCCTCTTACTTAGGGCAGCTGGTAATCTAGCAGTTTGAGTGCTTGCTTAGTGTCACTATTTTAACCAATATGATTTGACCTCTCATCTGACCTCACTGATAGCCAGACCGAGAAAAATCTGACCACTGCACATTCTGGCTTCTTCCAGAAAGAGGGAGAAACTTGAAGGGAAGTGTTATAATCAGAGGGAGGGAGCAGATTTGGAAGGAAATTCCCCTGCCTATAAAACCCTGATTCATCTTTGTAGTATTGTCTTGGGTTCTGTATCCTCCCCAGCCTTTGACCTTAACTCTAGGGGGGTTAAGTCTAAGCCTTAACCATTTAGACCCTGAAGCATACAACTAGAGGGCCATAATCGGGGCGCCCAAGTTTTCATGAGGGTGTCCTCGCAGGACGGCCTCGCAAAGGGGCGGGGAAACTTATATTATTGAAACAAGATGGGCGTCCATCTTTCAATTCGATAATATGGCCGGGGGACATCCAAATCTCAACATTTAGGTTGACCTTAGAGATGGTCGACCTAAATGTTGAGATGGTCGACCTTAGAGATGGTCATCCCCGGTTTTCAACTGTAATGGAAACCGAGGACGCCCATCTCAAAAATGACCAATTCCAAGCCCTTTGGTCGTGGGAGGAGCCAGAATTTGTAGTGCACTGGTCCCCCTGACATGCCAGGACACCAACTGGGCACCCTAGGGAGCACTGCAGTGGACTTCACAAATTGTTCCAAGGTGCATAGCTCCCTTACCTTGGGTGCTGAGCCCCCCCAAACCTCCCCAAAACCCACTACCCAGAACTGTACACCACTACCATAGCCCTTATGGGTGAAGGGGGCACCTACATGTGGATACAGTGGATTTCTGGTGGGTTTTGGAGGGCTCACATTTACCACCACAAGTGTAACAGGTAGGGGAGGGGATGGGCCTGGGTCTGCCTGGCTGAAGTGCACTACACCCACTAAAAGTGCTCCAGGGACCTGCATACTGCTGTGATGGAGCTGGGTATGACATTTGAGGCTGGCATAGAGGCTGGCAAAAAATATTTTTAAAGTTTATGTTTTAGGGTGGGAGGGGGTTGGTGACCACTGGGGGCGTAAGGGGAGGTCATCTGGTCAGTTCTGGCACCTTTTCACGGCTTGGTCGCAAGAAAAAATGGACCAAGTAAAGTCAGCCAAGTGCTCATCAGGGACACCCTTCTTTTTTCCATTATTGGCCGAAGACGCCCATCTCTTAATCACGCCCCAGTCCTGCCTTTGGTACGGTGCCGGCATGCCCCATGAACATTGGTCGTCCCCGCGATGGGAAGCAGTTGAGGATGCCCAAAATCGGCTTTCAATTATGCTGATTTGGGCTACCCTGAGAGAAAGACGCCCATCTCCCGATTTGTGTCAGAAGATGGGCGCCCTTCTCTTTTGAAAATAAGCCTGCTAGTGTACTATGCTACTCTTGCTGGTTTATTAAGGGTAAGGGGAAGGAGTGAACCAGGAGCAGGTAGGTGACAGAGAGCCACTTAAGCATGTACCCTATTAGATGCTAGGAGGAAGAAGGAACCCTCTTTATCCCTCCTGCTAAGTTGAGGAGGAAGGAGAGACTGGTGCTATGTGGGTATTTACAATAAGGGGACCTGGATTGGCTGGAGATCTAGGAAAATCTATTGGGCTGAAGAAAATATATATCATCCACTTTAACTACAGGGCTCCTAGGCATCCAAGACAAGACCACCTCAGCTGATCCCAATTGCAAAGAACCTGTTTCTGGAATCTCATGGTCTCTGGGCCTCATTGCAACAGTAATTAAGAAATGTAAGTGGAACATATTGAACTACACTGTTACCCACAATAGTAGTCATTTGGTTAAAGGAACTGTGTTGTGAACCTATTACCTTCAGCAGTACTAAGGATATAAAGGGAGTTGGACTTCCTCTGAGATTGGGGTACGGAGTGAGTAGCTTCAGAGCCATTGAAAATAATTATTGTTGCCTTTTGCATTACTGTTGTCTCTGCCACTTTGTATCTTGATTGTTCCAAGAAATGACTTTAGTATACAGTTAGATCAGAACACAGCCTTGCACTCGCCTGACTTATTGTGAGAGTGGTGAAAGAGAGTTGGAAAGCTATTTATACTGAGAAATAGTGCAGGCAGACAAGATCTCAAACAGTCATACACAAACAAAAACCAAGTCATGCACTAATCTCATGCACACACACATATATAACCCCACCAGTTCATCACGGTCTTACCTGAATCTCCACTACCCAAATTGCAAAGAACTAAAATACAAGACAACCCATGTGTCCAATTTCACTTACATAAGCACGCGCCTGTGGAAAGCATTGCCACAAGTGGTGAAAACAACTTATGATCACCTAAAATTCAGAAAATTCAGAAAGGCTTATCCAAATGACCCAACCTAAGTGACTCAACCCTGCAACACTTCACTATCATAGATCATATTGGACATTGACAAACCCTTTTACCTCACCCCAACTTGATTGAATCTTATCTTCCATATCCCAATACAACATTTTGTACTTATCCCGTACCAGAATGGTGAATGCCTTCACAGTAAAATGTAAGCCACATTGAGCCTGCAAATATGTGGGAAAATGTGGGATACAAATGTAACAAATAAAAAACTAAAGACTAAGCCTGAAATAATACCAGAACACCAGACCCCACATCAAAGAAAAAAAGTCTTATCACGCATCCAGTCATCAGAACTCGGTCTTATTAGTAGTCCAAAGCAAAAAGAAACCAAAATGAATACCTTCAAACTACTCCTAATAATCTACTCCTTAACACTGATCCACTTAACACTAACCACCCCTCTTGCAGAAAGTAACATTATACGCATACTATACAATCATCAAAGATTGATCAGATGCACCACACCTCATCAAATTGACAACAACTTAAACAAAGGAAGAACACCAACATGCCGACAACTACTACAGAATGCAAAGAAGGGTCTAAACAAACTCACCTCAACAAAGAAACGACAACTAATAAAAGTCCACACAACACCAGATGCAGAAGACCCATTCCAAACAATCCAAGTGGGCTACATCAATGCCAGATCCGCGGTAAACAAAACAGCAATACTAACAAACTGGATCATGGCAAAAGACCTTGACCTACTCTTCATCAATGAAACCTAGATGCACGACCAAAAGGACCCTATAATCCTAGACCTGTGCCCTCCAGGATACAAAATCACACAATGGACCAGAAAGGAAAAGAGGCGGAGGCATAGCACTAATCTATTGATCCCACTTTACCACCAAAACCACTGCCAAGTCCATGACACCTCAACTTGAAATTGCCGCAATCAGAATCCACAACAAAACCCTACATGATCATTTGAATTGTGTCTTGTTTTAAAGACCTCCAGGTAATTGGAACAAAGGCCAGACTAACTTCATGGACTTAATTTCAAACACATGTGTAACCAACTCCAATGTACTAGTATTAGGAGACATCATTTTTCACTTAGAAAACCCAAACTCAATCAATGCACAAGAATGTAAGGAATTCCTCCACCTATGGGATCTCAAATGGCCACAAATGTAAGCAGCCCATGTCAAAGGGCACACACTTGATCTTATCTCACATAAACTTTCAACAGACCAGAACCTAATAATAACAGATATTAAATGGACAGAAACACCCTGGACTGATCACTACAAATTAAATTTATCCCTACACTGGCGGAAGAAGGGATTACACCAAATACAAGAACACACATCCTACAGCACAAGTAGACACAAAAACATTCTGGCAACAGATATACAACAATGAATGGGCAGCACAGACTCCATATATTACCTCGTGGAATGGGGTAAAAGATGCAAATGCATACTAGATGAAATAGCACCCTTACGAACAAGAACTTCACGTAAGCATAACTCGATACCATGGTTCAATGATGAACTGAAAAAGCTAAAATCACAATCCAGGAAACTCGAACGAGCATGGAGAAAAACAAAAGACAAACATACACTCAACACATGGAAACAATCACAAAGAAAATACAAATATGCAATAAAACAGACCAAAAGATCATACTATAAAACTAAAATAGGGACAGATTACAAAGACACAAAGAAATTATACCAACTCCTGAACAAACTCCTAGACACCAACTTGGTCACTACATCGAATACAGACATCCCATCTGCAGACAAACTTGCTAAGTATTTCAATAAAAAAATTGCAAACCTACGCAACACGCTACCTCAGGACAACACTGACATTGAAATCTTCCTTAATGAGTTGGACCCAACCACTGGAGAATACCCGGCTGACCGAACCTGGTTAAACTTTGCCCTCCTTACCGTCGATGCAGTTGCACAGGCGATCAGCAGGTTCTCCAACACTCACTGTAAACTAGATACCTGTCCCAACTACCTAATGAAATCCGCCCCTGACCGCTTCATAGCAGACCTCACATCCCACCTAAACTACCGTATTTTTCGGACTATAAGACGCACCGGACCATAAGACGCACCTAGGTTTTGGAGGAGGGAAATAGGAAAAAAAATTTTCCTCCTCTAAAACCTAGGTGCTCCGGTGCGTCTTGTCCGAGTTCAGGATCGCCCTCCCCTACTCACATCAGCGATGTTCCCTGGTGGTCTAGCGACATCGGGGCAGGAAAGAGCCCCCTCTTTCCTGCCCAGCGCGCTGCTCTCCGTCCTCCTCCGTCCTCCTGTATCCTGCCTGACGGCGGCCATTTTGAATCTCGCCGAGACCGTCAGGCAGGATACAGGAGGACGGAGGAGGACGGAGGAGGACGGAGAGCAGCGCGCTGGGCAGGAAAGAGGGGGCTCTTTCCTGCCCCGACGTCGCTAGACCACCAGGGAACATCGCTGATGTGAGGGGGGGAGGGCGATTCGGGGGGAGGGCGATCCGGAATCGCTACCTTCGGACTATAAGACGCACCCCCCATTTTCCTCCCAAATTTTGGGGGAAAAAAGTGCGTCTTATAGTCCGAAAAATACAAGGTCTCTTCCCTAAGGAAAATGGCAATAACCTACTCACTCCGAAACCAAAAGACACCAAGAAAAAAACAAATGAAATAACTAAATACCGTCCAGTAGCATCCATTCCGTTGTCAGTCAAACTGATGGAAAGCATGGTAGCCAAACAACTTACAGATTATATAAACAAATTCTCAATATTACACAAATCACAGTCAGGTTTTCGCCCCCTCCACAGCACAGAAACAGTACTACTCACTCTCCTAGTGGAGGAGGAGTGGCCTAGTGGTTAGGGTGGTGGACTCTGGTCCTGGGGAACTGAGTTCAATTCCCACTTCAGGCACAGGCAGCTCCTTGTGACTCTGGGCAAGTCACTTAACCCTCCATTGCCCCAGGTACAAATAAGTACCTGTATATAATATGTAAGCCGCATTGAGCCTGCCATGAGTGGGAAAGCGCGGGGTACAAATGTAACAAAAATAAAAAAAAATAAAAAATTCAAGCAGGAAATTGCAATAGGCAAAAACATCCTCCTCCTCCAATTCGACATGTCTAGTGCATTCGACATGGTAAACCATAATATATTAATAAGATTACTAGGTAAGTTCAGGATTGGTGGAAACATACTTAGCTGGAGCAAGGGTTTCCTAACCACAAGAACATATCAAGTAAAATCAAACTCAAACATATCATCACCGTGGAAAGCAGACTGTGGAGTACCACAAGGATCACCGCTATCACTGATCCTCTTCAACCTAATGATGACCCCACTAGCCAAGTCCTTATCCAACCAAGGCCTTAACCCTTTCATCTATGCAGACAATGTCACAATATTCATTCCTTACAAATCTAAACTGACAGAAATCACCAACGAAATCAAGATCAGCTTGTCATGGACTCTTGGGCAAATGCATTTCAACTAAAACTAAACAAAGAAAAAACACACTGTCTCATCCTCTCATCCCTACACAGCGCGGATAACCCCATAATTATCAACACCCCAGATTACACCCTCCCTATCTCAGACAGCCTGAAACTCCTCGGCGTTACAATGGACTACAACTTAACACTAGAGCGCCAAGTGACATCCACAACAAAGAAAATGTTCCACTCAATGTGGAAACTCAATCGCGTGAAACAATTCTTCCCGAGGGAAACATTTCGCAACCTGATACAATCAATGGTACTAAGCCATGTAGACTACTGCAATGGAATTTATGTAAGATGCAAAGAACAAACATTAAAGAAACTTCAGACTGCTGAAAACACCGCAGCTAGGCTTGTCTTTGGAAAAACGCAATTTGAAAGTGCAAAACCCCTTTGCGAAAAACTACACTGGGCTCCCAATCCAAGAACACATTGCTTTCAAAATCTGCACTCTGGTTCACAAAATTATGTACGGTGAAGCTCTGGAATACATGGCAGACTTGATCGACCTACCAACTAGAAACACATCCGAATCAACACGAACATACCTAAATCTGCACTACCCAAGCTGCAAAAGACTCAAATACAAATCAACTTACGCATCCAGTTTTTCCTACATAAGCACACAACTGTGGAACGCATTACCAAAGCCTTGAAAACTACGAACGACCACCTAAACTTCTTGAAAACACTAAAAACTAACCTGTTTAAAAAGGCATACCCTACCGATCCAACATTAATGCCTGATCTCTGCAACACAACAGAACTAAAGAACGTAATGGACATAACACAACTCTTGTACAATTCCCTAGTGTGGCTTTGCCACATGAACTTTAGCTTACCACAACATCACTTTGTATTTGTTTACACCGGAGTCTGTAACGCCTCTCCGGTACTATGTAAGCCACATTGAGCCTACAAATAGGTGGGAAAATGTGGGATATAAATGTAACAAATAAATAAAATAAATAAATTTATCAGCCTGCTGGAGTATTCCAGTCTCGGCCTTGATCCCAGCTAATAAATACTGCTTATGTTGCTCACATTCCGTGTGCATACTAGGCAGCCACCTAGGTGAACACCAACCCCAGGTTACAGATGTATAAGAGAGTTTCTGTCCTTAACACCAGACCTGTTCCCATTGGGTATAAGGTATGGATTTGAAAGACTACTGGAGAGGATGTAATGAGAGGGGGCAAAAAGGAGTTTTATAGACCTGCAGCCTTCTGTTTTGGTACTTATTTATTTACAGCATTTCTATCCCACATTTTCCAACTAGCATTGTTTCAATGTGGCTTACATGGAACTAATTAATACAATAAGATAGGGGATACATAGAATCGAAGTAGGATAGGGGTAGAAGTGAGGCAGGAGGAAATATGCAGGGGGAAGGGCAGCAGGGTAGTGAAGTGAATATATTAGCGGAAGCTAATGTGGGGTTGTGACCAGGCAAGGGATGGAGGGGACATTGCTGAGTAAGAGTGATGACTATTCATAGCTGATACACAGTGGAGCTTCGTGGAAGGATTTTTTGAAGAAGTGGGTCTTGAGTTGTTTACGAAAGATCAGGTAAGTATCTAGGTTCCTCAATGGTTTAGGGGTGTGCTTTCCAGCTCTTAGTGCATAGGTAAGTGAAGCCTGATGATTACACTGTCTTGTATCATACACCTTTGCATTTGGGGAAGTGGAGTGTGAGATAGCTTTGTGCTTCCATGCATATATTGCATTTTCTAATTTATCATCAGAGTGTGGGGGAGGGGAACATAACCTTGATGCACTGGGACAGATATGTTCTGTGTATGTAAAGCATAATGTTGCAGCTTTGTTTTAGCAAATTTTTACCAGGTGTGAAAAGTGCCTGGGTGGAAGCCAGGGGGACAGATACCACAATGCAGGCCTGACTGGTTTGATTCCAAGCGTGATTACCACAAATGAAGGATAAATGGAACTGACACCAGCACTTGAGGCATAATTTAAGCTTTATGCTTACAAATATATCATGGGTGAGGGGAAGAATGATAATTATAGTCTTCATGAAGGCTGCTATGTAAAATTGCAGCTCAAGCAACTGATGGCAAAAAGATTTCATCCCGACAGTACTCATGTGTACACTAGAAGTATCCTCTCCAGTTTTCATTATCACTTCCTTTCAGGCCAGAAGGCCAAAGAGGGGACTTGGGAACAAGTCTGCCTTCATCAGAGCTAAAGGTCATTTTGAAAAGAGCAGCAGATAGCCTGTTTTAGATAATTATGTCAGGGAACATTTCGCTGGTGGTGACTTTAGCAGAATAAGAATTCTTCATTTGAAATTACTCTCTCCTCAAACAGCAGACTGTTTTGAACCTAGCTTAGAGTAATGTCTTGGAGGGGAAAGCCTTAGTTAAAATATTTCAAAGTACTACAACTTTGTGTATTGTGTGTAAGAGAACACTCTTGACTTAGAAGAGTTTACTGCTGTAGGGGTGTAGCTATCACTGTGGGCTGACATGCTAGTTTACCACTAACTACTAAGGGCCCGATATTCAACCAGCAGCAATCAGCTTTTTGCTGACCACTGTCACTGTTATACCCAGAAATTCATTGCTGGGCCATGTCCAGGATCTTGCACTGAATTTATGGGTATACAGAGCCAGTGAAAATATAGCTGGTTAAGTGTGATAGTCGACACTTAACCGGCTATGAAGAACTGCGGTTATCTTAGCCAGTTAAGTGCTAAAAATCGACACTTAACGGAGTAAGGGGCCCTTTCTATAAGGTTCGCTGAAAAATGGCCTGCACTGGTGTAGACATGTGTATTGGACGTGCGCAGGTCCATTTTTCAGTGCACCTGCAAAAAGGCCCTTTTTTGGGGCCGAAAATGAACGTGCAGCAAAATAAAAATCGGCGCATGTCCATTTTGGGCCTGGGACCTTGCTGCCACCCATTTACTTATGGTAAGGTCTCACGCGTTAACCGGGCGATAATTGTCAGCGTGTGTACACTGCTGATTACCGCCGGGTTAGCACCACATGGTACAAAATGGAAATTATTTTGTGCTGTGCATTTTGGACGCACATAGAAATTCGAATTACTGGTGTACGTTCATAGGTGTCTACGTGTCTTAGTAAAGGGGCCCCTATATGTCAACTCTGCCCAAGAACGCCCCCCCCCCCCCCCCCAAGTAGCTGGCTTTTGCTTGGGCGCTAACTAGGCATTTTCAGCTGCATTATCTGGTTAAGTGCCACTGTAAATGCCCGGTTAACCCCAGACAGGTGATTTAAATGGCCAGAAGCCTCTCTTGGATGTTTAAATCACTTTGAATATCAGGCTCTACTATTTTAGCACAGGTCCCATTTTATGCAGCGAGACCTAGTTACTAATAACTGGATTGACAGTAAAATAACACATCTTAAACAGTAGCCCATATTGATAACTTTCCCCCTTAATATGAAAAACTAAAAATTGGCTTTCGATTTTGGGTGTCCCCAACTGCTTTCTATCGCAGGGATGACCAAAGTTCACAGGGGAGTGTTGGAGGCGTAGCAAAGGCGGGACTTGGGTGTGCCTAACACATGGACGTCCTCGACCCATAATGGAAAAAAAAGGGCGTCCCTGACAAGCACTTGGATGACTTTATCTGGTCCTGTTTTTCTTATAAACGCGGGGTACAAATGTAACAAAAATAAAAATAAATAAAATTATGACCAAGGCACAAAAAGGTGCCCGAACTGACCAGATGACCACCGGAGAGAATCAGGGATGATCTCCCCTTACTCCCCCAGTAGTCACTAACCCCATCCCACCCTCAAAAAAAATCTTTAAAAATATTTTGTGCCAGCCTCTATGCGAGCCTCAAATGTCATACTCAGGTCCATGACAGCAGTATGCAGGTCCCTGGAGCAGATTTAGAGCAGTGCACTTCAGGCAGGCAGACCCAGGCCCACCCCCTCCCCACCTGTTACACTTGTAGTGGTAAATGTGAGCCCTCCAAAACCCACCAGAAACCCTGTGAACCCACATCTAGTTGCCCCCCTTCACCCATAAGGGCTATGGTAGTGGTGTACAGTTGTGGGTAGTGGGTTTTGGAGGGGCTCAGCAAACAAGGTAAGGGAGCTATGTACCTGGGAGCAATTTATGAAGTCCACTGCCGTGCCCCCTAGGGTGCCCAGTTGGTGTCCTGGCATGTCAAGGGGACCAGTGCACTACGAATGCTGGCTCCTTCCATGACCAAAGGGCTTGCATTTGGTTGTTTCTGACATGGGCGTCCTTGGTTTCCTTTATCGCTGAAAATCAGAAACGACCAAGTCTAGGGACGACCATCTCTAAGGACGATCTACATTTCAAGATTTGGGCGTCCCCGACCGTACTATCGAAACGAAAGATGGACGTCCATCTTGTTTCGATAATACAGGTTTTCCCGCCCCTCCATCGGAACATTTTGCGAGTACGTCATCAACAAAACTTGGGCGTCCCTTTCGATTGTGCCCCTCTAATTGTCTAAAATATTTTCTGCTGTCTATTAATGCAAACCAAATTATGAGTATTATCACTTTTCATCATTTCATTTCCTCATTACCACCTTGTACTTAGTCATGCCTGCTGTGTCAATTGTCAGAATGCTCTACATATTCATGTTTGTGTGTACTTGTGGTTTGCAGGAGAAGTCACTGGAGTAGGGTAAAGGGAATGTCACCTCCAAGAACAGAGGGGAACAGAATGATTTGCAGACACAGTGTTTATTTCAAAGAATACACCTTGTAGACTCAACACAAAGCCAAGTTTCGGTACAGAGCACCTGCCTCAGGAGTCTGGAATGAGATGTATTATGAATATGAATAGTTGTGTGGAAAAAAATCTTCGGTTGTGAAGTATAACTCGCAGTCAAATTTCAACAAAGTTCTTCATGAAAAATAGCTTGAGTTATACTCAGTGCTTTTTTTGTAGAAAAAAAGGTGCCGGTACTCATTATGGACGGGGTCACCACATATGGCTCCACCCCTATGATAGCCACACCCACATTAACCACACCCCCTATACCAGCCATGGCGCATATAAACAGACATCACTGAAAATATTATAGTACTATAGGAGAAAAAAATAATGTGATTTTTTTTCATTATAAATAATCTCTGTAAGCTCTTACAGCTCCAGTATACCCAGTGCAAAATAAGACAGCCAATGTAAATTCTCAAATTGGACATATTACAAACACTAAAATGAAAATAAAATGATTTTTGTCTACCTTTGTTGTCTGGTGACTGTTTTTCTTTCCATATTGGTCCCAGTCTGTGATTCTGCTTTCCTTTGTTTTCGCTTAACTCTTCTGTGCCATTTGTCATTTTTGTCTCCTTTTTCTTTGCTTTCTTCAATATTTTTCAGGCTCTCTCTGTCCAGATTTAATTCATTCTTACTATCCATTCTTTAATTTCCTTCATCTACCTGTGGCTTTTCATCTTTTCCTCACCCTTGTTCTCCCCATGCCCCTTCCTCTTATTCTCCAGTCTTTCTCTATTCCCCTTTTCCATCCAGCAGCTCTGCTTTCTCTCCCCATCCTTCCAGTGTCTCCCCTATTTCTTTCTGCATTCTTCCATCCAGCGTCTTCCCTCTTTCTCTCCCTATCCTTCCGTTTTCCCTCTCTCTCTCCCCATCCTTCCATCTGCGTACCGGCACAAAAAAAGCACTGGTTATACTGCACAACCGAAGATTTTTCCCATACAGCTGTTCATATTCATAATGCATCTCATTCCAAACTCCTGAGGTAGGTGTTTTGCACCGAAACATGGTTCCGTGTCAAGTCTACAAGGTGTATTCTTCAACCTGTTTTTGGAAGTGCCAGTCCCATTACCCTACTCCATTGACTTCTCCTGCTGCGTTTGTAGAGGCTGGGGTTTCTCCTCTTTCTGTGGTTGTTTCCTCCTTGTGGTTTCCTCCAGTGCATTGTTCCAGAACAAAGGTGCCAATAGTCACATGGATGATGTAGGGTGCAGCCTTGCCTTTAGAGGAAGCCTCCCCCTAGAGCACAATCCACCTCTTATTGGAAAAATAAGCTACAGCACCCTGTGCGAAATTTCACACTAGCAAGAAATCCTTTACTTCAGTCACACATGCAGAAGACAGACTGATTCATCAAATGCATAATAGGAGACCACAAACTTGAAATAGAAGTGTGCTGACAAAAACTGAACTGAAAACCTCAGGAGGCCAGACTCTTCACATGCAGTGCGTCATCAGAGAATTAGAAGCAGAACTATGTTTCCTCTTGTATCATACAAAATATAAAGATATCAAATATGCACATTTACATTCCAAAGCTGATATATTCAAATAAAAAAAAATTTTTTTTTTCTATGTTATCATTTGGACATTTTGGGTACTACATAAGACTCTTCTACAACAATGGTGCTCCCAAAATAAGGCCTTCCCCACATCAGCAGTTTTTGTAGCATCCTCCCCCCCCCCACACCCCCACCAAATGCTCCAGATGCTGATCTTGAATTAGTCCCCTCCTCCCCCATATAATCGCCCTACCCTTTCTCCCCATAAACAAAGCAGAGATATTACTACTACTACTACTTACTACCACTTAACATTTCTAAAGCGCTACCAGGGTTACGCAGCGCTGTACAATTTAACTCGCCCTGCCCCCACACAAAAGAGCAGTGATAGGAGCTCAGCATTGGTTCCCCCAGCATAACAGCTTTCCCTCATCCCACAAAAATAGCAATGACAAGGACTTGCCAGCCTTAATTTAATACCATTCATTCCTTCCCACTAATTTGCCCAGGGCTGCTGTTAGACATTCAGGGGCCCAGGGCAGGAAACTAGGGAGTTGGCCCAAAAGCTGGTCTTCAGCCTTGTTTGAGGCAGGTTTGGAGCCTCCTATGATATTGGGGGGAGGGGGGCAGGGCAACTGCCCTGTTTGCCACCCCCTAATGCTGGTCCTGAATTTGTCCCATCTATTTTCCCCTACATTCTGCACAGTAGCAGTATTCCCCCTGACCACAACTTGCCTTTCTCAGAGCTCATCACTATCCCTTTGCTTCCCCTTTCTGCTGCTTAGCCAGCAGCATCTCATTCTCTGTATCTCCTGTTTTTCAAAGAGAAGTAATGCTAGGGTTTTAGAGAAAAGAGTGGATTCAGCTTGTCTTGAGCCTGGTTGAATCCCCTGTTTCCTTGGGCTCAGCAATACCTCTTTTTTTCTCACCCACTTCTCTGTCTGGGCAGCAGTCTCTTCTCCAAGACCACCCCCTTAGTGCAGTAGGATTATTTTTCTCTCTGCTGGACCACTCCCACTCTTGCAGCATTGCCTACACCAATGTTTTCCAAGTCGGTCCTGGAGTACTCCCTTACCTGCACATAATGGAGACAGTGTATGCAAATCAATTTCATGCATGTTGATTTTAATGTTTGTATATTTGATCAACAGTGTATTGAAAACCCCTGACGCAGTCTTTTGAAGCGAAATATGGCCATGTCGGGTAACTGAAAATAAACCCATACAGCTATTCATTCTTTAGTCTCATTTTTTTTTTGTTTTACATTATATTTGTACGCAGATTACTGCCTCTCCTGTTTGTTTATTCTGAAAACCTGACTGGAAAGGGGGCACTCCAGGACTGACTTGGGAAATACTGGCCTACACAGACTACAGTCCTAATTTCTCAACTGTAAGAGGAGGGGAAAGGTGGTAGTGATAGGGATGGAAGAACAGTATTCCCATGTTTTTCTGTAGCTAAGTGGACACATCCTTGTTCTCTTGTTGGACAGTATTAATTCCCTGCAGATGAGGGGATGCGGTGGGAAGGGAGGTGGTGGGGGAAGGGTCATACAAGTTACAGCAAAAACGAGAGAAGCACAGATTTCCTCCCTATGCCTTAACACAGTGTGGGCAACCTTTATACACAAAAGGTGGCATGAATGTCAGTAAAATGAGCTTAGTGTGCGGAAAAAGAAAACACGTGTAAGGGCATGCTTTTTACCACAGCTTAGTAAAAAGAGCCTTAAATAAGCCCAGTATATAGGCAACATTTTGTTTCCATGGAATGCCAAAGTCATTTTTCCCTAGAATGTTTACATCCTTTTACTTTCCTTAAACTTAAAATCATGCCATAATTTTAATAAATGTTATGTTGTGAATGGGAAAGGAATGGGCTTCTGTGGTTTATTCAGATATATTTGCATTTCTGGGGGATAGAAGACAAATTCACAGATGTCATATACACAATCATAAGTTTGTTTGGCAGTTCCCACTGCCTCCCGGTTGTATTTACAAGCTATTTATGTGGGGAAGGAGAGCAGAAGGCCTCTCAGATTTTATGTGTTACAGTGCCTGATAACTTGCCTCTAAATCCTTGACTATAATTGGGCACATTGTCTACAAAGCGTAGTGTAGTTGATACTCTGTATTTTCACAGGAGATGAACTAGCAGCTCACTTTTGTGAAAGAAAACATCAAGATTTATTTACAGTAAGGCTCTATGTCTTGGCTAGAAAGGAATGTGTGGCTCTGCCCAGAAGACTCTTGGAATCGAACGCTGGTCTGGCTGCTAATGAAGTGTGGCTGGCTTCATTCCCATAGGGAGAATGGCTAGCAGTATAATGGAAGTACAGTTTGATCACGATCTTGTTAACTGTCCCTAAGTCTGCTGTCAAAAAATAATATTCTGCTTTTCCAACCAAAAGTTTGTTTTTACATTTTAATTCACACAGTGGGAGGTAACTGGTATGCTCTGCATTAATGATTGCTTGCCAAGGTATTTTTATGTTTTGCGTTTGGATCCTAAATTAAAATGCTCCTGAGAACAACTGATCTGGGCACCAGGATGCATATTCTGAGTTTCTCATGGGTCCCGGTCCAGTTCGGCGGTGTCACTGATGTTCTCTGTAGCTCTGTATGCATCATATGAGCAGATGCACATCTCAGGTAGCATAAGGTGCTAACATTTCAAAATGACTGAGAGTGCCAAACATAATACAAATTACCCCTCCTTGGGGACAATGAAGGAGCTTGCTCAATATTGGAGGTCGTCAGTACTCACTGGCACTCACAGATCTGGCTCCTATGTCAACAGCACCTTATCACGCACTGTGGGACCCCTTTACTAAGCAGCGGCAAGCCCACCAATCTGAGCTACTGCCGACCCAATACGGGCGCCGGCAGTTCCACCCCCCAGCGCACAGCATTTCCCGCAGCTTGGTAAAAGGACCCTTTAATACATAGGAGCCAACGTTTCAAAATTATTGGGGGGGGGGGGGGGGGTGCTAAGCCCAGTGGAAATAACCCTTCCTTGGACACATACAAGGAAATTTCTCAATATTGGGGGTGCTCAAGCACCCACAGCACCCACAGAGTCTGCTCCTATGCTTTAATAGAGCTGAAGAAAATTTCAAAACGTTTAGGGGTCCTTTTAGTAAGCCATGAGTAGCACGCACCAAATCGATCCTACCGCCGTATTTCTGAAGTTGGCGTGTGCAGTTTCCCATGGTAGAAAATAATTTTCTATTGTCTACCACAGGGGGCGTTCCCAGCAGTAATTGGCAGTTTGGCCTGATTACCGCATGGATAACACGTGAGCCCTTACCGCTTTCTAAATAGGTGGCAGTAAGGGCTCAGGCAATAAATAGCCATGCGCTAATTTTAATATTAGCGCATAGCCATTTACCGCCCCATTAAAAAAAGGCCTTTATCCCGCCACGGTACAAAAAAAACGGGCCCATGGATCTTCCCTCCCTCACTTCCTTCTCCCACAAAAACACCACCAGAAGAGCTGGAATTAGATAGTCTGGTGCTTGGTGCTCTGCATCAAAGTTGTAATGGCAGCAACACAGGCAGCATCTTCTCCTTATCCTTCTCCCAGTGGTGTTCCTAGGGGGGCTGACACCCGGGGCGGATTGCCGATGTGCCCCGCCCCCGTGTGCAGTGCCCCCCCTTGATGCAGCGTGACCCCCCCCCAGTGAAAGGACCCCCCCCCCCCGTGAACGAACCCCCCCCCGGGTGCACGCGCCTGTCCTTCCTTTGTTCCATGCTCCCTCTGCCCCGGAACAACCTGTTCCGGGGCAGAGAGAGCATGGAACGAAGGAAGGACAGGCGCGTGTGGCACCCCCCCCAGTGGCGTGCACCCGGGGCGGACCGCACCCCCCCCTAGGAACACCACTGCCTTCTCCTCTTCCACCTGGGCCAATGCTATCTGTTTTGCTGCCCTGTGCAAACAAATATTGTGCTGCCTCTATCCCTTTCAACCTTTAGTGCCTCTGGCTTGGTTTTCTCATTCAATGTATCTTTTTCCTAATTCCCTCTGCTCCTTTTTCATTTTCTTTCTGGTGTCCTTTCCATTTGTTTTAATTCTCTCTCTCTCTCTCTCTTTGTTTCTTTATTTCAAAATGGATGTGATCAATATTTAAACCCTGCATATCAACCATGTTTTAAACACCAGCTGCGGCGTTTAAATATTATACATACATTTAGTGCTGCTCAGAGGTGTAGCCCCCACAGATTTAGCCCAGGCCCCCTCTACTTTCGACCTCCCCCCACCCGTAGCTTTCTACCCCCTCCCGCCACCGCCCCTCCCCCATCAGATACCTTTGCTGGTGGGGGTCCCAAATCCCCACCAGCGTCAGTCTTCTTCAGCGCCGGTCTCTGGCGTGTTTGCTGATTTGTGCTGTGAGTCCTGACTGACGTCCTGCAGGACGTCAGTCAAGACTCACAGCACAGATCAGTGAACATGCCAGAGACCGGCGCTGAAGAAGACTAAGGCTGGCGGGGGTTGGGGTTCCCCACCAGCAAAGGTACCTGGCAGTGGCGGCGGCGGCAGCAAGCAGGGGGTTGAAAGTGGCAGGGGAGGGACGACGGCAGTGGCGTCGTCGTCCGAAAATGGCGGGTGAGGGGTGGGGGGGTCAGCGGCTGAGGGAGGCAGGCTAAAATGTGCCCCCCCCCACCTTGGGCTCTGGAACCCCCTCCTGCTGAGGTCTGGCTATACTGGAACAGGCTGAAGGTCCATCAAGCCCAGCATCCTATTTCCAACAGTGGCCAATCCAGGTTACAAGTACTTGACAAGATCCCAAAACAGTACAATACATTTTATGCTGCTTATTCTAGAAATAAGCAGTGAATTTTCCCCAAGTCCATCTTAATAATGGCTTATGGACTTTTCAGAAGCTATCCAAACCTTTTTTAAAACCCACTAAGCTACTTGTAACTGCTTTTGCCACATTCTCTGGCAACAGATTCCAGTGCTCCTGAATAGCGGTTCTAACCTCCATAGCAGTCTGGTAAGTGCTGGGGTGGCCTATGAGTGGAGCTTGGATGGAGCTGGTACTTAACTGGTTAGAGGTGATATCCAGTCCACTAACCAGTTCCATAAGTGGATAAAGTTAGGACAGTAAAAAGGTTGTCCTAACTTTATCTGCCAAGCTAACAGCTCACTGGTCCAAATATTGACTATGTGGTTACCTTCCAAGTGATCAATGTAACCCAGATATTCAATGCTGATGCTTGGACCATGGCCCAGCAGTGACTATCTGGGCTTAGTTCGGCAGCTTAAATATCACTGACCACTGCGGGCTGTCTTAGACAGTGGAGGGTTAAATGACTTGCCCAAGATCATAAGGAGGAGCAGCATCAGGATTTGAATCGGTCTTCCCTTGTTGTCAACCTGGTGCTCTGACCACTAGGCTGCTTCTTCATTCTATGCCCAAGAAACAACAACTGTTTTTAAAATGGAAAAGCCATTTTAGGACTTGAAGTAGCAACATGAGGCTCAAAGGAGTCAACTCAGGATTAACACAAGGAAATATTTCTTCACAGAAAGGATACATGATATGTTGAAAGGTTACCAATGCCTATAGTAGAGGCCAAAACAGTAATAACTGAAGAAAGCATGGCATAAGGACAGACAGCCTTAGATATGAGGATGTAGGGATAAAGCCTGAGCTCTGTGGGACTGCATCAAAGATGGGCCTTGTGTTTCTTATCTGTCATCACTTTCTCTGCTCTTATATTTCTGTTTCTATGGAGTGATAATAAATAGTAGTATTATCTAATAACATCTCAGTGTTAACAATATGCAATTGCCATGTGAGCAAAATGAATTTCCCCTCTGATGCTTCGGATGTGTGATTCTGAGGAAAGAGCAGCTAGTTGCACAGTTCAGCCTTTCAACATTCAATAAGGAATCAATTTTCTCATTTACAGTAAATAGGAAACATACTATAAATAGTTTCACAAAGGTGATGTTTATGGCTTACTTCATTTTGTAAGGACTACCAACAAATCCAATATTTCTCAGAGATTAAATATTAAGGAAGAGCTGCTGTTTGAAATCAATTCTATCCACAGATAATAGTGTACCCTCTTCTTAAAGAGTGCACACGGCACTTAATTTCTAAGCATATGAACATCTCAAAGGGTCAAAATAGACGTCCTTGTGCTTGAAACATCCAAGTACTGAGTTTTCAGAGGTAGAAAAGAGAGGTCCAACAGATTAGATTAGAAGAGTATAGATCCTCTATGTTGTTGGATCTAAACTTTGGGATAATCTCCTGGTTACATTGAAGTGTACATAATCTTGCTCACAATTTAAGTGTGATCTGAAAACTTTGTTATTCCAGCTAGTGGTTAGTATATATGGAGATGCTTTCAAGCTAGTATCTGTGATTTCACTGATTTTTTTTTTTCATATTTCTGTTCATTTTTTAGTTATATTTTATATATTTTCATTTGAAAAGTTTTTATTGTTATTTTGCTTTGTATGTTTATTTGTACACTGCCAAGTACTGTAGAATTGTGCGGTCTATAAATATTTTAAATAAATAAATAAACTCTAGTATGTCCAAATAGCAAGGGAACAAGCATGTTGTGGACATGATTGGGGAGGGTCTGAAATCTGGACATCCAAGAGCGATTACTGAAGTAGAAAAAATGTCCATATCTAAAAAGAAGGACGTCCTTATTGAGACATGTTTCAGGCACATAGTCCACTGCCCTGTGCTTCAATTATCATACTCAATCATCTTTAGGTTCAAATTCTCTTCTCCTTAACCGTTCCTGTGCCAGTTTCTGACCTGTTTGTGATTTCTGAAGTACCTCTCTGCATTTCTGCTTTAGCCAGCTGATTTCCTTGGCTTCCTTTGCTTCATTTCTTTGAAGATGTGAATAAACATGTGGATAAAGGTGAGCCTGTTGATGAGTGTATCTAGATTTTCAGAAAGCTTTTGACAAAGTTCCTCATGAGAGACTCCTGAGAAAATTAAAGAGTCATGGGATAGGAGGCAATGTTCTGTTGTGGATTAGGAATTGGTTATTGGACAGAAAACAGAGGATAGGATTAAATGGCCACTTCTCTCATTGGAGAAGGGTGAAAAGTGGAGTGCCGATAGGATCTGCAATTGGCCCCAGTGCTATTTAACATATTTATAAATGATCTGGAAATGGGAATGACAAGTGAGGTGATTACATTTGCAGATGACATAACGCTATTCAAGGTTGTTAAAACACATGTGGACTGTGAAAAGTTGCAAGACGTCCTTAGGAAATTGGAAGACTGTGCATCCATATGGCAGATAACGTGAAGGGGCATAATCGAACGGAAACGTCTAGCTCCATGGGCGTTTATCTCTGAGAACGGGTCCGTGAAGGGGCGTACCGAAGGGTATTTTCGAAAAACATGGACGTTTACCTTTTTTTGAGCTGGGCGTTTTTGTGTTTCAGCGATAATGGAAACCGAAAGCGCCCAGCTCAAAAACGAATAACTCCAAGACATTTATTCATAGGAGGGGCCAGGATTCGTAGTGCACTGGTCCCCCTCACATGCCAGGACACCAACCGGGCACCCTAGGGGGCACTTTTACAAAAAAAAAAAAACAAGGTAAAACAGCTCCCAGGTGCATAGCACCCTTCCCTTGGGTGTTGAGCCCCCCAAATCCCCCTCAAAACCCACTGCCCACAAGTCTACACCATTACTATAGCCCTAAGGGGTGAAGGGGGGCACCTACATGTGGGTACAGTGGGTTTGGGGGGCGATTTGGAGGGCTCCCATTTACCAGCACAAGTGTAACAGGTGGGGGGGGGGATGGGCCTGGGTCCACCTGCCTGAAGTCCACTGCACCCCCTAATAACTGCTCCAGTGACCTGCATAATGCTGCCAGGGAGGTGGGTATGACATTTGAGGGTGAAAATAAAAAGTTGTGAAACGGCATATTTTGTGGAAGGGAGGGGGTTTGTGACCACTGGGGGAGTCAGGGGAGGTCATCCCCGATTCCCTCCAGTGGTCATCTGGTCATTTAGGGCACTTTTTGGGGCCTTATTCGTGGAAAAACAGGGTCCAGGAAAAGTGCCCTAAATTCTCGCTAAAAATGCATATTTTTTTTCCATTATCGGCGAAAGGCGCCCATCTCTGATTGGCCGATAACCACGCCCCAGTTCCGCCTTCACCACGCCTTCAACACGCCCCCATCAACTTTGTCTGCATCCGCGAAGGAGTGCAGTTGAAAACGTCCAAATTCGGCTTTCGATTATACCGCTTTATTCGTTTTTGTGAGATAAACGTCTATCTCCCGATTTGGGTCACAATATAGGTGTTTTTCTATTTCGATTATAAGCAGGATAGTAACATAGTAGACGACGGCAGCAAAAGACCTGCAAGGTCCATCCAGTCTGCTCAACAAGATAAACTCATATGTGCTACTTTTTGTGTATACCCTACCTTGATTTGTACCTGTCCTCTTCTGGGCACAGACCGTATAAGTCTGCCCAGCACTATCCCCGCCTCCCAACCACCAGCCCCGCCTCCCACCACCAGCTCTGGCACAGACCGTATAAGTCTGCCCAGTATTATTCCGCCTCCCAACCACCAGCCCCGCCTCCCACCACTGGCTCTGCCACCCAATCTCGGCTAAGCTCCTAAGGATCCATTCCTTCTGAACAGGATTCCTTTATGTTTATCCCACGCATGTTTGAATTCTGTTACCATTTTCATTTCCACCACCTCCCGTGGGAGGGCATTCCAAGCATCCACCACTCTCTCCGTGAAGAAATACTTCCTGAAATTTTCCTTGAGTCTGCCCCCCTTCAATCTCATTTCATGCCCTCTCGTTCTACCGCCTTCCCCTCTCTGGAAAAGGTTCGTTTGCCAATTAATACCTTTCAAATATTTGAACGTTTGTATCATATCACCCCTGTTTCTACTTTTCTTCAAGGTTATACATGTTCAGGTCAACAAGTCTCTCCTCATACGTCTTGTAACACAAATCCCATACCATTCTCGTAGCTTTTCTTTGCACCGCTTCCATTTTTTTAACATCCTTCACAAGATACGGCCTCCAAAACTGAACACAATACTCCAGGTGGGGCCTCACCAACGTCTTATACAGGGATATTAAAACCTCTTTTCTTCTGCTGGTCACACCTCTCTCTATACAGCCTAGCAATCTTCTAGCTACGGCCACCACTTTGTCACACTGTTTCATCGCCTTCAGGTCCTCAGATACTATCACCCCAAGATCCCTCTCCTCGTCCGTACCTATCAGACTCTCCCCGCCTAACACATATGTCTCCCTTGGATTTCTACTCCCGAAATGCATCACTTTGCATTTCTTCGCATTGAATTTTAATTGCCAAACGTTAGACGTTAGATGAAATTTAATATAGACAAATGCAAAGTGATTCACATTTGAAAGAATATATCGAATCATAGTTACCTAATGCAAGGTCTACCTTGGGGGTCAGCACCCAAGAAAAGGTCTAGGTGTCATGGACAAAAGAGCAAACAGGATGCTAGGAATTATTATGAAAGGGATGGTAAATAAGACCAAGGATATCATAATGTCTCTGAATTGCTCCATGGTGTGATCTCACCTTGAGTATTGCGTTCAGTTCAGGTTACCATATCTGAAAAAGATATAACGGAATTAGAAAAGGTCCAAAGAAGAGCGACCAAAATGTAAAGGGGATGGAACTCCTCTCATATGAGGAAAGGCTAAAGAGGTTAGGGCTCATCAGTTTGGAAAAGAGATGGCGGAGGGAAGATATGATTGAGGTCTACAAAATCCTGAATGATGTAGAACGAGTAGAAGTGAATCAATTTTTTACTCTTTCAAAAAGTACATGAACTAGGGGACACTCAATTAAGTTACAAGGAAATACTTTAAAAACAAATAGGAAGAAATATTTTTTTTTCACTCAGTGAATAGTTAAGCTCTGGAACTTGTTGCTGCAGGATGTGGTAACAGCAGTTAGTGTATCTGGGTTTAAATGAGATTTGGACAAGTTCCTGGAGAAAAAGTCCATAGTCTGCTATTGAGACAGACATGGGAAAGTCACTGCTTGCCCTGGGATTGGTAGCATGGAATGTTGCTACTATTTGGGGTTTTAGCCAGTTACTTGTGACCCAGATTGGCCACTACTGGAAGCAGGATACTGGGCTAGATGGACCATTGGTCTGATCCATTATGGCTATTCTTACGTTCTATACTGCATATACAGGTAAAAATATTCATTCAAAGATATATTCTCTCATTTTTTTTCTCTCTCAGCTCACATCAATATCTCACCCACACCATTTTCTGCTCCCTCTGCACCCAAATACATGGACTACAGTTTTTTTTTCCATTGAATCTTACTTGCCGAACCCTTATCCACTCCTCAGAGGAGTCTACTCTTGCAGATCTCATCATCTACAAAAAAGCAAACTTTTCCTTCTAACACTTTTGCAATATCGCTCAGAAAGATATTGAATAGAACTGTCCCCAGGGTAGATCCCTGAAGCACTCCCATAACCACCCTTTTTTCTGCCATTGATTAGCACTCAGTGACCTTCCAATCTAGGCCACCTCCTTGGGGCTCATTACCACACTGCTTAGTTTCAAAATCTTTGCTGAAATCCAAGTATATCTCATCCAAGAAGTAGAAGGACTGATAAAGGAGAAAGCCTGGGTTCAAATCCCAATTTTTCCACCGACTCTGCATATGACAATCGGTTTGAGTAACAATTTAGATGTTCATATTAACGCATGGTACCTGCAAGAACTTAACATGGGAGCACTTGCTACCTCCTATTTAGGAAGCGATAAGTGTTCCCATATTAAGCTTGCATCATCCAGCTAATGCGTGCTAATCCTAATGCAATAGCTGGATAATGAGGGAATGCCCATTTTCTACTCATGACACACCCCCTCCTAAAAATATATTTAAAAAAAATAGGTAATATGCGGTTTACCATGCACAAACAGGCAAAATACTACAAAACACATTCTGTGATAGCATGTTAGGGTGTGCTAACTGCCCATTAACAGCTTAAGGCTCATTAGCTAAAGGGCCCCTTAGATTGTAAACATACTGAAAAAACTGTGAACTAAATCCAAAAAGATCATTCAAGTATACACTGGTGATTCTTTGCAACTGCTTTTTTGCTGCTTTCTAGAAGCTGCTGCCCTAGGTGACTGCCTAGTCTACCTAATAGTTTATTAATATTTGCTAGACTGCTGTAACTGATTTGGCAGGGCAGAGGGATGTACAATCTACAATAAGTTCTGTAGAAAAGGAAAGGAAACACAATTAAGATAGTACAGGAATGCAAACACACAGAAAGGTAAAGTGAGTCAGGCAAGGTAGTAGAACAGGAGGGTGAGGTAAAAGGAATAAAGCCCCCTCTGGCGCTCCTGGTCAGTCTGCCCCTCCATAGGCCTGTTTAAAAAGCCACTCTTTAGCTCAGCCTAAAAGCTTTTAAACAGGGGGATTGCTGTGGATAGGGAGGGGAAGGTTATTCCAAGTGTGAGGTGAAAGAAAGAAGGTGACACAATGCCTAGCTGATTCCAGATGTGCGTATTTAGGGCTGAATAGAACAAGACGGTGGTCATTAAGAGTTAAAAGCCGTAGCAGGCAAATAGGGAATTGTGAGAGCAGAAAGATAATCGGGTGAACCTAATCTAAAGGCTTTAAATGTTAATGTCACTATTTTGTTGTTCTATGGGTAACCAGTAACAGAATTATATGATCAGTACAATGAGCATGACAAAGCAACCAGATGGCTGTGTTCTGGAGGGTTTGCAATTTCTTCAGTGAAGAACGTGGTAAGCCAGCATAAACAATGCTACAATAATCGAGTCACACCGACCCTGCTTACTGGTATCCTTTTACTCTTATTTTTCTTATATAATTGTAGTCCTTTTATAGCTTCTTTTAGTTTCACTGATTCTTTTTTTTCCACTACACAAAGATATTTTGTACCCTGCCAGTATCTTCTTAAAATATATCCCATTTTAACAAAGTCAGCACTCTCAAAGTCCAAGATCATGACTTTTTGTGTTCCCTTTCTGTAGCTGCTCTTACACGAATCATAACTGTCCAGTGATCCCTGCAGTTCAGGAGGCCACCTACTGGAACTGTAAAAACACTCCTCCTATTTGTAAATACCAGGTCCAATATTTCCCTGTTTCTCAAGAGTTCTAATACTATTTATCTGAGCAGCACCTCTGGAATGAATTCCAGGATCTCTTTATTTCATTAACTAATTCTGCAGATAAGATGCCCTAATTCAGCGATCAAAATCTCCTACCAATAACATCTCTCCTTTCACTCCAATGTGTCATTGATTATATCTATATACAGCTTTTCTGCTGATGCCAGAAGGCTGTAGATCATATCAGTGTCTGTAAACATACCATTGCTCAGAACCCGCCCCCCCCCCCCTGTCCTTTGAATTTCAGTTGCTTTAACACTATTTATTTATACACAAGTGCTATCCCTCCCTCTCTTCTGCCTTCTCTATCTTTCCTGAACAGATTACAGCCCTGTGTGGTTTTCTCCCAGTCATGGAACAAAATAAACTAGATCTCTGAGATAGCAACAATATCTAAATCTGCCTCAGTCCTCAGAGCCTATGTCTGGAATTTTGTTTCTTAGATTGAGCATCTGTGCTCATTGCCTTCCATTCATCTTCCATTGCCTTGTTCCTCTTTATAGAAGCATACATGCTCCCCTTGCTTCTTCACTGTTATGTACCGGTAGTCTTGGGAGATTTTTGCTTTTTTGTTTTTCTTCACAGGGGTGAAAGCCTGATGTAATTGATTTGGGTCCTGTAGTGGTGCTTGTTTAATAAAGATTGTTTGAACATCAAGTTTGCCCACTGGAAGTCATTGTGTCATCCCCTACTTTCTCCTTGGTTCCTTGGACACGTTGTAGGGTTTCTTTTCCTCCCTTCTGTTGTGCATCTGATTGACTTCCATCTGCCATCACTCAGTCTAAATGTCTGTCTATACATGATGCGATTTTATTTAACAGTCTGCTTAACTAGCAAGCCAGTCCAAGGTGGATTATAAACCAAAGCAAAAAATAACACAATAAATAATTTTAACCAAGATAAAAAATATTGTACATACAATAAAAATACTATAATCGTGATAAAAATGTAGAAACAAAAAACATAATAGAGAACACAGGTAATCCATACATAGCTAATATCTTCAAAGCTAAATACTGTTTAAAGCCATAATATACCTCTGAATTAAGGGGGATTAAACAAAATCACTCTTCCCCAACACTATTTAATAATTGCCTTAAAAAAACAGGACTTTAAGGGCCCCGTTTACTAAGCCGTGCTGTAGGTGCGCTAACTTTGTAGCACACACTAACGATAGAGACACCCACTATATTCCTATGGGTGTCTCTAGTGTTAGCACATGCTAAAAAGTTTGTGCGCCTACAGCACGGTTTAGTAAACAGGGCCCTAAGTTTCCTCCGAAAAGTCAGGTAATTTGCTTCCACTTTAGGGATTTTACCACAGGTTAGTTTACCATGGAAATCATTAACCTGTAGCAACTTAGTACCACAGGTTAGTAACTTATAGGGTATCACAACTTGATATCAGCATTTTAAGCTGTGTTATCATGGTCCCCAAAGAGCAGGGGTGTGCTGGTAAATTTTTAACAACAGGCTCTTTCTCCGGAAGTAGCCAGCTCTGCAGTTGGAAGGGCCAAGGGTGGCCGGGGGTGGGGAGGAACACTTGCCTCTCTCTCCTTCCTCCATTCGTGCAGGCACACTAGGCATACCTTTGCTGGCAGCCAATAAACGGACTGCCCGACTCCCAACGTCTTGCTCTGAGCAGCATGCTGAAACTTCTCACACATGCTGGAGAAGTCCCAGCCTGCTGCTCAGAGCTGGAAACAAGGAGCTGGGAACAGCAGCAGTCTATTTACTTGGCTGGCAGGGCTCAACATCCCCACCAGCAAAGTAAAAGAGAATTCAGCAGGGGGCCCAAGCCCACATTTTGGGAGCCAGTTGTTAAAGTAGCCATGGAGGGCCCTACTTTAACAACCGGCTCCCAAAATTCTTAAAAACTTAACAACCGGCTCTTGCGAGCCTGTGAGAGCCTGCTCCAGCACACCACTGCCAAAGAGCCATCATAAAGGGGATGAAGTATTATTCAAATTCAGCAGGAACCAATTACCCTCTTTCAACAGACCTCCCATACCCCCCAATTATTGACCTCTCCAGGAGACCCCCAAACCTGTAGGGGGGATAGGACTTGATATTCCTGTGCTTACAATCAAAGTGGTTTACACATTATATACAAGTACTTATTTGTACCTGGGGCAATGGAGGGTTAAGTGACTTGCCCAGAGTTACAAGGAGCTGTAGTGGGAATCAAGCCCAGTTCACCAGGATCAAAGTCTGCTGCACTAACCACTAGGCTACTCTTCCACTCCCCTTGGGCCTACCTTTCCAATTCCTGGTGGTCTAGAGGGTATGAGGCAGATGTGATCCCCACTCTTGGTTCCTTTTTCTGATAGACACAGACCAGCAGTGCACTATAGCCTTGAATTGTTCAACAAGCTCAGACACCAACATATTAAACAGTTCTTGTGGGAAAAATATAAACAGAGATTAGGGAAGTACAGGGGGTTGTCTCCATTTCATTTTGATATTGTTTATTGATGGGAGTTTTCATTTTGCTTTTAGTTTAGTACGTGGTATTTGTTGAAGCATTCTGCATTACAATAAAACAAGCTTAGCTGTACCTGGACTTCTCTTCACGGTATTTTTGAGAAGCAGACATCTCAGTGTTTGTCATCCCTAATGAACCTGTGATCAAGCTCCAATAGGAAGGGAGTGAAAAGGGAGTGACAAATGCTGATTTGGGATGATGATCAGACATTACTTTACATTACATTTTGGCTTAAATCCCACTAACACCGTTTCAGTTCTAAGTGGGTTCCAATCATCAAAAAAATACCAAGAACATACTTCTGGGACACTATAAATGTAAACAAGAAGAAGCCAACTAAATTACAGACTTTTTGAATAAATAAGTTTTTATGTCCTTCCTAGATGAAAGGTATGACTGTGAGAATATTCTAGCAACATTTTTCCATAATCATGTTCCTTGAACAGCCAAAGATTTGCCAAAGAAAGTTAATCTTTTTTTCCCCTTAGCTGATGGAAATGTAAAATAATTATCAGCATCACATTTCCTACCTCTTTGAAAAGACACAAAACAAAAATGAGCAAGCATATAACTAGAAATCTGCCCTTGTGGCACTTTAAAAAGAAAGCAAGCTAACTTGAAAAGAACGTGAGCTTCAATGGGCAACCAATGAAGCTTAATATAAAAAGAAGAGACACTGTCAAATTTTGATAAACCAAAAATCAGTCTTACTGCTGTGTTTTGTACTGTTTGAAGCTTTTTCAGTGGCCCCTTTGAATAGTCCAAATAAATCAGGTTACAGTAATCTAAAGATAATAATAATGAATGTACCAATTGCTCACATTGGTTAAGTTCAAAGAATTTATGAAAAATACAAAGCTTCTTCATCAAGAAGAAACACTTAACTAGGGAATTTACTTGTGGTTCCAATGAGATAGCACTATCAATATGAACCCCCAAAATTTTAATAGTTGGAGAAAGTATGAAATCAGCCTTGTTAATAGTAATCGTCTGTTGAATTTGTTCAGGTCTTGAATTAAAGATAACAATTTAGTTTTCTCCGTATTGAGTTTTATCTTGTGATCATACATCCATTTTTCTAATAATTCTATACAAAGCTAAACTCTCATAACATAAATGTTAAAAATAGATTGAATAGGAATTAATACTGAAATGTCATCTGTGTAAATGAAGAAAACCATTCTTTCCAACAATAAACTTTAGGGATCGCAAAAAAAAAAAAACACATTAAACAGTACTGGAGAAAGAGGAGAACCTTGCAATAATCCATAAGGATTAGTCCAACTAAAAGATAAATCTGTATGTAGTTTAACCCTGTATGATCTACTGCCCAAGAAACCTCCAAACCACTTCAAAATATTACCTATAATTCCCAGTTCTTCCAGACTCTGCAGTAACAAGATATGATCCACCAAATCAAAATCAAAGGCAGGTGACGGATCAAATTGAAGTAGTAAAGCACTTTTTCCTTCACTCAATAATGTCCTAGCAAAGAACACAATACCGTCTCTGTGCTAAAAGATGCATGGAACCCAGATTGAGATTCAGAAAGAATATCATGCAGATCCAGATATTGATTAAGATGTGTAGTAACTAACCCCTCCATTAATTTCACAAAAGAAAGGAATTGAGGCCACAGGTCTATAATTAGAGGTCAGTTGCTTAGATTGATTTAAATCTTTAGGTATAGGTGTAATTATAATTTCTGCCAAGCTATTAGGAAAAAATTCCTTGGCATAGTTGACAGTTAATCCAAGAGTATACATTAGCACAAAATAATGGTGGGGCTGCTTCCATCAAATAAGGAGGACAACTGTTCAATATACAAAAGAAGAAACTTATTTTTAAAAAATAATTTGGAAAAAAACTGGCCACTGAACAACATCAAACTCCTTGCACATTCTATCCTGAAAATATAAAGCTGATTCACAGAAGGGTATTCTTTCTTATCAAAGCTTACAGAATCTTCAGGTTTAGAGAGTGAATTAGCAATAGAAAACAGTTGTTTTATGTTATAACTATTTTTTTGAATCAACTCAGAATAATATTTTTTTCCTAGCTAAAGTTCATGCATTTTTGTAGCTATGAACCACAACCCTCCAATTATTCCTTGCTAAATTAGATTTTTCTTTAATCCATTTGCGCTCAAGTTTCCTACATTCACGTTTTAATTTTAACAAATCTGGGGAAAACCACTTATCACTTTTCCATAGTTGTTTAATTTTAGAGTGAAGAGGAGCTACCTTATTTAAAACCTCACCTCCAATCTTTGTCCAGTCATTTTCCAAATCCAAATTATTTTCTTCTGACATTTCTAGCAATATGGCTTCCCGAAAAACATTGGATTTTATTTTCCCTCTTGTCATAAAATATTGTAGGTGTATATTTTCCACTTTCTGAAGCTCATACAAATTCAATATGAAAGAACATCAATAATGGTCAGACCATTGAGATTCTTCCCATAAAACATCATTTCAAGTAATGCTAGGAATAGACAATCCACTATCATTATATACTGTTATTTATCAACATTTGCTTATTTTGGATCTGATGAAGAAGGGTTACCTTCGAAAGCTAATCAAATAATGTACTAAGTTAGTCCAACAAAAGGGTATCAACTTCTTTTTTATGTTTTATTTTAAGTACATAAGTACATAAGTAGTGCCATACTGGGAAAGACCAAAGGTCCATCTAGCCCAGCATCCTGTCACCGACAGTGGCCAATCCAGGTCAAGGGCACCTGGCACGCTCCCCAAACGTAAAAACATTCCAGACAAGTTATACCTAAAAATGCGGAATTTTTCCAAGTCCATTTAATAGCGGTCTATGGACTTGTCCTTTAGGAATCTATCTAACCCCTTTTTAAACTCCGTCAAGCTAACCGCCCGTACCACGTTCTCCGGCAACGAATTCCAGAGTCTAATTACACGTTGGGTGAAGAAAAATTTTCTCCGATTCGTTTTAAATTTACCACACTGTAGCTTCAACTCATGCCCTCTAGTCCTAGTATTTTTGGATAGCGTGAACAGTCGCTTCACATCCACCCGATCCATTCCACTCATTATTTTATACACTTCTATCATATCTCCCCTCAGCCGTCTCTTCTCCAAGCTAAAAAGCCCTAGCCTTCTCAGCCTCTCTTCATAGGAAAGTCGTCCCATCCCCACTATCATTTTCGTCGCCCTTCGCTGTACCTTTTCCAATTCTACTATATCTTTTTTGAGATACGGAGACCAGTACTGAACACAATACTCCAGGTGCGGTCGCACCATGGAGCAATACAACGGCTTTATAACATCCGCACACCTGGACTCCATACCCTTCCTAATAACACCCAACATTCTATTCGCTTTCCTAGCCGCAGCAGCACACTGAGCAGAAGGTTTCAGCGTATCATCGACGACGACACCCAGATCCCTTTCTTGATCCGTAACTCCTAACGCGGAACCTTGCAAGACGTAGCTATAATTCGGGTTCCTCTTACCCACATGCATCACTTTGCACTTGTCAACATTGAACTTCATCTGCCACTTGCACGCCCAATCTCCCAGTCTCGCAAGGTCCTCCTGTAATCGTTCACATTCCTCCTGCGACTTGACGACCCTGAATAATTTTGTGTCATCGGCGAATTTAATTACCTCACTAGTTATTCCCATCTCTAGGTCATTTATAAATACATTAAAAAGCAACGGACCCAGCACAGACCCCTGCGGGACCCCACTAACTACCCTCCTCCACTGAGAATACTGGCCACGCAATCCTACTCTCTGCTTCCTATCTTTCAACCAGTTCTTAATCCATAATAATACCCTACCTCCGATTCCATGACTCTGCAATTTCTTCAGGAGTCTTTCGTGCGGCACTTTGTCAAACGCCTTCTGAAAATCCAGATATACAATATCAACCGGCTCCCCATTGTCCACATGTTTGCTTACCCCCTCAAAAAAATGCATTAGATTGGTGAGGCAAGACTTCCCTTCACTAAATCCGTGCTGACTTTGTCTCATCAGTCCATGTTTTTGTATATGCTCTGCAATTTTATTCTTAATAATAGCCTCCACCATCTTGCCCGGCACCGACGTCAGACTCACCGGTCTATAATTTCCCGGATCTCCTCTGGAACCCTTCTTAAAAATCGGAGTAACATTGGCTACCCTCCAGTCTTCCGGTACTACACTCGATTTTAGGGACAGATTGCATATTTCTAACAGTAGCTCCGCAAGTTCATTTTTTAGTTCTATTAATACTCTGGGATGAATACCATCAGGTCCCGGTGATTTACTACTCTTCAGCTTGCTGAACTGACCCATTACATCCTCCAAGGTTACAGAGAATTCGTTTAGTTTCTCCGACTCCCCCGCTTCAAATATTCTTTCCGGCACCGGTGTCCCCCCCAAATCCTCCTCGGTGAAGACCGAAGCAAAGAATTCATTTAATTTCTCCGCTACGGCTTTGTCCTCCCTGATCGCCCCTTTAACACCATTTTCGTCCAGCGGCCCAACCGACTCTTTGGC